>NC_090925.1:412872886-413511499 GCF_040938575.1 Ambystoma mexicanum
ACCAAAACAGCACTTTGAAGGTTGCAATTGGTTGCATTTTAAAAGGCATTTTCGTTTTTTAGTCCACTTCTGTGGCCTTGCTTCATGTACAGCACCCACTGGCATTCTTCTGCAGTGAGGTCTGTTTTTACACCAACTTTGACTGTGTGTGGCAGGGGTGTGCATCCTTTTGTGATCTATGAACCATGCACAATTTTACAGATTTTTGCATGCACAGTGGTTAGCGCATCCATTTTTGGCTGTTTCTCTCCCCATTGGCAAAGGGGTGCAGTGGGGTGCATCGGCATGGGTAAAAATATCCCACATCAGCCAGGTCATTCCCAGTCTTATCTGGCCCCTCTATTTTGGAATGACCTCTTATTTTCTTCCAATAGAGGATCATCTTGATAGAGGTCACCAGACTATCAATTGACTAGATCAGTTTGCCGTGCTTTAATGGTTTGTGGTTGGCACAAACCATGCCTCGGTTCTTCCAGTTAATCAGGTGTTCCACGAACCCATTCCTGACATAATCAGAGTCAGTGATTCTGACCAGTTCTTGGAGTTGGTGGTGCGCTGCAGCGAGGATGGTTTGATAAACAGCCATGAGCTCTGCCACCTGACTACTTTGGGGTCCTATTTTGTACCCAGCAGAGGGCTCTGGGGGATCATTCACCCAGGCATTCCCAATGCCAGTCACTGGTTCTTTTTCGCTGTTATTACCAACATGATAGGAGCACCCATCCACATAAACTGTGAGTATCTGCTGTCTTCTTCATAGACCTTGGCAGGGAAGTTAGTACGCCACCACATTTCTGTTGGTCATTAGACTTTCATCTTCAAGACAGTTTTCTTGAGCACAATCATGCAAGTCAGCCAATCCTTGCGCTAGTGGACTCTTCTTGGCCATATCTGACCTCCACAGGAAAACCTTGCATGGACAGAAACTAGGAAATAATTCTGGAATTACTGACGTTCCCACCCAGATTCTGTCTCTTTGTAAATATTGCAAGGGTCGGTGAGGAGTCCCTAGGATGATGTGCTCCCCTGGATAAATGAGCAGTAATTTTTCAACACCCACACCCTTGCTAGGAGTGCCTTTTCTCAATCATGGAACATTTCCTCCACAGAGGTCAAAGTTTTACTAGAGATGACTTATTGACCTTGTCATGATTTTGGTGCAATACCGGTGTTCGGCAAGTATCTGAAAGCCCTGTCTCCAAGAAGAACTCCTTGTTCTTTATGGGGTAAGCCAAACAAGGAGCTGGGAAAGGCTTCTTTTCAGTTGTTTAACTGCCTCAGATTTTCCGGACACCCCTCCCACTTGACTTTGTCCTTTAATAAATGGACCAAAGGTCATGTGACCTATGCATAGTCTTCAATTAACTTTTGACTATAATTAATGTATCCAAGAATGCTTCTTAATTCTCTCAGAGTAGTATTGTTTTTTAATTTCATTAAGGCGTCCACCTTCTTCGCCAGGGGATTGAGACACTCAGGTGTGATCTCATGCCCTAAAAAGTTAACTCCGGTCTTACACCACTGTGCCTTCTGAAAGGACAGTTTTGCACCAGCCTTCTGCAACTGGGACAGAACATAGCAGATTTCTGCTATATATTCCCCCACAGTTGAGCTCTTGATCAGAACATCATCTACATAGGCCAGGTTTCCCCTTTCCTCCAAATCGGGCGTGGCCTTCTGCAGAAAGATTTTGAACTCATTGCCAGAGTTTTTGTATCCATAGGGGGTTTGGGTCTACATATATTGTTGCCACCCTCAAGGGTCAAATCAATGGCTGCATGCACCGTTGACCCATGGATCTGTGCCAGCCCTTGATCGATGTAGGAAAGTGGCCATCTTGACATGTGGACCCTTTTGTTCAATTCCCTCAGGTCTCCATTGACGATTTGGTTTTAGTATCAATAGTACCGAGTTGTTAAAGGTACTCTTGGTTGGACGAATTATCCCACAGAATTCTACGTTTTTAATAATCTCTGTGAGTGCCTCCATGGACACGAAAGGTAACCTGTATTGCTTAACAAATACTGGAGCCATCTCGGGGTCTGTGGATATGGTGGTTGAATGAATAGATGTGCATCCTCAGTCATATGAGTCTACTCAAAAAATATCCTGGAAGTCCAGGAAGACATGTTTCAGCTTTTGTTTTCGCTCCTCAGTCTTACAGGCATCAGCAAGATTGAGCTGTTCTTCGACCATCTGCTTGAAACCTGGAAAGACCATGGCCATGTCAATTTCACCTGTATCCTCCAGGTGGGTCAGAAATCTCTTTTTATGGTGTTAACCTAGACAGGAGGTTTCAAGGATTCAAGGTAGTGGTCCTTGGCCCTGAATACTACCTCATCCCTCCTGATGTCACAGGTCACCTCTTCCACCCCATAAGGGCAGGAAGAGTACACAAAGAAATTCCCCTGATGTCTGGTATAAATCCTTTCTGGAAGAATACCCTTGCTGATGTTGAAACAGTTGTTTATGATTGCTCCAATGATTTAATTACCCAAATCAATAGAATAATGTTGGGTATCAACCGCCATTCCAATAAAGATGTCTGCTCCCAAAGTGATACTTTGAGGCTCACTCTTATCCACCAATATTCAAATAGTGTTGTGTTCTAGATCCAGTAGAGGTGTCAGATTTAAATGCAAACCTTGCTGTTGGAGACGGGAATTCAAATGTAAATAGGCGTCTTGATGTTTAACGTTCTTAATATTTAAAAGAATAGTCAATTGCCGTACCTGTCCTGGATGGAACCTCTTCTCTGACCTGAAGTTCAGCCACAAATGGCAGCATTTGAATGGACCAAAATGCGTTTTCAGTGCTGTCAAAGTCTGTGGGGTTACCCCCAGTAATGACCAGGCTTTATTATTAATTAAATCCAAATTACCTGCAAATCGGTTGAGAATGTCACTACCTAAGTAAAGGCAGAAGGGACATCTCTCACAACCCAACAATTATGTCCTATGTTTTTGTTGCCAATGGACATATTTAGCCTACACCTACTAGGCAGGGCATGTTTGGAATTGGGTTTTCCAGACGTACTTCACATTTATCAATCAATTTAAATGTGGGAATGGTCTGATCTTTTGGGAGTTTCCTAATTAATCCTTTGCTGATGAAGCTTAGCTTCTTCCATTATTCAGGCATATCCCAGAGAGCACAGGCTCCTCCCCCTCATTTATCTGAATGGGGAAAAACAACTGTGCACCCTTTTTTCTGAAAGTCTGTCAGACTTCGAACTGGTTCTTCACTGTCTTTTTTTACAGGACTCTATGTTTGTTTGTTTTTTTTACTTTGGACTGATGTAAAATTTCAGAGTGTTCGCTTCCAGTATGGTATGTCACTTAAAACTGGGAGGAAGGTTGTTTTTCAACAATGGAGAAGGATTCCCATCACCAGTTTATTCTCCTACAGCGATGGCAGTGATTCCTGGGACCTGGTTATACCTGAAATATAATTCTACTTTCTCAGAGTGTTGGTCAATTAAATGGCAGGTACCATTCATGCTGGCATAATTGGTACTCCTTTTTAGTTTAAAGGCCGGATAGTCTGGGTCCAGAAGACCTTATTTACATAGTCAATCGAAGGTGATAACCTCCTCAGGAAATCGTTTCCCTGTAAACAAGGTGTGCACTCTGGAGTCACAACTATCACTGGGTGCATCAACCGTTGTTGCCCAATTTTTATTTTCAGATCTGCAGTCCCTTTGATGGGAATGTCATTCACGTCAAAATTTTGGAGTTGACTCGGAAGAGGTGTCAGTGGGATTTAGTGACCCTCCCCTCCCTGATTTTAGTTGGTCAAAGACCTTTTGGACAGTAGGGTGGCTTAGGATCTAGTATCCACCAGATCTGATAATTCACACTGACACTGCACCTTCAAATCAAATTGTTTTGTCGGGGTAATTTCCCGGGGGGGCGGCAGGGCTGTCCGTGGACCTCCAGGGTTGGGGAGGCCCCAACTCCTACCGCGTCCCAAAGGAGTATAAGGCACACACAAGAGCAATGAGTTACTGCTGTTTATTACATAAAACAGGCAGGGACAAGCTCTCAGGTCATGGGCATCCGGGAGACCTCTCGATCATGGTGGGCTTGCAGGCCCTTTTTCTAGCTGTATGACACAGCTACATGCGTCACCTGGGAGAACTAGCCCCAAACCTAATGCCACCTTGGGTTGGCTCCCCGAGTGGTAGGGTCAGTACAGATACATATAGGAACGACTGTTAGTGGTGGAGGAAGGGTCAGGTGGTACGCTTGGGCCATCCCTAATAATTGCTACAAGAGAATTGTTACAAGGTGACAATTAGTGATTGGCTAAACTATAATGGCGTCAATGGTGGGCCCCCAAGCCTGGGACCATCGCTGTTCCCAGCTCGCGGTGTACCTGGTGCTGGCAACAAAGTATGACTATGTGTCAGTGGCAGACAATGGACAGGTCTGACTATTAGCTGGTGTGCGTGCCTTTCCCATCGCCGTCGGTGTCCAATTTGTCACTTCATTGTTGCAGTCTGTGTCCCAGACGTGAGACCCCAGCGCTTCTCTGGTCCATGGAGCTTGCCATCGTATCAGGTCGGCCTGGTCATGAGTTGTGAGACCGTGGCTGGAGCAGAATTATGAGCATTTGATTTGTATTTTGGCTCTGGGAGCGTTTAGCAGTGGCAGGTATCACCTTGGCACGGGGAGCACGGCTTGTAGATTGCAACATTGCGGCCTTGGCTGTGGGCTCTTGTCGGGGCTCGTTCTGCGTGATCAGCACCTTGCGGCTTTGTCTGAACTGTTCTGGCCTGGGGACTCTGGCTTTGCAGCCTACCTTGGCCTGGTTTATGGGTGGCAGTACATAGTCCATGTTATGGGGGTCACGAGGGGCGACAGAGACTCCTATGCATTAGTCCCTATAAAGGGTTACTTCTTCATGGTTTTAGTGGCGAGGAAACGTCTGCAAGCATGTACAAAAGCTCTTCTGGCGTCTTGCGTTTCTGCAGTTCTGTAGTTGGCATATGTGAAAAAGCAACGATTCATATGTCAGTGTGAGTTGTCCTCTACGTCATAGCACTGAGTATGTTCTTCGTGTGGATTGGTGTGTGTGTGACCAATGTGCTTGGTGGCACGTGTGTTCGTGTCTGCTGGCTATGTCATCATGATATCTATAACGATGGCAGCATTTTGTGGTTGCTGTCTAATCAATTCATACGGTTGGTATCAGCTTCACTGAGGCTCCGGCATGTGGTGTGATTGACGGGCAGATTCCTTGGCTGTGTGGGGCGTGGCCACAGTGGATCTTAACGTCTGGGGCGGCTGTGAGTGGGTTGAATTCCTCTTGCGGTGGGTGCTTGGGTCGTGACGTCTTAGGCCATGGTCTGGATGAGAATCAGGGGAAGGGATCGTCCCATTTTCCCTCTTCAGTTTCTTCTAAAGTGCACTATCGCTGAAGGCATCATGGCGCTGACAGGAAATACTGAGTAAACAGAAGGACTGGGAGAGAAGCCACCTATGTGAAAAGGAAGGTCTTAAGTTCCTTCCTAAATGTTGCAAAATCAATGTTTGTTCTTAGTTATAGAGGTAAAGAGTTCAGCAGCCTAGTCCCGGCTACAGAGAAGGCTCTTCCACCAAGCTGTTCCCCTCTATATCTAGGCACCCACAAAAGGGTAGTGTTTGTAGATCTCAGAGTTTGGCTTGGGTTGTAGCTATGGAGTTTCTCTTGGATGGCTAGGCATCATTTACCATTTTGGGCACAATGAATCAAACATAATGATTTAAACTT
This sequence comes from Ambystoma mexicanum, assembly GCF_040938575.1. Taxonomy (NCBI): domain Eukaryota; kingdom Metazoa; phylum Chordata; class Amphibia; order Caudata; family Ambystomatidae; genus Ambystoma; species Ambystoma mexicanum. The sequence goes on from NC_090925.1 coordinate 412,878,641, forward strand.
GGCCCTCGCTTCGATGGGCAGCCAGTGTAGAAATTGCTGTGCCCTGGTTACCCCACTTCCAAGGGGGACATGTTTCACCAGGCGCGCTGCTGAATTTTGCAACACTTGTAAGCGATGGGTAAGATAGGATGGCTGTGATAAGTAGAATGCATTACAGTAGTCAACACTACCATTGATACCTGCAGCCACAATCTGAGCATGATATTTTTCAGGCACAAAAGGAAGAACATTCTTCAATTCCTTAAGTTTGAAGAATCACTGGCCACATACTGCATTCACTTGATCCTCCATAAACAAAGATTGAGATATTTTGATGCCATTTTAGCTAGCTCAGGAAGTACCCCCAATGAATCTGACCAAAACACTGAGATCCAATTACCAGCTGCCTCTGGTGGACCAATAATCAAGACCTCCATCTTCCCTCCATTTAGTTTAATCCAGTTTGCCTCCATCCAACCCCAAATTGCCTCGAGACAATTTCTAATGCTTTCACCAATATTTCTGGCTGGTCTGGCTGCAACGTGAACAAAATGTGTCTGCCATCCGCATAGGAAAATACCCTAAAACCAAATAGGCGTATGAGTGCCATCTGGGGGCGAATATTAAGAGAGTAAAAAGCAAAGGAGACAATGCTGACCCCTGAGGCACCCCACAAGTTCCAGCCACCGGGGAAGAACGATAGGGGAGGTGAGACTACTTGAGAATGGAAGACCCAAAACTCCTGAAACCAATCCAAAACCACCTCAGAGAACCCTGCTTTCTTCAGTGTGGATACCATAATCCCATGATCAATAGTATCGAAGGCGGCCGACAGGTCCAGTAAAATAAGCCCTGCAGTGCCACCCTCGTCTCTGATCATGGTACGGTCATCGAGCACTGACACTAGAACCGATTCCGTGCCCCTCATAGGCCAAAACCCCATCTGGCAGCTATCCAAAATCATTTGTTCCTCCAAGAAGTGCCTCAGTTGAGGAATTAATACTGCTTCCAAGACCTTCATAAGGAAGGGGAGCAGCGATATAGGAAGATATAGGATGATAATTCGTCTTGACTGATGCATAAAATCTGCCTTCCTTCTCCTTAAGTGTGCGAAGAAAGTGTGAGTTATTGACAGCCTAGTGGTAACTTTCTTGATATTGAACTACGACAATGTGTAATCTTGGCAGATTTTTCATATCGGAGATCAGGAATCTGTAAGGTACAACTAACAATAGGTGAATTTGGGGAATGCTCTTTCTCCCCCACTTCTTTGCTGTCCCACTTTACCTGGAGACAGTTCTCAGAACCTGTTTGAGGGAGGGACACCTCTTCCGTTTCTACCCTTTCTGGATTGCATTGCTGGGGTTGAAGAGTTTCTTTATCTGGGTCGGTCTCCATACTTACTTTGTCCAACTCAGGGTCTTTTGGGGCCTATTTCTCTTTGGGAGGGATCCACCAATTCTGAAAGTGCAGGTTTGCTTACCGGAATCCTTGAGGGACTCTTTTCTTTCAAAGGGGATTGTCCTTAGCTCCTCCATAAAGCAGGTTCTTCTTTGGCCTCTCCTACTTATCCTCTCTTTGGATTTTATCTTCCCAGGAGTAGAAGAGTCTCTTTCCAGCTCAGAGGTTTCGAAGGGTTCTGTCTGGGTGGGAAAGGAAGCTTCCTCTAAGGCTTGGCATCTCCCCTCCACCTGGGCCCCCTCCTCAGGAACCTGTGGCTTGTCGAAGCGTTTCCTCCCGTAACTTCCCCCTGTGGCATCAAAATCTGTTGGGGAATTCTGTGAAGCAGACTCATGTTGAGGGTTTGACTGAGCCCTTTGCATGCGCCCTAGGTTGTCGGCCAGTTGCTGGACCTGTCGCTCGAGGTGCAAGACTTATTCTGGGTTGTAGCGAGGTCTCGAATCATATCTCTGCTCCTCCCAAAAAGGGTAACGGTCCCTTCTCTTCGAGTAGCTGTGCTCTTATAAATATCCTCCATATTTTTCCATCCTGAGTCTCACTTCTCCCTGGATCAGGGGTCTATTGTCCTGGAACTGGGGAGAAAGGGGAGGATTACTCTGGAAGGTCTGATTTAAGGAGAAAGAGTTTAGGTTGGAAGGTGGAGTAATACTTCTCTCCTGAAGGAGATTTGAAGGGAAGTTTCCCAGGCAGTACTTGCCTGGTTGCCCCCCCGCCCCTTAGGCCAGAGGAGTGTATACATACCCCAGGATGTATTTGGTACCCTTATACCTAGGGCTCACATGAGAGGCATTGTCAGAAAGCTCATTGTTCTGAATTCCTGCCTGACTACCATTCGATTGGGCCAGGGCGGGAGGTCCTTCTGGCTTCCATTTTCCTTGTTGGGAGGAGGAGTGTTTTTAGGCCCCCCCATCTCCAGGTCCAAAGGAGGGCTAGCTCTCACATCTGCCACCTTCGCAGCAGCAGTTGTGTTAGATATTGTTTTGTTTTTTTTAGGGGATTTTACTCTCAGTGGGCTTCTGGACCTCATAGATCCTGGTGTCTTGTTCAATTATCCAATGCATGGGGCTGTGCTCATGAAAAATGCACACCAACTGAGTCATAATATATTTGGGGTGTGCATGGAAATAGGTGGGCACAAACTCCATAATATTGGTGTTCACCTGCCGGGAAGTCTGAGCAAATGCACACTTAATTTCCTGCACAAAACTCCCTATGTGCCTAATCCTCCGAACATTTCAAATTATATGCAGGCTTACATGTTAGTATGTCTAGAGAAATGTTTCAAAATGGTCTCCTTTTAGGTTGACCATTTATAATAACCCTGGTCCTCCAGTCCAGAGAAAAGGAACTGGAGTACTCGGGTGGGAATGCCTATTGTCGCAAATGCAATACAATTCAAATAATTTCATTTTTCCAGCTTCACATAATCCTTGTGTCATCTTTCAGCAAGGCACATATTTTCCATGATACACTGTTTATTGTGGCATTTTCAGCAAGACGCGCATTTTGCATTCACCAGGCCCCTTCGCTGTGTTAAGGTTTTAGGCCTGTCAATTTTTGTAGTGGGCCTTGCCATATGAATGATGTATTTCAAATTAGAGGTCTAACCTGGCCTTTCCTGTTGTGTGCTAGGGCTGTCATTAAACCCTGCATGCCACAGGTGTGGAATGGACTCAAGGGTATATGTCTCTGGACATGGCATTTCTGGGTGCTGAAGATTTCTGGAGCTCTTAAGATCTTGTAGGGCAATATGACAGTGCCACATAGTTCCAATTTGGGTCTGAAGGAGCGATCAACGGTCGAAGGGGCAGTAGGGTCTTCAGTTACTGGACTACAGGTTTCAGAGGTAAGTCTTCTTCTGTCTGAAAGCATTTATCTTGGGAAATATATAAAGGAACTTCAACAGTGTGACACGTGTTTCGAGCAAAGCTCTTTTTCAAAGGCTGTACATAGTAACAATTATACAACCAGTAACCCATTCATTAGTGATATACATCATGTCAATTGGGCAAACATCAAGGGGTAGCAAGGGAGATGGCCAGAAGAAATCAGGACATCATGGCATTAAATTAAAAGGAACATAGTATAATATAAGTCATTTTACATACAACATTTACCGTTTAAGCAGATGATCCATCCGGTTACAAACCCAAAAAAAGAAGAAAAAGAAACATAACATAATAAGATAATAAGAGATTAGGTGTGTGCGGTGGAAAATCAACCATAGATAACATAATTTGTAAATCAACTCAAGGACGACTGACTAGATAATTACCGTTGAACCTTGTCCAAAGGAAACTATACGGCAAAAAAGATAAATTAACAAGGATTATCTAATGTCATGTGCATTCAAACGCCAACAATTATCCCACAGTAGATATAAAATTTAGGTATAATTACCTTAATATTACTTGCGGTTGCAATAACCATTAATTAATTACTGCAAAAAGTCCACAGCCAAAAAGGAAAAGTTGCGCGTAGATAACACCAACCAACCAATTCAGGACGAGTCACGTATCCATTACCAATATTAAATTGGACAATTACCAAAAGAAAAAGAGAGGAAACCGGCTCTTAGTTAAATAAAATTAATTAATTACAACATAGGGATCATATCGAAAGAGCACAAAAGTTTCTTACCAGCCTTCCGGCAACAACAATGTACAAAGAGAGAGTGCGCGCGCGCAATGCATCTCGTAGTAGTTAAAAAGAGAAATAGATCACATAGGCAGCAACAGCACAAGGCATACCGCGGCGGCCATGTTAGGTGAGGGAAAGAGCCGGTTATTGATTAGATCAATAAGGCCAAGTTATGTATAAAGCACACAATCTATCGGTGCTATACACCTGAACATCATAATTTAGTCGAAAATAAAGTTAAAGGTGAGCAATACATAGAGCGCACTTGTTAAGCTGATGATGAAAAGATTAGTCTTGGTAATGTATAAGAATATGTTATCACAGGTTGTGTATTCAGCCGCACACATCCATTAATACATCAAGAAAATATACAAACAATTAGGTATTCAGAAACGAAATTAAATAATATGAAGCACGGTAGTTCAGGTGTAGCTACCTAAGTATCAATGACACCAAACCAACTCTAAATATAAAATTAAATCATAAGAACACATGAAATTCATGATCGGAATTAAGTCCAAAATTTACTAATCTGTGTTTACAAATAAGTCTAGCCTCTAATTGTCTAAGTCTAAGTTCCATATTGCCCCCTCTTTTTAATGGACGTATTTGAGACAGCCCAATAAATTTCAAAGCCTTGAAGTCATCGAGTTGATGTAAAGTCTGCCAATGTAATGCCAGTGGATATTTGGCATCCTGTTTGTGCAAAGAAGCCAAATGCTCCCGAATACGCATTTTGAGTGGCCTAATAGTGCTCCCGACATAAAATAAGCCACAGACACATATAATGCAATACACCACAAATTTTGTGTTACAATTAATGAATGAATTGATAACATGTTTACCTGTTGTACCAAAATCAAATGCCTCAGATTCAAATACATGTGAACACATGTTGCAACTCCCACATTTGTGAAACCCATTCGCACGACCCAGTTCTAACCATGTTCTAACAGTAGGTGCCGGTGCCATGAAAGAGGGGCATAGAAGATTTTTAAGAGTAGGAGCTCTACTAAAAACTATCGATGGATTAGGTTCCAATAATTTGGTGAGATCCTTGTCTAAATGGAGTAAGTGCCAATGACGTTTTAGTATAGCATACACCTCATTACTATCACTGGTGTATCTAGTGATCAGCCTAATTTTATTAAAGCGCGTATTAGCTGAGTTCGTTCTAATTTTAGGTTTAAGTAAATCAGCCCTCTTCATACTGGACACTTCGCGTTCAACCTTAGTAAGAAGGTTTGGTTGATAACCCCGTTGTACAAATTGATCGCGAATAAACAGTTTTTCCGCATCAAAATCAGCATCCAGAGAGCAATTGCGTTTGGCTCTAATATATTCACCTTTCGGAATGTTGTTAATAACAGAGCGTATGTGAGAACTAGATGAATGTAAAACTGCATTGACCGAGGTAGGTTTACGGAAAGTTTTAGTAATAAAACCCATAGGGGACTTAGAAATGTTCAGGTCAAGAAAATCCACAGAATCATTTGAAACATGATGTACGAATTGCAAACCCCAATTATTGGCATTTAAAAATTTGACAAATTCATTTAGTTCAGCCACATTGCCAGTCCAAATCATAAAAACGTCATCAATATATCTTTTCCAAAGATATATTGACGGTGAAAAGACATTATCATGAAACACATATTGTTCTTCAAATTGGTGCATGAATATATTCGCTACAGAAGGAGCAAAACTGGCTCCCATTGCAATGCCAATCAGTTGTTATTATTATTGTATTATTGTCAATTGGCGCAGTTCACTGCTTATATCTAATTTACTTCTTATCGAGGGTCCTTGGTCCGGGTTCCCTCACACTCTCATGTTGAACGCTGCCTTTTTAAACTTCTAACTCTTGTGCAGTTGCGCTGGTCGTTCACATAGGCCTTTGGACCATCTTGTTTTACTGTGAACTTCAACAGTGTCTTTACTGTTGCTGAGACCTTCTCGAGCAATGGTCCGCAGTAGTGGACCCCAGTGAGGATATTTCAAAAGAAAATGATCTACTCTGATGCAACAGGCCAACACACCACCATTAGGGTACTCAACCTAGTTCTTTTACAGAACTTTGAATTTCTGGCATTTCATTTGTGTATGAAGTGCTCTAGTTCTGGATAAAGCCATTCCCATGAAATTTCCCTTTGTGAGGACACAGGGGCTGGAAGATGTATTATAATCCAACCAGATCTGCTTCTTCAGGAGCACAATGATCAACAACAAAAAGGTACCGTGCATTTGAGGAAAAGCCCCCCACCTTTCATGGTCTTAATGACAAGGTGGCAATCACTTCTACATCTCCCCACTGCTGCAGGAACTGTTTATAGGCATCAGACAGACTTGGATACCTTTGAAGAGGATTTCTCTTTTTTCCATGACATTTACAAGTGAGACAATATAACCTGGAACCATTATGCCCCAGCTGCTAATAGAATGTATTAAAAGGTCTTCATCTCTGCACCTTTACTTACCCCCAGGATTCTCACATTTATCACTCAAAGGTGGAAGGTTTCTATGTCTGTACCCCAAAATACACCATTAGGGTAACGGCGAATTCACGCCCTGAAACACTTGTCTATGGGCGCAATATAAATAAAATGTCATATCATAATACACGCCATTAGAATATTCTTATATTAATATGTGCCCCCTGAACTTAACTCTCACATCTATTCCATTGTTGTGACCACGCTAATGGAAAACTAAATTATCAATATCATTCCGTACTTGCTCTAATTCTGAATACATTTTGAAAGAAAGGAACTCGTCAAAAAGGTTGTACCATGTCCTATACGTCTATTCCTCGGGGAAAAGTGTGTACCTGTAACCGGGCATGCAATACTGCACTTGGGCAAAAGTGGCGTGTACTTTGGCAGGAGGGTGCAGGGTGTATAGGCTTTATGCTCTGTTTCCACCCTATGTGCATTCTCCACTAGGAGGAATATGGGAAAATAATGCTCTCCTGGAGCACAAGATCTGCATACACATGCTTATAGAAACCTGTTCCTGGGTGTATAATGCTCTATCTGATCATAACATGCATGTGCCTTGGCATGACACTATAGAACAGCGTGCAATGTTGCACCATGAAATAGGCTTCATGTACATCGGTGTGACTTTAACTTGGCATGTAAGTCTGTATTCGGGCATCCAAGTCTGTGCCTGGACATACTTCTAGGTCTAGGTCTGCACCAGGGCATAAGCCCCATTGCTGTGAGACCTATGCTTAGTTTATGCAGATGTGATCCCAGTAAGCCCGGCTCGGTCTCTCTGCATCGGATGCCAGATTACTGCAGCGTGTTCTTTTCAAATCCTTGTGCCCGCTGCATAAGACTTTATATTGCCAGAAATGTGCGTTCCTGGTGAACAAAATACAATGGTATCGACCTCGATGGACCCTTCGCTCGCAATCCATGCGCTTACTCAAGATGCTCACTTACAGTGTGGCTGCTGGCCACTCCTTTTCCCTTCAAGCATCCAAGCTGTGACATGCCTCGCCCTACACTACCTTTACCTATAGAGTCTAGATTGTTAATTATTAGGAAGAAACTTAAAACTCATCTTTTTTATTCTGCATTCTAAGAATGTTCCTCATCTGCCTTCAGGATAGGGGTTGGACTGGTTATTGCCGTTGGGATTCATTACTGTTTAAGCCAAGATACATTTGCAGTGCATGTACGTATCTACGCAAACTTTACAACTCTGCAGATAAGCATAAGTATTGCCATATACTGAGGAGAAGCCAGTGAGGGCATATTGCATCGCCAAGGTGGGGGGATAGCTACACAAGTAAAGCGCTGGTCTCTGACATGAGGGCTGTTTGGAATCCCGTGGCAGGAGTGAGGGCACATTGCATCGCTTAGGCTCTATAGCCCAGGGGGAAGAAAAAACCCAAAGTTATTTGTGAACGAAAATGACTTTTTCTCCCGTGGACATTTCTAGCAACCCGCTCCTCCCACCCCCTTACTTACCTTGTGGCGCCACACTTCACTGTGTGCCGCCAACTCCTTGTCTCCCTGCAGTGCCAGCTCCCTTCGCTTCCATGATCTTTATTGAATCCACCGCAACCCCCGATGCCATTATAGTGAACAAGGGTGCGGGGGACACACCTGCAGCCCCTTTCCCTTATTTACTATAATGGCACCGAATGATATATTTGATCGACATTTTCAGCTGCTTGAAATTTTTGAACAGCCGGATTTCGATCAAATCTACCATTCTTTGCTTTTAATTCTTTTTTCTACAGACATCAATGATAATACGTGCTATTACGTCGCCTAGAAGCTGGAGGAGTCTGACATTAAGCGCTGTACACAAAATATAGTATTATTGTTATTAGTATTCCCACCTCCAAAAGCGGATCAGGATCATAGTAAACCAGTTCATGAATTGCTATTTGATTTACTGAGGAAAGGTAAGGTAGGTGGTCTTATAATGCACGCTTCCACTCAATTTAACTCAGAATTCAGCACTATGGAAGAGTGGCAGTAATTGTAATTGCGTTACCGCCATTTCATCGCCATTTTCTCTTCCACAGTGGAGCTTGTAATGAGACCCCATGACACTTTAGCTAACTATGCATTTGCATGCATTTACAAACACCTTCATGCATGTTTCGTCCTTATTGGGCATCACAAGTGAGTAGCATAAACACAGGAATCTCAGGAGCTCAACACAAAAAAGGTTATGGGAACAAAGTTTGGAATTAATCACAACTAGTGTTGTGGCGCCTGGAAACACTTTTTGATGTATAGGCGCCATATACATATCAAATAAATAAATAAATAAATAATACTAGCAATTTTTCTGGAAAGCGTTCCATTCTATCTTACATTAGCTTGTGTGCCATTACAAAAAGAGGACAAAACATACACAAATCAGGATTGCTCACATCTCAAAAGGGCCAGAACAACACACATGGCTGGGTTATATCCTTCCCGCACACGCATACTCTATAGATACCTTTAAGTAGAGAATGAAAAGGAAGAGGGGAGTTTTCTCTGTCAAAGACGAGGCCTCTGTGAATTGCGCCAATACAAGCTAGAAGCCATTGGGCCTCATTACGACCCTGCCGTCCGGTAACAACGGTGCCGGCAGGTTCACAGGCACCGTTGTTAACGGACGGGCAGAGTACAAGGGCCTCATTACACGGTAGGTGCTAAACCATGGTGCTATTAGCACCATGGTTCATGCCGGTAATTTACTGATTCCGCCATGGCGGAATGGGGAATTACCACCCCATTCCGAGGTTGCCGGGGCGGTAATTCCCCATGCCGCCATGGCCCTTCCCCATTCCCATTTTTGCCCCATAGGGCTCAATGGGAATGGGGAAGGCGCTAATTACGGTACCACAAATTGCGGTACCATTATTAGCACCAAGGTCCCTTTGCGGGTCCCTACTTTAGCATTACCGGTGACCGTTAACCCTTACCGCCTTCCGTGTAATGAGGCCTTCTGTCTATACTTCTCAGCAAATGATATATCATGTGGTATTTGCCTTGCTTCAACATTACAAGTTACTACCACATGACATACCTACCGCATGTTTATGAAATGGAATATCGCCTACTAATTCCACCAAATTTGGAAGCTACTCACAAGCAGCATATAACATTGTGTGGAGGGGTATGCTAGCACATGCACCCATGCACGTAAGTGAAATTAATATGGGAGGCGACCCACTGAAGGTGTGAAAATGTAGTGCACTCACCCACTTTGTAATGTAGTGCACATGGTACAATAGTGGTAGGATTCTCTACTGTGCCTACTCAATTTCCATCCCCTAAACAGGGATGGAAATGTACTTTTTCTTTGGCATACCATTAAAGGCCAGATCATGTACCGGTAATATAATCTCATAGGCCGATGCAGGGGTCATTATTGTGAGATAACGACATGACACCTAGTTATGGCCTGAGGCGGAGCAGAGGGCCGTTCATGGGGAAGGGTCATTATCTCAAGCAATAATAATCCCTCTTGAGGATTATGAAGCTATTAACACATAGTGGTTTTAGAAATATACATTTTGGAGCAGTAGTTGTGAAGTAAAAATGTTTAGTTTAATATGGAGTAAAATAAATAGACAAAACCTGTCAGTACATTAAATGTGATTTTACTTTTGTAATATTTGAATAACAGGAGAGGGGAAAAAGTTGGGGGAACTGCTTAATGACTAGCTGCCTTTGGGGTTTCCTGGGTGGATTGACATAGAAAACGAGGGAAACATGTGGGATGAGTTGCCTAGCTACTGTTGTTTCCCTGTCTACATCTGAGGATAAAATGTTGGCAATCAATCTCAGTAGTTAGTGACTGCATTCAAAGCATTCCAATTAGCTGAAAGGAAGTCACTAATATTTTCCATGTGCAAGTGTAGCCTGACAGACTGAGGTGTCGTGGGTCACACATGCGGTAAGGACCCCAACCAAGGAGTACAAGGCTAGTGTCACATACTGGTAATAACAATATAGGTTTAGGAGTTGGAGTGTTCAAGTAAAAAAGTCAGATTAGTAGTAAGTAACGTATAGGCAAAACGTATTAGTAAATTAAATATGCTTTTATTTTGTAGTGTGTGTATAACACGGTTACCTTTATGAGGTAAGCATTTTAATTTAAGAGCCGCCGTTTTAACTTGGGCCTGCATTTGGTGTAATGCAAAAATAATAATTTTCTCTATATTTCTTATTTATTTATGTGTGTTTAGTTCATTGTAAACCTTTCACAAATCAACACCATTCTCAAAAAGAAGTACACATTCTATCAATACTCATCAAACATGTATAACATGTTAAACAATCTAAAATAACTTATTATCAGTTATAAAATTAATTTCCTACAAAGTTCTACTCAATATTTGATCAAACGTGGTAAAGTGCCAAGTGCGAGGAAACTGAGTGAGCGTTCAAGGAATAATTCCAAGATTCTGTCGTTTTTATTGATTCAAGGTTATGGACCAAGTTGCTGAGTGTGGTCATGTAGAGCGAGCCCAATCTTGGGCATTCCGTAAAGAGACCTCTTACTGTTTCTGCATTGTCAGGGCGCTTACATATTGGACAGTAGCTGCCCCTTTGAGTGAGTTGCCATCTAGATCCCCAGATGGTCTGTAATGGGAGTACATTAATACGCATCAAGAGACGCAACTGTCAAACGGTTGGTTTAGGACTTTGTAAAAGGTATATTTGGGGCTTCCAAAACATTGGGGTAACCATTTATACTGCAGAATAACCCCTTAGTTTTGCTAAGTGATCATAATTGCTACCCCAGTCCCATCTGTCGAATTTTCCACCTTTCAAAAACCATAGAGAGACTAAGATCAGGTGTCCAGTCCATGATTCTGAAAAGGTCATTGTTTAGCTTCAAAAGGTTGCTTCCCCTTAAGTATGGTTCTTTTTCATAGCTGTTACCTAACAATGTTAACAGGAGACACTTTGGGGCCGTTATGCATTTTATGAAAAAGACCCCACTCCTCTTCAAAGCAAGACATCTTAAAAAGAGGTCAACCCCAGTTCCAAATGTAAGTATTCCAGTGGATAAGCCTAGCATGCTTCACTAGAAAAAGTGAATGATTTTTCCCATGTGGCTTTTGTTGTGATTTGTTAAATTGATGTCACCTGTCTCATTGATGCTGAAGCAACAAGGATGCTCCCAGAGAGTCTCATGTTGAAACACATCTCAGTGTTTCTTAAATGCAGAAACATGCGTTCTGCTATTTACTTATGTTTCTGAAGTCATGGAATTTGGAATGCATTGTATATCAGCAGATATTCATTGTATTTTGAGCAGGCTGATTGGCTTGGAGGAAGTCAAAAATGATTTTCATGAGCTAATCCCTATTACACTGGATTATTTCAGAGACAATTACACATTTCTTTGTTTGTATCAAGGAAAGGTAGTAAGGAAAGGTAGTATACACCTGATTAAAACTAAATAGGACTTTTGATCGCATTTATTTTGTTTTAATGTATACATAAATAATGATTGTAGTGATGGTTTTATCATCAAATGAAACTGACGGTGACAAGGAAGAAGGAAAAAGTGGTAATGACGAGTGTACTTACCATTAGTCCCCATTACTCATTCTCATCAAAGACTGTTCGTTACCCACCATCACGCATAGCAAAGTGCACGTCTCGTGTGTAGGAGGGGCAGTGCCTGTTGTCAGTAAGATGTGTATGGCAGCCACAATTTTTGCAATCCTTTGTCCTCTCTTCTTTGGTTCATTAATCTGACAATCAGGGCTGGCCTTAGGGGCAACAGTTCCCTGGGAGAATTTGTGCCCACCCTCCCCACATTCCCCTGGTCAACAGGGGGCGGGGGTGGAGAGGCAGGATGCACCACTTTTTTTTGTTTACCTCCTCGCTCCGGCAAATCGCAGGGGGTTCATCACTGGAATAGGGCGCGTCAGCGCCCTATTCCAATGCAAACGCCTGGCTCCCGTGTCAGAGCGAGGATGTAAGCGTGTGAATAGAGAGCTGATGCAAAGTATCAGCACCCTATTGTTATTAAATGCGCTCGCCACAGCAGGAGCATTTAATAACAAAGGGGCGCCTGCCGCTCCTTCTCCCACTATGCCAGCTCGGGGGAGCCCTTGAAAGACTCCCTCGAGCTGGTGTGACGGGGGCTAATGGCACCCTGGGGGGCATGGCGCCTCGGGGGGTCGCCCAGCCCGCCCTCCCCTAAGGCCGGCTATGCTGACAATGTCTGGGTTTCTTCTGCTTTTAGAAGGTTCTTTGTGTTTTCCTGTTGGTTTTGTACCTTTGGCCACTGCACAAACCTCAGCTTTCGTCTCAGAATTCTGGGATCTATGTCTGAAGGCCGAGAGCAAAAGACATACCTTGTAGACTCCAGGCTGAGAAGGTTGCACCCACAAGATCTTTTGTTTGCAGTCCTCTTCCTCCTCCCCCCTGCACCTTTCCCTTTTTGCTGCCTGGCCCCTTCTGTCCCACTTCCCACAGGTTCCCCTTCTCCAACCTCAAATGCGCTAGTCTCCGGAATCCACAAAGATGCATGTGCTGGCAGTTATGTTGTGTTAATCTGCTTTTATACTGCACCAAATCGCCACCCTAGAGTGCCTTGGAAGATGTTGTTGTTCATATTTTGGTGTAACAGGTGCCTCACATTTACATATTAATAAAGAAGAGAAGTTATTCAGTGTAGCTGTTTCCTTAATTTGGACCCCGGCCACTCCAAGACTCGTCAGCCTATGTTCCTTAGCTTTTGTTGTAGAACGCGAATCCGAGTGAATTATTATACCTGCAGCGCCCCTTAGGCCTTATTGATGCATGGATCTGCAGATAATTATCCAAGAAGGAACAGGGCAAGTAACAACAAAGTACAAAATGTTATGTTCAACGCTATCTGTTCTAGTTTCTCTGTTAAGGGTTAGGGATTTGCAGTTTAAGGAGAATGCATGAATGAACAAGCAGATACATTTTACCAGCGTTTTCAGTTTCGCAGAAACATTTTTGTGAAGAATTATAAACATACAAATGGCACAAGAAGATACAAAATCAAAGTGGTAATGCCAATTAAGAGCCAGACAGTGATGAACTAATACTATTTGCGCTTTGTTTATGTCTGGATTTTTTAACCCATCTATCATATCATTACCAATTTAGAGTAGGGCTAGTAAACACATCATTCCCAGTATGTGGCACACACTTTTAGAATACCATTTTATAGTTTGCATTATGCTCAGTTATCAAATTACATTATTCCCACTAATCAGATAATTGCCAGTTTCTACTATTTCCAGTTGACACATCATGGCAGTTTTCAGTATATCCGCATGGGACATCACTGCTACTTTACATCATGCCCTCTTAAAACATAATTTCTAGTCTCCATTATGTCCAGTTAGCATACGATTGCTGATTTTCGTTTCACCAGTGTGTGCCTGGATATATCCCTCCCAGCAGGCTTTATGTTCTGCTACCATTGCCAGAAAGAAGGAGGGCCAGTGCTCCCCCATGGCGACCTAGAGCCTTTATGTGGAACAAAGCCATAGCTTGTGGGGGACAATGCAGTAAATGCAGTGCCATGGGAAGTGTTTGGCCATTGGCTTGCCGTGTGGTTGAGGAGTGCTTGTTTGTGAGGCCTTATTGTTTATTTTATTTTATTTATTTATAAGGTGCCGGAGCCCTCAGGCATCAGGGCGCACCAACATAGACACAAGTGAGACAGACACAAAGCAGGCGAGACACCAAGAGCTACAGCAGGGTTAAAAGCCGGAAGGAATTTATTCAAAGAGGAAAGGGTTCAGTTAACAACGGAAGCTGAGATGGTTTTCCTCAAGTCTCAGATTAGAAGGAAGGGAGTTCCATATTTTAGCTGCCACAACTGGAAAGCATTTACGTAGGCCATTGGTCCGATTGAAACATAAAGATCTTACAAACCCCATCTCAGAGGAGCGCAGAATTCTAATCGGGACATAGGGAAGAATCATGGATTTAAGGTAACTCAGAGCTGTGTCTTTTGTCCAAAAACCATATTAGTCTCAAAACATATTCGCTAGAGTACCTATACAGGGAAAACTTATGCCTATAAAACAAAATGTCTGTACACGAGTATTGTTTGTCTCAATGCATGTGCATATGAAGCCATTATCGAAGAAATACATACCATAGCGGACTCATAATGTGCTCTGGTATTCATAAAAGAACATGCATCTCATGTTCTTTATTGAGACCCTCTGTTGTACATCTAAAGAGACATATACATAATACATTTTGTTTCCATTCTACGCAGTTTCAATGTGAGATCACCTCCCTGTTTATTACACCATTATGCTTTGAGAATAATATTAACCAATTATAGTTTTTGAACAAAAGACACAGGTCTGCCATACACAGGCTCAACAGCTGCTATTGAATGTGCAGAGACTTCACTGTATATTCACATTTGAATGTTGCACTTGCTAAACAGCATGGAGTAATTATTGCTAAAAGAATGAGGTCATTTCAGTACATGCATATATCTTTGTAGGATCATGTGATTTTGAATTGAACACCCCTTTGGGGGTACCTCATTCTTTTTGTGCAACACACTAGTGAACATATTTATTACACCAAAAAGGAGCTGTGCTGAAATCCGTAATTTCTTTTAAAATATATGGGTTAATGTTAGCACCAAAACTATGGCACTGGACTAGAGACTTTTATCAGTAACGATGGTACCTGGCACTGCATTGATCAGTGGGCATTTAGACCACATTTCCCATGCAGCTGTGCGCGGCAAGACATGATGACATCATCACGCCTGCGCGCCCCATTCCGAACATGAAAGAATAATATGCTAGATGGCTCCCGCCTAATGAGAACACACGGAGCGCATCCAAGGTGATTCCTTACAGGACACCTTTTCAACCTTTAGTAAGTTATTAAGTCAGCTCATCACTTATTTCCAAAAACTTTAGATTTCATGCACATAATGGAAGCTTAACAATGTGATGTATATTTTTAGTTTCCAACGAAGGACCCAGTGTGATGCTGGAAATGCATCGGAGGGACAGGCCTCCAAATCCTTGTCCTTTATTGCCTTGTCATGTATGTTCTGACTTGTGTTCTGCGCAAGAGTTCATGTGGGACTCCTGGGGGTACAGCTCTTCCTGTTTTTGGTTTGGTGAACAGACGCTTGGGATACCCTTATGGCACCGATGGGTGGGAGCATGACCCTGCACTCCTAGTGTATATTTCTGTGCACCTCTGTGTGGCCCACAGAGCAGGGTACGGTCTGGTGGCAGCTCCGTGCTGAATTGGCAGGTGTCCTGAGCATCTTCCATTTTGGGATGCCCAGGCCAAGTCATTGGAATCAGTGGATTCCTGATAGGAAACAAGATGGCCCCTGTGGCCTCTTGCTTTCTATCACCTGTTACCTTACTTTTCCCGAAGTACCGCGAAGCCCTGACTCTGTCTCTTCCCCCTGACTGGCTGTTGGGTGGAAATTCCATATATGGTGTTGTGGGGAAGTCCAGGCCAGACAGGCTGGAGCCTTCCCAATGACTGTATGTTGTGGGTACGCCCGTGGGGTGGGACCTGTGTGAATGGAGTGTGTGACGAATGCGCATTCTGTGTTGTGGGTGTCTAGTATTTGGTGTTTGACACAATAACTGATACAGCCCTGCCCGAAACTGGTATGAATGCAGTGTGTAGTGCTGGATGGCAGAGTGCTTGTCTGAATCTACATTCTGTTTTGTGAGTGTCTGGATGGAGAAGAACGGCCAGAATGCACCGTGCGCCTGATTGGCTGCCTGACTGCCTGAATGCCCTTCTGAGTTATTGGTTGCCTGAGTGTGACGCAGCAGAGTGAATGGGAGATCGACAGTATATCTGGGGTCCTCTCACTGCTAGAAATCATTCAGAAGCTGAAGTTGATACTTGATGCTTACTCTCGAAGCCGAGCCAGAAGAAGATGGTGAACCGATGTTCCCTTCCTTGCAATCTGAAAGCTGCTGTGCCTTCAAGAACTGATCCAAGAGAGGACCTGGTTAGGGGACCTCTCTCCGAGTTACGAGGGACCATTGTGCACCAGCTGATCTTTGCCAGAGCTCCCTGGTAGACAGACCTACGAAAGGCTGCCGACTGTACAAGGGGACCCCGAGGAGAACGAAGAGAAGTACCGCACAGCCGTCCACCGTCAACGACAGTCGTCGCTGACGGGAGCCGCCATACTCCCTTTGTTTAAGAGATTTTGATACAAGGACTCCCTTGTTCACCCTCATTGACCGCTTTCATCCTGCCGGAGAAAGTCAAGGCCGTCGACGACCGAGGAGAATCTGCCGGTGGGTTTCCCACCACCCAAAGACCTCAGAGACGCTGACGAAGTTACTGAAACCAGCCGTGGTCACGTTCCATTCGCCAATGCCAGACGCTGATGCCCCGACGCCCTGATGCCCTTGCTGGGTCAAAGTTCTTCTCTGGCTCTTTGCAGCAACGAACCATCGTCGTCGAGGTGCACCACACACTTCTCCTGTTACAGGACGTTTTTCGACCGATCGTCAACGAGCACCACAAGGACTGAAGCTGCTCCCTCCATGACAACGTTCACCTTTTCTTCATCTTGGAAGTTCGACGACCCATGGCTCCTGCCTGAAAGGATGCGCACTCAAGAAGGGCCCGTTGATTACCCGACGAAGAACTCTACAACACAATGTACATTTGGGTTGTAGAACTATAGAAAAAGATAAGAATTTAATAGACAATATATGGACTGGGCTTGTAATGCATCTTCATTTACAGGCTGCGCAGGTGGGGGGACTCTCATACAGAACTGTGCCTAGGTAAATGGGGCCAGTAGTCTGCCAATTGTCTAACCAACGTGTCTTCCTCCTAAGTCTATGGTAGATATCGTTTTTGCTGTGTTGATTCGTATGCTATTTGAACTGAGTACAGTTGATGCATTTTAATGGAATCAGAGTAATCATGGTACCACCTAGAACTGTATATATTTACCATTTTGGAATTGTCAGAGCACAAAGTGTATTATAGTGATTGTGTATATAACCTTAAACCTTATTTGTATAAAGACTGTCTTTAAACTAATACAGTGTGTGGACATTCCTTTGTGGGTGCTTGGGGACTGCACTTAAGAACCAGCCTGCATCACCTCCCGAGAAGATAGGCCTTGATTGCTCGTCCATTGATACCGTAATAGAGAATCTTGGCTGCGGTCCTCTGTGCCTCTCCTCTGTCTTATAGAGAGCACGAGTACAGACACCCCCCTGCGGTCCTTAACACTGGTAGCAGCGGTGGGATGCTTATGGTTTTAAGAATCAATGTGTAACCTTGCCTCTTACAAAATATCTGCACTTTGTTAAATTGAGGTTTAGTTGTGTACAAGATAACTACATTACAAGCAATGGAATATATTGCAAATGGTAAATTGACTAGGATGATCTTAGAGGCTCTCCAGAGTGCTTGTGAAGCCAGGGAGTTAGACTTTGTGGATAAATCTAGGGCTGAGCTGATAGCTGCCCTGGTGGATTACCAGACTGATTGAGAAGCCCTTCAAGGGGGGAATGCAACCAATGAGGACTCTGCCCCTGGGGTTGTTACTGAATCTAATTCTTGGAATGCTACCACTCCTGCTGCCTCTGTTCCGACCACCAGCAATGTTTCTTCTGAGAATTCCGTGGAACTTGAGTTATTAAGGATGAAGTTAGCCTTTGAATACAAAAAGTTGGAAATAGAAGCCGAGCTTAAGAAAGAGGAGTTGACACAGCAAGTGATCCTTAAATCCAGGGATCTGGAACTAAAGGATAGGGATCTTGAACTCAAAGACAAGGGCAATGAATGTCAGTGAATCCAGCTAGAGAAAGCTAGGGTGGAGACTTCAGCTAAACCAGTTGAGAGTGTCAGGTCCCCAGCCACCAAGTTTATGAAAGATTTGGTTGGTGTGTATGCAGAGGGTTCTGATATCCTCCAATGGATTGAAGCGTTTGAAATGGATTGTGCGATTCATGATGTTGATAAAAGAGATTGGGCTAAGTGTTTATTAAGCAGAGTGCCTCAGACTGGATATAACTGTATTCTGAAACTGAGAGTGGATGAAAGGAGTCAGTATGGGTGCATGAAGTCTGCTTTTATTGCCAGGTTTGACAAGACACCGACCCAATACCTTAAAAGGTTCAGGGAATTTAAGAAACAAGAGAATGTGTCTTTGGTTGACTGGGTGAGTGCTACACACATGAACATGATGGGGTTGATTGATGGTTACAAAGTGAAAACCTTTGTTGAATTGTCACACCAGTTGTATTTTGAGCATTTTTCGGAAGCCTGTTCACCAGAGCTGAGTCAGTATGTTGCTGGCCAGAACCTTTTAGATCCCTTTAAGCTGGCTAGGCTGGCTGACAAGTGGGCCTCCCACCGGTTGTCCCCTAAGGACTCCAGTGGGAAGGACAAGGACAAAGAAAAGGGGACTTCTCAGAAGGCTGAGGAGTCCCAAAAGCAATCACAGTCGAATAAACCAAAACCTTCCTCTCCTAAGACCCAAAATTCTAGTGGGGATAAGTCCTATGTGGGTGGGAGTAAGGGTAGTGGACCACCTGCTGCAAAGCAAGCTCCCAGTGGTTCCAGTACCGTACCCCACATTCCTGGCAGTTGCTGGGACTGTGGGGCTCTGGATCACAAAAAGGGTGACACCAAGTGTAAAGGTAAGGTACTTGGACTCCAGGCTGTTAGCCTGACCTACCCTTACCCCATGCCTGAGGTGGAGACCACTGTCCTCCCTTCCTCTACAGGGATCATATTTGGTGCCCCTGTAGAGATTTCCCTAGTGTCCCTTGGGGCCTACCACTAGTACGCAGAAGTACTGGCCACAATCCTACAGAACACCCGCAGGTTTTTGAGAAGTGTCCTCTTGAATGGCCAGCCTTCTACGGGCTTGAGAGACACTGGGGCAAGCATGACAGTGGTGGACAGGACCCTGCTCAAGCCAGAATACTATGTAGGTGCTCCTCTGAGAACCACCAGGTTAGCTGGTGTGCCTCCCAAATTATCACCTGTAGCCTTAGTCAGCATCACAATTGGAGACAAGACAGCAAAACTTCCTGTCCTGGTTCAGGATAACATGCCTGCTAAAATTTTGTTAGGAAATGATTTGGTAGAAATGGGGATGATCTTGGATGGTCTACCCATGGCTGCTGCGGCGGTCACCAGATCACAAGTCACACCGGTTCCGGCTGCGAGTCCGGTACCCTCGCCGATGGGGAAACCCAAGGCACGAAGATGGAAGAGTAAGAAGGCCTCTTCTGCGAAAGGGACCCCTTCTCTTCCTGCTGCTTCAACAGACCCATTGGAATTCATGCTCCGCATGGGCTGGGTACAGTGGAAAACCCAAACTCAACTCTTGAGGGAGAAGCGGCAGAAGACCATGCTACGGGAGAGGTGCTCAACCCGGAGGACCACACCAACTTCTAATGCCTGTTGGCTGAAGGGGGCCCCTTCCGGGTGGATTTCTGTAGGGGTCAGAGAGAGTGCCACTCTCTCGAGGGTCTGAGCAAACAGTCCCTGTCCCAGGCACAGGGAGAAGTGCCTAGGAGATTCTGGATATATTGGGAGGGTGACCTCCTTGTTAGTGAGCCCACTAAGCCTGAACCTGGTGCCATCAACAGGTTGGTGGTACCCCAGGTTTACAGGCACTTCCTACAGCACTTGGTGCATGAGGTGCCCTTGGCTGGTCATATTGGGACCAAGAAGACAAAGCAAAGGCTCTCTGCCCATTTCTACTGGCTCCAGATGGGAGGAGAAGTGGAGTCCCACTACAGGACCTGCCCAACTTGTCCATTATCTGGCAAGACTGGAGGCAGTGTAATTGCCCCACTGCAGCCATTGCCAGTGGTTGGCACTCCATTTCAGAGGGTGGGCATCGTCATTGTCGGTCCCCTTGACCCTCCCACTTCAGGTGGACATTGGTTCATCCTGGTCTTGGTAGATCATATCACCAGGTACCCTGAAGCTATACCCCTTCGGACTGTTACTGCCAAGGTGGTTGCCAGGGCTCTCCTGGGCCTTTTCACCCATGTTGGATTCCCTAAGGAGACTGTCTCTGACAGAGGATCCAATTTCATGGCGGGTTACATGAAAACCATGTGGAAAGAGTGTGGGGTAACCTACAAGTTCACCATCTCTTACCATCCCCAGACCAATGGTCTGGTCGAGAGATTTAATAATAGTTTCAAGGGCATGCTAGGCGCTTTGGAACAGCCCCTAAGGAGGAAATGGGATCTCCTCCTGCCATGCCTGCTGTGTGCTTACAGAGAGGTACCTCAAGAGGGTGTTGGTTTCAGCCCCTTTGAGTTACTCTTTGGCCATCAAGTGAGGGGGCCCCTTGCCTTGATCAGAGAAGGCATGGAAGCCACCCCTTCAGGTCCTGCCAAGCAAGTGGGACTATGTGTTATGCCTCAGACGGAGGATGACACAAATGATGGGTCAGGCGACAGCAAATCACAGGCCAAGCCAGAAATTGAACAAGTACTGGCATGACCTTAAAGCCTTGCAAGTGGATTGGACTCCAGGACAGAAGATCCTTGTGATGGAGCTTACCAAGCCTAGGGCTTTGGCAAATAAGTGGACTGGACCCTTCAGGCTAATCTCCAAGATGGGCAAAGTCAATTATCTGGTTGACATGGGAGTCCCCTGGGTAGCCCCTCAGGTATTCCATATCAACAGGCTCAAGCCTTTCCATAGGTGAGCAGAAGTCTCATGTCTCTTGCTGGCTTCAGAGCATGAAGAGGATGAGAGTGAGCCCCTTCCTGATTTGCTGCATAGCAACCCTGCGGATGGAGGGAGTGCATCTCTCTCCAGATCTGACGACAGAGCAACAGAGGGCCTGCAGGGCTTTGCTCCTGCAGTATGCCTCTCTGTTCTCACTGACACCAGGCCTTACACTGTGGTGTAGGCACGAAATTGACACTGGTGACAGTGTGCCTATCAAAAGCAGGTGCTACTGTATGTCTGATACAGTTAAGACCCACATCCCGGCTGAGTGTTAGGATTGATATCTATGTTTCCTATCAAGCGGCTTAGTTATCTGCTTGGTCTCCCTTCCTGCATGTATGATGAATGCTTGGAAGTGTGAGGTCATGAATGGAATGTGTGAGGTGTGACTGAGTGGTATGGAATGCTGTGGGATGAGATTCCACCAGGGCAGTTGAGAATGAAGTAGCCTGGGTGGTGGGAGGCAGTGGGCTTCCCGGTATCCTGTAACTGATTCACCTTGATCTCCTGATGTCATCTGATTAAATCTACTTGAAGATCTCTCCTGGCATCCTGAGTATCCTTTCAACCTGTTGACCCTACTTAAGGTCACAACATATTTTGGGGACGAGTTGTTCTTGGTGAACCCTGGAGAAGAGGCTGGAGGAGAAGGTACCTGTGTGATTGGGCCAGGGAGAGAGAAAGGAGAAAGGACACTGCTGTGGTGGGTGCAGCACAGGAATAAGAAATAGAGAGACTGAGAAGGAGGGAGCCCATTGCCCCCCATGTAAGTCCCACCACCCAGGGGGAACAAAGAGACGGTCCGGTAGGTGGAAGGGTGCCAGAGACTGTTCCAGAAGGCTCCAGGCACATGCAGTGGAGTAGGGACAATAGTTCCCAAAGAATTCAA
The DNA here is from genome assembly GCF_040938575.1 of Ambystoma mexicanum. Classification (NCBI taxonomy): domain Eukaryota; kingdom Metazoa; phylum Chordata; class Amphibia; order Caudata; family Ambystomatidae; genus Ambystoma; species Ambystoma mexicanum. Next base: position 412,900,826 of record NC_090925.1, read on the forward strand.
AAGCGCTAGGGTTTGAGCTCCAACAGGCATCAATGAGCAGTAATGTTGCTGGGACTGTTGGCAAAGCCAGCACACACGAGGATTACAAGGATGCCAGGATCTGTTGAAGCACCAAGCATCTAGAGAGGTGCCATTCTATGATGCCCAAAAGTTAAGGAGACTGTCGGGAAGTAAGGCGTCCTTGATGCGCAATTGTCCCATTTGCCTTTGAGCGGTAGGAACTCAATGTGGATCTTGCAATGTCCATAGACTATACTAGTGAGAGTGGCACTGAGGGAGTTTATATGCGTGGTGCTGTATTGGAGCTTGCCAAGGGTGCACGATGTTTAAAAATGCACACAAGCTGCGGGACATGGTAATGGGAGGGGCGAAACCAAGAAACTGCTAACAAATGACGGTTGGCGGAGCGTAGCTCCGAGTGCCTCGCTGACCTCCGCAGTGCCTCACTGACATCAGGGCCCCCTCTAAGGGAGGTAGCGATTGTTGTGGAATGTTGGTGTCCTAGCATCCTGCAGCAAACGGATGCAGAGGAGTATCATACCATGGAGGAGAGCGATGAGAAACATTGTGGAGTGCAGAGTAAAGAATGTTATCATGTTCTTTGGGCATGATGACGTCAGCGGCTCCTCTTTGTGGGTCAACATGCAGCAAGAAAAGCATTGAGGAAGTTAGTTGGGTGCCCGTGCGGGTGCTGGCAGCTGGATGATCACAGATGTCCGAGAGAGAATATTACGAGAGAATATTACGCGCAGCAATGTTTTGTAGGCTGTGCATCATGCGGCATGTTGGGCAGGTTTCGTTATATCCCTGTTGTTCTAAATTACATGCTGTCTTGTGTTTTGATTTTGTGTCATACTCATGGCAGCCAAGGTGGGGAGCTCATATTTTCTCCATGTTTTATCTTAAACAGATGGTGTGCGTTCGTTAATGTGCTATTTCCTTTTTGGGGCAATGGTTAATTTAACATCTTGAGGAATTTTAGGAGGATGATGCCATTTTATGGTGGTACGTAGTTCCTACGCAAAGAGGTACATAATGTGTTATGCTGGTGAGATGACAACTGTGAGCAGACTTGTGAGGTTTATGAGTTCTGAATGCGTGAGAGTTTGGTGGTGATTGTGTCATTTTTAGTGATAACGTATTGAGGCCTTTCAGTTTATAAGTTTGCACATTTGCAAACATGGACTCATAGCATGAATTTATAACGTGTTTTTGTTGTCATGAGATTTTGAGGTTTCATGCTACTTTAACATCTTGAGGATTTTCAGGGTGGTTAGGTTGCACTTCGAATAAGGCAACATGGACATTTAGGCTACAGACATGGAAATAGTAGAGATGTGCTAATACTAGAGGAACTCTGTTTGGAAAATACCCCTCTGTCCAAAAGTGTTTTGAAGGGTGAGGAGATTATCGTGTGTGGGTGACGATGTGTGAGTATGTTCAAAGTATGGGTTTAATTTTGCTCTGTAGTTGGTGTGTAGCGTTGCACATTAAGTTGTCTGTGCGGTGTTTGAGGTGTGTTGTGAGGTGAGACTGTGGTATCTCGTTTGATGGGTGTGTATGGCGACGTCCATGAATGGGTGAGTGTGAATTCCCAGTGATCAGTAAGCAGTGAGCTGCATGTCAAGTGTGGGTGAGTGTGGTAGCCCATTGATGCTGTTGTTATGTTTTAACAGTTATGAAGATGGGTGGTAAGGTAACCCATTGATGGTGTATTGGCAAGTGGTGTCCATGCCCAAGTGTTAGGTGTTTAGCATGGGCTAGAGGTAGCCCATTGATGGAACAGGTGTGGGGCAGGGCCCTCTCTGCACATTGTTCACGGCACAAGAATGGTTGGGACGCCTTCTTTTCTTGTTGTCAGTGTCCGGTGGTGAGACTGTGGAGTCTACCGGGACGAGGGGTTAGTTGGTGTGGTCTGACTCCCAAGAGATGTGTTGTGTCTTTGATTGGTGAGTTTTCTTGGGATACTTAGTTAGTTGTGGGTTTCCCAAGGGTTTCAAGAAGTGTCCTTATCCTGTAAAGAGATTTGGTGTAGCGGACTTGGATTGCAGTGCTTGCCTGTGTCATGCCAATGCAGGTTTTAATGTTTCCTTTTATTTCAATATGGTTCACAGTGAGTGTAAGTGGTTTTAACCCAGCACTCCACCTAAGTCAATGCCTAGCGTGTGAGGCCCAGCTGGAACCCTTAATTATATATTTTTATGTCTAAAGTTCTTTTATTTATGAATGATATACCCTTATATCACTCCCCTCTCTTTAAATCCCCCCGGTCTCACTGAACCAAGAAGTAGGTTGTTTTGCAAAGTTAAAAGATTTATTATATGGATTTGAACAATATATATATAAATATGAATTTTAACAATATCTAGATATCACACTATTAATGTTTATACAACGATCAGCATTGGGTGATATTACAATCAACAATCTCTTTAATCAGTAGGAGTATGGATGAGAAGAATACTGTAGCATAGAATAAAACTTTGTGTGGGTTCAATGAAATGCAATGATAGGAAATTAATGCAGCACAGAAATAAAACTTGATATCAATTCAATCAAATGCAATGTAATCACTCTTTCCCCCTGATACTACTCAATCCCCCCTAATATGCAATATAGAGATGGAAGGAGAGAAAACAGGTTTCAGGAATAAACACTCTACAAATGCAGTTTCAATCCCAATTCCCCCAGCAAGCTTAGAGAGAAACAGGAATGATCCCAAAACAGGTCAAATGCTTTTGAATGTGGTTTGGAATAAATGGGAAAAACACTAAAAATGGATTTAATTCTCTAAATTGGATTCACTACTAGTGGGAGCCGCTTTGGATAGCTTCAGGTAAACACTAGCAATGATGGTTGAATGACTAGCAGATAGGAAACAGAATTCTCAGGTTGAGTGCAAGAAATAGCTATTTTACATGTGATGAAATTGAGCCAAAAGCAGAATCGCTGCAAACTTTTCAGCGCGCGAGAAACGCGATTACAGAAAAGGGAGTTGGAATGCAGTTTTAGGTTCATTTGAAAGCTGAGGATGTTAGCTTAAATCTGACATTTAAATTCTGTTTCTCAAAAAGAGTCAAGATTTTCAATGAAAGATGCGCTTTTGAATATTACAAACAAAGATTTTCTTGGCACAAAGGGAGGCTATGAAGATGCAAGATACCCAACGGTACAGCCACCAGAACAGGGCCCCTCCGCTCTGACTTTTGCCCGCCAAGACACTTGTCTTTCTTCAGTAATATATTAGCGCAAAGATGAATTATCACTACAATGAAGAAAGGACTATATGGATGAGGGAAAGATTCAGAACAGACAAAAGAGATTCTACCATACAGTTCGAGATATGCTGGAATAGTTTGGATAGGATTACATAAGTATAAGAGGTTGGCTATGGACAATTCTATGCTAAATACTCACAACTATGGTTTTGGAATAGGCCTGTCAGGATCTGGTCAAAGGTTTTGGACTGGAATTCTGCTAGCCCACCAGACAGGATTCAGGCACTCGGTTCTGCACTCAGCATGGCACTCTGGTCTCTGCACGGCACTCTGGACCGGATCTGACGGGTTAGTTCTAGAGTTTACAGCTATCTGGTTTCAGCTCTGCTCTACTGGTTTAGATCTCTGGGATCTGGCAAGAGTTCTTGGCAAGAAGCAGAAAACAGCACAGCCAGGCTGTTCAATTTCTGATGTGCCCCTTGGAAGTCTGGGGTTAAAATCTGCTTGCAAGATTTTAAAGGCCAAGCTGAGAAAGGTTCAGCTTTGGAATTGGGCCTTCTGCTTTCAGAGTTCTTGAGTCTTGGATCTGGGTTCTCCTGCAGAGCGCTTTGTCAGTAAATCAGTTGATGTGTGAATGTGTGTAGGTCCTAAACAGTCCCTATTTATCTATTTCCCAAAGGGGTGGATAGGCTGACTATACTCTGACTATCAGATTCCTAGAGGGTTTATACTAAGCCCACCCTCTAGGAATCTGATAGTCAGAGTATTCCCCCTCTCCTGATTTGAGAAGGAAACCTAGTGTAATAGCGATGCTGCAATTTACAATCCAGGGAAAAACCTCCCCTTTGTTTCTACACAGAAAACCTATTTTTCATATAAAGCATATTTACAATATCACCAACTTGCTAATAATACATATTCACATCACATATTTAATACAGCACGTATCTGTCTGAGTCCCATCTTCTTGATCGTTTTGGTTCAAAACGGACAGTTTTTCCGCACTTTTGGTTGGTTACCCAGTGTCAGATCCGTACACATTTTTCCACATACATGCGCATGACATCTGGGCATAATCCTGTACATTTTCATATTCCTAGCATTATCACAATTGCTACAATATCAACATTTTGATAGTCCGGTCTATGAATATCACACAGGGTTCAGAGTAGTTTCAAATTGTGAGCAGCATTTTTATATTAACAACCAATAAAACACAGATTTTTCCAAGTTTTACACAGTCTTCTATGAGTCTTTTTCCAAAATGATATTTCCTTGGAATTTCAGATACACATATCAGTCTAGCTCCGCCTCCAAGGTTTGGCTGGACCAAGAGCAAACTGAGCCTCTCTTTCTTAGCAGTTGGTTTCTGTTGAAGCCCGAATTTGCATTTCCTTTCAGTCAAGGGAATCTTTTGTCTCCACTCAGAGCAACAGGCCAAAATCTCCTCCCACTTCCAATAACAATTCAATGGCAGTTCCTGAGCAGAGAGCAGGAGTAAGATTCCTTTGTTTGGGGAGAAGCTGTGGAATGTCTTTGAAGTTCAGTGTAGCTGACATTAGTCCACTTTTAAAGCACAGTTTAAAATGGTCCTTTCTAAAATACAATTTACATTTTCTACAAATATCCACAAAAATCTCTTCATTCCAGTCTTTTTAAAATATAGAAATTGAATTGTAGCAACCCATATTGCTTTTGATTTCAAGTCTGTCCTTTTCTACAATTTTATTTTAAGACACAAGTTTTAAACTGATAGTATAGGGAAATGACAGCTTGGATACAGGCGAGCGGCGGTACTGTGCCCATATCTGACATATTTTTCCCAGGGAAGCACCTTTTGAATGTGGATTTTTTTATGATGAAAGGTGTTTCTCCTGACATTGTGCTTGTGGAGATTCCTTAATAAGGTGATGGTGAACACCCCACAAGGATGTTGGATCTTCTCTGCTGTTTGGGAATCATGATTTTGCACTTTCAACAGCCAAGGAAAAACGGATTTTAATCACTTCTGGATTTTCCTGGCAATGCAGCACTGCCTTTTCGAGTAGTTCTATTTCACTCTGTGGGCAGCCCAATGAGAGGTTCGGCAGCGTGGTCTCCTGTTTTATCACTGACATAGGCAAAAATAGATTTGGCAGCCTATTTTTCAGGTTTCCCTGTGCACTTCTCACAGATTTTTAACACACATAAGGCTTTTTGGCGGCCATACTGTTGTTTTTGATGAAAGCAGCACACAGTGATATGTTCCAGGGCAGAGCCAATGGGTCAGAACATCCCACACCACCTTGACACTGTTCTGTGATCTTAGTGCTGATTTCGTTTTTCCTCAAGTTGCTGGAGATTTTCTCTGAGTGTAGTTGAGTCTTTTGGGTTGAGGTCCAATTTCGTTGTTGGCCCTGTTTGTACGGCCGTCAAGCTGGGGTTAGTGACTCTGGTTTCTTCTTGTTTGCAACTCCTTTGTGCGTGTAGTGGCCCTGGTGTGAATGTAGTGTGGGTGAGTCTGAGATTGTTTGGTGAAAGTGTGGTTTGTATGGTTCCTGTTGTTCCAGGTCAGATCTTCTTGGGCTGATTGTTAGAGGAAGTTAGTTTGTCTTCTCGTGTGGGTGCAGAAGAACCTCGTGCCATTCCATATAGGGACTGTTTGTGCATTGGGGTGTGGCACCTCCATGATCTACTTGTAGCAGAGGTAGATAGAAGGTGTTCAGTGTTTGTTGAAGGTTTTGTTGTGTAGGTTTGGTTGCCCAAGGTGGGGCTGGTAGTGCTCGAACGTTGCAGGTTTGAGGCTTACCGGTGGCAGCGGTGAGTGGAAGGTGTCCTGTGTTATTATGGTTGTTTGGGTTTTGTAGTTGTGTTGGTGGGGTTCTTCTGCTAGAAGGATAGTTACATCTGTTGGTTCAATTCTCCCTTGTTGTCTGGAACTGGGTTGTGTGTGTACCTTAGTGTTGTTATGTTGTGGCAAGGACGGGAGGTGTTAGAGCCGTTGCTGTGTTGAGGAAAGGAAGGGAGGTGTTAAGATTGATTTCTATGTTTCCAATTAAGCGGCTTAGTTATCTGCTTGGTCTCCCTACCTGCATGTATGATGAATGCTTGGAAGTGTGAGGTCATGAATGGAATGTGTGAGGTGTGACTGAGTGAGATGGAATGCTGTGGGATGAGATTCCACCCCGGGCAGTTGAGAATGAAGTAGCCTGGGTGGTGGGAGCCAGTGGGCATCCCTGTATCCTGCAACTGATTCACCTTGATCTCCTGATGTTATCTGATTAAATCTACTTGAAGATCTCTCCTGGCATCCTGAGTATCCTTTCAACCTGTTGACCCTACTTAAGGTCACAACACTGAGGTCCCCAAGATGTTGGATCTGGGTGTTATTGAGCCCTCAAACAGTCCCTGGTCCAGTCCAGTGGTCCTTGCCCCCAAGGTAAGTCCCCAGGCAGGTACCAAGGATTGGAGGTTCTGTGTGGACTACAGATGAGTCAATGCAGTCAGCAAAACTGACCCGCACACATTGCATAGGACTGATGGGCTTGTAGACACCATAGGTGCTGTCAAATTTGTAAGCACCTTTGACCTTACCTCAGGCTATTGGCAAATAGCTCTGACAGACCATGCCAAGGAAAAGACTGCATTTTCAACACCTGAGGGACTCTACCAGTTTAGAGTCATGCCTTTTTGGTTGAAGAATGCACATGCCACTTTCCAACGGTTAGTCAATCATGCACTCAGTGGGGTGGAGGCCTTTTGTGTGGCCTTCTTAGATGACATCGCTGTCTACAGTTCCACTTGGGAGGAGCATTTGACTCACTTGGATACGGTGTTGCAGGACTTGAAAAGGGCTACCCTCACTATCAAGGCCACCAAGTGCCAGATAGCCCAAGGGAAAGTCAAATATCTTGGTCATGAGGTAGGAGGGGGTCTAATCCAACCTCTCCCCAGTAAAGTACAGGACTTACATGACTGGGAGACGCCCACTACTCAAACCCAGGTGAGAGCCTGTTTGGGCCTCACTGGGTATTATCGCAACTTCATGGCGGACTATGGAACCATATCTGCCCCTCTGACAGCTACTTTGACAAAACAACCAAGGAATGTTAATTGGACAAAAGACTGTCAGAGGGCCTTTGTTGGCTTGAGGGAAAGTCTGTGCAGGGCACCTGTGTTGTGTGCGCCTGATTACAGCAAGCCCTTTATCGTCCAGACGGATGCCTGCGACACCAGAGTTGGAGCTGTCTTTTCCCAGTTAGGTGACAAAGGGAGGGAACATCAGATCGTATTCATCAATAGACAAATCAAGGGTAGAGAACATAGGTGGGCTACTGTTGAAAAGGAATGTTGCAGTATAGTTTGGATCCTTAGGCATTTCAGGCCCTACCTTACAGGGTCTACCTTCAAGGTCCACACAGATCATAAGCCCTTAAAGTGGCTTATGCAGATGAAGGGTGAAAACCCGAAACTGCTCAGGTGGTTCATTAGCCTGCAAGGGCTAGACTTCACCCTAGAACATATACCAGGGAAGAGTCATGATAATGCAGATGGCCTTTCCAGAAGGTATGTTGACCGTCTGGATGAGGGTGTCTATCTCGTGGGAGATTAGGCATCCTAACCTCAGTCTGGGGGGGGTTCGACTGTGATGCTGGAAATGCATCGGAGGGACAGGGCCTCCGAATCCTTGTCCTTTACTGCCTTATCATGTATGTTCTGACTTGTTTTCCGCACAGGAGTTCATGTGGGACTCCTGGCGGTGCGTCTCTTCCTGTTTTTGGTTTGGTGAACAGACCCTTGGGATACCCTTATGGCACCGATGGGTGGGAGTATGACCCTGTACTCCTAGTGTATGTTTTTGGGCACCTATGTGTGGCCCACAGAGCAGGGTATGGGCTGGTGGCAGCTCTGTGCTGAATTGACAGGTGCCCTGAGCCTCCTCCATTTTGGGATGCCCAGGCCCTGTCATTGGAATCAGTGGATTCCTGATAGTAAACAGTATGGCCCCTTTGACCTCTTGCTTTCTTTCGCCTGTTACCTTACTTTTCCCGAAGTCCCAGGAAGCCCTGACTCTGTCCCTTCCCCCTGACTGGCTGTTGGATGGAAGTTCCACATATGGTGTTGTGGGGAAGTCCAGGCCAGACTGGCTGGAGTCTTCCCAATGACTGTATGTTGTGGGTACGCCCGTGGGGTGGGACCTGGGTGAATGGAGTGTGTGACGAATACGCATTCTGTGTTGTGGGTGTCTAGTATCTGGTGTTTGACACAATGACTGAGACAGCCCTGCCCGAAACTGGTATGAATGCAGTATGTAGGGCTGAATGGCAGAGTGCTTGTCCGAATCCACATTCTGTGTTGTTAGTGTCTGGATGGAGCAGAATGGCCTAAATGCACTGTGTGCCTGATTGTCTGCCTGACTGCCTGAATGCCCTTCTGAGCGATTGGTTGCCTGAGTGTGACACAGCAGAGTGAATGGGTGATCAATAGTATATCTGGGGGCCTCTCACTGCTAGAAATCATTCAGAAGCTGAAGTTGATTCTTGATGCTTACTCTCGAAGCCGAGCCGGAAGAAGAAGGTGAACCAATGTTCCCTTCCTTGCAATCTGAAAGCTGCTGTGCCTTCAAGAACTGATCCAAGAGAGGACCTGGTTAGGAGACCTCTCCCCGAGCTGTGAGGGACCATTGTCCACCAGCTGATCTTTGCCAAAGCTCCCTGGAAGACAGACCTACGAAAGGTTTCTGACCGGAGAAGGGGACCGCCGAGGAGAACGAAGAGAATTACAGCACAGCCGTCCACCGTCGATGACTGCCATCGCCGACCGGAGCCGCCGTGCTCCCTTTGCCTAAGACATTTTGAACCAAGGACTCCCTTGTTCACCCTCGTTGACCTCGTTCACCAGGTCGTCGACGTCCTGTCGGAGAAAGTCAAGGTCGTCGACGACAGAGGAGAATCCGCCGGTGGGTTTCCTGCCACCCGAAGACCTCAGAGACGCTGACGAAGCTGCTGAAGCCAGCCGTGGTCACGTCCCGTTCGCCGACGCCAGACACCGACGACCCAACGCCCTTGCGGGCCAAAGTTCTTCACAGACTCTTTGCGGAAACAAACCATCGTCATCGAGGTGCACCGCACGCCTCCCCTGTTGCAGGACATTTTCAACCGATTGTCAACGAGCACTGTAAAGACCAAAGCTGCTCCCTCCACGACAACATTCACCTTTCTTCATCTCAGAAGTTCGACGACCCGTGGATCCTGCCTGAAAGGGATCATACTCAAGAAGGGCCAGTCGATTCCCCGACGAAGAACTCTACAACACAAGGTACATTTGGGTTGCAGAACTATCGAAGAAGATAAGACTTTAATATATGGATTGGGCTTGTAGTGCATCTTCATTAACAGGTTGCCCAGGTGGGGGGACCCTCATACAGAACTGTGCCTAGGTAAACAGGGCCAGTAGTCTGCCAATTGTCTAACCAACTTATCTTCCTCCTAAGTCTATGGTTGATATCGTTTTGCTGTGTTGATTCGTATGTTATTTGAACTGAGTACAGTTGATGCATTTTAATGGAATCAGAGTGATCGTGGTACCACCTAGAACTGTATATATTTACCATTTTAGAATTGTCAGAGCACAAAGTGTATTATCGTGATTGTGTATATAACCTTGAAATGTATTTATATAAAAACAGTGTTTTGACTAATACAGTGTGTGGACATTCCTTTGTGGGTGCTTGGGGACTACACTGTACTTAAGAACCAGCCCATATCACCTCCTGAGAAGCTAGGCCTTGATTGCTTGTCCATTGCTACCGTAATAGAGAATCTTGGCTTGGGTCCTCTGTGCCTCTCCTCTGCCGTATAGAGAGCAGGAGTACAGGCACCCCCCTCTGGTTCTTCACAGACAGATTATTTGCACTTACATTATTGAAGATGACTGTTTAAAGAACACTTTGATCTACTACTTTGTGAGTATCCAGTAGGATTTATTCTAGCACAAAATAACCTAATAGTGCTTGGAATGTTCAATCAATACTAGCCATGATGATACTCAGACAACTTTCTGTTCATTTGGCCAACAGTACAATTTACTGAATAAACATATGGGTGAGTCCCCAATTGGGTTAGACTATTATACCTTACTCACCTTTCAACATTATGGCACTTTGTATAATAATGACTTAGCCTGGGTAATTTCATCTGACGTTTAAGTAGCATTTACAATATAAGTGGTGGAAGCACAGCTCACTTTGGCAATGAAAAGTGACATTACATATACACGGCGCCTCAATGAATGGTCAGACATTCACACTGCATGGAGCTTCAAATGGTTTGAGTGTAGTCACAATTTGGATTCATTTATTTGCACACTGATCACACTGAACATGGCAATAGTTAAAAAATAAGATCAATTACTTTTTGTATGTATATTTTTCTTTCCTCTATCTGGAATCCTGCTTTCTGGGGGTATGTATCAATAATTTCTAACATTTTTGACTCTATGTTATGCCTCGCAATATGTGGTACCTTACTTTGTGTTTATTTGAACCTGTCAATTGATTATGTTAACTACTCAATGTGAAACAAATGTTACTTTTGTATCTATTACTGATTATTTGTTTGTGAAATATGAACACACAGCCTTGTGAAAGACTTCTAGTCACAACACCTGTTGGCTGTCCTTGCACAAGCTACTACTATAAAATAAACTGGATTAGAAATGGACTCAAGACTCTGGGACATTCATTTTATGGACTATTTTTCCAGATATTGTATAATCACATTGGCCAAGCACGAAGTGTGAGGGGTTATTCATCTTATCTACCCAGCACACTCTGGATATTCGATGTGTCAACATGTAATCCACCCAGTCAATAGATTCCTGATCACATCTTTAATTGTGTGAAGTAGGCATTCACGGTCCAGCAAATCGAAAGCGGCTGAAAGATCTAAAAGGATCAGAAGGCCCATATGTCCCTTATCAATGATCCCCAGCATATAGTTCTGAAGATCTAGCATAGCTGTCTCAGTGCTGTGACAGGGTCTAAACCCCGCCTGCTTAGGCTGTAAAATCCCAACTGATTCCACGATCCCTACCATCCCCACCAATTACAGATCTATCACCACCCTGCCAGTTCTACTTAAAATCTTAGACAGAGCTGCTTACATACAAATCCAGGACTACCTGGAAGCAAACTACCTACTCGGCTCACGACAATCAGGTTTCCGCCCCCTCCATGGCACTGAAACAGCGCTGCTAGACCTTAAGACACAAATTGAAGAATTAAAGGATAACGGAAAAATAGCCTTGCTACTCCTACTGGACTTGTTGGCAGCGTTCGACTTGGTGGATCATGCAGTTTTATGCAACCACCTCCAATCGGCCGCCAACTTCACCAAAGATGCTATAGCTTGGGTCCAGTCCTTCTTAGCCAACAGGACCATGAGAGTCCTCTCTACTTCAGCCGCTGCCGACCCCATCAAAATAACCTGTGGGGTCCCACAAGGCTCCTGTGTCTCCCCTACCATGTACAATATCTTCACCAAGCCTCTGTTTGACAAGTTGGACAGACCGGGTGTCACCTACACTAACTATGCAGATGACACACAGATCCTCATACCCCTTTCGGGCAACTTCGAGACGGACTCAGCCTTGGTGAACAAGATCTACACCCTCATTCAGGCATGGATGGCATCCCATGGCCTCTGCCTGAATGACGAAAAAATGGCGCTACTAATCTTAGGTTCTGAAGCCAACATCCAAAAACTCAGCCCACACTACACATCCTTTAACATTGATAACAACCCTATCAAGGTGATGTCTGTAGTTAAAACTTTAGGATTCTATCTGGACTCCTCTCTCACTCTCAAAAAGCAAGTCAACTCTCTCGCCTCATCCACAACTTATACTTGCAAACTCATCAGAGCCTCCAGACCATACCTCTCGAGTGCTAGCTGTTTCACACTAGCCAATGCTCTTATCATGTTCAGATTAGATTATTGTAATGCCCTGTACTCAGGAGCCAACAAATATATCACAGACAAAATTCAAAGACTGCAGAATAACGCCCTGAGGGCAGCGTTGAACATCCCCTACAGAGAGCATATTACAGAATTCAGGAAAGAGGCTAAATGGCTGAAAAAAAGGACAGAATTCTCCTCAAAACAGTATCACTCACGTCCAAAGGCCTGAACAACCTAGCACCTCCTTACCTACAGGATAAAATTACCAGGAGAACAGCTACCCGTCCCACGAGAACTGCCAATTCATTTATGCTGGAGATTCCCAGGTTCAAGCGATCGACAGCGGGAGGAACCAGTTTCCCTGTTAAAGCTGCACAATGCTGGAACAAACTACCAGTTGACCTCAGACTAGAACAACTTTACCCTAAATTTAGACATAAAATACTCAACTGGCTACACACTAATGACACCTAACTGATGATTTACACCTCTACCTCTCAGGCCCCTACATGACCCTTGCTTATGCTAAATAACACTGTACTCTGGTTAACCGTGCACCCATGGTTATCTGCTCTGTCATATATGTATGTACCACGGATATACATCGATGCAGACTTGTAAGGTATTATATACATATGTGTATATGTATGTGTGCATATACCGATGCTCATGTTAATGCCTCCTTGATTTACCAAGGCCACTGCTATGTATTTGATGTATCTTGTATCTTGTTCCTACTGCAATCTCTTACTCTATGTACTGCCACCTTGTACTGTAACTAAGTCATAAGATTTCTTGTTTCTGTTGCGCCCATCTACCTAAGGGTTTGGTGCGCATTACCAAACAAATAAATAAACAAACAAACAAACTCGAATGACTGAAGTTGTAATGTAGCAATTGTATCTAAGATTTTCAGTAGAAAATTGCGGGTCAGCCAGTTTAGAAGCAAACAGGTCAGCTTTGTGGCGTAACAGGATTAATGTAATGTCCACTAGTAATTTCAGGACGTCAGAACTGTCTTCCTACTGAAATAGCAATCATTAAAGTCAGTAATTCCTAATAGAATGAATTTGTCACTTTTCTCATCAGAAAATGCAGTCTAAATTGACCAGAGTTGATGGTAAACAAGGTATGTTGCTACATTACGTATTACATTGTTTGATTTTCCACAAATGCAATCTATTCCAAGATTCCCATTATGTATTGTGTGTATGTAAAAATGGCAGACCAAATTAGAAATTAATTACTTCATACATAAGAGAAACCCCCCTTGTTAATGGGTTTAAAATAATGTAAAACTTTGGCATGTGTCTTCCTGAATCAACAGGCTAGATCGCAAACCAGATGTTTTCCTCAGGAGTAAAACAGATGCTTCTAATTAGTCAAGCATACATTTGTTTTGTTAAAACCTCAAAGACACTCTTGGGCCCTTGAAATTAGTGTGGGGAACCCAAAGTCTCATTTGTGTTTCGAGATTAGGCATCTTGCTTACTGGTATGATGTCAAAAGGAAGTTGTAAAACTCCTGTGAGACTGGCCAGAGAAAACATGTTCTTATAAAATGAAACAATTCAATACAAAACCTGCCCATATAATGTCATAAAACTCAATACCCTGTCTTCACTAGCGAGTAATCACTCCAATTGACAGTATTATAGCCTTCCATTGTGTAGTACATGTAGTAACCCTTCAATCCATCCACGAAGAGGAAATCTGCTGAAGAGAAATACATGAAAAATATGTTTAAAATAGACACTTTAAAATTGATATTTTCAAGAGTTGGAAATGTCTGTATCTTTTCAACTATTGTAGATAGATAAAAACTGAAGATGTAGCAGTTACATGGTGCAAGAAGACTTTCAAAAGATGTTAGGCATATATCTATTTGAGTATACTGTGTCATATAAGAAGCATTGTGTTAACTCAATTGTTGTTTATCTAAGCCAGATCCAAGTCACATGACAAAGAATGACCCACTTGCATAAGTTCAATGCTACTATGTTGCAATGCATACAGTTGATTCAACGAAAATAATTCTCGTTATAGGTTACTCCATGGTAAATTAATTTGTGGGGGTAAATAGGTAGGTTTATGTAGAAGGTCGAGGTTATAGAGGGCTGCAAAAGTGTAGGGGTAGCAGTGGGCAGGTGGGAGAGGGATGTGGGGGGACCCTATTAAGAAAAAACACAAAGTAAATTATGATCAATTAACTCACCACATGGTATCCTTTTCTGTTAAACCATTTTTAATCGGTCAGGGGCTTGACCCCATCAGGGGGAAATAGAGACCACCGCTGGCCTGGGGTAGGAGGCCTACTGCAGCCTTTACAAGAGACAGCCTGAGTTGAGTGACAGTTCAGTGAAGGAGTTGGGAGGGTCACAGTATGTGCCCCCTTTATGTGCCATTTTAATGCATTTGTTACCACTTTCAATCAAGCCATACCTTTCAATCCCATCACTATTCTTGTCTCATTTTAAAAAAAGAATGAACCACAGGCCTTGCGGCTGCCAGAGGCTGCCTCAATTTGAAAGAGAGACAGTGCTCCCAGCTTTTCTGAAGCACCTGCATTGACAGAGCCACTTGCTACACTGAAGAAAATACACTTGCCATGGCATGAGAAGGATGTCGAACAGACTGAACGTAACAGCATCACGAACCAAACCTGAATTCCTATGGCATCTGGAAAATGGGCTGGGCCAACAAGTGCTTTCCAAGACTTTGCATGTGAAACCCCACCCCTTGGGAGAATAGCAGCAGTAGATTGGCTCATAGGGTCAAGTGGGGAGCCAGACCAATGGAGGAGGGGGAAGGTTTAAAACAGGAAAGGAAGGGAATAAAAACCAGATTTACAAAAAGCAAAGTCAGGGGTGTATGAGTAAGGTCAGTTACTGTATGTGCAAGTGGGGTGGGTAGAGTGGTAGTAGGAAGGTATGGTGTGGGTGAAATCGTGACTGCATGAGTGGAAGGCGAGTGACTCAATGGTAGTGGAGAGAGGAGAGTAGTAGCAGAGTGCATAGGGAAGAATTGCAGTGGAGTGTAAAGGGGAGGGTAATAGCGGAGGGGAGAGTAATAGTGGAGTGGAGAGGTGAGAGTAATAGTGAATTGGAGGGAGGAATGGAGTGGATGAGGGAAGTAGGGATAGACTCGAAAGGTGAGAGTAGCAGTGCATAGAGGGGATAGGAGAATTGGTGGGAGTTAAGATAGAGGAAGTAGCAGAGTGTAACATCGAAAGGTGTAGCTAGACTGAAGAGAGAGAGGGCATCAGTGGGACAAAAGAGATATAACTGGGGAGAGAGAAGAGAGACATTGGGTGGAGTAGAGGGGAGGAGAGTAAGGAGAAAACATGGGAGTGAGAGAGAGATTGAGGGAAAGGAAAATAGGAGCAGAGAAGGAACAGAAAGGTAAAAGACTGGTTGTAACACATTTTAACGATCTTCCTGACGGCATCCTTGGTAGGAATCCTAGATTGTTCCCTGAGGGAGGTTAGGCAGAGAAGGCATTTGTCTTTAGACCATCGCCATAAGGTAACTAGATTTTACATAGTAGTAGCTGCCAATCACTAGAATTAACTCAGAGGATTGAGGGAATCTTGGGTTAGAGTGGGATTGCCCATCCATAGGTTAGAGAGTGAGAGAGACAATCATTAGTCCAATTGAAAATAACATATTAAAAACCCTTGACTCTTATATGGGAGTTGGTGTGTTCTTGAGGCCATCTGTGAAACACTTTGGAGTCTTGAACTTTGTCTGGCCATTAGTGACAAGTGGTGCCATTGTGGGATTGTTTATACCCTGATACAGAGGTCCTCCACTGCCCATAAGGATGTTAAATGTAGTTTCAAGGGCCAAAAACGCGACCTGCCTGCAAGGGTTATCCCAAAGGCTACTGGCTATGACTTGTATGGATATGAACAGGGGTTGGTCCTGCCAAGGAGGAAGACATTGGTATCAACTGGTCTTCATGTGGAGGTACCTGAGGGCACATATGGATGGATCACGCAGAAGTCGTTGATGGCACACAAACATACACTCGGTGTGGGAGCTGTTTCGTCCGTGGGGGCCATGGAGGTGAGATGCAGGCTGGAACAGGCCTGAAAGAATATTTCTTCTGAAGAAGAGAGCCAAGCCCTGAAGTCCACCCACTTTATAGAATGCAGGTGACTCCTGTACAGGGTCAATGTCAAACCCAAAGAAATGGGGACCAATTGTCACCAACTGTTGGTCTGTAAACCCTTCCAAAAACCCATAACAGAGTTAGCCCATTCCAACCTTACTGCCAAACACATGGGAGTAGACTGGAAGGAATGTACTTATCCGTTTTAACCGGCCAGCAGTTTATCCTCACATCAAGCTATTTGGTGCGAGCTGTCCTATTTGTCAGAAAACATCTCCCAATGACGTCCCAAGAGTTCCACTGCAGCCACTACCCATCATTGAGATACTGTCCCACCCACTGAGTATGTACATTTTCGGTCCCTTGAAACTCTCCAAGGAGGGGACAAGTTCATGCTAGTTATAATGGACTACACAACCTAGTATTCTGAGGCTTTTTCCTTGAGAGGCAGCACAACATAAGCCATCTAAAAATGATTAATCCTGTTATTCAGCCGAGTCGATTTCCTACCAAAATACTAATGGACCAGGGCAGCAGCTTCATGCCCAAATTGATGAATGAAATGAATAACTACATGATGATCAGGACCCCAAGAACCTCTGAATACCACCCCCAGATGGTTGGGTACATTGAAAGATTTAATCAGACACTCAATATACTAATTGGTTATTTATATCGCGCTTAATACCCACAGTTTTTTAATCACAGAACCTGGGATCAAACCCGTGTTGCTCCACGTCTTCTTGCTTCCAATACGAGCACATTGGCCCTGAACCATCCTCCTGAGACAAGGAATCCTGAGGAAACTGGAGGATGAGGAAGGCAGAAACTGGAGTGGCCTGATATCCTAGGTCATTTTGATGTGAGAAATACCCCACATGTCTCGACAGTCTTCTCCCCTTTTATTCTGGCATACGTGTGGATTCCAAGAGATGTACTTGACATCATGCAGAAAAAGTGGGACAAGGCAGAAAACCAAAAAAAACTGTGACCATCCCATGCTTCAAAATATCCAAGAGAACATGGAGAAAGTCTGAATATTAGGAAGATCTCATCTCCAACTGCCCATGACAGTCACAAAAGGGCATACCATGATAAAGCAAGACTATGCAACTTTCAAGTAGGGGACAAGGTGATAGTGCTCCGACCCACCATTCAAAACAAGCTTCTGGCCAGATATCATGGTCCCTATATGTGTATCCAATTTGACGCATAAGGTCCAACAACCAGATCAGAGAAAGTCATCTCAATTGTATCATATCAACAAATTGAAGGTATGGCAAGAAAATAGTAACCCTCTCCTACTAACTCTGTATGAGAAAAACAATCGGAATATGCCCTTGCCCATGGAAGTAAATTGGGGGACGATCCATCCAGGTTTGATGGCATCCAGCCATAAAGATTTGGTATAACCTCTAGAGGAATATCCTGATGAGTTATCCCCAAAACAGGCGGAGTCCATAAAGTACAGACCGCAACCAAATGGCTTTTCTGACTGAAGCCCTTCAGACTGCCACACCCCAGAAAGAAGGAGGAAAGTAAAAAGATGCTGGATGTATGGGTCATTGAGAGATACTACAGTTACTTGTCCTCACCAACAGTGCCCAAACGCGACCATGCCTGGTAGTTCTGTATTGACTTCAGGAGATTAAATGAAATATCTGAATTTAATGCCACGTATAGAGGAAGTGGTGGAAATGCTAGGAGGTGCTAGATTTATATCAAAGCTAGACCTCACCAAGGATACTGGCAAGTCCCCCTGGATCCAGACACCCACCACTTTCCAAAGTTTAACAGACTGTGGGCCTCATTACAGGGTAGGCGGTACGGGTTTACCGGTACCGGTATTTTACCGGTACCGGTAAACCCTTACCGCCTTACTACGAGGTCCCTTTGCGGGTTGGTACATTAACGCCTGCTTTTAGCAGGCGTTAAAAAACGAACCCACAAAGGGACCGGGGTGCTAATTACGGTACCGCAATTTGCGGTACCGTAATAAGCGCCTTCCCTATTCCCATTATGCCCTATGGCGCAAAAATGGGAATGGGGAAGGGCAATGGAGGAAGGAGGAATTACCGCCTTCCCAACCTTGGAATAGGGCGGTAATTCCCCTTTCCTCAAAGGCGGTACCGGTAAATTACTGGCATGTCCCATGGCGCTAATAGCACCATGGTTTACCGCCTACCATGTAATGAGGCCCTGTGTGTTTGAACTTCTTGATGATATTGTTGTCTACAGCAGAACAAGGGCAGCCAACCTTAAACATATTTTTACTGTCTGCGAATATCTGAGGAGGGTGAATCTGACAACAAACCCTGTTGCCTGGCACAATCCCCTCTAAATATCTCGTATTCCGAGTAGGCAATGGCCTGGTGTTGCCATATCACAGTTAGGTTGAGGCAGTAAATGATGCCGCCACTCAAGGATGAAGAAGAAACATCTGAGCTTTCCTTGGGATGGTGGGTACTATAGGCGTTTCATTCCTATATTTTCCTCACTAGTGGCACCCGTAATGGACAAGCTGATGAAATTACATCCCAACCCTGTCCGTTGGGGTGAAGGAGCTCAAGGAGCTTTTGAAAAGTTGAAAGCTACCTTATGTGACAGCCGGTATTTGCTATGCCAGATTTCGCAAAATAATTCCTACTACAAACTGATACCTCCATTGTGGGTCTAGGAGTGGTGCTTTCACAAATTCAGGAGGGGAAGAAAAACCTCTAGTCTACATCAGTAGAAATCTTTTTTTCACAGGAAAAGAACTACCCAATTGTAGCACTAGAATGCTTGGTGGTGAAGTGGGCTGCCCACAGCTTGGGATATTATCAAACAAGCTCAAAAATTCAAGCTGGTCACCGACCTTGCCACATTGGTGTGGATCGCAGAAATAAAGACATCAACCGCAGAATCCTAAGGTGGTTTTTAGCCCTACGACTGTACACCTTTACTATGGAACACCGTGCTGGAATGAAACAAGAAAATGCCGATTTTCTTTCAAGGTACAAAGAGAGGCAAAGGGACCCAGACGAAGGGGTGGAAGTATGTGGCAGGGTCCGGGGCCTGAATCCACCAGCTGGAACACGTAGCTCTCCCAGACTGGGGCAGCAGGCCTCTCTGGATCTTTCCCATAGCCAGTCTTGGCCCACATGTTGGGTGAGAGTGTCAGGAGGGCCCTAGTCTCTGCCCCCCCTGTATGTGCTGCATTGAATGAATATGGTGCCACTTTTAATAAAGCCATAGCTTTCCACTCTTTTTGTCTGATTTCAGAAATACAAAGAGCAACCTGCTTTGCTGCTGCGAGAGACCACTGCAGCCTGGAGAAAGAGACTGGTGGCCCTCCCTACATTTGTGAAGCACCTGTGTTGACACAGCTGCTTGACGCACTGAAGCAAATACATTTACCGTGACCCTGAACCTGAATTCCAATGTCATGTGGAAAAAGGGGGCAGGACAAACAAGGCTTTCCATGTGAAAGCTCACTCCTGAGAAGAAGAGCCGTAGGGTCTGGTGGGGAGAAAGAGAGCAGTATAAATAAACAACTCATGAAGAGCAGTTTGAGGGGTGTTTGGGTGATGTCTGGAGGAAAGGGCGTGGATCGAGAGACCCTGTGGAAGAAGGATGGTGGGGTGGAGTGTTGAGAAGATTGCGACAGAATATACTGCTCCATGGGGTTGTTGTTGAGTGAGGGCGGTACCAGTTTGTAAGAGTGTGACAGAATGAGTGCTTGGTGGGCTGAGTAAAAGGGGTCAAGGTTAGAGAGGGAAAGAGAGAGAGCTAGAATGAGAAATGAGAGAATGAGAGAGAGAGAAAGTAGTGAGTGCAGTGGTGGCTCGTCCATAATGGGTGAGGCGGCGCTGACCCACCAGTACCCTCGCCCATTATGGAGGAGCCTAACCAGCCCAGCATAAACACTGAGCACTCACTCCGCTGCTTTCTGTGGCTGTCGGAGTGCTCCTGGGCTGGCATAAACTGTTGAAGGGAATATCTATAATGAGAAATAAAGACATTTCTGTTTGTCTTATTTTTTCCTTGTTACAATTGTGTGGGCATTATCGTGTACTAAACAAAACACCTTATTTGTATTTACATACAGCCAGTTCTCTCGTCTAGGCATGGCTTCCTGAAACACTGGCATCACTTATTTAATGTGTTTATACCTTTATAATTAGGACACATGTATCAAAGAATATATCATTGATAGCCATTAAAAAATGGATCTATATGAAACAAAATACCGAAGAAGAAAATACCGATTTCTTTTTTCTTTTTGCACATTTTCACACAATTAGATGCGGGGGAGACCCCCAACGGCTCCCACATACTCCCCATATATGATTTATTACCCTAACCACTCCCCCACACATAACTGCATAGAAATGAGCAGTTAAAAATTCATAATTTTTGGCATCCGCATTTTTTTCCGCCAAAGTATGGGGTGATACCCAAAAAACGAGTTTGCACCTGCATTATTCCGTGTCGAATATTTTCACGGGCGTTTGAATTTCGTGCCCCTTTTCCAGTATTCTCATTTTCTTAGGTGAACACTCATTTTTTGGGATAATTAGCAATACTAGATTCTTTGAAACATTTGGCATAATAATACGGGGATAAACATATTAAATAAGTGGTTTCCTTGTGTTAGGAAAAGAGAGGCCATGCTGCCTAGAAGAGAGCCGTGGTTGTATGTATATAAATGTAAGGCATTCTGTTTAGCACACGATGTCAACAAAAGTGCATCATGAACCAAATAAGACAAATAGAAATATTACTTCTCACTATAGATTTTGAGATTTTTGAACAACTATCCATCCGAGTGGATGTATAACATCACTTAAAACAGGTAAGCTCCCCCCGCCCCCGCTTTTTACTAAAAATGTGCACTGCTACTGAGTTTGAAAACGCCCAAAAGTGGTTTCCTAAAATAATTCTTTTGTATTCCTCAGACAACAGATGAAGACATTGTTTTTCTCGCTGTTGTTCTTGCCTTTCCCAAATGGGTGTTTTTTTGAAGATGCACTTAATTAGATGGTAGAGCAAAGATATCCTATAGGATATGGAGACAGCACACACCATGCTAGCTGTCTGAAAAAAATGCTTATAGGGCCTGTGGAAAACAGTGCCAAAGTGATATACGGGCACACGCGTTGAAACATGTCGGTCATTTTGGCTGGTCCAAGTTAAATTAATGTATTAGTACAAACAAAAATATGTGGAATCTTTCTGTATCCACCCCATTGATGGCATGTGTTTATTGTACGGCCAAGGAATTATTCTATATTTATAAACTGGCCCACCTTTTTGCAGCATGAATGATCAAGGTAGTGCATTGGTACTGGGTGTTCTACCATCTGAGGAAAATAAGTGGCAGACTTGTTGATCCCTTTAATAATTTGATTTCCTATTCTTGTGATTGCCTGACATTTCAAATGCGATTTAGGTTTAGATTTTCCAAAACATTTGTCAAGTTAAACTGACTGAAAATGATACTGTGATGTTGTTCCTGCTGTTTTACACACACGGCTAATCCAGCCACTATTCAGAATACAAGTAGACCTGATGTCTGAGGGGTGTGCACGTGCTTGGAATAGGTAATGCAAACTGAATCTTGCCATGTTGATTATTTATGGAAAGATAGAAACAGGCAGATTGTTTTATTTGGCTTGCCGTCGATTCTGCTTGTCTTTGACAGCAATATCTCAGGCGCCTTTCCCTTGAATAAGGTTTAGGCAGTCACTTGTAAATGACCTCATGATTCATTTAAAATAAAAGGAATTATTGTTGCAGAAAACATATGTGGTGTCCAGATTGTAAGAAAGTGATTGGTCCTCATTACACGGTAGGCGGTAACCATGGCGCTATTAGCGCCATGGTTGCCGCCGGTATTTTACCGTGTCCGCCTTGGTGGATGGCGGAATTACCGCCCTACTCCAAGGTGAGCGGGGGCGGTAATTCCCCATTCACCAAGGCCCTTCCCCATTCCCATTTTTGCCCCCATAGGGCATAATGGGAATGGGGAAGGCGCTAATTACGGTACCGCAAATTGCGGTACCGTAATTAGCACCAAGGTCCCTTTGCGGCACCCTACTTTAACGGCTGGTAAAGCCAGCCGTTAAAGTCGGGTCCCGCAAAGGGAACTCGTAGTAAGGTGGTAAGGGTTAACGGTCACCGGTAGCATTACCGGTGACCGTTAACCCTTACCGCCTTCCGTGTAATGAGGCCCATTGTGATGCATAAGATGATTGAACTGCGGCTACCCAGGTCGGTAAAAAGGATTTAAACTACTTGCATGATTTACGTTTGGGGTGAGTGGTTAAATGTTTCCTGTGTGCTCTAGCACCTTGAAGCATCTTTTGTGCTAGAGGGAATTACAATAATGATCTTAGAGCAAATAATCGGACAGACTCAAAGAGTGAAGCAAAATACTACTTTATTCTTATTTAATAAAGCAGGGCAAACTGGAAGATATCGGACTGATGCATGCACACTCACACACAAACTTAGTTACATTTAGGGGTCTTATACCCCAATATGTGTCACCTATGATGTCATTCTATGTGGCAAATCATAAAACCTCAGGGAACGGTATTGTCTTAAAGGAACATGTCTACATATGGAACATATAAGGAGTAATGCTTCATTGGCTGCCCCATATATATATATATATATCACATGCCTTGACATACATCTAAACACGTATAGTACTGATCATAGCGGACTTAATAGAAGCAGATTGGTCTCTGCTACATTGTATGTTATGTTGCCTCTAAGACCCACTGATTGGTTGGCATGCTACTCCAACCTTGGCCTTTTGGCTCTACTATCAGCATTGTATGTGAAATGAAACTTAGGTTCTTGATTCCCATCCGACTACTCCATGTGTTGCCAATTAGGCCATTATCTCTCATCAGTTGGATATAAGCCAACGTTTTCCATCTGCAGTTGACCTTGTAACTTGCCCACTGTCCTGGAACATTCAAGGGAGTGCAACCTGGCAATCGAATCTTCGTCACGTGACATTTTGCGCTCTGATCTCCACAGAAAGCTCTGAGGTCTTCTGGCTAATGGCGGGAGTAGCCAAGCGTCTGGGGGTCTGGTTCTGGCCTAGATCAATTAGACCAAAACCATCTGCAATGCTACCAAGTGTGATCTAGCACCTTGAAGTGACTTTTGTGCTAGAAGGAATTACGATAATGATCTTAGACCAAATAATTGCACACACTCAAAGAGTGCAGCGAAATACTACTTTATTCTTATTAAATAAAGCATGGCAAACTGGCAGACATCAGACTGATGCATGCTCACTCACAAACAAACTTAGTTACATGTGGGGGTCTTATGCTCCAATATGCGTCATCTATGATGTCATTCTTCGTGGCAAATCATAAAACCTATCAGGGGACAGGATTGGCTTAAAGGAATATGTCTACATATGGAACATACATGGAGTAATGCTTCATTGGCTGCCCCTTATCTGTAAGACATGCTTTGAACTACCTCTAAACACGTATGGCGGACTTAATAGCAGCAGATTGGTCTCTGCAACAATGTATGTTATGTTGCCTCTAGGAACCACTGATTGGTTGGCATGCTACCCCAACTTTGGACTGTTGACTCTTCTAGCAGTATTGTAAGTGAAATGATACTTAGGTGTTTGATTCCCTGTCAAACTACTCCCTGTGTTCCCAACTAGGCCATCATCTTTCATCGGACGGATATAAGCCAGGGTTTTCCGTTTTCAGTTGAGCTTGTAGCTTGCTCACTGTCCTGGAACATTCAAGGGAGTGCAGGCTCACCATTATCTCTGTCTGAGACAGTAATGAATAGCCCTTCTCCTGACTTCTGAGTCCCGTCTGAAGAGACCACGGATTTGTCAATTTTAGCCTCTTATTAAATGTTATTTGATTTAAGCATGCAGGGTGCTGTTGCTCCTCTTGGCCTCTATAGACTTGCTCACTCATCTCATATAAGCTTTATACACTTTTAATTGTCCATTACTTGGCTCTTGCAGATGTTTTCGTCTTTGTTAATATGAGAGCAACGTGCCCTTCATTCACTGCTTATCCTTAGTTAACTCCCATTGTCCCTTGCAATTATTCCTTAAAATAGGCTAATTGATCCTTGGGCAATGTAGCCTTGCTGTTATTGTGCACATTGAGGATTTCTGCCTTTCTGTATTCTACACCCTTGATCCATTTCTGAGGTAGCTTGGTTGAATTCGACATGAGCCAACGTCAATTTTTCCTCTCATGGCCGTCCTTGCCACGTTACATATACCTCTTTAGCAAGCTTCTGTATGTAATAACAGAAGAACATGTGTAGTTATTCCATTAGACATAAAAGTCAAGCAAATCTTTTTCATTACACCAGTGTTAATATTAGTGTAAATCCATTCAGTGTGCGTGTTCTACTGGAAACAAATGTTTCATTACACAAAAACTGCAGTCCTAGTATAAACCAAATCTACAATCCTGGTACACTTCCAGTTTGTCAAAAACAGCATTCTCCCAGGGTTAACTTCAGCACTCTCCATTTTGACAATCCTTTATATTTAGTTTCAAATTACCACTGTATTTCTCAGTTTGACAATCACAGACTACTAGCAGTTTTCAAAGTCCTAGCATATTGCCAGTTTGACGATCACAGCATATTCCCAGTTTATCCATCCCCGATATAGTTCCATTTGACAATCCAGCTACGATCCCTAAATAGCAATTGCCTGACATTTCCAATTTGACAGCCTTAGTTTATTCCTATTTTGCACATCCATGGGTATTCTCAGTTTGCCAAACTCATTATAATCTTAGTTTAATAATATCAGTATATCCGACGTTTGACTATTTCACTGTAATGCCAGATTATATAGCCTGAGAATGTCACCTGTGTAATAGCCCTAATAGATTCCAAGTTTGCAAATTCACAGTATTTTTTAGCACTTTGCAAACACTGCACATTCCTGTTGTTTACAGCATTGCTGCATGTATAATCCGAGTATACTCTCAGTGCTCACAATTTTGTATGTGCCGCCTCAGTATGCATTTTACGTTTGTCTAGCCCTAGTATATTTCAAAATCCTAGCATACTTCAGTTTGGACAGCACAGTATGCAAGCTATGTATAGTCCTACTTTGGTAATCACAGTTTAATTCTCAGTTTAACAAACCCAGTATGTTACCAGTGCAACAACATTGCTAAATTCCTGTTTTACAACCCCACCAATTTGCAAAATCTGTATTATGTTCCCAGTTTCTAAAATATAAGTACACTTCCAAAGGGGCATTCCAAATTTGCACAATGCCAGTATATTCCAAGCTGGACTTCCCCGCGTAATTAACAGTTTATCAAACACCAATAATGTCCCAACAAATTCAACACTGTCAAATGAATAGTGTTCCTAATCACAGTTTTTCCAAACAGGATGCTCTCAGTTTTGCAATCACAGTACAACATTCCCAGTACATTTCCAGTTTGACCAAACCATTAAGTTCCCAGCTTAGCAAACCAGTATTCGCATAGTTTCACAGCTCTAGTCTACGTAGTTTGAATAATACCAAAATATTCCTCGTTTGGCAATCCCATTTCCAACAGTGGCAGCTGGCCCATTAGGGTGTTAGGGGTTGTGCCCACCTCCTCCCACCACATAGCCCCCCTGCCCACCAGCAAGGCTGAGGTCTTGTTGCTGCAACTGGGGCGTAGGAGTGTACGGTAGTAACAGTGTGGAATTCTATAATGAGCCCCCCACTGCACCTGCTCAGTACAGCTTGGTAGAGATGGACAGGAGAGAATCTCCAAGCTCTGCTAAATTCATGTCTGGGGCTGTTAAAGGGAAAACGCCTTTGAGGATTAGATTGCCATTAATCCCTCACCCTATTCTGTCCCTCACACAGGCTGGGGTGGAATCAGTGGCTTGCTGACACCACCCAGACTGAGTAGGGGTTGATTAGGGCTGGGGTTAATGCATGATGCTGTAAACTGGAGGCAGGAAAGGCAGGATCTGATGCTCCCATTTCCTCCCTCAATGCATGACACTCTTGTTATGTTAAACTTGGGACCCGAGATTCCATCCCCCTCTGTCCAAGTCCGCTGAGTAGGATTCCAGAAAAATTATGTTGGAAAGTAATAATTTATCGCAGCTAGCTCCTAAGGCCTTGCGGATGACAGTGATGAAACCATCTAGCAGGCAGAACCCATTGACAGCCTTTATGCATGAACGCTGCATGACCAATCGTATGGGAAGTGATTCTTACCTGTTCCAGGATTCATCGATTTGGCTTAATCCTGCATTGACCACCGAAAGGAAAGTTCTATTCTGGCCGTCTTGGTTCTTGGGAGGAACCAGATATATAAAAGATTTGGTGAGGATGGGGAATGGATCCCCATTGCTCAACTACGCTGTGAGTTTGATTTGAGAGAATGCACATACGCTTAGTACAGGAAATTTAGCGGTATTATCGCTGCCAAGATGGACCCTACGTGCTTAACATCACAGAGTGCAACATGGTCAGCGCTGGAGCTTTGCAAATGTAGAGGAGTTCCAGAGTTAGCCAGCACCTGGGCTGGGAAGCTGGGTGAAACAATTGATCAACGGTGCTGGCAGAGATGATGTGGCAATGTTCGACTGTTTAGCATAGATTGGGGTCTAAGAGCGTCACAGTCTAAACTCCTCTTTGGAACATATTGTACCCCGGAGCGTATGTTAAAAAGACGCCTTCTGGAGAGTGATCAATGCTGGAAATGCAAGCAAGCAAGTGGTACCTTGAGTCATTTCATCTGGACTTGTCAAAAAACAAAAGGGGTAGGGGAAAGGAGTCTGTTAGAAACTGGGCTTGATCATAAGCTGCACTATTAGAATGAATGCTTCACCTTCGGTGCTTGGCGATGTATCTTCATTGGACGACATGCAATTCTGTAAAAAAGTCTGGCTAGTCCGGGCATGCATGGTTGCCAAAAAAATGATTTTGAGGTCTTGGAAATCACCTGCTTCCTTCTGCATTGATGAATGGTTGGACGAGTTGCTAACTATATCCACATATGAGAGGGCACTTTATAAGCAATCAGGAGACACTGACACATTTTTAGATATATGGGGATGTTTCCTTGAAACTTATGGCTAATGTGTTCATAGGCAAATTGTGTTATTTGTTGTGCGCTTGCTTTCGATGAATCCCCTTCTTTTCTTTTTCACCCCCTTCTTTCAATATCAATTGTTCACCATGATGTATGCACAATGACATTACAATTTTGTGTCTGTTCATATGTATCATTGCAATGATTATGCTGTTTTTAATGTTGTCAGGCACCTTAATTGAGTTCCATGATGTTTGCCCTGTAAAATAAAAACGTTTAACCCGAAAGATCCGCTGCAAGCGGGTGAACGAGAGCAGGAAGAGGAGTGTCAGGCCTAGATACAGTAATTGCAGGTAAGTAATTGTGTGCCCTGACATATCTGTCTGCTAAGAACATGGCAGTCCCTTCCCTTTTCTAAAAAAATGGTAAGCAAAAGGAGCATGGACCCGTTGGGCCGTGTGCCTTGCAGTGTTCAGGCTAGAAGCAGCACTGCCAGGACTGGCATGCTGCTCTTCCAGCTGCCAGCGGCTCAAGGCTGCTCATCTGCGCTTCCCTGCAAGGAGAAGTTGTTGGAGATTTTTTTTATGACAGAAACAAATGCACACAGGCTGCGCATATAACCATAAGAAGTGAGTGAACCAGCAGCTGCAGTACTATACTGAACAGAATGCATTATTTGTTTAACTACAGATTCGTGGTTATTAATTACCCATTCAGTAATCATGACTGCTAACCTGTCACGTCTCATTACATATTGGCAAACGTTTTTACCAGGGTAGAAGTGATTTATCGCAAAACGAATGTTTGGATAATAACAGTGCGTATTAATGTTGCAATGCATTCAGTGGGAGCGCGAGACTTCATGTGCATAGCAAAGGAGTGGGGCACACTAAATGCAGCATATTTACAGCGTGGCCTAGATTGACAGCCACATATGTTATAACGTTGTCGGTGTCACGATGCCAGTTACCTGCTGTTCACTTATCTTTATGTTTCAAACTGCCTGTCAGGATCTTTTTGCATGCACTTGGCGTGTTTCATACTATCCAACTGTCTCTTTTTCATTCTTCATTGTTGCACTTGCAGTGCTATGGTTTCATCAACTTTGTGGCTTGCACTCTCCTTGTAATGACTGTGGCACTGATGGATCATTCACACTGAAAGCCCACGTGCTGATAATGCTCCATGCGTGTGTTGCATGCCTTCACATTGCCTGTCTGTCTGGTGGTTTGCCTTTGCCTCAGCTATAGTTTCATTGATTTTGCTTGAGACATTTGCCATGGTGCGCTTACCCAAACATCATGCCCTGCTCAGGAGATGGATCTACTATCCTTTCTCTGTATTTCACTGGTAAGGTTCAAGGAGAACACGCAAGGACGCAGTTCAAACATGCTTAGCCTTTTTCGTGCAGCTCATGGTATGCGGCTCAGTGGGGCCGCTGCTGGCACTCGATGGGCATGCGAGTTGGAATACTCTGACAGTTTGTGTATAATATTCACATACAGTGGCAATAAAATAATTACTTTTAAGTGTGTTACTTTATCACAGGGCCTTTGTGAGTGGGTCGTACTTAAAATATTTTAAGTAGTAGGGAATTTTGCAGATCTCAAGTGCCCCTCAATTGCAAGCTGTTCAGAAAATCAAACGAGTTTGCGTTCTCTTGCTTGTCCTATGCTTGCAAAGAAGGAATAGCACAACTGCCATCCCATTGAAGGATTTAACAATGATATGAGCTAACATGTCTAGAGCATCCCATGAGGGTTCTATAAAGCTCTTAAAAGTAGATGTGAATGTGCAAAGAGTGACTTTAGATGGGAGACGTTGAAAGAAGTTGGTTTGTCCTACTGCAATGGACCATTTCCTCCCCATGATTACCTTCCATGCAGTTTACTACTAGGTGGTAAAAGAGAAAACATGTTTTTTTTCTTCTTTTTATTGATTTAGTTGAAATTAATCAACTTTTCCCTTTTCATTGTTATCATTTCATACAAAAGAAAAACAAAAATGCATGAACACAATGTTTGACAATTGACAAGAACAAAAGAAATACAAAACAACTAAGTACACAACATATTACAAACTAGTTACGTTTTTTACATTTATAAATGAATACCAAAAAATTCTATTTACAATACATTTCTTGCATTTGTTTACATAAAACATTTCTTGGTAAAGAGGAACTAACATAAGCATAAGTCGCATCAATCTAGTTTGATCATTCTTGTTGCTTCTATCTGGATTTGGTATTTTGGTTATTCTAGTTCCAACTTTAAGGCTATTAAAAAATTAATCGTTGCTGCTTGTAACATCCTCTGAGAGGAGCCTGTAATGTAAGCCCAACACATTTTCTCTTCCAGTTGTCCCAAATATTTATGGAAGTTTCTAAAATGTGTTACTCGCAAGGATCTCAATTCAGTACATTCTGTAATCAGATGTTGAGTTGTTTCTTCTGCCCCCTCATTCTGACAGAATCTGCACATATTTTTAGCTTTTGCTATAAGTTTTTGTTTGCAATTCAAGGCCCTTGTGGACCATAAATGAAAACGGAATCGCAAAATTGCATGTCTGTAAAATGCGGTTGGTATTTATTCAAGGTCTTTTCTGGAGTGCCCATTTGTTTTGGCTTCAAAACTCCTGGAGATATAGATTGATAACTTAGACACCGTTCTTGATAATTAATCCAATCCATTCTGTAAATTGAATTTTTTACTTTATCAGGGTTGGTTATCAATGTGTCAATTGAAACATTTGCATGTGTCATGATGATAAATTGTCGCTAACCACTTCTGTACAAACGGATGGGAACTTGAGACAATGTATTCTGCTACTGCTTTAAGTATTCTTGGATTACACGTCGATATTAAACATTTTCAAAATAGTGCACAGATTTTCCAGCAGAAATTTGCATACAAAGAAATTAGTCCTAATTCATAACGAATCCAAGCCATGCGACTGCAGTGTGGTAGTTGTAGTGTATGCATCCAAAAGCGTTTTTCCCATCTCTCACAAATAAGAGAAGATATAGGGATGTCTGTTTCGAGGCCATATAAAATGGTCGGAATCACTTTAGCTTTCCAATAAGTTAGGGTGGGACGTATTGCGAATTTGCCATATCTAAATTGCATGATTTGTGCCTGAGATACCGCAGTTTGAATCTTTTGTTCAATTGTCATATGCTGCGCTTTTGCTTTTGTGGATCCCTCAAAATGTATACCAAGATATTGATATTCAGGTACAATGTCTAGATGTATATCATTAATGGACCAATTATACATCTGACCTCCATAAGTAGTTGGTTTATATGTAACTATTTGAGTCTTAGATGTATTGGTACTCAATTCATTATGATAAGTGTATGTTTCAAAGGCCGTCAAAAGCTTTTGTAGGCCCACAGGAGTCTTAGACACAAGGACAAGGTCATCAGCATATAAGAGAGCTTTGACCAATAGTCCACTCATTTTTGGTGAATCTGTATTTATTGTTTCAGACATATGTTGGATGTCCTGAATAAAATAATTGAAAATGGCAGACGCTAAAAGGCACCCCTGTTTTAAACCTCGAAAGGTTGGTATTTCTGCTGACAACAAGCCCTGTATGCCCTAATGCGAATTACAGTGTTATGATGAAATTCATATATCATATCACATAAGGATGGTGGGCATTGATCGCGTATTAATTTAGTCATCAGAAGAACTCGCAACACCGAGTCAAACGCAGCTCGCAGGTCTACAAATGCGAAAAAAATTGGTTCTTTTGTTTCGTGACATTGATATTTTAAAGCATTAATGCATAGAAAATTGATACCTGTTCCCAAGCCCTTAACAAAACCAGTTTGTTGGGGGTCTCGCAATTTATGTGCTGATGTCCAAGCATTAAAATCGCTTAATACGCACTTTGCAAACAATTTCCCTGGTGTATCAAGAAAGGCTATAGGCCTATAATTAGATTGATGTAAATAATCGCCCTTTTTGAATATCGGGACCAAAATCAAGGATTTCCATGTATTTGGTAAAAATTTATGTATAAGGACTTGTTGAAACATTGAATGTAAGATTATGGACCATAAATCAATATTTTCTTTGAGCATTTTGTTATTTAGACCATCGGGGCCTGCCGCCCTTGAGTTACTTGCTTGTTTAATATGGTCAGAAATAGTATCTATGGAACATTCTAATTCCCATCGGTCATTCGTTTGCATTTTGTAGTCATATTAATCAAAGCCAGGATCTGCATACAATTCATTAAAGTATGATAACCACTGCTTTTCTGATACACCATTGGCTTGTGCCTCAATTTGACAGGATTGTTTGCATTCATTTAGTAAGATCCATGTTGCAGCAGAGTTTTTTGTTAGAATTGTTTTGAAAAAGCTTCACTATCATGATTAAATAGTTTAGCTTTATATGCTTTAGTCCAATTGGTGTACTTGCATTTGGCTGTTCTTAGTTTTCTTACCATCAAAGGTGATCCCATTTTAAGAATATATCTCAGTTCTCTACGGTATGCAGCTTTTCTTTCTCGCACTATGGGATCATACTTGTGAGTGTGTCTCACTGGCCGATTGTTTCTTATAAGAATAGTGTCTTTAAATTGATCAAGAATATGAGTATAAGGATGCAAGCTGTTATCCTCAGCGTGGGTTCGAATATGCTCATTGAATGCTTGCCTCTTAGATGTAGACCAGTGAAATCTAGTTTTGGCATTATTAGTTGCCAAAGAATGTTGTAAGTATAATTGTTTATCTTGATATTTAATTTGGCACCACTTGAATTGATATATCAGCAAATTATGATCACTTGTAGGCAATTCGATAACATTCAATGATGTTATATTAGAAAAATGTCGGTTGTCAACAAAAATATGATCTATTATGCTGCAGCTGTTTTTCCGATGCCATGTAGCTTGGGCTGGTACATCACCTGAGATTGCACCATTCGCAAGTTTAAATGCTCTTTCAGACATAAAGGCAAACCACCGTTGAGCCTCCTTAGATTGCAGGCCTGTTTTTATTTTATTATTGACCTCAAAATTTGAATCACCTACTACTAATGTAGATGTTACCTCAGGGGTTAGTGCAATTACCTCTAACATACCAGATAATTAAAAATAAAATTTATCATCCGATATTCCATAAGGGTTTCGGTAAATGTTTATCAATCCGATGGTTCCAGTTGAACTTGTCAATTTTACTAGTTGTAAGAAGCTACCATAATGTAGCCAGGGCTCCAACTGAAAACCTGATGTCAGACGAGTTTCAACTAGTAGGGCCGAAGCTGGTCTGCCCAAAAATCCTTTGATTGCCGGTATCAATGAAACTACATAATTGTCCCATAGTGGTGCTACAAGTAACCAGGTTTCCTGGAATGCTAATACATCAAAGTCTATGGTTAGCGTTTTTAACAATGCTTCTAGATGAGTATGGCCTCGTGTATTCCAGCAACCCACTGTGATTTGTAATGGAACCTGATCATCATTTAGTTATGCTCTAGAAAATGCAGAAGAGTTGGATCGTAATCTTACTCTATGATCTGATTTCTCTGAAGGTCTAGAAGATGGTTAAATAGCCTGTGTATTTTGGTTGTGTATTCTTTCCGGATCCTGAGTTATTAGAAAACCCATATCAAAAAGCTGCAATTTTGCTTGCCATATGACATTGCAAACCAGCCCAGAGGGTATCCACAATCTTATAACTGTAAAATTCTTTCCTGCCACAAATTGTATTAGTTCAATATCTCTAGATGTTGTTGGCTCTAACTCAGGAACATCTGCAAAAATGTTTAATACACTTTCTCTATTTAAATCAAATAAATTGAACTGCCCTCCCCGACATTTCATTATTAAGGAATGACAGTTAGGACTAGTTTTAAGTTGAGGTTGTTTCAGCTGATGATTACATGCCTGAGTACGATTATTTACGAATCTTGCAGGTTCAGAGCCCTGTAATAAGGCTTGTTTATAAGGAAGTGGTGAGGGTTTTGCATGTGCGTGGGCCAGATCTCTGGCTTGCTGAAAAGCTAATTCATGCTCTGTCATCTCTTCAGCTCGATTGGGCATTTGATTCTCATAATCTCGGTGCGCCATATTGTTTAAAGCTGGCTCTTTTTCAGACTGTGTTGTCCGCTCTCTTTCTATTTCTTGAGTCCGCCCCCTGATTTTATTTGGGACCCCATAGATGCCTTGCGAGCCTTGTCTTGCCTTATCTGTTCTAGGCGGTTGGGCTCCAGTCTCTGAGGTTGTATCCACATTTATTGAGACCCGTGCTAAAGGTTTTTCCTTGTCTGCTAAATACGAGTCAATCATTTTTTTCATTCATTCTATAGCATTTGGTGGTGGAAACATTGCTATACGGGTGGAGGTTACCTCAACCGCCCCTTTCACTTCTTGGCAATTCAAGGCACTCTTATCATTAGATTCAAGTGCTTGCACCAAGTCTTTTAGTGGGGAGTGTTGAATGGGATCATTGACATTTTTAGAAGTTTGTTTGTTTGTTTGTTTGTTTGTTTGTTTGTTTATTTATTTATATGGCGCACCTTACCCAGGGGCACCAGGGCGCAGGCAGAAGATAATTCGAAGCTTACAATGTTGCGGTAATATACACATTAAGGTAATGATAGAGATAACCAAAATTACAGGATAAGAAATGTACAAATCTTCAAACATACAAAGTCAATATCTATGCAGGGGTAAATAAACAAATATACAAATATGTACAGGGCTGTTAGAGGCGGGTACTCCTGAGAAAAGTATTCCGGCTTACAGGATTACAGGAATAGGAGGTATGGAAGTGTATGCAAATCTTCATACAAATAGATCAATATCTATACAGGAGGAAGGTGTACAGATGTGTGCTGTAAGGGCTGTTAGAGGCGAGGGCGGGGTCACGAGCAGGGTATCACTATCTATACCTAGAAGTGTTTTTATTAGACACAGTATTCGTAGGGACCTGGTGGCTTCCTGCCCTGGTTTCAATCTGGATCACTTCCGGATTTGATTAATCGGTTCTTAGTTGATTACCACTCAGTTGCTTGTTATGTTGATCGCTAACTGTAGCAAGCGTGCTAAAAAAGGAGGTCATCTTATTTCGATTTTTAGATATCTTTCTTGCTGGCATGTTCTTTGATTTCCTTATTAAGGATTGTTTTAGAACGTTTTTTGCTATGATCTGGGATGTTGGTTTAATTGTTTTCTTAGTAACTTGCTTTTCAGTTCTCATTTGACAGCCCGGATTCATCTCCTGATTAGTCTCCTGATCAATGCTTACCCATGACGCTTCCTTAATGACCGCTGTCGGTTCATTATTTGTGATATCAATGGGCCGAATAATTTCTGGAATCATGGGTACACAACTTTGTTTGAATATGCTTCCAGTATAACCTGTGTCTGCTGTTGTGTGTAAAGCATCCAGGTGTGGATAGCATTAATTTGACCTGCTTGTGTTGTGAGTTTCTGATCTAATTTCTCCATTATTTTGAATAAAGTCAGTAATGTCGTGTTTATTGCTGATAAGGTAATGTCTAGCATGTTTGTACAGGGTACATTTGAGTGTATCGATACATCAATAAATGGTTCATTCAGCGGACATTGCCTTGGCGTAGGGTGAACATATGCTAATCTTCTAGATTAATTTTCACTCCATCAAGCGTTACACCGTGAAGTGATTGATTATTGCAGATGGTAATGGGTGATTCACATTGGCTGGCATACAATGATATGTTCCCAGCTTCTAAACTGTCAATTATGGTACTATTTACATTTTTCTGAGAGGCGTTTACATTAGTGTTACAGGGGACTTCAGTGTCCTGAGCTCCCATCGAATTAACGGCAGGGTCTAGAATAGTAGTATCAGATACCACTTGGGGCATGAGTGACACTGTTGCCGCTACTGCAAAACATGTTGTATTGCGAATTAAGGTAATGTAGCCCATGGGGTCATGCACTCCACGAGTAACTAAGGGATGCTGGGATGGAATGCCCTTGGTGTGACTTCACGTGCTCTGGCGTCATCGACAGTAGATGTGTACATTCCATATGCAAATTAGCCCCCTTGCTTATTCTGCTTCTCTAAATGAGCAAATAGTAATGTAAGGAAGCAGCCTGTTGAGATTCTAGTGGGGCCTTTGACAAGAACAAGATCCTTGTGAGATGATGTGCATGTCTGTTGTGTTGATGCATCAAAGAGGAGGAGCATTTCAGGCAATTTGCATATGTATGATACTGAAATAATGCCCACATGGCCATGGCCCAGTACTTGATAGTGGAATAAGATACACAAATGGTTTGTACTTTAGGGGTGTTGCCTCGGTGGTATGGCAAAAGTATGCATCCATCTATTGTATGATGTTTGAAGAAGTTCCTAATGAGGTCATCCATGATTTTCTGCAAAAAAATGCTCTGATGTACTGACGGTGACCTGCTATTTGAAGAATATTTTGTGTATTT
The DNA here is from genome assembly GCF_040938575.1 of Ambystoma mexicanum. Taxonomy (NCBI): domain Eukaryota; kingdom Metazoa; phylum Chordata; class Amphibia; order Caudata; family Ambystomatidae; genus Ambystoma; species Ambystoma mexicanum. Next base: position 412,936,594 of record NC_090925.1, read on the forward strand.
CTCTTAGAAAGCTGCCTGTAAACCTTGACTGTACATGAAATGTTTTCTCTAAAAATTAAATTGTAAAAGACACCATTCCCATCATTTAATTTAAAAAAAATCACGGGTGAACACTATCCCCATACTCCCCTTAATGGTGTCATCTCAACCACTTTGCTTGCTCACATTTACGCCCTGCCACCTTCAATGCTCACTAGCGGCTACTGATTTCCAACATGACAATCCGAATTTGCCAACCACAAAAAATTCACATATCACAACCCTATTATATTCACAGTTTGACAACTACAGTACGCTACACGTTTCATCTATGGTAGGATATTCCCAGTTTTACCACCTGCACGTGCTTCCAGTTTTCTGAATCCTCTGCATCTTCGTACATTACCGTTCCACAATCCCAGCATTTTTCCATTTTGTACACAGGAATTAAGTATAGCGTGTTACAGTATTCACAATTGCAGTACACCTTCAGTATATACAGTACATGCATGTTCATAATTAGCAACATTCATGTATGCCCATTGTGCTATTACACACTCCTATTGTATTCCCAGTTTACTGTCAAACGATCTAGTAAACGTGCAGTTTACTGTGACACAATTCCAGAATGTGTCCCGTCTACATAATCTCAGTGGAGGCCTGCAGGTCAATATACCTAAGTATACTCCAGGTTCATGTACTTATTGTGAATTGGTTTTAAATTAAAACCTTAAACAATCATTACAGTATTAAATAGCCAAAATCACATCAAAACAGATTCAAGCTAAGCAGTAAGAAAACACAAGTTTTGAATTGGTTAATCCCATTAACATACACACGATAAAATCACGAATCCCATATAAAACGAATTAACAGACAGAAAGACTCAGGGCCTCATTACACGGTAGGCGGTAAGTGTTTTTACCGCCTTACTACGAGGTCCCTTTGCGGGTTGGGGAATTTAACGCCTGCTTTTTGCAGGTGTTAAAAACCAACCCGCAAAGGGACCAGGGAGCTAATTACGGTACCGCAATTTGCGGTGCCGTAATTAGCACCTTCCCCATTCCCACTATGCCTTATGGGGCAAAAATGGGAATGGGGAAGGGCAATGAGGGAAGGGGGAATTACCGCCCCACCAACCTTGGAATAGGGCGGTAATTCCCCTTTCCACCAAGGCGGTGCCGGTATTTTACCGGCATGGATCAAGGTGCTAATAGCACCTTGGTCCACCGCCATCCGTGTTATGAGGCCCTCAATCTTTTCTGCAACAATATCTGGCCCATTGCTTTAATTTTAGATAAGATTGTTAATAATGTATTTATTTAATATTAATAAAGTTTTACTAGGACCCGAGGGTATCTTGGTGCTTTCAAACCCAAATTTAGGAAGGAAGCAGAGACAAGGAATAAATGGGTAGAAAATATGAGTTTTAAGTGCTTTCCAGAAGGGCAGATGTTCAATAATGTCAGGGGGATAGACTTCCATAATGCCCGGGCCGCAACTGAGAAAGGACGCCCTCTGACAGTAACTTTAAAAAACGAGGGACCCACAAAAGAAGATGGTTGGAAGAGTGGAGATTCCGAGAAGGGTTTGATAAGCTTCCCATGTAAATATTGTGCCCCAAAACAATAATGGGCCGGTGGACCAAACACAGTCTTGGATTCAATTCTTGCCACAACAGGCAGCCAGTGAGGCCTCCAGAGAACCGGGAAGACGGGAGTTAATTTGGGCAGGCCAACAGCCAAATGAGCTGCTGAATTATTCACCAGTTGCAGGCGTAGAATAAGGAACCTAGGCTGCACAAGCAGGGTGGCATTGCAGTAGTCAAAGTCCCTGATACGAATGCCAAGACTACCAGACCCCCAGAATTTAGATGGAATATACGCACACATTTTCCTAAGCATCCTAAACTTAACCCGGGCTACATCTCACCTTAACCTGAGAGGAAGCTGAGAGAGATGATGCAATTTTCACTCCAAGATTTCTCACCACATGGACCGGAATAGGTAAGGGTCCAGTGAGGCGGGCCATAAATCATTGTTCTAAAGGGCATCAAGAATTTCTGCTTCCTCAATAAAGTGTCTATGTTGAGGAGTGACTATGGCCTCCGGTGTCTTTATCAAAAAAACTTGCAAGGATATTGGTAGAAAATTACCCAAGATAGCTGGATCCAGAGCAGGCTTCTTCAGAAGTGGAGATACTACAGCCTGTTTCAGGGTTTCTGGAACAACACCCAAACTAAGTGAGTAATTAAGTGTGGAGGTAAGCAAGGGTGCTAGCTCAGTGTCCATAACCTTTATACTTTTCAATGGACTTGGATCTAAAGGAGATGAGGACTCAAGCTGTTGAACAATTTTGCTAATCTAGTCCTGTGAAATCAGGGTGAAGGTCAAAAAAGACCCCTTACAGTCAAGACAAGCGGGAGGTGGGGGGGAACCGGCCATCGAAGATGCAAAGATGTCCTCTCTAATGTTAGCTATTTTCTCCGACAATAAACCTGAAGGAAAATCACACATATCCTAGGATGGAAAGATTGTGGAGCTGGCAACTACAGGGGATCCTGGAGAATTGAAAAATGTTCTTTAGACTGGTTCATAGCCCAAAAATACGGCCAAAAAGTATAATGTTATGGCTTCAGCAGTAGAATTAAGATACTCAAGGCAAGCAGTCTTAAGAAGAAGCTTATCACTTTCAGCAAAGGCTTGATGCCAGCATCTCTCTAATTGCCGATATTGCAACCTGAATGCCCACAAATGGGGAGAGAACTGGGGGGCCGATGTTCTAATGGGTTTCTTTCACTTCTTCAATGGTGCCAACACATCTGCTGCCAGACAAAAGGCAGAGGATAGTGCCAATAACGGGTCCTTAGAGGAGCTAGTTGCTTTGAAATGGCATTAGACAACTTAGATGACTCCACTCTGGACCAACCCCACGAACGACACCAAGTAGCTCTACAGCTGGGCTGAACAGTCATGATCGATAAAGAAAAAGGAATAACAAAAAAATCTGTCCATTCAACCTGAAGAGCAGAATACGTGGAGATAACGTTATTCTTCAACAAATAAGTTCAAGGATATGGCCTTGGCAATGTGTAGGGCCATAGACCAACTGCTTCAGGTTAAGGTCAGCCATAGCAGTCAATGAATTAGCTCCATGTTGGTGTGAAGGGTCTTGGACCCACAAATTAAAATCTCCTAAAATAGTTAAATGAGGATACTTCAATTGCAGCATAGCTACAAAATCCGCAAAACTCAATAGGGAATGAAGTATCAAAGGTCGATAGGATGATAAACTATTAAAAAGTATGCAGTGAAAGTAGGAGAGAGTGAGGTCCCTACTAAAATGAATTAAAATGTACCACTAGCAGTGTCAGATAAAATTTACATTTCAAATCTAACCAGTGCGAGCAATAAAGAAATATTGTCACCCTCCATACAATGCATCCATAAGTGTTAATAACCATGGGCAAAAGAAAAATCAGAGATGTTTTTATAGCAGGTCATTCAAAGATCGTTAGTTCCAATGGAAGAAAAACAAATTGATGTTTTATAGTTTCAAAAACCGTGTCTTGAAAAGCCTACAAAGCCTACAAATGCTTTCTTGCTTTTTTAGTCCGAATCTTGGTATACTCCAAGATTGAAAGTCCCAGCATTTCATTTAATTTCATCATTTGTATAGTGCCTTTCACTATGGGTATGGTCCCAACGCGCTGTAGGTTGAAAGCCCTTAAGGGACCAATGTCCGAAGTATGGGAAAGTTAGGAGGTACTAATATACCAATACACCCTTTTTCGATCCTTACTTCTAAATACAAATAGTGTGAGGAACAATGGTATGGAAAAGAAAAGTGTTCAAGAAATGATATGTTAGGTTATTCAAACCGTTGGCTTCCCTTCTCCACATTTTCAGCACGGGACAAGGTAGCAAACTCGAGCTTAGCTCACTCTCTGGCTTCTCTAGCATGAGGATGCAGTTCAGAACCTCAACATCAGGGCGTTTTGTACCAAAGTCTCTTTGCCATTCAAAGTCTCATATTTCAGAGGGCTTGATGCAACACGACAAACATTGAAGTTCCTTTCTACTTAGGATTTCACATAGACCACTTCTCAGGTGATTTACTATTCATACCGGATCCCTCTATTACGGGCTCCGACCCACTTTAACACAAAATCTTCAATTGGTCTCCCCCTGTCGAGCTTGGACCAAATGTATCTACTTCATCATCAAAATCAAAGACTTTGACTATGCATGGTTTTTTGCTCAAGCTGTCGCAGGACCACTTAGATTCACAATTACTCGTTCTCTTCTTGTTATAACCTTTGTCTCACTTTCACTTTTGCCACTTCTCAGCTAGATACCTTACAGAGACCTTTGATTCACCACGCACGTGGTACTGGACCACTCTGTCAAAAGTATTGTATCTTGCTTTTAAAGTTCAATCACTCATCAGCAGTTCAAGTTTACTTGTGTCTCTTATCACACGCGTTTTAACAATGTTCGTTCAAGTGCTCGCCATACAATGTTGCTGCTTGCAACATTAGCTTCAATACAGACTGGTCTTTTATCAATCTCCCCAACTCACTGCTGTGTTGATATCACTGATGCTTTGTTCTTGGAGCCAAGGCTGGTGCTTCTCCCTGCTTTGATTATTGATGCAGGAGGGTCCCGGGTATCATCCGACACACAATGCATGATTCTTCAGCCTGGTTTCCTGGTCTTATGCTTTCTATTCTTGAGGATTCTGGAAAGTAATGGTTCCTTGTCGAAAAGGTCAAGGTAACTTCCCTCCTTGCGATCCTCTTCTGTTTTGCCATCTTTCTTCTCTCGTTCAGCTGCTAGTTCGAAACTGCTGTTTCCTCTTGTGCTTTGCCTCGCTCAGAGTGTGCATTCGTGCTCCACCTTTTATCTGTGTGGGGAAGCTTAATGGAAGTCAGGTGTGTGTGATAGTCAGTAATTGCCTGACCTCGCCTGACCATTGTATTGGGACAAGTCACGTATACTGCTCGGGTGTTAGTCTGTTTTCTCTCATAGCGGGCTGTCTGTGTGAAAGGGTTTGTGTTGTAAAAGGGGGGGGGGTAGAGTTCCTAAATGTGCTACCCGGTAGGATGGGGTAAAGGTGTTATAGGGAAGGGGATACTATGTTCCACCATCCGGTGTCCCACTCCCATGTCCCAAAGATCGCTCACCCAGGTCATCCTCCCGCACTGGTCCAACCCCAGATACTAGATCCAAAAATGATGGCCATGTCCTGGCCACCTGGATGACAGATCCGTGGGTGGGACACCTTCTGGTTTCTCACAGTAGCTACAGTTCAAATTTATGTCCTGAAAGGTAGTCACATTCTTATGGCAGATGTGTTGTGCAAAGTGTCATACGAGTTGTATGTGAAAGCATATGCATGCAGGAGTGTGGCTGCATCTTTGGCTTATTCCAAAAGCACAGAGTGCGAGAGGAAAAATGCATGGTTATAATCCAATGAATGCCAAAGTCAGCTCTGTGACTTGATACCAAGGGCAGGAGGTGACACAGCAGCTCAGAAAAACTGGTCTACACAGGATTTGCTAGTGCTGTGAGCTACCTGGAGGTGCCGGAGGGTGGGTTGGGAGCTGCAGAACCCCATAGCAGGACCTGAGTGATGTGATCTCTGAACTTGGACAAAAACATTTACTCTAAGGATCATGCCCAGTGCCTGATGCTTATGCTTCAGTTCAATGAGTGGTACTCCCATGTAGGTATTTTATAGGTGTTATCAAGTCTTATTCTATGTTGTCTCTGGGTTACCCCCTATGCCACATAATCAGTGTGTCTCCCAGCCAAAGACAGAGATAAAAAAAACAAATGCAGAGAAAACAAAGCAAATGGGATGGTGTGATGACCAGAGCTTGCGTGTATGTTTGTGAGCTATGATCCCTTCTAGGTGATCTCAAGCATATACCTACAGAGAAATGCACTGTGATTGAGCAGAGTGGAGATGTTGTGGATGTAGACAGAGAGCAGCTATGTAGATGTAAGGCTCCAATCACCAAATATAAAGAGTAACCAAACAGACCTGATACTCATTATTTTGCCCTCAGCACAGAAACAGTAGTAAGTTGGGAGTCCCACCTGACATCAAAACCAGGATTTAAAAGCCCAGAACACCACAGACAGAGAAGAAGAGGGTAGACAAGTTATCAAAAACAATCTGCCTGTCTAAGGACCCCACAGAAAATACTCAGACAATGACTCAACCAAAAGGGTGTAAGGATAAGGCACATATAAGACCAGTTATGAATGCGTTGAGGAGCACCACAGGCCAGGAAGAATCAAACCAGTGAGTGAGATGAGATGAAGAACAGAACATTTATGGAAAATTGATCATGAACACCTGTGTTATGTTCTGATAGCTGTCTAACAAAATGTACCACACTTGTGAATCATTACATTGTTGTTCTTCATCGCCTCAGTTATAGCCATCCATCACCACCACAATACAATTTAATCTTCAGAGCCTCAGCTAGTGGTATAAATGGGAAGCACTGTAGTTACGACCCACTTCCACTGTCCAGGCTTCCCAGTCCACTGGGACACAGCAGGTAATCCCTCAACAAAGGTATGGTATGCTGCTTACTTTCAGGATCATGTCACTATGCTAGGGATAGAACAATATCTTGCCGGATATGGGCTCATTCATTTTAAGAAATATCAGCTGTTATGCATGAACTACAGAGTGTCCTCTCTGTGGTTAGAGAAAATTGCACCAGCAATGTACTCTGATTGTAAGCAAGCTGGGGGGCAGCTTTAGATGTCAATGTCTAAAACAATTGCTGCTAACCAATTCTGCGGTTTGTCATCATTCTTTCCAAGCTGGAGTGTGTCACTCAAATGTGCTGGTCTGCTACAATTAGGGGGCATGCAATACATCCCCACATGACCAGACTCTGATCCTAAGGAACTTGCGATTTGGGCTGGCTGAGTGGCCGAAACAACTAAGCCATATATAGCATTGGAGAGATCGGGTGCAACTCCACAATTGGAGTTTGGATGCTTGCAGTAATTGTTATAGCAGTGTGTTTAGGGGGTGCCAACCCCTCTCTGTAAACTGAGTATAGATAACATGATAGGCAGATCAAATGGTTCTATTATTGAAGAAATCAGGATTATGCTCCCTTTATTTAAGGTAAAAAGTGCACATGACACTGCACATATTTGGGTTAGAATGACCCGGGAAGTGAATGGTGCTTTAAATATCATATAAATATCATGAGTGCATAAAGATATATTACGAATAAGGGGTACACAGTGAGAGATACTTAAATAAATAAGTAATAGCTCTCTGAAGAATTAATACAGTATCATACAAAGATATATTTCAAAATGGGTGACTCAAGTACAAAATGGTGTCCAGTTCTAAAGCCAGTGTGAAAAACTTTGACTCATCCCAAGAGTTTTCAGACGAGCAACAGAGGCTGATACATTAGAGATAGTCTGTGTTACCATCTCACACTGAGATAATTAGGTTTGTTACCTTAAAAATGGAACTTGGCAGGAAAAGCAGACAAGATTAATGATGAAGTTAGATAAAGCAAAGGAAATTTGGATAAATGTATCTATGTTGTTAATGAGATGGGCACAATGTGCTTCATGCAGACCGATTTGACAGATCAACTGTACTGTTTGGCAACATATATTTGTCATACTCTGGAAATCCCTCCTGTGCTTCCTCCTCACCTGTCTCTTCAAAGGTGCTGTCCTGGGCTTCCGAGTCCTTCTTCTACTGAGGTTTCCAGGGTTCTTTTACTTTCTTTTCCTTCTTTTGGTGCAGATAAGGGTGCACCCCCTCGGAATCCACCTTCGCCTGAAATAGAACCAGGCCCAGTTGCACCCCGAGGGGCAAGCCCCCAGAATAACAGGGAAAAAGCCTTCTTGGCAGAAAAACACTGATGGACGGAGTTAGCAGCTTCAGTAGGATGGGATTATTGTTTCCAAAGAACGTGCAGTACAGGTCTAGTAGACAGGAACTGAGTATGACGGTTCCAATACACCCAATGTTCCACAGATACAAAAGCACAAATAGTGCCTCCAATGCTCACAGGGAGTCCTGAAGTAAGAGATATCCAAATGGACTGTTCTAAGGTGGAACCCCCAAGGAAAAGAAAAGCTGACCAAAAGAGAAAGATCTCCCTGCAAGGTCGAGTGAAAGGTAATGAACGCAGCTTCACAGTGAGATAGAATTACAGCGTTGACAGATCAGATACAAAAGAATTAACTGAGCAGTGAGAAAGAGGTGCACCGTAGCAAGAAAGTAATTACCCAAACTGAAACTGAAGCGGAAGAATTAGCCAAGCAGTGAGAGAGTTGCTCCACTGCAAGAAGGTAAACAACGTGCTCTGAAAACGATTGGGATTAAGAAGCTGAGGTAAAAGAGCAGACGTGCTACAGCAAAGGGTGCTGCGCACTTGGCAGAGTGAAAACCGAGAGATGCGGTGAGACAGGCTAGCGAAAGGATAGTCAGAAAGCTGTCCGAAATGTAATATGAGGGCACTTACACTGAGGTATGCCGAGACAGCAAAGTCAGAAACAAAGTTTCAACAAAAGATAGAGCAGACGTACTGTGACAGAAAGTAAACAAGTAGAAAGGGAAAAGGGCAAAACAGCAAACCAATGGAAGAACTGAGAAAGAAACAGAAGCGGAGGAATCTGTGAAACCGCCGGAGCTGTAGTAGGCAAAGGAAGGCAAGAGAAAGGCAAAAGAAGGGTAAGGGAGTAATGCTGAAACACTAACACAGAGAGATTCTGCAGCGTCTTCCAAAGACAAACAGATACAACGCAAGGAGCAGCTGGCTCCACCCATCCTTATAAAGGAGGTGGCCATCTTGGGGGAAGACTAGACTGTAAAAAGAAGGTAGAACCTAAGTGAATTTCCATTGTTGTCAGCACCTCCAGGGTCGGTGCATGACAATAATCGAGTTTATTTATTTTTCCACAGTATAAGGCACTTACTAACTTGGCAGGACCTCGAAAATCAGATAAAGAATAGACATTGAAGTGATGAAGGTGGTTTTGGCAGAAGTTGAAGAATGTCGTAAATGCATCTAGTCAAGTCTAAAATAAGCTTATCAGTGTTGTGCGTCAGAGAAAAGTGTGCATGCCAGCTATGCTAATATGGGCTTGGTGTACACCAGATAAACCATCCAATAATATTAAAGTGATGTTTTTTCTCTGACTAAGAGGACCTATCAGAAGCATACTCTGACCAAGGGAGTCATTTGCATAAGGATGTTGAATCAACCAAACAAAATGTTTTGAGTTTTTTTCCAGAGTATGTCTTGTTGGGTGTCCTGACCCACGTTTGAGCTATCATGCTGCAACATTTGGTGCTGTGGGCTTAGAAAATCCAAGATGGCCAAAAAGCCCACATGTGCGCCAAAATCCAGGAGAACCACGCAGTTTGTGCACACTAAAATGGTTGCCTAACTTGCCACCCACCAGTGCGAGCAGGATGGGCCGGGGTGCCATGAGTGAAATGTGTGCCAAAGGAAAAACCGCACTTTAAAATCACCTTTTGTTTCTCTGAATGCCAGCACAAAATGCCTATTTTCAAACATTGCAACACATCCAAAAATCTCACTGAACACAGCGGACATCTGGCAGAATGAAGTATGTGTGCATACTAAATCTGGGAAGATAAAGAGCCCAAAACAATGTTCATAACAAAACTGGCTGAGCTATGCATGTCAGCAGCCTAACTGAAACTGAATTAAAACCACCAAAATCGAAATGTTTAAATTAACTGAGTGACCTACTTTTGAGTGTCACATAGTTTGTAACTGTTAAAATGTCATAGTTTTGAACTTAGAATCAGCATTCTAGCTGCATGTGTAAAAATTGTTAGCTTTATTTGAATGCAGAAAACTGGGTAACTAGAAGTGACATTAGCTGGGGCCTGGCTTAAGGAACTGGATTCTGCCTGACAACTTCCCCCCAATTGGAGTGAAACTGGATCCACAGCAGTTCTCAGGCCTGGCTGCATTCTGAGGGGAGGTTACCCCTCTCTGATTGAATTACCAAGGGACTTCTAGAGACTAAACAAAGGACCCAGGCAGAGGGTTTATTGGGGGGAGGTAATAAATGGCTTCCTCTTGAACAATGGGCCTTCCAGGACCCAGGCAGATGGTTTATTGGGGGAATCGTAAAATAGCTTCCTCTTGGCAGAAGCTGGGAGGGGCAGGGTCTCTGAGCTTGGCAGAAACTGGATTAACTGGTTTCTATACCATGTGACCTGAAAAGACACACCCGTGTTGGCCAGAATATGATTCTAAGAAAGATGTATAACTCACAGTGCGGACTTGTCAAAATTATTTAAATGATACCATAATTCTTGTGATTTTTCGGTGCACGTTTTAAGACGCGTTGGGAATTTGTGTGATGTTCTGGGGCAAAACCCCGCTATTTATTGACACCACAGACTCTGTGTTTAAGCTAGAGACATGGGAATTTACTGGAGTATGTATGGACAGGCCGTGTACATGTGTATAAATCTGGAGAAAAATCCGATGTTGCAAAACCCACTAAAAAGCACAAAATGTTGCCATTTCTGAATGCAAGCCCCCAGGAAGAGCAGAGTTTGAACAGAGTATACCTCATGTGATATGTGATGGGTGCATGTAATTTTAAACAAATGGGTATCTATGAAATATGTCTTTAGGTCAAATATAGATTTGTGTGTAATTTGACAGGGGAGTGTCCTTTCTGCAAGCCATTAAATTACATCATTCTGACACACAATCCTGTTCTCCAGTGAGAACGCAAAGAATTCTCCAACCTATCAGAACTCTGAAGGAGTTGGGCCTAGAAAGCTAGCCTCTCCACCCACTTTCAAAACACATAAAAAGAGACTGCTGGGACAGGTAGAGACATTCAATTCCATTTGCTGCGGAGCATGCTGACCGACGACTTCACATCCAGAGATCCTACACTTAGACTTCCAAGCTAAACAGAGACTACAGAACTTTGAACCAAGAAGGCCCACTGCAAGCCAAAGTATTTGTCAGCAGGCCCAAAAATCATTTGCAGACTATCAACAGCCGGGCGAGCTGTTTGAATTCCCTGCCTAGAACATTGCTGTGTCCAGAGAAAGCGGGACTAGGAGCCGTGCAGACCGGTGCTAGACCAGACCAGCAGAACCCAAGATCCAGGAGCAGTGCCGGTGACCCAGAAAGCAGAGCTGTACTTGGAACCGGAGACCAGATCGCTGTGAAGTGCTGTGCGCAGTGACCGGATCCGTGACAAAGTCGCCTTCCTGTCCAAAATCTCTTGTGAGTACGCAGCAAAACTCAGAACCTATCCCTTAGTTTAATATAATATAATTCAATCTATTTAACCTAAGTAGAACGGTCACCTGTCATTTTCTAGCTGCAAGCTGTAACCTGTCGCTTTGAACTTTTAAAATTTCAAATCCGAAAAACTACCTTTATTTAATCGTCCGTATCTCTGTAACCGCTTGGGCTAGGAACTTGGTTCAACTTTCCTCTGAAAGCTTAGAACCGCCGCTTTTCAACAAGCTTAGAACAGACTTGCTACTCCTTATACTTTTGCCGTAAGCGTGATTCACGCATTCGCAAATGTTGCAGCGATTCGCGATTTGGTTAAAAATCCAGCCACGTGTGAAAACAGCAGCTTTCTTGCTTTCCTTTGCCAAAAATTTTTTAACCTGCTAGTTACTCCTAGATCCTTGCTAAAGTGAGCCTGAACTCATCCCAAGTATATTTCACTCACCCTGAACCTCCTAAAGGGAATTAAAACCATTTTTCAGCATATTCCTCACTTCATTGCCAGCACATATAAAAGCATTTTAGGCCTGTGTTTCAAACTTCTGTAGTCTAAGCTTGCTGGGGTGAACTGAATTACATTTCATTGCATTTCTAAGAACTGTATGCTCTCCTCTTCATTTCCTTACATTGCATAAGGGGGGGTAGTGGATTGCCAGAGAAAAGTGATTACATTGTTTTGTTGAAATCATATTGAGTATTTTCTGTATTGCATTTTCATTCAACATTGCATCCATCTGAAACTAGATAAAGCATTCTCTACCACCTTACTCTTCTGTTCCTATTCCCAAGCGTGCTACCTCATCCTTTATACTACTCCTGGGTAGTCAAATCAGTTTATTAGTAGAACATTACCCATTGTTGTTAACTGCTCATGTTCTGAAGTGTGATATTAATTATTAATTTATTATAAAGTGTGATATATATATATTGTTTACATTCTCAAATAAACCGTTTAAACTTGCAAAACAAAACTACTTCCTGGCTCAGTGGGGTCAGGGGGTTCCAAGAGAGGGGTGTTATATAGGGGTAGTCATCCAGAACTCATGAACTGGACATAAAGATATATCAATAAGGGTTTCCATTCAGCATCCCAGACTAGGCATTGACTTAGCTGTAGTGCTGGATTGAATCCACTTACAAATTGGGGGCTCGAGCCGGACGTTTGGGTTACACTTGTGCAGATTAATACAGTGTGCCAGCTGACCAGATACACATATCCGGTCGGATTACCACGCTGTGTTACGCTGTAAAGCACTCCTCAAAGGAACGCTCTAAGGAAAAGGTCTGTTTTGCAAAAATAAAATACAAACTTCTGTAAGTCAGGAAGGAACTCAAATTCCAGAATGACGACCTTGGTAGATATGAAAATAGCCAGAGAGCACTTCTTACATAAGCTATTTGTGAGAGGTGAGTGGACTCATCAGGACCAGACGGTCTGGTTGCAGGCAATCGCACCCCATATCACTGAAACAGGGTCAGATACATGGAGAGACCAGGGTCCCTTACATGTGGCCCTGAGTGAACTATATATGTCCCCTAAGGCCGAGGATGAGCACAAGAAGATTGCCAGGGTAGCGGCATATTTATATTTACATATGGGAGCCATGCAGGACAAATGTGCTGAAGGCCAAGATCTGGCGAGTAGGCAACTGCTGGCATTACAGAAGGTCCAATCTGATCTGGACTCTTCTGAGCAGAGGCTGCAGAGGAGCCAGGAGTCAGAAAATGATAGTAGGCAGTATATCATTAAAATAAAAGAGGACATGGATATACTGCAACAGGAAAAGGCTGACCAGGATACCAGAATTCTGGCCTTGCAGAATGAACGCCAAGACAGTTTGGACTCCCTACTGTAGAGCCAGAAAAAGCTGGAGCAACAGATCAATTTCAACAGGGCATGCACAGAGCAGGTAGCCACCCTGCAAATCCAACAATACTGAGGGATAGAGGAGAGCAATAAACTGATCCTGAAAGACCTGGATACCCAGGCAGAGTTTGATCAGGAGCGCCAGAAAGCTGGTGCCTTCCAAAGGCAAAGGGACGACCTGATGGTACAGATGCAGACTCTTAGTCAGGAAAGGGACACCTTAGGCCAGGAAGTCTGCCACTTAAAAAGAAAAATGGAAGAAAATCACCTGGCCCACCAGGGACTGGGTGACCTCCAAAAAGAACACCAGGACTTGCTAGAGCACACCAGGAGGGTGGAGGAGGCTCTGGCAAGACAGGAGCAGGCCAATAGGGACACAGCTCAGGAGGTAACCCTCCTGCAGCAAAGACTGGCCCAGTGCTCCAGGACCAATCAGGAAACGCAGAGAGAGAATGAGGCTCTCTGCCAGCACAATGATAGGCTCCAACAACAGGTAGCGATGCAGGAGAGACTGAGACTAGTAAGGCCTTAACTGAGGAACTGAAGGCGCAGGCTCTTGCATTGCAACAGGAAGCAGGGGCGGATAGAGACCAGGTTCGCTGGGAAAGGGAAACTCCTGAGCATAACCTCAGGAGCCCTACTACCAAAGGCCTTTATCTCTCTCAGTCCCTGGACTCTGCCACCCCCCTGTCCCCTGGCGCACATGAGCACCGGGCCACAGGGATGGAAGATTACTATCCAGCCAGAAGCATGAAGCTCATAGGCCAGTACCTCCCAGGAATGGATGGGCGGGCATCCGGGTATGGGCACCCAAGCACAGTGCAATTTAGTGGGGAACCCCAGGAGAATAATCCCATTAAGGGCATCCTGAAAACGTCTGCTCAGTTAGGTCAGTGGGGGGGTACCCATCAAATCCTGGCAGCAAGGAGGAATCTGAAGACTCCTCTGAACGGCGCAGGACACAGGAGACCAGGTCCCCACATTCTGTCAGCCATTCCCAGGCTCACAGAATCCGGGAAAACCTGGAAGATCAGACAGGAACCTCTGGGAGCAGTGCCTCTGAGTCAGAGGATGAATGGACCAGGGTTACCCGAACCAAAAAGGCCAATAAGGCAAAAAGGGCCTTGCTCAAGGACCCATTGAAACAGATTAAGGCAATCAGGAGTGTCATCACGCCTTATCATAAGAACGCCAAGTACTCTGTTTGGGAACACTTGGAGCTCTTGAGCAAATGATGGAGACTTTTCATTTGAAGGACAGCCAAAGCTGTATCCAGTATGTAAAGTGAACATTCTCCCCAGGGTACTCCAGTTTCTTTGTGGGGCTGGAGGACCAAAATCATTCAAGGTGGTCCACCTATAGGGCGGCCATATTAAAACATTTTTCTGTTCACAGAAATCCCCAAGAGGCTCGCAAGGCAGCCTACAATTTGCAATGTGGGGAGGATCAGGCCCCACAAGAATTTGTGCAAGAACTGAAACGTGCTTTTGCGCAGACCACCAGAAGGGTGCGCACAGACAGCAAAGAGTTTGTCAATACATTTTTCCATGCTCTCCCCAAATACATAATGACCCAGCTCGTGAGAGATTTTCATGAGAAAAGATCTTTAGACTGGGTCATTGAACAGGCTACCCGGATCTATGAGGTGCAGAGCCCAGAGAAAATAAAAATAATGCGCCCAAAAACCCCAAAACCGACAGCACCCCTGCTGCTGCCAAGGTGGCAGAGGTAAAGGTTGCCCCCGTTTTAGACTTGGAGATGGGGGGGCCTAAAAACCTACCTGCACCTAATAATCCTAAGCCCAGAAATCCCTCGGGCCAGTCACAGACAGAGGGTCGAGGAGGTAGTCCCACAAATGGGGTCCCCCGCTCCCCTGACTATGTAAGTCCCTGCTACAAGGGAAACCGACCAATCCTGGGTTATGTGTGGACTCCTCCAGCCCAAGGGGGGGGGATCCAGCCAAGCACCTGACCTGGGGAATTTCCCTCCTAACTTCCCCCAGGAGGGCAGAAATTCTCCAAATCCTGGGCAGAACTTTTTCCCCAGGTATCCACCCAATTTCCAGCCCCAAAATCATCCATCCTTCTTTCCCCAATTCCCTGAGCTCAGACAACCTAATCCAGGAGAGGGGAGGCCAAGGGTGGAGGGGTACCAAAATCTTCCCAACCAGGGGTACTACCAGAGAAGGGATAGCTACCCTTCCCGGGATCAGCCCAGGGGAGAAAATAGAGCCCCGTATGAGCCTGAGCGGGTTTCCCAGTTAGAGCGCCAGGTCCAAAATATGGCACGGGATCTGGGTCACATACTGAGGGCTCAACAGAACCCTCAGATGAGCATGCCACCGCAGAATGCCCCAAACTCTGGACCTGGTGCTCCAGAACAATGACGGGGGCAGCACCCCGATAACACACCGGTTCCCAGGGAGGAGGCACAAGGGGAAGGGGGGTGTAAAGCCTTGGAGGAAGCTTCCTTCCCAACTTGTAAACAGCCCCTGGAAAACCAGGAACCGGAAACAAAATCTCCTGCCCCTGAAAGCCCGCCTCCCAAGGAGCAGAGGGGGGGTAGGAGAAACAAAGGACCCAAACAGACCCACTTTGTGGAGGAGGTACAGGTCTTCCAATTTGAGGGAAAGGGATCCTCATAGGATCCTGGGGAAAGGACCTTCTCCTTCAGAGATGGGGGAACTCCTCCCAAGGAAAAATGGGTCCCAAGGGATGCCAATTCAGACTGGGGAGATATGGAGACTGAGCTACCGCCGCCCATCATCTCATCCCAGAACCCACAATACCAAAATCCCCTGGTTCAAACCCATCCTGATGACTGCCTCCAAAATGGGCGGGGCGGCCCAGCACCGGAACCAGGGGAACCCACAATGGCTCTGATCTCCAGTTGCCAACTTTTTCTTTCAGATTCCCAAGGCTCTCCACAGAATTCTGCCCAAATCTCTTTGCTAGCAATGTCCAAAACCAGAAAGTTAGCCAGTTGTCCAAAAATGTGCATTATCTGTGCCCCCTTGAGGAGAAGGAGGGAAGATACTATGCCCCGGTAGAAATACAGGGGCAGGGTACAATTTTGGCACTGGTGGACACTGGATCCCAAGCTACCCTTCTGTCCAAAAGGGCCTTTGAGGAACTAAATGCCGGAAGGGGGGAGAATTACCGTATTCCTCTCACCTCTCTTCCTGGACAACTGCAGAACTTTGACGGGAAGGAAATTCCCGTTGAGGGGACTGCAGACTTGGACATTAAAATTGGGCGACACAAGTTGAAACACCCGGTCATAGTAGTGACTCCAGAGGGCACCCCTTGTTTACTAGGGAATGACCTCCTGAGAAGGTTGTCACCTCTAATAGATTGTGTAAACAAGGTCCTCTGGACCCAGACTAGCCGACCAATAAAATTAAAACAGAGTGTCAACCATGTTAGTTTAAACGGCACCTGCCACATGGTTGAACAAAAATCTGACCAAGTAGAATTTCACTTCCAGAACAACCAGATTCCAGACGTGACAGTAATAGCAGTAGGACAACAGACTGGTGATGGGGGGGTCCTCTCTATTTCTGAAAATCAACCTTCCTTCCAGTTTAAGGTGGTATTCCGCACTGGAAGGAAACACCCTGAAATTCTTTACTAATCCACAATCAGAAACTCCCACTCCTATAGTCCAGAAAGATGTGAAATCAGCTCAGAGCCTGGCTGATATTCAGCAAATTGGAGAGCAGTTGTTCATCCCTGTTCAGTTAAATGATGGGAAGGACTCTGTTCTCGCTCGAGTGTGTGTGAACAACGGTAAGAGCTTCATCAGCGAAGCCATGTTCCGCCAACTCCCAAAAGATCCAGCCATTCCCACATTCAAACTGGTAGACAAATGGGAAATGGACCTGGAAGCACCTAATTCCAAACATCTCCTGTCAAGCAGGTGTATGCTCAAAATCTCCATTGGCAACAAGAGCATAGTCCATAATTGTTGGGTCGTGCGAGACGTCACTGCTGCCTTTTACTTAGGCAGTGACATTCTCAATCGCTTTGCCATTAGTTTGGACCTAATAAACTTCAAAGCTTGGTCCCGATTAGCAGATAATCCCATGGGCTTTGATGATCCAGAAAAAGCATTTAGGTCAGCTCAATTGCTGCCTTATGCAGTTGAAATTCAGATCAAAGAGGAAGTCGCCATCCCAGAAAGGACCCGACAATTCTCCCTGGATGTGAAAGTTAAAAGAGGACAACATATGAAAAACCCTGATGCTTATATACATCTAAATGCTTCTCTCCAACAGCAAGGGTTGGGGGTAAACCCAACACCATTAGTCAACATAGAACATGACACCATTCCAATAGAGGTGGATAACAGCGACTTAAAGAGTATTACTCTAGCCGCAGGCACCATTATTGGAATGGCGATTGATGACCGACATTTTTCCATTGATCTAGGAAACGAACTGTTAGGACCAATCCCCAAGGACTGTTTTGACAGTGACAGTGAGGACAATACAACACCAGACAGGATTTTTACCCGGCATGGGGGGAACTTCCTGGTGTACACTTCCTGCCCCTATGGTAAGGAAGATGTGACTTGTGACTTCAGGAGGGATGAGGTGATTTTCCAGGTCCATGAGGGTTGCCTTTCCCACCTGAGGCCTCCAGTCCAAATCAGCACTCTGACCAGGGACTTCTCCACCCAGCTGGAGGAGGCCGCTGAGATAGCCAAACCAGAAGTCTTTCCAGGCTTCAGGCAGATGGTGCAAGAGAGAGTCAACCTAGCTGATGCCTGTGTGACTCTGGAACAAAAGCAAAAGTTGAAACAAGTTTTCTTGGATTTCCAAGATCTCTTTGCGGTAGACTCATATAACTGTGGCCGCACCGACATCCACACAACAACAATCTCCACGGACCCTGGCATGACTCCAGTGTTTGTGAAGCAATATCGTTTGCCTCTCGCATCCATGGAGTCCCTTACTGAAATAATTAAGAACCTTGAGTCCCGGGAATAATTCGTCCAATACACAGCACCTTCAATAATCCGGTGCTGGGAATATTGAAGCCAAACGGCCAGTGGAGACTCTGCGCTGACCTCAGGGAGCTCAACAAACGGGTCCATACTTCCCGATGGCCTCTGCCCTACATTGACCAAGGGCTGGCCCAGATCCAGGGGTCACAGGTATTCCCTGCAATAGACCTGACCAATGGATATTGGACCGTGCCTGTCAGTAGGGAGGACCAATACAAGCTGGCTTTTACCTTTGGGGGCCAGCAGTACACATGGACCCGGACTCCCTTCGGATACCTCAACTCCGGCAATGAATTCAACATTTTCCTACACAAGGCCATGCCCGACCTGGGTGCAAGGGGTTACATGGCTTATGTAGATGATGTCCTCATCAAAAGTTCATCTGTGGAGGAACACATAGCGGAGATCCGTTATGTTCTGACCCAGTTGAGGGCCGCCGGAGCAAAACTTTCCTTTCAGAAAGCACAGTGGTGTAGAACCCATGTTAATTTCTTGGGGCATGAGATTACTCCTCAGGGTCTCTGTCCCCAGGAAAAGAAAGTGGAAGCACTTCAGAAACTGAAAGACCCCACAACTCTGCGGGAACTAAGGAGCCTCCTTGGACTGACTAATTACAGCAGAAAGTTCATTGAGGCCTACGCAGAGATCACCAGACCCCTGATTCATCTCCTGAAGGGGGGGGTCAAGTGGGAATGGGGTCCAGAACAAGCCGAGGCAGTAAGTCAACTCAAAATAAGCCTCTCACAAGCGCCTTGCCTAGCTTACCCTGTCAGAAACAAGGAGTTCTTCCTGGAGACAGGGTTCTCTAATACGTGCTTGACGGCAGTATTATACCAAAAGCATGACAAGGTCAATAAAGTAATCTCCTATGCGAGCAAAACTTTATCCTCTGTGGAGGAAAAATTCAACGTTTGTGAGAAGGCACTCCTGGGAACGGTGTGGGCATTGAAGAATTACCGCCCGTTTATCCAGGGGGAACACATCATAGTGGAGACTCCACACCAGCCTCTGCAATATCTCCAAAGTGATAGGATCCGGGCCAGAAATGTGAGTAATTACCAAATAACTTCCTGGATTCTGTCAATGCAAGGCTTTCCTGTGGAGGTCAGATATGGCCAAAACAAGAAGAGTCCCCTCACGCAAGTTCTGGCTGACTTGCATGATTGTGCCAGAGAAAACTGTCTCGAGGATGAAAGTCTAAAAATCAAGGACAACACGGAGGCATACCTTAATTCCCCACACAAAGTCTTTGAAGAGGACAAGTGTGAGGGAATGCCCACTGTCTATGTGGATGGATGCTCTTACCATGTTGACAACGATGGGGAGAAAGAACTGGTGGCTGGCGTAGGGAATGCATGGGTGAAGGAGTTCCCAGAACCCTCCGCTGGATACAAAATTGGTCCCCGAAGTAGTCAGGTGGCAGAATTGATGGCTGTGCATCAGGCCATCCTCACTGCTGTCCAGCATCAACTCCACGAACTGGTCATAATCACAGATTCTGATTATGTACGGAACGGGTTCGTGGAGCACCTGGTTAATTGGAAAACCAGAGGCATGTTATGTGCTAACAACAAACGCTTGAAACATCGGAAGTTGATCCAAAACATTGATGATCTGGTCACATCGAATGGGATGACCATCTATTGGAAAAAGATCAAGGGTCATTCCAAAGTAGAGGGACCAGACAAAACTGGAAATGACTTAGCCGATCAGCTGGCCAAAACCGGGGCCATCCAAGGGGATCTAATTGAAATAGAGTCCCTGTTGGGGGAAATCCAGGTCACTGCTATCACTAGGTCCCAGACAAATGCTCACAATGATCTTTCAACTGCCCAATGGAGTAAGGAGACCCCTGATGCTGATTTGATTACAGCTCAGAAGGGGGATCCAATTATTGGTAAGTTTTACCAACACCTTGAGGACCCTGAGAATTTTCCCCTGACGGATACCGATTACATTGGGAAAGAGGACCTAAGAGTGTTGATGAAATGTCCAAAAATGTTCCGAATCCAAGACGGCTTGATGGTAAGGAAATCCAAAGCTGGCCACGATCAGTGGGTGGTTCCTACCTCATTCCGAAGCCTGATGTTAAGTCACGCCCATGATGCGGCCACCGCCGGTCATAGGGGGTTTCACACAACACTGGAAATCTTAAGAGAGGTTGCCTACTGGCCACACATGGGCCAATACCTCAACCAATATTTGAAGGGTTGTCTTGTGTGTGCACAATTTCAGCCAACATCCCTCAAACACCGGGCGCCTCTCCAAAAGAGGGGAATGACATTCCCATGGTCAGATTTACAAATCGACTTTGTAGGCCCCGTGATTCGCTCCGCTAGGGGGAATAAGTACATGTTGACTGTGACATGCTTGTTTACCAAGTGGGTGGAATGTCTCCCAGCCCCAAACTGCAAGGCAGAAACGGCAGCTACCTTGATGATTAACCACATGTTTTCCAGTTTTGGTCTACCTCAAAGGATTGAGTCAGACAGAGGTAGCCACTTCACCAGTGAAGTAATGACAAAGATGTGGGAGGTACTGGGGTTCAAAAGAAAGCTACATATTGCTTACAGGCCAGCTTCTTCTGGGGCAGTAGAGCGATATAACCGAACCATTGTGAGCATATTAAAGAAGTTTGTGGCAGATTCTGGGCCAAGTTGCGATATCCGATTACCTCTGGTCCTAATGGCCATCAGATCTACCCCTTCATCTGCAACCAAAATGTCACCATTTGAGTTGATGACTGGACGCAAGATGGTGCTTCCCCAGCATTTGCTCTACAGAACCCAAGAGAAAACGTTGATAAATGCCTCCACAACTCATGAGTATGTGGAGAATTTAAGGAAACACCTTCAGCATGCTTTTGCCTATGCTCAGCGGAATCTAGAAAGATCAGCCGAGAGTATGAAGACCCACTATGACCTGAAAACTTCCAGGAAGGAATATCAGGTGGGGGACCGGGTCTATTTATACAACTTCCAAAGAAACCAGGCAAAACAGCGAAAATTCTTGCCTACATGGAAGGGACTGTTTGAAATTATAGACAAGATCTCCCCTGTGGCCTACAAGATCCGCATCCCCAAAGGCGGTTTGGCAGAGGGGGAAGACAAGTGGGTCCACATAAACCAGTTGAAGTGTTGCCATCCCAGGCACACTTTGCAGCAACTGGAGGAGTCCTCGGTAATCCCAGAGGGTACCGCTCCAGAGTAATTCAATTCCAACCCTAAAAGATCCTACATATAGCCTATCAAATTCTGTGTTTCTCAAGTGTATGTGTTCCTGTCTCTTAATTTAAAAAAATGTGCATGTTCATATCTGTTGAGTTCTAAAATATATATGCCACCCCACTATATCAATAGTGGGGGAGAAATGTCCATGAATAGGTATTGCTGCTTTTCCTTTGTCGTCCTAGGAGAAAGAAAACCTGGAGACTGGCCAAGGAGGACGATCCGGAAACCGGGAGCAGAGACGCAAGGGAGCCGGGGTACCGCCCAATATTCCCATCAGGACCGGCGAGGAGAACCGATCGATCAGTACCGGATGGAGGAAAAGATGCTGAACTGTGCCATTTGCAGAATTGGAAGAAGATTATGCGGACATACCAGTGCGTGGGTCATCCCTTCTGTGCACCCGACTCCCCATCGACTCAAATTCCAAGTGCAGTCCCGTGGGGGGGCCTTGTTGGGTGTCCTGACCCACATTTGAGCTATTATGCTGCAACATTTGGTGCTGTGGGCTTAGAAAATCCAAGATGGCCAAAAAGCCCACATGTGCGCCAAAATCCAGGAGAACCACGCAGTTTGTGCACACTAAAATGGTTGCCTAACTTGCCACCCACCAGTGTGAGCAGGATGGGCCGGGGTGCCATGAGTGAAATGTGTGCCAAAGGAAAAACCGCACTTTAAAGTCACCTTTTGTTTCTCTGAATGCCAGCTCAAAATGCCTATTTTCAAACATTGCAACACATCCAAAAATCTCACTGAACACCAGCGGACATCTGGCAGAATGAAGTATGTGTGCATACTAAATCTGGGAAGATGAAGAGCCCAAAACAATGTTCATAACAAAACTGGCTGAGCTATGCATGTCAGCAGCCTAACTGAAACTGAATTAAAACCACCAAAATCGAAATGTTTAAATTAACTGAGTGACCTACTTTTGAGTGTCACATAGTTTGTAACTGTTAAAATGTCATAGTTTTGAACTTAGAATCAGCATTCTAGCTGCATGTGTAAAAATTGTTAGTTCTATTTGAATGCAGAAAACTGGGTAACTAGAAGTGACATTAGCTGGGGCCTGGCTTAAGGAACTGGATTCTGCCTGACAACTTCCCCCCAATTGGAGTGAAACTGGATCCACAGCAGTTCTCAGGCCTGGCTGCATTCTGAGGGGAGGTTACCCCTCTCTGATTGAATTACCAAGGGACTGCTAGAGACTAAACAAAGGACCCAGGCAGAGGGTTTATTGGGGGGAGGTAATAAATGGCTTCCTCTTGAACAATGGGCCTTCCAGGACCCAGGCAGATGGTTTATTGGGGGAATCGTAAAATAGCTTCCTCTTGGCAGAAGCTGGGAGGGGCAGGGTCTCTGAGCTTGGCAGAAACTGGATAAACTGGTTTCTATACCATGTGACCTGAAAAGACACACTCCTGTTGGCCAGAATATGATTCTAAGAAAGATGTATAACTCACAGTGCGGACTTGTCAAAATTATTTAAATGATACCATAATTCTTGTGATTTTCCGGTGCACGTTTTAAGAAGCGTTGGAAATTTGTGTGATGTTCTGGGGCAAAACCCCGCTATTTATTGACACCACAGACTCTGTGTTTAATCTAGAGACATGGGAATTTACTGGAGTATGTATGGACAGGCCGTGTACATGTGTATAAATCTGGAGAAAAATCCGATGTTGCAAAACCCACTAAAAAGCACCAAATGTTGCCATTTCTGAATGCAAGCACCCAGGAAGAGCAGAGTTTGAACAGAGTATACCTCATGTGATATGTGATGGGTGCATGTAATTTTAAACAAATGGGTATCTATGAAATATGTCTTTAGGTCAAATATAGATTTGTGTGTAATTTGACAGGGGAGTGTCCTTTCTGCAAGCCATTAAATTACATCATTCTGACACACAATCCTGTTCTCCAGTGAGAACGCAAAGAATTCTCCAACCTATCAGAACTCTGAAGGGGTTGGGCCTAGAAAGCTAGCCTCTCCACCCACTTTCAAAACACATAAAAAGAGACTGCTGGGACAGGTAGAGACATTCAATTCCATTTGCTGCGGAGCATGCTGACCGTCGACTTCACATCCAGAGATCCTACACTTAGACTTCCAAGCTAAACAGAGACTACAGAACTTTGAACCAAGAAGGCCCACTGCAAGCAAAAGTATTTGTCAGCAGGCCCAAAAATCCTTTGCAGACTATCAACAGCCGGGCGAGCTGTTTGAATTCCCTGCCTAGAACATTGCTGTGTCCGGAGAAAGCGGGACTAGGAGCCGTGCAGACCGGTGCTAGACCAGACCAGCAGAACCCAAGATCCAGGAGCAGTGCCGGTGACCCAGAAAGCAGAGCTGTACTCGGAACCGGAGACCAGATCGCTGTGAAGTGCTGTGCGCAGTGACCGGATCCGTGACAAAGTTGCATTCCTGTCCAAAATCTCTTGTGAGTACTCAGCGAAACTCAGAACCTATCCCTTAGTTTAATATAATATAATTCAATCTATTTAACCTAAGTAGAACTGTCACCTGTCATTTTCTAGCTACAAGCTGTAACCTGTCGCTTTGAACTTTTAAAATTTCAAATCCGAAAAACTACCTTTATTTAATCGTCCGTATATCTGGAACCGTTTGGGCTAGGAACTTGGTTTAACTTTCCTGCGAAAGCTTGGAATCTCAGATTTTCGACAAGCTTAGAACCGACTTGCTACTCCTTATACTTTTGCCGTAATCGTGATTCACGCATTCACGAATTTTGCCGCGATTCGCGATTTGGTTAAAAATCCAGCCACGTGTGAAAACAGCAGCTTCCTTGCTTTCCTTTGCCAAAAATTCGTTTAACCTGCTCGTTACTCCTAGATCCTTGCTAAAGTGAGCCTGAACTCATCCCAAGTATATTTCACTCACCCTGAACCTCCTAAAGGGAATTAAAACCATTTTTCAGCATATTCCTCACTTCATTGCCAGCACATATAAAAGCATTTTGGGCCTGTATTTCAAACTTCTGTAGTCTAAGCTTGCTGGGGTGAACTGAATTACATTTGATTGCATTTCTAAGAACTGTGTGCTCTCCTCTTCATTTCCTTACATTGCATAGGGGGGGGGGGGGAGTGGATTGCCAGAGAAAAGTGATTACATTGTTTTGTTGAAATCATATTGAGTATTTTCTGTATTGCATTTTCATTCAATATTGCATCCATCTGAAACTAGATAAAGCATTCTCTACCACCTTACTCTTCTGTTCCTATTCCCAAGCGTGCTACCTCATCCTTTATACTACTCCTGGGTAGTCAAATCAGTTTATTAGTAGAACATTACCCATTGTTGTTAACTGCTCATGTTCTGAAGTGTGATATTAATTATTAATTTATTATAAAGTGTGATATATATATATTGTTTACATTCTCAAATAAACCGTTTAAACTTGCAAAACAGAACTACTTCCTGGCTCAGTGGGGTCAGGGGGGTTCCAAGAGAGGGGTGTTATATAGGGGTAGTCATCCAGAACTCATGAACTGGACATAAAGATATATCAATAAGGGTTTCCATTCAGTATCCCAGACTAGGCATTGACTTAGCTGTAGTGCTGGATTGAATCCTCTTACAGTCTTTTAACCATAGCTATTAAAGACTGCTGAGAAAACTCCTGGGTGACTGAATTTCTCTTGTCTCTGTCTCTGGGGAGTTTTCATAGATGCAATATGCTTGATGGGGCACTACAGTCTTTCATAAGATTCAGGGACAAGGACCCATGCTTCATGGTGATGTGCTGGCAGACAGGGGGAGATGCCTGAAAAAGATGATAAGGTGAGTGACAAAACTGCAGTATGGTCTCATTTCTGTCAGGGGCATCTCCTCGTGACCGCCAGCGTGGCACACCTGGCAACTGTAAATTATGGCATGTATTATGAGATACATGATCATGTACATATTAAGGGGATTGTGATAATTTTTAAGTAGCAGGAAATATTGTGTGAAGTAAGAATAGTACCCAGAGATTCCTAGCTCAAGGGCGTTCAGAAGAAGACATCTCAAACTCCAGTGGAAGTAGAGTGAAAAATATAATGCATGGACAGATCTCTGTAAGGTGACATGTTAAACCTTGTACAGTGTATTTAAACAGAGGCGAGGAGAAAAAAAAGGTGTGATCACAGTGTCTTATTAAATGTGTAAAGTCAACTAGTCTGTGTGTTGTTTGTGAATTAGACAAATTGAAGGAGCGATAGAAGTAGTGAAGTAATTGAAAAGAATTGAGGAGCTATAAGTAACTACCCCAGCAAAGTGGTTGGTACCAATTCAGAGGTAGACATAGCTAATTGAGAAATTAGAGGCTTGAGCAGCAATTGATGGTGCACACTCATATTTGTTCTTTTAGAATGTTAAAAGAGATGATTTAAGTTAAAGAAATTGAGCTTTACTTAAGGATCTGGTTAAAAAAAAGGCAGTTTATTGTGACTCTCCTCTGTACTTTTTAAACAAGCAAGTGAAATCAAGTGAAGGGTTAAAGAGAAGTGAACATTATATATTCACAAAAGTAAAGCTCTTGACAGATTGCAAAATGGTAAACTGTAGAAATCAGACTAGCGAAACACACAAAAGAAGGGTGATTAAGATGAACAGTGGGAGGTTTCGCAAGCACTTTTTTCTGATTAGGAAAGTGCGCAGTTGAAAGCATTTGTTAAAAGCTGGGTTGTGAGCTGGAACAACAATGATTTCATTTATTGTTTGAACAAATGAAGACAGTTTGTACATGGCATGCTCTAAAATTAATAGAAGATTTCATTTTAAAAAAAAGTACAATGTGCGTAGTTGATGGAAGCCACGCACGGTATGCAGAGTGAGATTTATGTTTCACAACCGCAGCACCTTTGAAGTTAACCAAGGCTCAGTTTTCAAAGCTAAGATAACAGCTGACGCAGAGCCAGAAAGTGATTAATAGTTGCAGGAAACCAAGGCTGCGTGCATTTGAAAACATGAGATATTCTTGCAAGTTAAAGTGGTTATGAATCAGTTTTGCCTTTTTGTTTTCTCAGAACAAGTAGTGATTTATTTGTGCAGTTTTGAAATATTCATGTTTTTGCATACAAAGATTGTAAGTGAGCCAGTGCTGACTCACACACTAATGGAAATATAGCTCTGAACCAGAACTAATTGAAAGCGGTTTTTGTGATGCACACATGTAATGATTGTGAGTAGGGAAGCTCGGCTTTAGGTCCAGATGACAAACACCAGTAGAAGAAATTGACAATTGAGTAGGTTTTGAGAACAGCATTTTTTCATGGGATTCATGTGTGTTTTGTTGAAACCGGGTGCTAGAGAAGCACTTAATTGAATTATATGACATTGTGGCCCCTGGTGGTTTAGTTAAGCAAAGGTATGTATTTTTGAAAGATTGTTGTTTTGCCAAGGAAACTACATGTGACTGAACCATATTGTGAGTTTACTGTTTTATACTAGAAATTGGCCCAGGTTATTGCACACATGTGAACTAGAGTGGTCGCATTAGGTCGCTGTTTAAAGTCACACAAGTCACTTCCCATTTTAAAGGGTTTGTTAGTTATTTTGGAGTTAATGCTAGATACTTAGGCACCCTAGAGTACCCCTGAATTGTTAATCTCATTTTTAAGCAAGATAGGCATTTCTTATTAGTGATAAATGGGACATTTTGAAAGAGCATATAACATAAAGAATGCATGGGCCAATCACACAGATGAGAAAAAGGTAATGAAAAGGAACCATTAAAAAAATATATCTAGATACACAGTTTCTCCTTGGCTCTCAAACTATAAGGTCTTTTGTTATATGGACGACTACAATTGGTTGGCACGCTTGTGCCAGACTGGAACATTTGGTTTACTTAGCAGCACATACACCCAAACCCAGGTGCAAGGAGATAGGGCCTGAAATTATCTCCCCAACCAACTAGCCCAGCATCACTCATCACCCAGCATGCTGTCTGCCTGAAGATTGTCTTTGAACTTGGCCTTGCAAATCATCCTTGTCTCTGAGAATACACGTGGTTAGGGCACTCGCTATCGTGTTCTAGGACTCAAAGTTCAAAATCTATTTTCATCCTCAGCTCACATGACAGGAGAACACGATTTGGTCTATTTTGCAGGTTTTACATGTCTTAAATGAATTAAACTTGGGACTCTTGGTGTTCTTTCTTTACACCTTAACAAGGGATGATTCATCCTTCGCATGTTCGCTCCTTTCCAGAATAGATAGTTGACCTTGGCTGCTTCAGTCTTGACTCCAGGCCAGATAACCTTACCATGCAGCTCCATGATTCAGCTTATTCTTGCTGCAACATAGTTTTCCCTTTCCTCTTCATGGGTCCTGGCTAACAAAATTCATGATACCGATGTCCGGCTTCTATACAATGGCGGATTTGCCTGCATTCTATTCACTACGTATAGCCAGCTTCTATAATGATATATAAAAGAAGACACGCAGAAAGTTGTGAATTAATGGTTATACTAACCGTATCATACATTACGTTGTCCATATTGTACAATAAGTCTTTTTTGTTTTTTCTGTTTGCTTCTGACCTGCCCCTTGTCTACGACCAACTTTACCAATACTTGCTTATGTGATTAACAACATGTTTATAGTTTGATGTTTGTTTCTGTTTTCCGTAACGCAACAACATGTTTTCTGTGTAACTATCATGTCAGCCTTGAAAACAACTTGTAGTCGAAACACATGTCGGCTGACTTTTTGTGGATATTATCATTAAATAATCTTTATTGTTCAAATCATGGACATTATTATTTCATATAATTGGAACTTTGGGAAGAGCGCATATCTGCGTGTCATCTTTATATATCAACTAATTTTCCAGGCATTCCGTGGGTACCTGGCTTTGACACTCGCAACGCAGCTCAACACCACCAACTAACTATTGTGTGCATAGCGCACTCACAAGCCTTCACCCACTAACCTCTATTAGCACAGCTTCTATAATGACTTAATCTACTTGCGTCTCAGCATCTGTACAATTAATGAATGGTTGATTCTCTGCAGCATGTTGTGCACATGTTATCTTCTTTTTTGTATTTAAAAATTCACTTTATTCTTTACTACGTCATTAGTCTCTTCAGGATCTATACATTTTCTTCAGCCAGTGTCCCGAGACATCATTCATACTCTTTTGTGACGTCACAGGCTTCTTTTCTTTGCTCCTCATATTCCTTCAGGGAGTTCCTCCCTCAAATTGCTGTCCCTTTGGGTATACATTCAGTAGGATTTGCTCAATGGATATCTTCTCTCAAACATACATTGAGGTATTGGCACATGCTGGTGTCAAACACGGCACAATCTCAGGCTTCCAACATATGGGAAGTAGGGGGGGTCAGGGTTTCCTGCAGAGCCATGCAGCTGCTCCTCTACATCCTGGTCCGAACATATTGCAGTGATAGCAGTTGCTAGGACTTTGGAAGAGGTAGTAGTATTAGTGAAAGCAAAGTGGTGCGCAAATGGTGATGAGTCTGCAAATGCTCTTCAGGTGCAGTGCTCCACCTGTAGGACACAATGGGATCTGGAATCATACAGAATTCAGCTTCAGTGATTACTCCAGGCTTTGACATTGAGGGTGAGTTTGATGAAGTGGTAGGAATTTGTCCTGTGTGCCTTATGAAGGTCAGTACTACGGACCTCGTGTTGCTAGCCCACCTGCTGGGACTCCCACTGCTTTTTCAAATTTCATATATTTTCCAACTTCATTAAAAGGTTTAATTTTGATGACACAGAGCAACTGCCTTCTCATCCTTCGATGTGAGGTTTAGCAGCACATTATTGTGACAGTATTTGAAATTTGGTTTAATTGAAAGTGAACTTGCTGAGTGTCTGAACTCTTCCATTCCAGGTTGCTTTGATCCTGTCCAATCATTGTGTGTCTCTTCCACCCCTGCTAAAATGCCCCGTGCAGCAAACTGAGCTGAAGATCACTGGTAAGATGGTCCAGCGAGATCTGAACAGCTTGAGCCTGGAAGTGAGAGCCTTTGTTGTGGGTAATGCCAAGTTGTGCCAGCCCGAGAGCATCCACATCTGTGACGGGTCAGAGGAGGAGCACGACGGGATCCTAGAACTTCTGGAGAAGCAGGGCATGCCCAAGAGGCTGACCAAGTATGATAACTTGTAAGTGATGGGTGTGCTCGCTTGAGTAATCTGTGTTCTAAACCAACCCATTTCCTTGAATATGTCATTGGGTGTTTAGGAGCCTCTGAGAGCCTACCAACAACGCCATGGTCGAAGGCTGGCACCACATGCACATCTCGCAATTACGGGATCACAGCCTCACCTCATTGTTATTTACTGAGACCACTTAGAGCATGTAGTTATTATGCAGGCTCACAGCCTCAAACACACACAGGATTACTGAGTCCTCTTTAAGCAACTGCCGAACGGCAGACGGCCAGTTCCTCTTCCATCAGCGTCCGTTCAGGAGTCACATCCCAAGTCCAGGTCCATTGATGGTACAGTTCACGGCCGGCAAAGCCGCGCCTGGCAAGTGCCAGGGGCCACCTCGGCATGGTCTCTTGATGTTCACAGCAGAGCAGCGAGACGCCGGTCACGGGCAGCCAGGCTACTCCATGTGATGTTGATAGGGCACAGTGTTGTTGATGGGGTACGGGTTGACAGGACATCGCTCACCCCCTTCGTCAGCAATGTTCTCCCGATCTGGTACATGTCTTTCCTCCAGGAGCACAGGAGGGCGCACAAGCACTCATGATGAGCTGCAACCCATCCCTTGACTGATGCACTGATTCTTGGTGTTGGGGCCCAGGGCTGCCTGACTGAACTCAGGGGGTCCGGCAGGTATCTCCCCAACGCCCTGTTTCACCTGGTCCTTCGATGGCATAGCGTGCAGGGTGTCTTTAGCGACCGGCCGCCAGGGTGTCCTCAGTGGCAGGCAGTCATGGCCACCAGCATAGTAGGCAGGGTGGCCTGTGCACCGATGGCACTGTTCCTGGAGATGATCGTTACTCTGCTGGTTAGCCTTCCCTTCCGACTGCTGTAACAGTGCACCAGTTCTTGTCTGGCTGCCAACGCTGGGCTGGATTGGCGTACCAGGTGCGTGGTGGGAGCTATCATCTCGTATCACCTGATAGCGCCGGGGTTGCACCGAACGCAGGATGTCCTAGTGCTCATGGTTCTGAAACCTGGGGGGCATGAGGGTGAAACTCCCACGTCGGCCACGGTGATGCCATTGTTGGTGCCGGGTCACTGCGGTACCATGACCGCAGAGGGCGGTCTTTTGTGCACATAGTCATCTGTCCATCGCGTTCAGCATCTGGGGCATCGCACTGGACGTGAGGTGCATGATGCACAGGGTACCTTGTGTTCACATACCCTGGGCTTGCCGATGTGGGGCTGGTACATTGGTGCTGTGCTGTGGCATGTGTTGGCATGGAGTACGCGACTGCCTACGTTCTCCCGGGTGGATCGGGCTCATCCGGCTTGCCCTCCCTCCTGGTGCCTGCAGAGCAACCTGCTTCCCAGCTTGCCTCGTCACTTCTACTCTGGTCTGGAGCAGAGGCATTGCTAGGGGGGGCATAGGGGGCCACAGCCCCTGGTCTCTTGGCTGCCGCCCCGGATCTTTTCCAGACCCAGCAACACCCCTGGTCCGGAGTGCCTGTCATTTCCCCCTTTTCTTCTGCGCACCTTCCCGCAGTGCAGGGGCATGTTCACTCTCGCGGTGCTGCTCCCGACTGGAGCACGTCATCAACTTTCTGGCGAGTGGCAGGGAGGGCAACTGCAGCGGCTCGGTGGTGGGACTTGTCCAATCGGGCAGACAGTCAGGGCGGCTTCCGTTGCTCTGTATTGGGCCACTTGTAAGACCAAGTCCTGTGGCCACTGATGTCTGCGGGTCTTGGGTCGGCCAGAATACGTGTGGTAGTGGGGCGCCGTTGACTCACTACTGCGGCTTTCTCAGTGTCTTCCCCATTCCGCCGGGGCAGCACTGTCCTCACTGCTCCAGACCGGAGCGGGTCCCTATGTGGCCCTCCCCTTGGTCCGGCTTTCGGAGGGCCCTGTGTTTCTTGGTTTCAGTGCCGTCAGGGCAGGGAGCATGCACATTTTCAATTGATCACCGCCTGGCCTGGGATCTCAGTGACACTCGACCGGTGTGGCACTACCGGGGAGAGGTGCTGCTGTTTGGGCACTGACAGGAACCCGATCTGAAACCGGGGCAGCTTGACTCTCTCTCCACCGGGCCCCATGGTCACTGAAGGGCACGGGCAGCGGCATACACCCTCCCCTGTGTCGCTGTCCGCAAAGGGGGGCAGAGGGGCCAGTGCGTCCGTTGTTCCGGACCTGGACAATGAGGTTGCCCGCCGTCCGGCAGCCCCAGATCCTGATACAGGCTGTTGGCATTGTTGGAGCCTTTTGGTGTTCCCCCCCCATAGCTCGGCCAGGGATCTTAATGGGGCTCTGGTGGATGGTGGTATAGCACCGAGTAGGATGATGCTGTCACCTGCGAGGTCATTCTTCCCCCGCAATGATGTTGCGTCAGCGAGCACATTCGCCTCAGGCGCTCCGTTTCTTCTTTTTTTTTTTTTTTTTTTTTTTGCACGGCAGGCCCATGCTCTTTAGGGGCACTGCCGCATGCTTTCCTTCTGTTGGGGGGGGGGCAGACAGCCCACCTCACGGTGCGGCAACGCCGCAGGTTCACCCCACACGGGGCGGGCATCTCCTTTGCGGGCCCAGTTGAAACTGGGCCCGCTGCACAATGATGCAGCGATGTTCGCCGCTCCTCCCCCGCGCGGCTCACAGGCGGGGAAGGGGCAGCGCCTCCACTGTTCCATTTTTTTTTTTCTCCCGCGGGCCCAGCTGATGATGGGCCAGCGTCAGCTGTTGGGCGGCCCCTGCCCCAACTCCGAGCCGTGGCCGATGCCGCTCCTCCGTCGGGGCCGCCTCAGCTGTTCGGCGGCCCCTCCTTTCAACCTTCCTCTGCGGCGGACTCCGCCAGCATGCGTCGCAGCCAGGTCGCGGTGGAGAGGCAGCCCACCTCACCACCGTGGCGGATGCCACTCAACTCTTCCTGGAAGGGGGGCTTGCGGGGGAGCCACCTGGAGTCTCACTGCGGCCCCGGCCACCAGCGTTTCCTTGTGGGGGCCCCATACCCCTCGCGGGGAGGACCCTCCTCCTCTCCGGGCGGCAGAGGCAGTATCCTCCTCCTTGCCGCTGCGGGCCCCGTTGGATGTGGGCCCGCATCTTCGTTGTCTTCTTGCGGGCCCGGTTGGATTCAGGCCCGCCACCCTCTGTCCTTTTTATTTTTTTGTTTGCGGCGATGTTTGCCGCTCCTCCCCACCGCGGCTCGCAGGTGGGGGAGGGGTGCAGCCACCCACGCGGCCGACGCCGCAGACCTCTTCCGTCCCCCTCAGGGGATGGGCAGGCAGCTGCCCACCATGTTTCCATCCTCCTGCGGGCCCAGTTGGTGTTGGGCCCGGCACACAAGTTCCTCAACGCGGGCCCAGATGTAGATGGGCCCGCCACACTACGACGTCTTCAGGGCACGCGAGGCCCGTTCCTCGTCGCCATTGTTGGGGGTCGCCTGCCGTGTCCATCCGGCATGCGCCCCCGGGGTGCCGCTTCCACACCGCACCAAACAGGCCCAGCGCCTGTGGGAGTTTGGGGCCTGCCATGTCCATCCGGCAGGCCCCGTGGCGCTATGGGACACCAGCGCCATCGGGGTAGGGGCACAGCCTGCCAGGGTCCTGACCATGCGGACCTCGGCCGCTATCCTGGCACGAGGGTCCCATGGCACCAGGGCCTGCAGGCCTGCACCTCCTACAGCATTAATGAGACACGGACTCAGACCAACCTTCCACGGAGTCTGCAGCCGTTCTGTTTCACGTGCCTGCAGGGGCTCCCTTTATTAACTTGGGCCATGACACCGTCATGGCCCATCTTAAAGGGGCAATACACGGGGGAGGGACACATCCCCTTAAAGGGGCAACACACATGGGAGGGTCCCACCTCACACTGATCAGGTGGCAATCCATGGCAACAGGAGCTATAAAAATAGATCGGAAACAATCAACAAAGCTCCCTTAAACACATTGAACCACTGAAATGCTTCGACAGTGGTTCCATTGCATGAACATTTGATTGTTCTGCCATAGAAACACATTTCACAGAACATCCTGGCACGCTCTGTGGTGCACTTGGGTCTGATAGCCCCGTATGATAGCAATTGTGGCTTGGCAATCGCACAGTATCTGTTTTAGAGTGCTGACACAGTCTCCTCCATTCCACCTTTCGATGGCTGGTTGGCTCTGACTGACCCCCGGGATGTGGCATGGATAGAAAGCAGAACAGTAATCATTACTCACGAACAAAGGGACACTATCCCGAGCTCCCAAACTGGAACAATTCAGCTTGGGCGCTCTATGTCGGAGGGGGACTTCAACAAGGCATTTAAAGCCAGATTTCCTGGATGCATGAAAGTTAAGTGCTATAAAAAAAAGGTTTGTGAAGGCATGTTCCCAGCGACTGCCACTTAAGTAAACTTTTCTGCTCTTAGTTGGTCTATCGGCTCAGTCACATTTTTCACTGGTGAAGATCTTTGACTTCGTTGGAAATGTTTACTTTAATCACCTGATCCCTTAGGTGGACACTCAACCATACATATTTATAAGAGAAGAGCTTATTTGCCATTTAAATAAAAGACATTGGGCCTCATTCCGAGTTTTGGAGATTAGCACCATGGCTTCCTCCAAACCCGGGTCCGGTCTGGTTGAATGGGGACTTACCGGGTCATTCCGACCTTGGAGGACCCGGTAAATCCCCATTCAGTAATCCATTCCCCATTCCCATTTCAGCCCCTATAGGGCTCAATGGGAATGGGGAATGCGCTAATTACGGGCCCTCGAATAGCGGGCCCGTTATTAGCGCCCTGGTCCCTTAGCGGGACCTCGGAATAGGGCGGTAAGGGTTTACCGGCACCGGCATCCTTACCGGTGCGGTAAACCCTTAATGCCCAACTCGGAATGAGGCCGGTCCGGTAACAATGGTGCCGGTAAGCTACCAGCACCGTTGTTACCGGACCGGCATACTCCCAGTTCTGCGGCCGGGTGCCCTCCCACCCGCCAGGTCGGACCTGGCAGGCATTTTATATGGTGCCGGTGCTACCGTCCTCTCCATTCCCATTGTGTCCTATGGAACTCGAATGGGAATGGGGAATAATTTTTTCCGGCGCCTGGCTATGGGGAATTACCGGGACCGCCGGGGCTGTAATGTCCCAGTAATACCCCATTGCCAGGCGCCAGAAATAAAACAACTCCGGCAATGAGGCCTCATGGGCCTCATTACGACCCTGGCGGTACCCGTGCTGGTGAAAACGGCATGGCTGCTGCCAGAGTTGTTTTTTCCTGGTGCCTGGCAATGGGGAATTACCAGGGCATTACAGCCTGGTGGTCCCGGTAATTCCCCATAGCCAGGCACCGGAAAAAAATATTCCCCATTCCCATTTGAGTTCCATAGGACTCAGTGGGAATGGGGAGGACGGTAGCACTGCACCATTTATAAAGGTGCTGGTGCTACCGTTATAGTTTGCGGGCGGGTGCCGTACGGCCCGCCAGGTGAGACCTGGCGAGCGGGAGGGCACACTCAGTACCGCACCTCTTTTGAGTACAATTTTATGTGAAAACCCCTTCAGCTTGAGTAGCTCTTCTGAGAATATGGTAGGAAAAGCCTCCTTAAGATATTCAGGTGTTCCTGCCACCTCATTCTACATGCCCTGTCCGGCCCCAACACTTAGTATGGGTACAGGCTTCCCTGGGCTATTTCAATTTCAACGGCTGCCTGCTCATCCCAACCTACCACAGAATCGCCTTTATGTGCAACGTATAATTTCCCTCGGGTGGTGCGCCCCACAAATTCAATTATTGCCCATTCATAATCCAACACCTTAACGGGGACGCGACCATACACGCATGGATTAATGTCGGATGGAAAAAGGGTGGACACATCTTTATGGTAACTCGCCTCGTACAATTCCGGGGAAATCATGGTGTAGGGGGACCCTGTGTCCACCATCATTTGCATCTGCACACCATTCACTGACAACATGGCCCACAGCACTTTCTTTTTCTATGCTGCACTCACACTCAACAACACCCCTTTGTGGGGCTTCTCACATAATGGACCATGATCTTCATCACCCACATAACCCACAACAGTTTCAGAGTCTCTATCCGGTTCTATCATCTTAACAGTTTGTCTGTTCTCAGTGACACTTCTGCACACTCTGGCAAAATGCCCCCTTCCTCTACATTTCCTGCATTCCACATTTGTAGCTGGGCATTCTCTTGCTCCCATGGCATGCCCCCACCAACCACATCTTCTGCATGCTTCTTTTTAGCCAAACCTCCCCTTGCTGTCCTTAACTCTCCCCTTGTATTCCCCAGGTCATCTCTTGGTCACTATGGCATGCACTGTCTTGCTTCTGTCGGTCATTTCCTGAACGCTTCGCTTGGACTCCTCAATAACCCTTGCTTTCTCAAATACTTTCTCCAGAGGGCGATCCTTTTCGATCCAAAGTCTTTCCCTCACTCTGGAGTCACTGGTTTTCATCATTATTTGGTCACAGATGTATTCATCTAAGATGAGTAAAATGAGTGTTCGCAACACAGTTATGCTGACATCAATTCCCTCGCCTACAGCCTGATCCCGGGAAAAGAAGTGCTATCTTTCCAACACTACGTTTTCTCTTTTTACAAATCACCCTTCCAGTTTGTTAAGAGCTGTCCCATATGTCCTCACTACACCCTCACTACCTTCTCCTTCACCATCTCCCGGCGCACGCACAACTTCACCAGGAAGGTGTCTCAATACTCTCAGACCCTCTGACCCTAGGCAGTTCAGCAGTGCTGTTTCCTTCTCGTCGTCGGTGTACCTGGCACCCCCTGCTGCCTTCAAGTAGTCTTTGATCGTGTCTACCCAAAGGTCCCAAGGAATTGGAGGTTCTCCCGGGCTGGGGAGGAAGGCTGGGGGTGGTCGGGCGTTGGTCTGCTGCATCCTGGGCGTGCCTTGTAAGCACCTTTCGCTCTGAGAGAATGTGTATGTGTGTGTGTTTTTTTAAGACTGGAGGACAACACGTATTGCTTGCAATGCGTGGATGGGTAGGGCAGTGTTTGTTTTTCCTTAACTTGCTTGCGTCCTTTTATTGGGACTGCAAGTGCCTGCCTGTGTCTTCTTGTGAAATTGTCAATGAGTCTTCTTCATTCTTTCTTTGGGCCGCCTGACCCCTTACTGCTCTTCGCTCGCTTACCGGGCGCTGACAAATGGCATGAAGGGTCGTTGCCGGGCAATGGCTTCCCTTCGCCATGCTGGCTCTGTGACCATTCCGCGTCACTTTGGGCCAATCCCCAGCCTCCTCCCCGGGGAAGTCTCTGTAGGGAAATCCTTGTTCCCTATTGCCAGGCACAGCAATCGTGCTCGCTCGCTTGAAGGCTTGTCCCTCTTCTCGCCGCCAACAGGCTAACGCTGGGACTGGAACGGGTCCCGATATGGCTGCGGCCCCTACGTCACAGGGCCAGCCTGCCCATAACCACTACAGACACTGCCTTTGGGGTGCAGGCAGGACCTCCGCGTTGCCGGGCAGCCTCTCTCTCAACCGGCAGAGGAGGCAGCGGAGTACTCTCGCTGCCTGGCCACTTCGTTCGCTGCTGGGCTGCTTTTCTCTTTCACCCACCAACACGGGGGAGCCGCACGCGTGGTTGTGAACGAGGGTTGCCACCTAAATCCTTGTTGCCAATGTAAAGATGCGAGGCAGGCAGTTTGAGGTTAGACGCATAGTTTATTGCAGGCAAAACCCAGAACTGGCAGGTAACTTCTCTAAATGTCCAACACAGAACCTAGAACCTTGGACGTAGGTAAACAGCCTGAGGCTACTCCCAAGGTTTCATGCACTCCAATAGATAACATTACAACAGTTACTCTGCACTTTCGTCTGCCCGGGGGGCTCACACAGAGTAGACTGTAGGGAGTGTGAGTCTATTTTTACTTCTGTTATGGGTGGTGAAAGACCTGGGTGCACTGTTGTTTTTTCCAGTGGTATCTCAGGATTGGAGGCAGGGCTTTGGGGGGTTGGTGCAGAGACAGGGGCGTCCCGTGCTGCTAAGGGGGTAGGGCGGCCTTGCTTACCATGAATTATTATGGCGTCTGGCTGAGGCCCGCTGTTTGGCGTGATGTCAGGTCCCTTAGCGCCCACTTACAGAAGTCGCAATTGCAAGCTGCATAGGAGGCGTCCCTCTTCCTCCATGGTGATCCGAGCCACTGCTGCCATTAGACTGCCAAAAGACTGCACTCGACTCAGCAGTCGACTCTGTGGCTGCTCTGCAGCGGAGATCAATTTTTATGTGGGTCCTCCCACACAGTGATGAACACAAAGAGCAGATTGCTCACCAGGCAACAAGGAGGGACTGCCAAAGACTGCACTCGACTCAGCAGTCGACTCCGTAGTAATAATAAAGTAGAAATTTTTATACAACATTGACTGGACAGTCCCTTTTATCATTGGGTAATAATTATATTTTCACTGTGTTGCAACTAACGAACGATCCACGACCTTGCAGAGATAAGCCTGCCGTTCTATCCACGTTACCAACATTGTATAAAGAGGTCTTATATTTGCCTTGTAATCCAATCTGTTTGGATCCCTTCTGGTGTACTAGAGATGTGGGGTTGATTGATGGTTTAGAAACCGATATCCATCCCTGGACCACTGGTCCCCAGTAAGTTGATTTTTCACAGTGGCAGAGCCTTTTATATGCATGAAGGCACATTTTCAACGCAAAGAGCTTGCAAAGCACCAGTTATCTTGCAAATATGTGATAGTTAAAGTAAACAACACAAAGCGCACATTTAAAGATTTCTTTATATCCGCAATGTCTACTATCTTGACATGCAAAACAATAAACTTGTTTTAAGTCACTAATCAAATGTGTTCAACATCATGAATGACAACGTGCTGGAAGATTGTGACAAAGAATCTGCTCATCTATCTTTGTTTGTTACACAACTTCTTAAATCATTAAAAGTACCTTGGGGTTAACGTGATTTTTCAGATTGTCATTATCTTGCATTCTGGGACTTGCATTATGGGACTTGTAGTTTACCATTCAAAATGTGAAAATTAAAGCCACAATGATATTGTTTTGGCTTAACAGGTTGTTATAAGGATTTACAATTTGACATGTGGCTTTATTGTGCAATTAGTGTTTTTTGTTAGTAACCTCTATAAGACATTATTACTGTAGATCTACAAATCCAACAATTTGAGCCAAAGTGCGTCATCCTGGTCACTCCCCATCCCCCACTCCCACTTGGCACCCGTACTTCCCCTCCACCCCACTCCCTCCTTTTGGGATGCAGCCAGAGTACCACTAGTTCCTTTTTTCCACTTCCACCACTGGATGTAGCCTTTCCTGGACGATGCCCCCGGGCTGACGTGTGCTCTACAAATCCGAATAAATAAATACATTCCTGCCGAGAGTTGCAGAGGCCTTTAATGAAATCCAGAGGTGTTTAAACAGGCAGACGCCCCTGAAGGAGGGTGGGGCGGGGGGAACGTGAAGCATTTCCCCCCGGGGTAGTTTTGGGCGCTGCACAGGCCAGCGAGCTGGACTGCGCATAGAGAATCCCCATGGGGTATTTAAGGGGATGGGGAAGGTTCGAGAGCTGGCGACGGTTGACTTAGAATAAAGATTCTCTGTATAATATTTAATTACAAGAAATAAGGATATTATGGATATCTCATGCTAATGGCAGAGCCTGTGTTCGTTGTACGGAAGGCAATATGATGGAGTCATTTTGTCGCTCAGAACCTTTCTGAACGTACTCTCTTGTGATCTGCAGCTGTCCCTCTGGTGTATGAAGCTCTGAACTGGAAGCACGGGGTGTTTGTAGGGGCCGCCATGAGGTCTGAATCCACAGCAGCTGGAGAGCACAAAGGTAAGTCAGGATTCAAGTGCACGCTATGAAATATACCAGAGCAGCTCTCCTATGTGACAGCGGCATCATAGCATCAGAGAAAAATACACCCTGATATGCAACTTACCTTTCCCCAGCCCTACCATTCTTTACACACCTCAATGTCCTCTTCAGGTGCTCCATCTTGGCCAACCTTGTCTGGATTGTAGTATCCTTATCAGTGGTGGGGGCAAGTTAGGTGCCGAGAGGGTGGATAGCTCCTGAAGAGGCCTCAATATTTCTAAATGATTTATGGGTAAGCAAGTCATTGCTGGTTGGTGAATGTTTTCAGCAGAGGGTTATAAATGTTTCCTCAAATTAGCACTAATGATCGAGCGTAGCAAGGGAGCCCGCAACATTATTGCAGGGTTCGGGGGTGTGGAGAAGGCCTCCTGAGAATTTTTTTTTAAATAATGTGCTGAAATGATGCCTTTTGCAACACAATTTTTGGGAAAAAATGAGGTATAAGCAATGAAATTTACTAGGGTAAAGCATGAACAAAACCAAGTAAATGCCATGTCATCAACAGTACACTATATAGGAGCACTTTATATGATTTTCTTACGGCTTCTGCCACAATCTATGTATGCCAGTAACCGTCACTTTCAATTACATGCATGAAGCGAATCAACCTTCATGCATGTCCATTACTGGCATAAATAGCACAACCTATTTATGCCAGCAATGGTCACTTTAAATCCAGTGGCAGCTATTGATTTTTTTTTATTTGAGGGGGATAAATATGGTTCCATGTCATTTTACTGACAACTGTTTTTTTACGATGGGTATTTTGCCATGGGAGTTTTTCCCCAAAAATTAACCAAACTTTTACAAAAATATTTTGGGCCATTCTCCCTGAAGCCCCCCTTCAGTTAACAATTTGATTTATTTCCCAGCCCCCCAACACTTTATTTGCCCTTTCCAACCCCCCCAAAAACTTTAGATGCAGGGCAAAACACCTGTCGTAAAAATGGATATTGGTAAAAGGACACTATACCATAAATATTTCCCTAAATATGTCAGAGCAACTGAGCATAGCGAGGGAACACGGACCAACCTAAGTGGTTGGGGGAGTTTCCTTCCCCAGAGAATCATTTTTAAATATTCTGTTAAAATAGTGCATTATACAGCAAACTTTATGTGTAAAACTGGGTAGAAAGCCAAACAGTTTGCAAGTCACCAACAGTACACACAAGCATTTCCCAACACATTTTCATGGTGCCTTCACCCACAATATATGCCAGTATAATAACATTTTCAACATTTTCACACTGGCTGTGCCCGTATATTTCCATGCTGGCTGCACCAGTATATGACAGAATTTAAATATAAGAACATACTCATGCTTGCATTGCACATAATGCCAATAAACATACTATAAGAAAACATGTTGACACTGGCTGTGCCAATACATGCCTGTATCCCCACATAAGAACATACTCGTGTTAGCTTTGTCTTTAAAAATGCCATTCCACAATAAGAGAACATGTCCAGACTTGCTGCGCAATGTAGTCCAGTCAAGTCACATAAAAACACGTATATGTGCTTTATCCTTGATTCCAATTAGAAAATGGCAAGCTAAAGTAAGAAATAGCTACACTGGCTGCGCCAACATGCCAATCTAGCCATCTAATGACACTTATCCTTCTTACTTTTTCATAGATGTCCAGAAAAAAATGCTATGCCATAGTAAGAAAAAGCTAGACTGTCTGCACTCAAAAGTCAGTCTAGCCAAGTAATTTACACATAACATGTTTGGTTTATCATAAATGCCCCGTAGAAAATAACATGCCACAGTAAGAAAGGACTAGCCTGGCTACCCCAAAATGCAAGTCTAGCCAATTGCCAGTCTATTCACTTCAGCGGTCTCACCAAGGGATTTACAATGTCCAACTGTACATGATTGGACACTGTTAATCCCTTGCAGAGAGCTTATACATGAGTACACACCTGCCTACACACACTTGTATACTATTATAAGCATGCATACATACATACATGCACATCTACTCACTCAACTAGTTCTGCACACGATGCATTACATTCAATCATTACATTGAAACACACATCTAATATAAAGGTAAACTCCCAATTTTTTGTGTGGGGGATCAATTTCTCAAAAGCGGGAGTGGGTAACAACAATACTAAAGAGAGAGAAAATGATTACCCCTCTCTATACTGGGACAGAACGGATTGGTTGTGCTTGTACGCCAAACATCAGCATACCATGTTATTTATAGGGATGTATCCCAAATTGCAATTACATGACCAGACTACAGATACTTTTGGAACCAGACACAAACTGTACATTTTTTCAACATTATATATTTTTATTCAAAAAAATGTTTTAAAAAAGACAATAAAAAACTAGAAATAAGGTACAGTCATCAGTAACTAAACACTAATATTGTTGGAAACAATCTTTGTAATTCATAAAGGGTTCAATAGAAATCAATTTATATAGACTTAAAACGCATGAAAGTCTTGTTAAATTTCAAACACACATACATACACATAGTCATATGTATGTATGTATGTATGTATTTATTTTTATATAGGGCCGATAGCCCGAGGGCATCAGGGCGCTTGAGACAATACACCCAAAAAGAGCTACATGGGCGGGCA
This sequence comes from Ambystoma mexicanum, assembly GCF_040938575.1. NCBI lineage: Eukaryota > Metazoa > Chordata > Amphibia > Caudata > Ambystomatidae > Ambystoma > Ambystoma mexicanum. Next base: position 412,978,584 of record NC_090925.1, read on the forward strand.
TAGTAAGTCAGATACCTTGGAATCGAACAATCCACTAATGGCGTACTCCCGGATTCTTATCTAAAAAGATGCGTCTCCAACCGTTTCCTGAAAGCAAGGTGGCTGAATTCTGACCTCAGGGTTTCAGGAAGGCTATTCCACAATTGGGGACCCAGCACTAGAAAGGATCTGCCCAGCCCAGATTTCAACTTAAACTTGGGCTTTCATACATACATTCATAACAATACATGTATACATTCATTACAACACATACATTCATACATTACAATACATACATTCATCACAATACATACAGTCATTGCAATACATGCTACATACATACGATACATGGTACATACATACATTACAATAATATATATATACAAACATACAGTACACATAACATAGGTCTCCTGGCCAAAGCAGGGGCATGACGAGGCAGCAGCATGATGGGCGTGTGCCAGATAAACTTGAATCCCTGGGGCGAGCCACCGCTGCACTGGCCAACACAACATGGTTGTCGTGTCAACCCTGTAAATGGCATGCTGAGTCACACAGGACGATGCACAGGACGATGTGCCACTCACAGTTTTTTTTATGTCAGCGCTGCCACACGCTCACTAGTCAGGCCGGTGCTCATATCTATATATATATTTGTGAAAGTGTGTTTGTATGTTCGTGGTTGGCTCCAGCCCCAGAACCGTTGGTGGGATGAAATGGTGGCCCAAGGTCAGCCTACTAGTCTGGGGTGTACTGGCAATGGTGAAATCTGACCAACCCCACCCATTTGCCCTGCACAGGGTGGTGTCCGGCTCTGTGCTATCAGTATAGGAGATTTTGGGAGATTGATGATTTTGTGACTTTTCCAAAAATAGAAAGTTATGACACAATAAAACATACACAAGGCTATGGCAGACCCACACGTGCATGTCAGCTACAGACCTGTGCAACCACTAGTTAAATATAACAAAAGACCCATGGTGCAGCACATCACTCATAGGGTGATTATTTTTCGAATCAGGGTTGACATGGTGGCTGTAGGGGGCACATCGGGTACCAGGACCGTGCCAGGAGGGGCAGCGCCTCTACTCCCAAACCCCCTGGCTCTGCCTCTGATCATTATCTTTGAAGAGAAATGATTTTTAAACAAGTTTGCAGACATCAGAGGAGATATTTGAAAATAAAATAAGAATATTGACTTCCGATCCAATATTCCTGTATTTTCAAGGAAAGTTATCATGCACGATCCATTTGCCATGAGGCCTTTCTTCGGCTACAACTTTGGTCGCTACCTGGCCCATTGACTGAGCATGGAGCACTTCCCCGCTGCTAAACTGTCCAAGATCTTTCACGTCACCTGGTTACGCAAAAATGCCAAAGGCAACTTCCTCTGGCCCGGCTATGGGGAGAACTTCCCAGTGGATGTTCAGAAGGATCAACGGTGAAGAGTGTGCAGAGCGCACACCGATTGGCTATGTGCGAACCGCAAGAGACCTCAACTTAAAGGGACTGGATGACATCAACATGGCAGAGCTGTTCCACCTGTCCAGGAAGTTCTGGGAGGATGAGGTGGAAGACATCAAGAAATACTTCGATGAATAAGTGAACGCTGACCTCCCGTATGAAATAGAGAGGGAGCTTCTGGAACTGGAGAACAGAATTAAGCAGTTGTGACTTTTCGATCAAAGAGAGACTTATGCTATGAAAAGAAGTTAATAATAATTTAGAGATTTCCAGCCCCAGGAAGCAGATAAATGCCCAGGTTTAATTACTACTGCATTGCAGCTGATCTGGTCTGGGTATTTCAAGTGCGTACTCAGGAGATACACAGAGGCCCAGAAGAGTCAGGGTTGAGCGGATGCCATTAGCATTCCATCTCCAATACTTAGGAGAATTGTTTAAGTGTGTCCACACATTAAGCATAGGCTATACGATGGTGTGTCACGGGGGCCAATAGTGAACTAGGCTTTCTTTGTGAAATCGCCTGCATTGATCAATTTCCAAACACCTCTGCCTCGGTTCAGGGAGTCCCTATAAGGAAATGCGTTCAAGAAATGTAGGGAAACGCAAAAACTGCACCCTTGCATAATCTCCTTTTGTGGAATCAAGGGAAACGATTCAAGGCACAGGAATTCAGAAACAATACTACAGTAAATGCAATTCAGCAAGCTGAAGATGATTGGCTTCAACTGTATTCTATGCAGCCAATGAGCAACTACAAGATGATAGAGGAAATACTGATGTATTAGTGAAACGTATATGGGAGGGACTCTCCCAGTTCGTTATTCACAAGATCATTCCTACCAAAACCACATTTTTAGTTTATTACGTAAATGTTTAAGTTTTAGCGTAATATTTATTGCACTAATTATTTTTGAATTCGTGTGACTGATGTGTGTGTCTTTCTACTTCTGTTTTATGTTTTAGGCAAAATTATGGATTCAGCCTGCACAAATCGTTACAGCTGAACGCATTATCGCCTTACACATGCAGTTTTCCACATTATAAAATCCTGTGGCATACATCTGATGGGAGTGCACCGTCCTGAAGAAGATGGGCATCAATTGTGAATCAGCTTAGATGCCTTGTACCATCGAAACTACTGTCTGTTTACATGTCGGACCCAGTGTATTCAATAGGTCATGACAGTATAGTAGTTGACGTACGGCACCCCTTATTTTTTCTGTTGGTCTTAACTTTAGAAGTAACCAACATTACCTTGTCTATTAAGCTACGGCGGTTCTTATATTGTTAAATGTGGCCGTAGCCTCTGACCGCCAGCTGGATGATCCCCTTCAACCAACATGACGTTCAGACTGCTTGGCTACATTAAGTTAGCATCGACTGAATTACCAGTCGTGTTTTTAGAAAAGTACTGTGTTTTTCAATTTTCTAATTAAATGGTATTACTCAGATAATGAGCTCGAAACATGATTTAATATGTATATTTTAAACATATAATGAAATACAAATAAAACATTCATGGTTTCTAAATTTCTTTGCTTTTGGTATGGTTTGATCTGTGGTTCTGAATTCGGGTGCCCCCCTCCTAGTTCTATAGACGGGTTCCTCCATAATTTGTGTTTTTTTCCGCTGACACACTTTACGTTTATTATTGTTGTTACTTCCTCTTTGTCAGCGAAGTAGAGGTTCTCCCATCTCCTGTTTCGCTTGTCTTAGTGCAATTGGTTTATTGCATGGGTTTAATTCTAACCATTTTTTTCTTTGGTTATAGGTTCATTGTTTACTGTATAGTGAGACCATCGAGGGCAGTTGTTTCCATAGTTTTTCCTCATAGTTTTTCAGTATAGTTTGTTGCACAGACTCTTTTTCTTTTTTTTGTAGTTTCATTTTTTCATCTTTTCAATCCTTCATTTTTTTTATTTTTTGTCGACGTATATATTTCTCTGCACAATTCTTACTTTAATATTGATTTGTTCTATTGTTTAAGATGGCTGCTGTAGACATTTTTTCGTTCAGCGAGGAACAACTGGCTGAGGCAACTCGGGGCCCCTCTTTTTTTGATTCCTTGATCCAGGCAGTAGGTGAAGAATCAAGTGGGGGCATCACTAGTGAGAGCATACTTAAACTTAGGAAAAAGAAGTTTAGAACGGAAATGCATGGACATTTGCTTACCGAATATTTGAAGAAAAACATCATCCCTCAGGGATTATTGGTAAGGAATGAACCATGCCTCTTTATTGATGACTTAGAATACAAAACCGCTTTTGCAGGCATAGGCACCAAATGTAGCAGAGATTGGATGTTATTGACCATCAATACCGCTCTTAAAAAAAGTATTGCAGTTGGCAATGAAATAGACGAGGCAGAAGCAGCCTTTGCACTTGATACTACCATTCTGAATATCAAGGAAAAATTGGACCTTATTGATAAACATACAAAGGAGTTTATCAAGATAACGACAACCAAAAAAATGGAAAAGCTTAAAAAGGCTATTTCCAATTTTTCTAAAGAAAATGCTTACCCATATTTAAGTCCAGATTATGTGGGCCCTGGTCAATGGCATGATCCAACTCTGGCCAACTTAGGCCAACAGAATTATAGAAAAAGGGTTACCTTCTCTGATAGTTCTTCAGATGGCAGTGGCTCTTTCCCCAATCAAAATCAGAGAGGCCAAAGAGGTTGTTCATGGAACAGAGGACAATACAGGGGGCGCAGAGGACGCCAAAATTGGCACTTTCAACAATACCCTCAGATGCCCATGTATGCCCCGCAGGGCCCGTACCCTGGTTTCCCTCCACCCAACCTTCCTTTTCCTCCAACCGATCTAGGGCCTCCACCCATAGAAAACGTGTTTCAGACCAGGAGGAAGGCATATCGACGGTGAACCCTTCTGACTACCTGTCAGCCGTCTATAACATTTCTAAACGCATTCTTTCGACCCAAGAAATAGCCATTCTAGAAAAGGGCTTTTCATTTATTCCCATGAAGAATCCTAGTCAGATGGACCTTGAAATAGAGCTTCGGAATTTTTTCCGCAAGGTCCGCCTGAAAGATTACTTTGGTGACAGCAATTCCGATCGCCTAGAAGAGGATAACACCCCATTTCATTTGAAGTCCAGTTTCACACCGACTTCTCAAATGGTTTCTCCCGAAACCATGATTTTTGAGCGGTCAGTACTTAGAGATTTCCACTCTATCTTCTCTGCTCCTATTGATGCCAAACACATTAGGTCATTTAATTTCTCTAAGAAGGAATGGGAATGTCTTAAAAGACTCAAGGAGGACTCCTCCATCATTATCAAACAGGCTGATAAAGGGGGAGGAGTAGTGGTTTGTGATGCCACGTACTATGATTCCGAGGTGATGAGACAACTGAACAACACTTCTTTCTACTTGAAACTCAGAGGAGATCCGACAGACAGTATACGGGCTGAGATTCTCGCCTTGGCCACACGGGCACGTGATATCAACATTTTGAGCCCTAAGGAATTTTCTTTCCTTACCATCAAGGGCACTCGAGCTCCGCTCTTCTATATCCTTCCTAAAATCCATAAGGATAGCTCGAATCCACCGGGCAGACCTATAGTGTCCTTATGTGGCTCCATCCTAGAACCTTTGGGCAAGTACCTCGATTTCTTTCTCAAACCGCTTGCTGCCGATACTCCTACTTATCTGGCAGACACTACGGATGCCATTGTACACTTGGAGAGCTTACCGTTTAACACTGCCACTAATCTATTCATCACATTAGACGTGGAATCACTATATTCCAATATTCCACAGTCAGAATCTCTTCCCATTATAAAATTCTTCTTGGACATGAGAAATGACCCACAGCAGGTTCCCAGTGAATTCCTCATTGGCCTTTTAGAAATTGAACTTACCAAAAACTACTTTCGGTTCAAGGAGGATTTCTTTCTACAAGTCAAGGGAACTGCTATGGGAGCTTCTTTTGCTCCTAACTATGCCACCTTATTTATGTGGGCTTTTGAGAAGGTTTCCATCTTCGATGCATCCAATCCTTACCTTCAATCTATTATCTTCTATCGAAGATATATAGATGATATTATAATAATTTGGGACAAAACCTTGGGTAATTACGAAACCTTCCTTACATGGATGAATTCTTTGAACGACCACCTTCATTTTACTATGACTGTCGACAACATGTCTATACCATTTTTGGACCTTTTGTTGAAAGTCAAGGATGGGGCAATTGCAGTGGACTTATATTGTAAGCCTACCGATAGAAATACCATCCTCCACTTTGAAAGCTTTCATCCTCAAGCCTTGAGAGTCAGCATTCCCTATGGCCAATTTTTAAGGGCAAGGCGCAATTGCTCAGATAAAACAGATTTCTCCAAACAGGACGATATTATTGAAAACAAACTTTGGGATCGAGGGTATCCCCATCATATATTGCGCCAATCTCGCAAGATAGCACGCCACCAACATCGCGAGATCCTTTTAACTAAGAATAACCGTGATAAATCGGACCAATCAAGAATGGTTTGCGCGATGACTTATAATACGCATCATTCGGCTATTAAGAAAGCCATTAGCAAGCATTGGCATCTTTTACAATTGAACCACCCAGATCTGGTTTCTCCCATGTTTTCTTTCAAAAAAGGTAAAAACCTGAAGAATTGGCTCTCCAAAGCCGACAGGTCCTCGTTTCCATCAGGACCCAAAACCATCACTGAGATGTGGGGCATGAACAAAGTGCAGGGCCATTTTCCATGCGGATACTGTTGCCACTGCGGGTCTACCACAGCTACCTCGGCTGTGAACATCAATAACAGGGTATGGAAGCTTAGGGATCACACTACATGTAACTCCAAGAACGTTATATATGCGGTTACATGTCCCTGCGATAAGACCTACATTGGCAAAACTTCTAGACCCGTAAAACTCAGAATTTCTGAGCACAAGTCCAGGATCCGCACTGGCAATTTCACATCCCCTCTTGCTCTTCATTTTTCCGAACAACGTCATAATTGCGACGATTTACGCTGGTGGGCAATTGAACAAGTAAGATGCTCTGACCCTCACATTTCTGCTAATAGATTATCGATTCGAGAAAATTGGTGGATTTATAATACCCAAAGCCATATTGTAGGCCTCAACTCACAGGAAGAATGGGCTGCCACCGCCTCTACATTTGTCTAAGTTCGAATTATGTCACCGGCAGCCGATATTACTTTATCTTCTCACTTCTAGCTTTTCTATAGAAACTATTGCAGTTTCTATTTTAGGCGCTATGTTATCTGCAGTTTAGTTTTTTTATTAATTTTTTTATTCATTTTCATTTCATCTTCAGTTTTTTCCTGAAATTAGTGTAGTTTGTAATTTTTCCTTGCATTTTTTCTTTTTAGTTTTTATATTTCCACAGGTCAGGGTTGGCAATTTCCCTCACTAGCCTGTGGAAATACACATATATTAATTTTATGCTGCCTCTTTATTTACATTGCACCTTGCAATGTGGCTGTTTTTCTCTTTCTTTTTGTTAACCATCCTATTAATAGTATTCACAGCCATCATTCATTTGAACATTTTGTGCAACTTTCTTGCAGTAGTCTGCAAATGTGCCCCCGAGTAAGATTTACTGCTCACGAGGCGATCTTGCAGATTGACGCTTTTTTACTTTGCAGCACGTGTGTTTACTGCTATTGCCTCAGCTGGAGTCGTTGGGACTGCACAGCATCGGGGAGAAGTGTGTTTTCCCTTCCCATTTTGGGCTCGTGCACATGCACTTCCAGCTGGGGCTCATTTTGACTAATTACCTTGTCATCCGCCCTTTTGGCTATTTAAACCCCTGCCGTTGACAACTCTCGTGAGATTTATTGAAATCCCGGGGGCATGGATGTATGCAATTTCAAGACGCTAACATTGTTTAGGTAAGTCGGGTAGGGATGTTTTGTTTTGTTTTGCTTGTTTATTTAACTACTGGAAAGTTTGCAGCCATATGCTAAGAGCCGAGGTACTACTGCCTTTGTCTACATGCATCTCGTGTCCATCTGCCTACTTTATATTTGTAAGGCTTGTAGCCACATTCTGAAAGCCGAGGCTCTGCGCCTCTAGCAACGTGCATTTTGAAAAACGGGACAGATATATCTGGCTTTTACTAATGGTTGGGAAACTGCTAGTCAGTTGCATGGGTGTTATAATAACATGCATCGCCTATAACAAATTTATTGCTTTAGTTAACTGCTGAAAATGCTCTGCAAAACGCTTTAAAACATTCAGGAATGTTTTACTTTTTTTGCATTATTGACACTTCTATGAGCACGGCAGCAACCACATCTGCTGAGACCTTTGCTCTGTGTTGAAATATTTTGAAACATTTGGGAACACAATTCAATTACTATCAGGCCTACCATCTCTAAACAATTATGTTGTGTTATGACAACACCTTGCACTGGCGGCATATTGTTTATTTATTTATTTATTTATCTAGTTAGTTTTTGGTGTGCTCATTACGCCACGCCGAACAACATTCCATCCTGATAGGACAACTTTTTGCAGACGCCTTGATGCCATCTGTCGCCTGCAACACAATGTCAAGATCAATGTCTTTTTCGCCTTGTTTATCCTTATTCAGGTGAGCAGAATGTCTTTGCCCTATGGCTACATTGGGAAGGACTGCACCTCGGTGGTCTTTTTCTATTTTTCCGAGAGGTTTCTAATTTATCATTGCCTCTCTGTGATTATAACATGTCCCTACTTGTCGCTTTTTGTTTTCCGCAGTTCTACTTCATAGAGAACTGGTTTTGCTGGCCTACATTTATTTCTCAGGATTCACATTCGGGAAAAGGTGACCAGCGTTCAAGGTTGAGATAATGGTAATTTAAGAATTCAATTGCTATACCCATTTCTCCCGTTATCAAGTTTGGAGGACTTTTTGCCTTATCATTTTGGAGGGACGCACTCTCCCAGTTCGTTATTCACAAGATCATTCCTACCAAAACCACATTTTTAGTTTATTACGTAAATGTTTAAGTTTTAGCGTAATATTTATTGCACTAATTATTTTTGAATTCGTGTGACTGATGTGTGTGTCTTTCTACTTCTGTTTTATGTTTTAGGCAAAATTATGGATTCAGCCTGCACAAATCGTTACAGCTGAACGCATTATCGCCTTACACATGCAGTTTTCCACATTATAAAATCCTGTGGCATACATCTGATGGGAGTGCACCGTCCTGAAGAAGATGGGCATCAATTGTGAATCAGCTTAGATGCCTTGTACCATCGAAACTACTGTCTGTTTACATGTCGGACCCAGTGTATTCAATAGGTCATGACAGTATAGTAGTTGACGTACGGCACCCCTTCTTTTTTCTGTTGGTCTTAACTTTAGAAGTAACCAACATTACCTTGTCTAGTAAGCTACGGCGGTTCTTATATTGTTAAATGTGGCCGTAGCCTCTGACCGCCAGCTGGATGATCCCCTTCAACCGACATGACGTTCAGACTGCTTGGCTACATTAAGTTAACATCGACTGAATTACCAGTCGTGTTTTTAGAAAAGTACTGTGTTTTTCAATTTTCTAATTAAATGGTATTACTCAGATAATGAGCTCGAAACATGATTTAATATGTATATTTTAAACATATAATGAAATACAAATAAAACATTCATGGTTTCTAAATTTCTTTGCTTTTGGTATGGTTTGATCTGTGGTTCTGAATTCGGGTGCCCCCCTCCTAGTTCTATAGACGGGTTCCTCCATAATTTGTGTTTTTTTCCGCTGACACACTTTACGTTTATTATTGTTGTTACTTCCTCTTTGACAGCGAAGTAGAGGTTCTCCCATCTCCTGTTTCGCACACATTAAGCATAGGCTATACGATGGTGTGTCACGGGGGCCAATAGCGAACTAGGCTTTCTTTGTGAAATCGCCTGCATTGATCAATTTCCAAACACCTCTGCCTCGGTTCAGGGAGTCCCTATAAGGAAATGCGTTCAAGAAATGTAGGGAAACGCAAAAACTGCACCCTTGCATAATCTCCTTTTGTGGAATCAAGGGAAACGATTCAAGGCACAGGAATTCAGAAACAATACTACAGTAAATGCAATTCAGCAAGCTGAAGATGATTGGCTTCAACTGTATTCTATGCAGCCAATGAGCAACTACAAGATGATAGAGGAAATACTGATGTATTAGTGAAACGTATATGCCTGTGTTCGCATTCATATTTAACATGGGTCTGTGTATGCTTGTCTATCTCTGTGTGTGTATGTATATATTATAACTATTTCTCCAGAGATGGTTTGGATTTATTTAAAAGAAAAGTGTGTGTATTACATTTACTTTGACTTGATTATTTATTATGCATATTAGCCAAAATCCATAGATCTATCACTCTTCTATTATAATATTAAATACTGTTTTAATCTTTTGAATGTGTTTCACTTCTTTGAAACTTTATTGCAACAGCCTTTGGGAGACACAGCTCTGTGAGTGGGAGAGGAGCCTGTAAATTCAGACTTAAGTGAACACTGGTTCTCTGTAAAAGAAATCAAAGTTTAAATGCCACTATAAGATTGTGGCCACTGGTATAACCACCTCGCCTTAGAGAGTGCTTGCAAGCTGCAACGTTGTAAAACAACACATGTATCATTTCTTGTCTGCTTCGCTGGGAACTAGTCCTCTTCCCAGTTCGGGTAAATGGCTATTGTTTGGCTCGGCCAGATCCCGTGGGTGAGGACTGCAAAATATAGCTTTGTGTCTGCAATTAGTGAGGATTTATTCTGCTATTTTGCAGGTGGCTCCCTGTCCCTGGAGCCAGGAATGTTCTGCTCATCTCTGAGCTTGGCTGCAAGCACCAACCCTGGACAGTGTGCTGCAAAATCTGTTTTCCTTCATCCCTTAGTATGAAGCTTGTGGCTTCGTGTAATTCTACTATAGTTATGCTATGATGTCCATATGTCTATGTTGTATTCCTTTCCTTATGGGTTAGTGGTACTTGGCTTTTCCAGGTTCCTTATACAATCCTGTAGTTCCATATGGTTAGTTGCAATATGCGCTGCAGGCTTGCTCTGCATCTCTTGTTTTCTTGCATTTCTGCATTTTGCTAATGAAAAGGAAAGGCTTCTGACAGTATGTATATGTATCTATCCTCTATCTACAGAACTGTGTAAGCATTTTCTTCATGTGTGCACGTATGTGTCTTTGTTACTTTGTGCATGGATGTGACTTTGCCTCGTGGCTAATGTTACTATGTCGTGGTGTCTCTAATAACATCAGCACAGCTGGATATTTATCGGTAGTCCACCAGGTCCAGTGTTGAGGCACCTTTATCCATGAAGACGTCAGCTGTATAAGATTTAAATGGTTGTCTAAGAGAATATCTGTTTGCATAGGTAGAAGTCACTGGGGGGCTGGCCAAACAGTGACTGGCATCTTGCGTTTCTAGCTCTTTAGGCTGTCATGCTTATAGGGGTCAAGAGGGGCATTATAGGGACCCTCTCTTCAGGTCCCCCTTTGCTCGACCTGTCGACCACACCACCTAACCTAGTCACAATCGCTTTTGGGAGCCAGATCTTCATTACTCCTCCAAGATGTCCATAGTAATTTTCATGGTCATCCATACTCCATGTCATGTAACTGCATTCTCCTTTTGGGTTGCACCATACCCATTTCACCCAGTATTTCCTGTTGTCCATGGGATCATCAAATGTTATCATCTCAGTCGGGAGCAATGGGCACTCCTTTATCTGTGTCATTATTTTATTTATTTATTCCACTATGTTGTCTTCCTCACCATTTGTGTCTACTAACACTTTCATCCCTATTGTTTTCTCTGTCATTTGCAGCATTGTGTGATGCATATCTTAATCACACACAGTACTACTAGTACCAATATTAGTGTTCCTAGTAATACTTTTAGTCCGTCTTCCACCCAGACTAAGAGAGAATTGCCTCATATTTATTGTACCTTATGCCTCCTCCTGCATCTTGGCGTACATTTTTCGACAATCTTGTAACTGCTTCTGTTAGTGTGCCATTTGCTTCATCGTTTGCTGGCACGAATGTACAGCAAGATGACCCAATCTTGGCGTGAACTCTTCCTTCCATTGCAGGGGGGGGATGATAACAGGGGGCTCCAACCTTTATGTTAGCAAGAGCTACTTGTAGTGGAGGGCCTATAGACGTGCTCTATTGGCATGAGTGACGAGGGTGGCAATATTTACAAGCATTAGAACTTGTGCTGAGATTTATGGCACAGTCTTATCTGTCTTTACACAGAAAAGGAAAACATCTGCATCCACCATTATATAAAGAACTTCAAAAGGTTTGTATAATTTTTTGGGAGATTGCACAAGCAAAATAAATCAGAGAAGTTATCATGGTTTAAAAGCAAAATCATCCAACATAGACAAAGGTCTGCTTTGTCAAAAAAATAAAATCCACTGGCATGTTAGTTCATTCCCAATTCATGCAAACTGGAACATTGTGGTATGTTTATATGTCATTTCACAGAATTAAGCCAAGGAAATGTAAGCCAAACCCTAATTTCTTGACTATCCTTGAATGTTTTTCATGTCAAAATAATATGGAAGATAGATTAAATTGACATGTTCAAAGCCATGGGATCAGTTTATCGCTTTAAACAGTTAATTGCAGGTGCAAAAAAGGCATTCAACACAGGGCTATTATAACACTCTGTTTTATAGATATGACTTGAAATGTGCACAAATCATATAACAACCTGACAAGACAATACATTAATGTTTATATTAAGATGTTATGCACAAAGCATATGGTAATGAGGGGCTTTTGGTTCATAATGGATAGCGACCTGCCAACCATCTGCCCATTATGAAGAAGGGCTTGTCCCAGAGAATAACAGAAAACAACAGACTTGAGCGCTGGCTCTCCATGAAGTTATCCAGCCTTCAGGTGAATGCACAATGGGTCATGACTGGCTTTTACATACTGCTGTCCTAGACATAATGGGGTCACCAGCATCACAAACCTGGTATGAAATGACAATGAAGTCATATTGTGTGCACGAGCATCAGCAACATATGTTTTACAGTTTCAGTGCTGGCACCTTTTGTGTGCAAAGGCATCATGAAAGCATGTACACTGCTCCTATATACTGGCATCTTCTATTTATTTCCACTCTCCAGCAGTTTCAACAAATAACACAAATTTCAAACATCTCATTTGAAATAACTTTTTAAAAAATATTTTTCTTTTTATAAAAAAACAACTTGTCCCATCATTCTTAGGCCCTTGTAGTCCCAGTGTCCTGGTCACGTGACCTAGCCCTTCTGCTTCCTGTGCTCTTTCTCTTCTTGACTGCTTCCAACTGCAATCTACCCGAAAACTGAACTGTTAACCAGACCAACATAGTCTCTGAACTTCCATTTCTCTGTCGAGTCGATCTCCCGCATTCCAACTTGTGGTCTCGTTCAACATGACCCTCTTACTTCCAGATCCATCTCAACCGTTCTTCTGTTCATCTTCTAATGACTGAAACAACAATGCATGTTAGGGAGGCAGATACACACTGTTCTGGGAGGAATTAATATAAGTCGCACATTCTGATTCAGGTGATTTTTATTTATTAGTAGTTTTTGAAGGGAAATATTTGTTTTATGTTTGCCTTCATACCATATGATATGATATGATAAGGCATTTGTAACGTGCCTATACACAAGTGTTTCAAGGCGCGACGAGGCAGGGAGGGGGGAACAAGGGGAAGACAGACAACGATCCTACTAGGCCAGGTGTCATTCAGATTGCGCAAGTGCAGGGGGAGGGGGAGGGGAGAGGTGCATGGGGAAGGGGAGGTGGGAAGTGCAGTACAAGGTAAGTAGAATAAATACATAAAAGGGCCAGCTGGTGGCAAGTGCAAGGTAAGTGCAGAACAAGTGCTGGGAAGGGGGGGCTGTAGGGATACAGAGACAGTCCTGCAGTGCAGGGGTTGCCAGGGAGGCAGTACAAGTGGAGAGTGGCTGGGCCCAGGACCGAGGTCGGTGAGAGTGGCCCAGTTGCAGATTCAGTGCAGTTTCAGCAAAGAATTAGCAGGGGAGAGGGAGAGAGAAAGCAGAAGCAAAGAGGAAGGTTTTGAGGTGCTTCCGGAACCGGAGATGGTTCTCCTCAAGTTTCAGGGGGGCAGGAAGGCTGATCCAGAGGGAGGCCCCTGCTGCGGAGAGAGATCTACCCCCAGCTCGTTGCTTCGAGAAGCGGCTGACCCTGAGGGAGTTGGAGACGGATGAGCGAAGGGCTCGGGAAGGAAGATATTTAGGAAGAGAGAGTTGAAGGTATTTAGGCCCCAGGCCCCAGAAGGCCTTGTGGACAATGCAGAGGGTTTTGAACTTTATCCTCGCAGCCACTGGGAGCCAGTGTAGAGATTTCAGTCCTGGAGAGATACGGTCCCTGGGCTTGAGGCCAAGGACAAGTCTCGCAGTTCTGTTCTGGATGAGTTGCAGAGGGCGAAGTGTGGAGGCAGGCAGATTAAGATAGAGACTGTTACAGTAGTCCAGCTTTGAGAGAACCAGGGCTGGGGAGACAGCGAGCTTCTGGGGGAAGGAGAGGAAGGGAAGAATACCTCTGAGGAGGTGCAGCTGGTAGTGTGACTTCTTAGAGACGTCAGATATATGAGGAGAGAAGGAGAGTGTGGAGTAGAAGGATATGAAGACTGCCTTCCAAATGAAATGTTATTTTCTTCTTTATTCAGTTTCTATGGAGAGCAGATATTCTCAAAAACCCACAGGTTCTTGGTAGATGCCACAATGTTCATACCATAGCCCGATGGTGTACATGAGTGGGGAAAGTTAAAAAGATGAATGGACCGGAGTAATTTGTTCAATTCTCCGATATCCGAGTGCATGGAGTAGTTTACATCTTTCTAAACTCCAGTCTCACTGTGATTGAATATCATAGTCCTCTCTTTCTTGGTTTTTGAGATGATTAAACTGTAGTCTGGCATAGAGTCTTTAATTCCTTAGTCCATCTTTGCCAAGGCACAGGGTAAAAGCAAGCTGACCAGTTTAGGTAGTATTGGGCAATTACACCACTTTCATCAGGGCTATTAAGACTAGCATTGAATTATCCGCTGTCTTTGCAAACTTTTTAATTCAGCATAATGTAGCTGTTTTCAAGAGCACCCGCCCCCATAAAACGGTGTTCCCCCTTATCTGGTGGTCCTTATTCCAAGAAGCATGACTTCAGTCTTCCTAGAGAGGCTATTCCTGATAAGCCGCATGCCTGCAATCTTAGAGTTGTGTCTCCTTTGTTCATACAATCCAGTGTGTCTCCTTCGTTCCATGCTTCAATTCAACATATAACTGCCTTTGCCGTACATGGCAGTTGTAGTTTATAACAAAAAAATGTCAAGCATGTGTAAGGTAAACCTCCAGATAACCAATCAGATAATAAACAATCCTCAAAGGAAAAAAGCTTGGTGTACATCTTTTCAAGGAAAACAAGATTTATTCTGTATACAAAAAGGAAAAAGGTGACAGGGGGTTCTGTAGAACCCAACTGCCACGGAGCTCACTCTCTGAAATAGTTCAACTAATGCAAGTAGTTAAATAGCAAAACATCATCACTTGTGATGCAAACAATATACAGTGTTATCCCACCACCCTCATTGGCTACCATCTATCTAGATACTACCAGTCTCCTATAGTCTCGAGACCAAATTACCAGATATTCATCTACCCCTGCCACCTAACAGGTGGTCTTCTACTCCATCACCTTGGTCCCATGCTGCCTGATTGGTGGTTTACGTGGTATGTTACAATCCCCACAGACCTAGTCACATGATGTGCACCTGGTCATTGATATGAACTCAGTGAATAATTATGAGGTCAAATTGGCCCTTTAGCGTAAATAAAAGCTTCTCTTGATCCCAGACAAATGGGTGCCCCCATCATGCCTCCCCGTTGCAGGGCTAAATCTGTTGGCCTCCTCTCTCGCTCCTCATAGTACAAATCGCAGGATGTTTCACTCCTTGCCCCCCCTTATCGGCTGCCCCTTTTGGGAGTTCCTCCTGGGCCTCTTGTAGACCACATTAATTAGCCACATTCTGAAGGAGTTAAGGGTCGTGTTTTTGGCCATCTGGCAGTTCAGAAGGGATGGTCATTATTCTAAGGTCCTAAATCTAGATGGGACCTTTGGCAGCTCGAAACCTCTGCCTGGTTCCCATGGCCACACCCCCTTCAGTCGTGCACATGGATTTACTTGAGCACTATTATATTTCCCTCAATCTAAATCGTCTGGGGGGACATGGGACCTTAACATGCATTCCAACAATCCCCCTTTAGTTAATCCTCCATTACCTAACCCAGCTGCTTCACATGCTCTATAATCGTCATCCTTGGATACTCCCACCCTGCACACATGATGTAAACTCCCCTTTTCGACCCAGTGCTCTACATAATTTTATGGATCCGGTGGGGTTGAAGTCAAAGTCCCAGGGGAATCAATAGGCTATTCTACTCTCACCATGCATTGCTTTTTTGAATCATCTATTTCAGCATGCCCATTTTATCTACTAAGAGGAGCCATACCTGCCCCTATTGAGACCATCATCATGGCACTGTTCAGGAGTGTTTTTACGCAGCACCAGGAGTATCATTTGGCACATGCAGAACATCACCAGAAAGAACACCACAATAGAGACTAATATCTTCACCACTGCTCCGAGCCATGTTGGCACCCACGAGAACAGCATGTTGAACCAATCTTCAGCTTCCACTCCTGCTACAGTTTCCATGGCCATCTAACTTGTGGAGGGTCCTTATGATGTGTGGTAAGGATCTATATTCTGCATTGTTTGGGGGGTATTGTGTGCAACATGATAGTCTGATTTTTTTGCAGATGTCCACTTCCATGGCCATCAACAGATCCAGGACATACCGGTTCTGAAGATTCATCATCCGGCTCACACAATTCTTGCTCTTGATTGAGTTCAGCCCTTGCTCTGTATCATTTGACAACTGGATCATTTCCCAACTAACAATCTGGTGCCACTTGGCGATGGCTGAGACCCCAACCCCGGGAAGCTGGAGGGAGGAAAAGAACACCTCCATTTTGGTATGGGATTTCTTTCAGCAATTTTGAGGAATCATCAGACTAATAATTTGATCTCTTCTGCTGTCTTCTCAGGGAGCGCTTCTTTCTCCTCACTTGTGGGCACTAGGATGGGGACTGTTTTAACTTTGCTATGACAGTCCTGGGTGATATGGTCAGTAGGGCCTCAGGAACCATGAGGATGGCGAAATGCAGGGTCGTTAATGAACATTTGCCTCCAAATGATGGTGGGAGATGCATATATGCCCGCTGACTGCACACCTAGAAGATGTCCATAAGGGCTGCTGTGCCCTTGCTGAAACCAGGGGTGAACAATGTCTTATTGCACTTGCTGTAGGTTTCCACCAGAACAATTCCATGCTCTGAAAAGCAGAATTTGTATTCATCTGCCACTTTCAGTGGAACATCTTTGGCTTTGATCCATGTTAATTACGAGACATACATGAACCATATAGGAAGACAGTTCCTTTTAATGGTCCATATCATTTCTTCATTGAACCCCACCAGTACCCCTCCTGTGCAGCTCACTACTGCCTCCTCCCATCTGTTCGACCCAAACAACAGTCTGCTCATTCTCAGCAGTGGGTCCCTTTGCACCTTGGGTCTTTTCCATTCTTTTCCATTATTCACACAATTTTCTTCGTCTTTATCCATCAGCGCAACTTGTACTTCGTGCTCCTGCAACTTACTCTTAACCCGACACAGTGCCAAATTAACCAAACACTGGAATTCTTGAGGAGGCATCTCCTAGAGTATTAACATTTTGGGTGCCCCTGAAGCACGAGGGCTGAGAGAGCAGATGTAGCAGCTCCCATTTGACCTCTGCTTCCCCACTGAGCGCATGTGATTATACCATAGATTAGGGAATTCTGGATGGTGCACACCAGCCATTGTATCAGGTATAACCCCTTAATACTGGTCATACTCTGTTTCCTCCTCAACCCCTCTTTTCTCTTGAGACTGCCATTACCATGTTGCTGTATCCACTACCCGTGTTTATATTGTATAATAAAATGCCTTGAAAAAACATTATGACCAGTACCAGCACACTTAGAAAAATCAAAAAACTCATAACTTTTGATACACCCCCCCTTAATACGCCCCCTTTAAATGATCTACCCATATAGATTTGTCCAGTAAGCATAGACACATACCTAAAAGAAAACCAACAGATATACAAAACAGTGTTATAATTACACAACGCTTGTGATGAGACATCTGCAGGGGGATAGAAGAAGAGGTTAAAAATACGGTATCTATATAATTATGCAAGTAATTCTTCATATTAGTTATTGCAGAAACCATAGCTTGATAACAATAGATAAACATTACAGTAAAAGGAATACACATTCTTTAATAAAAGGAGAGTTTCTCTGAACAAGCTGAGGTAGAAAAGGTATATGTAAAAATCATAGTTAGTGGTAGAGAAAGTATGTACTAAAATAGTAGAGGCAGTGTTTAGACCAAAAGACAGTGGGCCTCATTACGAGTTTGGCGGTAGCCATGCCGGTAAAACCAAACTCATGAAATTACCGGCAGCCAGCAATGGGGACATATGGGGCATTCCGACCCCGGTGGACCCGGTCTGTCCCCATTGATGGGGGCCGGTATTCATTACTCCTCATTCCCATTTGAGCCCCATAGGGCTCAATGGGAATGGGGAAGTCGGATTCACCGGCACCATTCATAAATGGTGCCGGTGCATCCAACGAGTTGTGCCCGCGGTGCCGCTCTGCCTGCCAGGTCAGACCTGGTGGGCAGAAAGGCACTGCAAGCACAACTCGTAGTTTGCCTGTCCGGTAGCAACAGTGCTGGTAGCTTACCAGCACCATTACTACCGGACCGGCAAACTTATAATGAGGCCCAATTACTTTAATGCACAGGCAGAGAATCGGGTGAAGGCAGTGCTGTATGGGGAGCCTTCCAGACATCCAAGAGGTGTACCCAACACTGAAATTACCTTACTTTAACCCTAAATGGAGTGGCATGAATGACCACTAAATGCAGTGGCATGAATGGACCGTTATACCGCAGCTCACTCCATCTGCAGACAAAGTTCTGTACAAAAATGAAAACACCAGGCTGCAATTGGAGCAGTGACGAACACGCTGTTTTTGGTGTAGTGCTGTTTTCTTCTCTTTTTCTCGGCACAATCTGTCGTGACAACAACTTAATTGTTTTTGTAAAGTGACACAAATACATTTTAAACTCATCACCTAGAATGGACGTACCCCTGTGAGCATCAGAAGCACTATGCTTAGGTGAAAGTGGCATGTGCATATAATGCCCCATCGATTTTTCGTGAGGGGTAGGTGATGGTCCTTGCAGGGCGGTGTCTGCAAACTGAATAGGGCCAAGGACAAACAGTGGACTCAATTAATTTTGATAACTTCGACTTCAGGAGTCTGCTTATTCGCTTAACAATACCGTTGGCTTGAGAATGATGGATCTTATGCTTGATTCCTAAGAGAGATGTATCGTAATGGGTGCCATTGTCAGATTTAAGGGAGTCACACAGTCCCCACCGTGGAAACACCCCACGCACTAAACATTTGGCCACTGACTTAGCATCTGGATGTGCACACGGTGCAGCCTCAACCCAATGGGTGAAGGGGCACACAACGAAAATTAAGTATCGATATGTGTTGAACAGTTCTCCCATGTTGGCATAATCAATATACAATTCATGGAATGGTCCGCTGGGGCATTGTAGTGTGCCTCAAAGTGTCTGCAATGTGGGCCCACTATTGTAAGTCTGACAAATGACACAGTTAGAAATAAACATGTTCAACATCTCTTAGATATTAAGCACATAACGATCCTCCTGTATGTCCACAGTGATATGCTCATACATCAGAGGAGTTGTGCAATTGCTCAAAAGCAACCATTACCAACTCCTGAGGCATTACTGTCTTACAAGTGAGAATCTGCCTCCACATTAGAACAGAGGGATATTACTCACACACCCTTTTCTGCCATAGCAACATTTCATCCTGAGCTGTCTGCTCCTGTAACTCGATAATTTAGGGGACTAGTACTGCATTATAGGGAACCTTTAATTGTTGCTGCCGGCTAGCTATTTGTGGGAACTCAGCAATATCTGGTACTGGAAGATAGGCAGCTAACTTGATTGCTTGGTCTGCTGCCTCGTTACTGAGAGAAATTGGGTCAGTGTTATTATTATCAGTGGCACACTTGAGTACAGCGGCAAGTGTGGGCCGCGAGAGAGCATATATAAGCCTTTCTAACAGCTGACTTGTTGCCCCGGGGATCCATCTGCCCTTTGGAATCCCCTCCTTAGCCATCATGATATATCTGATTGAACTGAAGTGGTCACGTTTGCTGAATCAGATCAAATGGTAAGTTGACACCATTGATTTTAGCGATTCAATAAGCGCAATAAGTTCTGCAGCCAGGGCTTAGTAGTGCATGGGTAATCTTTTCTTCACCCTCACTGCATACTCTCTGTCCACTAGATGGACCACTGCCACACATATGTGCCTCTTACCCATCTACTGGTCAATAGTTACTGAACCAGCAACAAAGAATATTTTGCCATCCTAAAGAGCAGAATCCCTTGCTATTAGCATGTCATTGTCAGGGCCTTCATATGTGACACAGTCGTGCATGTCGCCTGCGTCAGTGATTGGTTCAGTTATGAATGTGGCTGGGTTCACTGTCTTGCACCGGATAATATGAATGGATGGTCTGGACAGTATTACCTCATATGCAAATGTCAGTGTGGATTCGGACCTTTCTAGGATAGGGAATACTGCATGCTCTACATATAATGTTACTGAACATCCCATCATAACACAGGCTGACTTCTTAATGGCAAAGGCTGTGGCACAAGGAAACTGTCCCTGCATCACTGAGTGCAATATGCCGCTGTAATATGCTAAGGGTTTGTGGCCCATAGTACTCTTCTGTGTCAGGACGGTTGTCATCATTTGCCCACCCGAGTGTGAAAATAAACAAAACTCTTGTATATAGTCAGGCTAATACTGAGGCAGTAGCAATACCGTCCTTGAGTTCTTAGGAACTAGTAATCATATCGTCTGTCCATGTGAGAGAACTCTCTTTTGGGCTTCCTTAAGTGCTTGCAGTAATGGTCGTGTGTGTTGTGTATTCGAATATCCAGGCCCTACAGTAATTACATGACCCCAGAAACCTCTGCATGTCTTTAACCGTCAATAGCCAGGGTGTGCTACTCACTGCTGCGGCACACTCTGGAGTTACCGTTTTGCCATTATCCGAAATGAGTTGGCCTAAATATTGTACTTCTTGTTGACAATACTTCAGCTTTGCTCTGTTCACTTTGTATCATTTGTCGCCAATCATTTCAACAATGTGATGTAGTCCTCCCTACACTGCTGCTCACTGGTGCTACACACCAGCAAAGCATCAACATACTGAATGATGGTACTTAGTACATATATGTTGCCTAAAATTTCATGCAGTAACCTTTTGAAAATCCTGGGAGACTCTCACAGTACCCTTGTGGGAGACTCGCATGCTAGAATCACCCCTCCTCCCCCGCCATAAGTAAACACAGTGAGATATTGAAAATCGGGTGCAATGGGACAGAGAAGAATGCATTTTTCAAGTCAGTTACTATGAAATGGGTTACTGTGGTAGGTATGTTACACAATATTGACGCGCAGTTGGACACAACAGGAATCTATACTGTACTATATTGTTTGGAGGATGCAGATCCTGAATTATATCCTCCGACTGGATCCCTATGATTTCTTTACAGGGTATATAGCTGTATTACAGGGAGAATTGGATGGCACGATAATGCCTTGGTGTAGGAGGGCCATGATAGTGTTGTATATCCCTTCCTCAGTTTCCTTGGACAGTGGGTATTGTTTAACTCTGGGCAATACCACACCTGGATTAAGTGTAATACATATTGGGGCAACACTACGTAAGAGCCCCACATCCTAGGGATTAGTCATCCACAAATTGTCAGGTTCTTGCGCTAGATCACTTTGGGTAAAGGGTGGGACCCTATCTTCTAACAGCATGGGGCGTGGGATGCGTCTGTATTGCACTATTATCTCACAGGGACAAAAAATTGATAGTATTATTTCCCCATTATTGTCCATATCTTTAAATAAATCACTGTCTGGAACTCCTCTTAAGGGCTGGGTCAAAGAACAGGACTGTGCGCCATTCACCCCCCTCTGCATCTGTCGCTATGAGGACAATCTTCTTGTTTCACAGCAGCAGACGCTCAAAATTAAGCATAAGGATGGTTCCCACAACATGTGCCTCGTACTGGGTTGGTGTAAACAAGAACTTAGATGGCACTCTAGACCGGTTTGCTATATTCGGTACTGCGTTCATCAATATTGTAGCCCTGTACATTAACAAGTCTGGTTGCACTGGTAGGCCCCTATTGCTGCTTCATTAGCCAGTGCATGTATGATCATCATTGCTTTTCCATAAAAAATGCCTGGGGTGGAGCACACCAACCCTCTCGCAGTGATTCAGATGGTCATGCTCAATGGACTAAGCACGTCTCTCCCCAAAAGATTGATCGGAGATGCCGTTGAAAACAGCAATGGTGCTCATACCAACCTGTCACCTACCTTAATAGGCAGTTCTTCTGTGAACAGAACAAATTTTATTGCCCCAGAGAACCCCTGTTTGTCCGTTAGCACACCGGACATGATTTTTTGGCACCTTTGTCTACTATAAAAATTAATCGTTTGTTTCCTATCTCGTATAACACAACATAGACAGTAGTTCTTTCATTTAAAAAGTTATTCCTAAATCTCAGTCCCTACTGCTGGCTATTTAGCCCTGTGTTGAAGTACCTCGTACATCTGGACAGAATTGCTACTACTGCATTCTATATTACAATAAAATAATGATTTCTTCAATGGTCTCCACTTCTTGGGTACTTGGAGGTTATCTTCGGGTTTGCAACAGGCCCGGTCCCTGTTGTTGACCACAGGTCTCTGTGGTTTCCGCGGTTGTGTTGCCGGTGGAGCCGATCTGTGTGATGTCTTACTTCATGGGCAACCTTCTATGCGCAAGTCCTATCTCATCAGTCGTGTAGACTCTCTATTAGGCACTGGTGACTCTGCAAATTTTAGTCCTCTTCATGCTTCGGTGTATAGTTTGCCTATTATTTAGCTTGCTCCGTTTTGTGATATTCTTTCCTGTTGTGGTCACGGCGTATGAAGTAAGACATCACACAGATCGGCTCCACCGGCAACACAACCACGAAAACCACAGAGACCCGTGGTCAACAACAGGGACCGGGCCCGTTGGAAACCAGAAGGTAACCTCCAAGTACCCAAGAAGTGGAGACCAATGAAGAAATCATTATTTTATTGTATTATAGAATGCAGTAGTAGCAATTCTGTCCTGATGAAAGCTGCAAGCTAGCAGAACTGCTGAAACCGTTTGACGTAGAAAAGAAGTTTGGGGGTTGATTACCCAAATTCCGAGACTCACCATACCTTGATGAAAGGGCTCATTAATTAACCATCATTTTAACTTTTATCTAACAGTAAAGAAACCCGCTGTCAGATACTCATTGATTTTTATCAGGATCCGACCACATGGTCGAATCAGTTGCAATCATAAGACACTCCTAGTGGAGGCGGTAAGATTAAAGAAGGGAACCGACCACCAATAAGTGCACACTTAGTCATTTCGATTTAGGAAAGTAGTGAGAGAGGAAAGGATAAGGACCGCCACACCTTGATTGTAGGAGGCACATCATCGCAATCTAGGGATGGCTGGACCACACTCCAGATGTACGAGGTACTTCAACACAGGGCTAAATAGCCAGCAATAGGGACTGAGATTTAGGAATAACTTTTTAAATTAAAGAACAACTGTCTATGTTGTGTTATAAAAGTTAGGGCAGAGGCAGGTAGTGGAAGCCCACTGACTCCTTCTGTAATTACCTTGTTTCCTATCTCCACACCCACCAATGGTTCCTATTCTGGGTTGACAGTGACTGACAGGACAGGGCAAGTGACATTTCTCTGTGGGCTGTCCAAATCTGGATAAGTATTCATCCCTGGAAAGACGAAAGGATTTTCTCTGATCATGCTGGACCCTTGATAGTGCTTCACCATGCAATGAGTCTCTGGTGCCTGCAGTTGTGTAAACTGTGGTGTGTGAGCAGGTGGGCCATGGATGGTTGTGTGCCATACAGACCACTTGGGGGTACTTGGGCATAGGGCTGTGGGTAAGGTTGGGGCACCTTGCGCATACAGTGTTTTTGCTGGCTGTATGCAGCCGCTTGTCCGCTCCTACACTCCCATGAAGAATGGCCCATTCTCCCACATGTCCAACATTTCCCCGTATTCCCCCCTCTCGGGCCCATTCCTCCAAACTCTCTCTTCCCCCCCAGGAGCATACAAACCATTCTCTCCCCCTGTGAGGGGACGATCCCTGGTACTGTGGCTGGTACCTGCCTTTCTAACCATTAACACCTCACCATGTGGCCGCTGCCCACATATTTCCTCTGTTCTGTCTTTCCTTCCTGGTGTGCAGCCACTACTGCCCTCTCCATTGACAACTTTGCCAATTTCTTTTGCACTAGCATCTTTTTGTACCATCTGTGACAGGCTAGGTAGGATCACCTGGGTAGAGGGTCCTTGAGGATTGGGCGTGGGGAAACCTTGGGTGAGACATGGTACCTCCCTTTTCCTATTGATGACAAACCTAACCCTCCCCCAACCTTTATGGGTTATTATAAGCCAGCTCCACTCATTTTCCCACACATGGCATTTGACAGTGTACTCCGAGACCCCCGGCCGGCACATAGAGTCGGGGTTTTTTCAGAAGCACTTTAAGACAAGATAGCAGCACCCGTGAGATGGATGGGGGGGTGTAGATTTTATTCTTCAACACCAATCAATAAGGACAACTCAAACAGTTTGGCAAAGGGAGTCTGTTTAATGACAAGTACAGAAAACGGGGAGTTATGGATATCAGCAATGATGCGATCTTCCGTCTCACTTCAAATCCAACAAACTTCCTAAGAATAGTAACATTTATACTGAAAACTCGTCATTGACGTGTAACACTCAAAAGTTAACATGAAATTCTATTGGTTAGGAAAAGGTAACTTTACTATAAGTACTATATCTGTATATGGTAACGGAGTGAGGGGATTGGGTAAATACTTGTCAGGTGGGCATCTAAGCCCTTCCTTCAAAATGTGTACTGCAGACATCACTAAAAGTACAACGTCCTATTGGTTCTACTAATTATAGGACCCTAGATGATTTGGTCCATTGTGATTGGGTTGGCACCAACCCCATGCATACTTTTCCACTTTGCTTAGCAGCACGCAGAATGGTCGGCCAGGTGCAAGGTGCTCCTTTGTTACCAAGCCGTCATCCAGTCCTTGCTACAATCAATCATAACTTTAGTAGCCATGTGTTAATTATTTCACTGTGGTTGGCTTCGAGACTGCATCTTCTGTCTGGAAAAGGTTCTGATATCTTCATCTGGCCTGGTGCCATGCCTAGGGGTGAACTCTTGTCTCTTATCTCTCAGCTGGTCACGTGATTCAGACACCGTGAATTTGCCTCTTTTCCATCAATTTCTGTATTTGATTTTCGTTTCACCCGCCACCTGCCTTCGCTTTCTTATCTCGACCTTTCAGAGGCAGGATATTCTGTTCTTAGTTTCAATTAGATGTAACTACTGTTCGTCTCTTCTATTGTTATGACCTTGGCTTCCCTGGCACGAGTTGCCTCTGCTGAGTTTCGTTTCAGCCGTCTCTTCTCGTTTTGCTAAATGTGAAGCTTTTCTAGTGTGGCCTTTAGTAACCTGGGTTGATTCTGCTTCTTTGTGCAAAGTGGAAATATACTTGTAATAAGATGCTTTGTTTGAGGTAGATTATGTATAATGACGCTTGCCGCACCATTCTTCTACTAAGCATAGAAGGCTGCACTGTTTTCTTAGCTTTCTTGCGGTTCCAAGCATATTTACAGGTGTAAACTAGTCGAGTATCCTCATCTTGCTTACAGCTTAAACTTCTTACATTTTGAAATCGTTCTTTTACTTTAAGTTCACGATATCCTTATTCATGGCGTTTCGTCTCTTTGCATCATTCTCTGGTTGTCATTTCTTCTATCTGTGAGTCAGTGCAGGCACTCGTGACATCACCATTCGCCTATTATTAAGGCCTTTTTGGTTTCTTTAGGGACAGTACTCAGACCTTCTTCATTTCGGTTAATTTCTTGGTATGGTTTTCTCAATGGATACCTTACTGTCCATGGTTTCCTTGGTATCGGTACTTCAATAGGTGCTGTTCTTCTAATAGGCACTGGGCAGAGCCCTACTGCGGCTCTCTGCTGGTTTCTTTGCTCATCATACGTCCCATATCTTGGTGTGAACGTTCCTGGTACTTCAAATGGGCGACTGGAGTCCAGTTTTATTTGGGACCTCCTCTACATTCCCCCCTCTGGACGATTCATCGACCACCTTCACCTCCGTCCTTGGATCCATTTTACTTGGTTCCTTTGTATCCACCTTTACCTTGTCTCTTGGGTTCATTATTTCTTCGTCTTCTGGGTCTGTGCATGAAGGTCTGAAGAAGTGTTTCTTTGGAGTCCAAATTTTTATTACTCCTTTTATACTTCCAGCTGTTCTCACGTGTTCATCCTTGTTCCATGTCATCAACTGACATTGTCCATTTGGGCTGCAGTAAACCCACCTTCCCACATAGTTTGTGTGCTCTCTGGGATAGAGGAATTTTGTTCCCTCAGGTGCATGAATGCTAGATTTCACAAAATCTCTTATCTCCTTGTCAGTCAGGTCTTTGGGCTCCCATCCTGGCTTGACGTCAATCATGATCTTCATCCCTATGGCTTTCTTCGCAGTTTTCTGGCACTGAGACATTATTATGTCAATAACACAAAATTCTAGCAATATTATCACTAGCAGGGCTCCCAGGAACTTGAATGCAACTGCCATCCATTGTGGAACCCATGTGAATAGTGATCCAAACCAACTGTCAGCATCAACTTCGTCTGTCTCGTCAATCATCTCGTTCTGCAGTTTTGTCAGCATACATATGGCTTCTGTTAGAGTTCCATTTTCCTCATCGTGAGAAGGTATAAATGTGCAACATGATTCTCAGATTTTTGCAAAAACACCTCCATCCATAGATGTGATCATGTCAAATAAATATCTTTTCTGGAGAGTCATTAGTCGGATGACTCTTAACTCTTCTTTGATTGCATTGAATCCCTTGGTGGTGTTGGTGGTCTGCAGCAACTCCCATCTGGTTATCTGTAACCATTTAGTATTTGCTCCAACTTGGAATCTTGGCTTGAGGATTGCCGCAAACACTGATGAGGTGAGGCTAAACAGTTTGTGTTCATATGGGATTGCATGAAAGGCTTCTTCAGATTTGGCAGAGAAGTAATGTTCCCTCTTCAGTCGAGTCATCAGTTCCACAGATCTCTTTTGCCTCAGGTGAGCATCTGCTTTCGGGAAACTGTCAATATTCAAGTCGCCTTTCAGGATCACCAAAGCTGGAACATGGACATTCACTATTGTGCATATACCTCCCAATGTTTCTCAGCAGTCTGATGTATGCTTTGGATCCACATGCCCAATAATGATCCATAATCACTGCAGTTCCATGCATCATTCCTGGAGCATCAATGATTCATCCACAATTCTGATTCTCTCCCATCTTCCTTGTGCCATTATTCCTGAAGCACAATTTTGAGCTTTCCAGTGGTACTATCTGCAAGGGTCCTCCTCTGTCTTCAACCCATGTCAGCAGTTTTGCAAGCTTTGGCCACGATGGTTGGCATATCCTTTGTGAATTTTCAATTGCTTATTTGCAGGCTCCAAGGACCATGCATGCTCTGCAAATCACTACTCCTTTTCCCCATCCATCTGGTGAAAGCACTGTTCCCCAAATCTGCATTTGGCCTCTGTTCTTCCAACTTTGAGCCTGTTCTGAGTTTTTCCTTGGACATTTAGCTTCTGATTCACTTCCCGTCTATTTTCAGCTCCTTTTACTCCAGGTTTCTCGTACCTGATCACATGATTTCTAGTTTGAGCTCTATTTCTTGTCTTAATGTCTTGAACATGATCATCTTCATCGGGATAAGCTGTTTCAGTTGCTCATTTTAATGAGGCATAACTACCCATGAACTGGTCTCTAGTTTTACACATGGCTGAGTGTGCTGTCTGGACATCAATTTATACAGCTACGGAGATCTTGGACTTCCCCATGCTGTAAGGTAGGTGTGCACAAACAAAGCATTCTCACTCTGAACTTCTTCTTCCAACTTCTTTCATGTGTTGGTACCAAATGGTGTTTCCCAAATGTGCAGTGCTGTCCAAGTAATTGTTTAGTTCACTGTCATCTCCATGCATGCTTCTCTTGATTCTTAATGTTTTCATGTAGTTTGCTATAACTACATCCCTGAATGCATCTATATGGCTCTTTCTTACTGGGGGATCCTCAGGTATCCTGGTCCATGGTGCAGGCCTTCTCATCTGGCCATCTGGGTAGACAAAATTCTGGCAGATTTTTCCTTGTCCTCGTATATCTTTTTCTTTCTGGTTAGGAGTGCCCATGTCCACGCTGGCATTGATCCTGTATATGGTTGTATTGTGGAGCTTGTACTTGTTCCTTTCACTGGAACATATATGCTCAGCAATGTTGTCTTTGTGGGTTCATTTCTCAGCTCCTCTACTCTCTTTCTTTCTTTGGCTAAGAATGGCCTTACTGTGTCTGCTATCAGTTGTGCTCGTGCAGAGATTTTCTCCAGGTTTGCTCTTTCCTTTCCTGGTATTGGATCAAGAGTTCCTAATACTGTGGTTTCTGTTGGCTTTCTGTCCGACTTTTCTTGTCCCTCCATGATATCCGCTTCCTTCATTTGGATCTTTTCTTTGCTTATGGTGGGATTTCTCATAGTAGGCAGGCTTTTCTTTTCCCATGCTTTGAATTGTGGCTCTGCAGTTATTGACACGGGCCTGGTGTATGTGCATTTAAGGTTTGCATGCGTGTGGTTGTCAATAACCTTTTCACATTCATACTTTGTCGACCCTGTCTCTGGCTTCTCAATTTGCTTGTTTCCATAAGTGTGTGTGTGTCATTGCTAATCACATCCAGCTCAAGTTCATTCATTCCACCATCAGATCTTCTAGGGACTGGGATGACTATGTAAGGTCTGGGTACTTTTGTAGGTTTCATGCGCACATCATTAGGTGGGTGCACTGGAATACGAACGCTCTGTGCACCAATAAAAAATGCGGTTCTAATTGTTAATGACAGTAAGACAATGATGAATATAATACATAGATACATTATGCCTCTGTCGGTCAGGTGACATTTACTTCCAGAAAAATATGGACGTCTTTCCTCCTGTGCCAGGACAAGGTTGCTGCTCTGGATCCCCATCTCGATCATTCGCCAAAATGTTAACTTTTACTATATTCCCTTAAACAATATTGTCTTTCGGATTCTGTGTTAAGAGTTGCAGGTGTTCCACAATTGTCTCCCCTCTTGTGAATGATGAATTGTCTATTATCTCGGGATACAGTTCCTTTACTAGACTTTGGGAAGTGTCAAAATCAAGCAACAATTCAGCAAGTCTCTTTACTGTGCATATTCAAGGTATATCAGCTCCCAGTCTATGCCTCTTATCTGCTTCATTCCCGAAGACATATTATGTCTTTGTCAATAGAAAATAAGAAAGGAAAACTCTGGCAATGTTCTCTCGATCTGTCCCTTGGTGGAAAGTCTAAAATCTTCTCAAATAGTTATGCTGGTGGATGGAGAGTTCCACTTGCATTACTATTCCAAGCAAGAGCATGCCCATCTGTGTAGCATTAGCTGGGTCTCTGATGAATGTGAGGACATCAACATCTACAGGTCTCCCCACTAGCTATGGAAAATCAGTGATTAAACAAAAGAAAACGCTGCTGGCCAACCTGGTGTCTTCTGGTGACAGGGACATTTGTCCTGTCTTGCTGAGGTTCAGGATTGTATGTTTTCACTTCACTATGAACAATGTCTGCACGTTTCGTTTGCGTGGAGTGCAACTAAGATTACAATGTTATTTAGGAGTATGCTCAAACGTTCTGTATTTGCTGGATCTCAAAGAAACATGAGTACGTCTGTCGTTCTCCTGACAAGATTTGGACAGTCTTCGATTAGGCAAAGAACAATGTATTGACAAGCTCATTTACTTCCTTCTTTGCTTGGGACATTTAGCTTTTACTCACTGTATTCCAGAAGTAGGAGGAATTGCTCGGTGATCACAGTAAGCAGCGTCCTTATAGTCTTTTTGTTTTCAGGATCTTGAAGAAAGTTGGTGACACTTGTGAGTCTCCCCACCAGTGACGGATACAATCTTAGCACTAGATCGAAGTAGGTCACCATGTCTTTGGTGATGTTGCTATTGTGGGAAACCATGGGTAATTCCAAACAAAGTCTCTGTGTGGAAGGAATCGGGGTACTGTATTTTCTTTGAATTTTTGTGTCCTCGATCAAAATTTGCCATTTCATTTTCTCGTCACAGTTTTAGTGTGCCTCAATCCAAAATTCAAAATCAACAGATTATGTTGTGGTTTATAAATGCAAATTTCTTCTTCACCCTGCAACTAGGATGCACAGAGTGTCCGTTTTCTAAGTGCTTATCCTCTTTTTTGCTCAGAGGAATGTCCAAAGTGATACCACAACTATCTCACAAAAGTTCCTTTGTCTTTACTTTACTGTTGCTCATGCGTCCTTTTTCGTCGCCATGGATCTTGTCTGCACGTGCTGTGGTTCTTCCCCGTCGCTCGTTGTCTCCTCGCACTGGAGTGCAGGCAGGGGGCCTCCTCCAATGTAGAGTTTGATATCGCCCAGAAAAATCCAAGCTCTTCTGCCTTGTAGTTTCACTGCGGAAGGAGTGCAGTCTTCCACTGTGAAGGGGCCATTAAACCATGGCTCGTCCCACCTTTTTCTCGTATGGTTCTTTACAAGGATGGTATCTCCAGGGAAAATGGATGGTACACAAAGTCCTTGAGCTGTGCCTGTAGTAGTATCGCCTTCTGTATTCTGTGCTGCCCTGCACCCTTTTCGTTGTCGCTGCAGCTGGTCTGAAATTACAGTAAGGCAAGATGTCATGCAATTCAGGTAATTTTGCATTTCGGACCCTAAGACTTCTCCTGTTAACTGGGCATCACATCTAGCTCTGTCTCGGGGTGTCAGGGGAGTGCACATTCTTCTCCCCGAGGCTATTTCATGTGGCGTGAGGTGATGGTCAGAACCAGGTTGGTTTCTGAGTGCATATAGTGCCAAAGGAAGGCAGTGCAACCATCCCTTCCTTAGGGTAAGCTTCAACTTGGCTATCCTTGTCTTTAATAAGCCGTTGAGCTTCTCACTGATTCTTTATTTTTTGTATTTTTTTATTTTTTACATTTATATAGCGCACAGACAGCCCAGGGGCATTGTGGCGCTGTTACTTGCAGCGGGCTTAGTTACATTATGCATAAGTTACGACATTGGAGTGCAGAGATGTAATACATGTTACGCATTAAACGTACATAGTTCAAATATCCATATAGGGGATGGACGTCATGACAGGGGTAAGGTGATCAGGCGAATAAGGTGGTTTTCATGGTTTTGCGGAAGGTGGTGATCCTGTTACCTTGCGGATGATACGCCGATGAGAACTTGTGCTTTATACCAAGCAGCAAGCTAATCTGTTCGAAAATCTCATTTACAAAGTGAGCCCCATTATCTGATCTCATGACTTCACATACGCGCCACCTGGGGAATACCTCTCTCACAAAAAATGTGGCCGAACAGGTAGAGTCTGGTTGTGTACATGGACCTGCTTCTATCCATCTAGAGAATGGACACACCACAACAATTAGGTATCTGTACCCGTTATATACTTGAATCATGTCGACATAATCGACATGCAAGTGCTGAAAAGGCCCATTTGGCCTTGGGATGACTCCGCTCATGACTTTTAATGTGTGCCCAGCTGTGAATTGTTGGCAGATTATACAGTTCACTATGAAAAATGCAACATGCTCGGTTAAGTTCAGTATGAACCAGTCTCTGCAAGCATTGACGCTATATTCTCTTTTGTCATGTGTGCCGGATAATGTAGCTTCTCCAGCGCTAATTTTAACAGGGCTATAGACATTATTGGTTTACCAGTACTGTCTTGTCACCACAAACTGTCAGAGGGGTTTAAAGAACACCCTCACCGTTTCCAAAGATTTTTCTCTTCCTGTGATGCCTCCCCTTGGAGTTCCATCAACTGTGTTTGCCCCAAATTATTATAACTTTCAGGTGCAATCCGTTCAACCATCATTCTCTCATTTGTGGGTAACTTCCACTTCCATGATCGTTTCACTCTTGGATGGCATACATTTGGCTTCCGTGTCTGCTGCTTGATTTCCGCGTGAGATAAAATCTGTCCCTTTCGTGTGGGCGGTGCATTTCACGACCTCTATGCCCATTGGGAGATGTACTGCCTTGATCAGCCTGTCCAATAAGGCTGCGTTCTGCACTGACGTGCTGTCTGCTCGGAGGTAGCCCCTCCTTTTCCAGCGCGCTAGGCCTGCGTGCACTGTTGACGTCACATAGGCGGAGTCACTGTACACAGTTACTTCCTGGTCTGCCTGAGTCTCAATGGCGAATATCAACGCCGATAATTCTGCAGCCTGTGCTTAGTAATGAGATGGTATTCGCGCACTAAGAAGTACTCGAAATTCTCCATTTGCGGTATGTTTTATTACACCAATGCCTGTATATCTTTGCCCATCGTTTTGATCGATTCTAGAAGAACCGTCAATAAAGACACTTTCTCCTTCTGCCAAAGCATTTTCTTTTACTCTGGGGATTTTATCATAGAATTCTTCATAGTTTGCGCAGTCATGGATTGGCTCTCCTTCAGTGACTGGCTCTGCTATGAACATAGCTGGGTTCACTATCTTGCATCAGACTATTTTAATTGATGGATTTGATATGTTCACTCCATAAGCAGAAGCCCTCTTAGATGTTAGCGTGCCCTTTGGTTTTTCTAGGATAGCAAATAGTGAGTGCTCGACATACAACGTCATGGAGCATCCCATTACAATGGTAGTAGCTTTTTCAATGGCGAATGCTGCGGCAGCCAAACTTTGTTTGCACGTGAAATGGCCCCTCATGACAGGGTGTACATTTCCACTATAGTATGCCAGGGGCTCGTACCCCAATGTGGTTCTCTGAGTGAGCACTGCCGTCATAACGCTGCCATCCATGTGTGAGAATAAGAAAAATTCCTCTGAATAATTGGTGATTTCTAATACTGGTGCTGTGCAAATTGCTCTTTTGAGTTCAGCGAATCCTTTCTCCATGGTCTCAGACCATTCAATCTTTTATTTTTCCACCTGGGCCTCCTTTAAGGCCTGAATCAAAGGCTTGGTGTAAGAGCTGTAGTCGAAGACCCATGCCCTGACATAATTGCAAAGGCCTAGGAAACTGCATCTGCTTTACCTTGTGCGGCTTGACCATGTTTAGTATGGCTTCAGCTCTTTCTTGGTTAACTCTTTTTCCTTCATGCGAGATCAGCTGGCCTATGTACAGCACTTCTTGTTGACAATATTGTAGCTTTTCTTTGTCAACCTTATATCCTTTCTCAGCCAGTATAGTCAATAGCTGAAAAGAATCATGTCTGCATTGCTCCTCTGTCATGCTGCAAATTAAGATGTCATCCACATATTGCAAGACAACACTTTCTAATGCAATATTGTTAAGGTCCATCTGCAGGACTCTGTTAAAGATAGAAGGAGACTCACAGTACCCCTGGGGTAGCCTCGTGCTTTTCAGACCATTCTGTCTGAATGTGAATGACGTCAGATCTTGTGAGTCACGGTGCAACGGAATTGAGAAAAATGCGTTTTTCAAGTCAATCACCATGAAATATTTTGCCTCAAAAGGTATATTACATATAATTGTAGCCGGGTTCGGGACTAAAGGGAACTTGGCCTCAACAATATCATTTATTGGGCATAAATCCTGAATTAGCCTCCAAGACCCTCGCTTTGATTTCTTGATATGATAAACAGCAGTATGCATGACGATTCTGATGTCACTAAGATGCCATTTTTCAGCATAGCCGAAATGGTCTTAAAAATTCCTTCATCTGCCTCCCTGGACATGGGGTACTGTCGTGCGTTTGGAAGAATTGCTCCTGGCTTCAGTTTAATTCAGACCTCTCCAACCCCTTTCAGTAAGCCTACATCGTAGGGGCCTGCATTCCATACTGAGACAGGTACTTGGGCATGTCGTCATCAAAATATTCAGGACGGTTCCATGCCAACATCATTCTCTGAGGCACTTCTCTTTTAATCATTCTCACCCAAAAGGTTAGAGTCACCGCCACTGTTGTCTCTCCCATATCTGCTTGCTCTTCAAACAGATCATCATCAGTGATGTCAGTCAATTGGTATCCTTCTTTAATGGCGATTACTGCGCACCATTGCTGGCCTTCATCATCATAACCGTCAATTAAAGCCATTTTCCCTCATACTGCAGCGGTGTGTATCATCAAGGGAAATACTTGTCCCTTTTCCTCGTGCATAGGTATTCTTGGCCTGAATAGAAATTCATCTGGGGTCCTCATGGTTTAGTCAGCAACCTGCCATTAGCACACGTATTCCATACACAAATATTTCGGGCTCTAATGGTGTAGCCCTCATAGCTGTGTGTCCTGCATATGCTCTAATCATTTCGCATACGTTTGAATAGTACATTCCTGGAGTTGAACATATTATGCCCTCCTCCGTGAATGTCATATTTAACTTTGTCATTAGATCTCAACCCAAAATGTTTACTGGGGTCTGCCGTGAATATAATAAAGGCACATTCATTTTGCATTCTCCTATAGATACTGGAAGTGCGTTTATGAAGGGAACACAACTTGTAGCTCCTGTGAAACTCTGAGAATTTATGGCATCGCCGGACAAGGAAAACTTTCCTTCACGTATGCACCAACGTGTTGCGCCCGTGTCAACTAAGAAGGAATATTCTCTATCCTCCATAACAACATCCACCCAAGGTTCCCGGTGAGGGTCTGGTGTCACTGATAGGATAGAACACATCAGGGCTCCCAGTGAGCTGTCCTAGTCCATATATATAGTTTTGGTCTACCTTGTGCTGATGGATTCCCCCATTCCCAGGGTTACCTTCCATTCCAAGGCTCACGGTCTGCCCTCTGCTCATCGTTTGTGACAATTGCATCAGTGACTGTTGGGACTGCCCTTTGTAGACAACATACTACACTTTCGGGTTGTGGGTTTTGTGGCACTCCTGACGTTTGCTGTTGCACCATTTGTTTCTGTGCAACCCCCTGTTGTTAAACCGCAGGTGGATTCACCATGCCTGCTCCTATTCCTTGGCCGTTTTGCATCATGCCTTGATTTCTACATGTGCGCGCTAAATGCCCTTTCATCCCACACAACCAACATACTGGCGGTGGTCGGATCACTTGCCCATTTGACATATCTTGATTGCCATTTTGCATATTTTGAAAACCTCCTTGATTCGTTTGGAAACCTCCCTGATTATTCTGCCATCCTCTTCCTCTGAATCCTCTCCCTCTGGGGTAAAACCCATTATTGCCCTGATTACTCTGTTTTGGAGTATTGACCAGCTGCATGCTCAACCCATCTGTGCTAGTTATCATTGCTCCCTCGAGAGCATATTTTGATCATTTCTTCTGTACTCATTTTGCTTCTTCACCCTTCCGTGCAGCTTCCTTTTTGCGGTTCTTTTCTTGCAGTAGCCTGCAATAGTGTGTGATGGTCAGCTGTCTTTCTGACCATGGTTTGGCCTCAATTCCTACCAATTTCTTGAGCTGTTTCTGTACCAGCTCTGGCAGCCCTTGGCACAATATATGGTAGAACACAGGTATAGATTTCCCCCAAGATTCATGAGTATTGAGTACCCATGCGTCTAGAACATTTTATATGTAAATCAACAGATCCTCCGACTCCTTCATTTTCTGTGTCATTATAGCTCCCATATCGGAAGTGTCTGGGTATAGCACTCGTAGTGCTTTCCAAACTGAGGCTCTGCAATTGTTAAATGGAGCTCCGTCATGTGCAGTATTAATTGTGGTCACACGAGGGTAACCTGCCTGTGTCCACACATCGTCTGCTCTCTCACCAAGTAGGGTGATTAAGAGACCCTTGATATCCCCAATAGCTAACGTGTTCCCTCCTGTCATTTTTTCTAACTCGTGTATCCATTTTCTGGCTCCCGATGTCAAAATTGGAAGCTTGTTTTTCAAATGTTCTCGATCCATGTGTGGCCATGGAATATATTGTGGTCTTGCTCCCCCTTTCTCGAGTAACGGAAATTGGGATGCATAGCCCTCTCTCTCTTCTCTCATTGTTCTCCTGTCTATTGCAGGGGTAATATTCCCACATCGCCGCCTGTCTGGCATTGTCCTAAGCCTGCTCACATAGGATGGTGGAGACACCCCCCTCTGACTTTGAGATACTTCTTCATGTCGGTCTGACTGTGTGGCTAACTCTGATGCCCTCAGTGCAGACTCACTAGTGTCTGACCACCTTATCCCTTTTCCCCTTGGGAATCGCCTTTTGCGCCTTCTCTCTTCCTCCTTTTCCTCGCGCTCCTCCCTTTCTGTGTCAGACATTGTCTGTCCCCAATTCGTGCAACTTCTTGCATCTTCTTTGTTCCTACTTATTTCTAATCTATCCAGGGATAGTTCTCTATTCCCACTACTTCGGAGACATCCTCAGTGTCGTAAAGCTGAGTGCTCTCTAGGCGCTCCTCTTCTCCCTTCCCTTGGGGTATATGTTCTAACCCCATTTCATCTTATATTCTATCGATTGTTTCTCCGATGTTTCTGGTGTCGAAGTCATCTTCAATATTCTCCCTAGACATGCCTGGTACTGAATCGTACTCAGGAAAGAATTCTTCAATGTCTTCCCAATCTACTATTGGCTCAGGTTTTTTAATCTCTCTCTTCAGATATTCCGGATCGCGTGCTCCCTGTCTTCATTTAAGTTCTACATCATCATCTAATTCTCTGCGCTTACTCGCCTCTTCTCTGACCCTATCTTCTTCCTTTTTCTTTGTGTCTCTACGTTCATCTGCCCTTCGGAATTTCCTCATCCCTTCATCTCTTTATTCTTTTTTCTCGTATTCTTTGCTCTACCTCTAACCTTTGCTGCTTCTGTCTGTCTGGATCATTGGCTGCTCTCTGTTTGCGATCGAGCTGTCTTTCTTGCTCTTCACGATATAACTGTTCTCGTCTTTGTCTATCTTTTTTCCTTATTCTTTAATCTCTCAATTCTTTCTCTTTCTCCTTCTCCTTTCTCAGTACATCGTCTAATCTCTCCTTTTGTTTTGCATCATTAATGCCGTTGCCATAAAATTTCAATAAAATCTGCCCTCCCATCCATTTGTACTTTGCGAATGCTTTCTCATCAGTTCTATCTTCGCTTCCTTTCCATCTTTTACCTTCTCTCTCCTTGTTGAGAGATGCACTTGTTTGTGTCTAGTCCCTTCTTTCGTCATCGTGTCTCTCCTTGTCCCTTGGGACTGTGGAGGTGATATCCTTATCTTTATCTTTACCTTGATTTTCGTCACTACTTTGCGTAGGTGACACATATGCTGGGTTGCTATACCCTGTAGCTGCTTTAAGTTCTCTCAGTGGGTATAACCCCTCGCCTTTATTTTCTTCATTCTTCGTTTCAGATGGGGTGGGTGGCGCGGTGGAGTCTCACCCCCCTCTGTGCATACATCTACAGGGTAATTCATAGAATTTCGCTGAAAAGTGTCGCAAGCGGCTGGCGCAGAGTGTCCGCGTGCGATTGACTGCCAGGCACGTGCGCTAAAACCGATTTCCGCGCACAGCGTATTCATGGATTTCATGCTCCCAAACCACCCGTGGCGCAGAGTATCGCAGCGACCCTGCATCAGCGCCAGTAACGCCCCCAAGAACGGCCTTGCGCAAGGAAAAGCCATCAAAATCGCTAAATCATCGCAAAGGGCTGCGCTAACCCTGGACCAGTTTACAGGGCTGCCAAACAAGGAACGCAAAGCGGGAAACGTGCATATCAGGGGTACACGTGAAGTCATACACGCGATTAGCCAGGGTACGTGTATTACAGGGGTACGCGGGAAGTTTAACACGCGATTGGCCAGGGTACGTCTATTACAGGGGTACGCGGGAAGTTTAACACGCGATTAGCCAGGGTAAGTGTATTACAGGGGTACGCGGGAAGTTTAACACGCGATTAGGCAGGGTACGTGTATTACAGGGGTACGCAGGAAGTTTAACACGCGATTAGGCAGGGTACGTGTATTACAGGGGTACGCGGGAAGTTTAACACGCGATTAGCCAGGGTACGTGTATTACAGGGGTGCGTGGGAAGTTTAACACGCGATTAGCCAGGGTACGTGTATTACAGGGGTGCGTGGGAAGTTTAACACGCGATTAGCCAGGGTACGTGTATTACAGGGGTACGCGGGAAGTTTAACACGCGATTAGGCAGGGTACGTGTATTACAGGGGTGCGTGGGAAGTTTAACACGCGATTAGGCAGGGTACGTGTATTACAGGGGTACGCGGGAAGTTTAACACGCGATTAGCCAGGGTAAGTGTATTACAGGGGTACGCGGGAAGTTTAACACGCGATTAGCCAGGGTACGTGTATTACAGGGGTACGCGGGAAGTTTAACACGCGATTAGCCAGGGTAAGTGCATTACAGGGGTACGCGGGAAGTTTAACACGCGATTAGCCAGGGTACGTGTATTACAGGGGTACGCGGGAACTTTAACACGCGATTGGCCAGGGTACGTGTATTACAGGGGTGCGTGGGAATCATCACACGCGATTAGGCTGGGTGGGTCCTCACAGGTGTTCCCTGTACACCCTCCACGGCCCCTGCAGGCAGCCTACAAAACAGGGGACTACCCTGCACACCTGCTCATGTCCCCCTGCACCCCCACCCCCCAGCAGTGCAGGGGCAGCCTCCACCAGGCCCCCACTCATGTCTCCCACCACCCCCACCCTCCCGCCACCAGGGGCAGCCTCCACCAGGCCCCCACCCATGTCTCCCACCACCCCCACCAGTGCAGGGGCACCCTCCACCAGGCCCCCACCCATGTCTCCCAACACCCCCACCCACCAGCACTGTGGGGCATGTGGCCAGCAGGCAGTCAGGCAGCAGCAGATGGCAGGTGGGAGCGTGCTCAGGGCTCTGGGGGGCAGTAATTTGGCCTCCTGGCCAGGAGCGTGGTCTCTCGTGTGTGAACGCGTGGACAGCCTGATAGGTAGTGAAATCCCACACGTCAGCAAAGGCCCTTAGCGCGTAAACCCGTCAACAGCATATGCGCGCCTATAGTCACCTGCACGTGCAGGAAATTGTTGCGTGACACGTCCCAGTGTCAAAGCGTGTGATTGGTGAAAATGGATCTACACGCAGAAGTGACAAAGCGTGTGATTGGTGAAAATGGATCTACACGCAGGAGTGACAAAGCGTGTGATTGGTGAACGTACACGCCGCGTAAGTGACGCTGTACGTGTGGGCCTGTATATAAGGTACATGTAGAACACCATTTCCTTGTACGTGCTTTTCGTGGAGAGCGAGTGGGTGAATTCTGTACTTCTTGTCGGTTCACACACGATTTACTTCACGGCGTTTCCAGTTCGTATTCCCTGTTACCTCTGACAGCTTTTTCTCTTTTTTCTCTTTTACTGGTTTACCTGGGCCTGTTCCCTCAAACAGTGTCCCCTTCTACTGTTGTCCTGTCTTCTCAGACAGCGTACACATCTTCTTTTGGCGGGGGTTTAGCCAGCCAAACGCGCTCATTCTTCACGCTCTTTTACCTGGCAGACGGTGAGTCACGCACGTATCCAACTTCTGTGCTTGCCCCGTGTGTAGCCTACCCCTTCAGAGGTCATTCTAGGCTGCGTGTGACACGCATACGTTCATTCTTGTGTTACTGGGTGCCACAGCGTAGTGCAGGTTTTTCTTTCTGCACACGTGGTCTAGGAGGGGTTGCGTGCACGTCATCTCCCTTTTTTGGGCCTCCTGTGCGTTGCGTGACCCGTCATCTTTCCCCAGGGGTTACAATCAGCCGTGCTAGAGCACTAGGGTACAATTACCATCTGGTACCCAACCCCTTTGACCCCCAATTGCCCAGGACAATTGTCTACAGCCACTCCCATACGCACATTAATATCAGTGCCATGGCTGGGAGGCGAGGATTCCGTAAGGGTGGCAAAGGTGGAAGAGCCACAAGTGGTGGCCGTGGTGGATCCGGTAGGGGACGTGGTCGTAACTTGCAGGGTGAGCCTGTCCCCCCATGTGTGGAGGACCAGTCAAGGGCACCCATCATCCCCCCCCTCCCCCCCTCCCCCCCTCCCGTTGAGGCTGAAGTGGCTGACACCATCCATGCTCAGCCCTTGTTGGACCAGCCCATTGTGGCACCAGACCTGGCTGACTCCATGGCTGACTTCCAGGTCAGCAGGGCTACGACACGTGCGCTGGTGCACGTTGATGCCATCATGCCACGTGGATCTGGGGCAGCAAGGTCATCTGCTGCACCAAGGAGGCAGGGCGGAGTGGCTGCAGGGGCAGCTGCGGCTCCATCCACCCCAGCCCTCACACACCCAGCCAGGACAGTGTCGGTCCTAGTCCATGCTGCTGACATTCCCCCTGACACCATCACACTAGAGCCAATGCCTGCACCAACTCCCATGCTGAGTGTGCAATCCCACACTCCTGATACAGAGTCCACCAGGGCTCCTGCCCCTAGTGTCCAGAGCGGCGCAGGACACTCAGGATCACCACCACCTTCCAAGCGGAAGAGGAAGAGTGCTCGTCCGGCACAGGCTGATGCCCCAGACACGGCTACACAGTCCGGCCCGTCCAGGAAGCCCAGCTTCACGGATGACGAACTGAATGCACTTGTCCAGTATGTGTCCGGACATGACAACGAGATGGTCATTGTTGCAGGATCCAAGACCACACCTGCACAACGCCAGGCACACTGGCAGACCGTTGCGGACATCGTAAGTGCCCTTGGAATCGTGAGGCGCACAGCCAATGATTGCTATAAGCGCTGGAATGACCTAAAGCGCAGGGCAAAGAGTAAGCTGGCCTCAAGTCATGCCGCAACTCTAGTGACTGGAGGTGGGTCTCCAGTAGTAGACATGGAACTCACTCCACATGAGTCAGTCGCTGGGACCTACGTCACGGAGGAACAGATCCAAGGCGTGGGAGATCTGGCTGATTACGAGGCATTGTCCGGTGAGTGCACATGCATGTGTGTGTCATCCATGTGCATGGTGTGTGTGTGAGGGCTTCTGTTTGGGTGCCAGGTGAGAGTGTGTGCGCCTCAGTCGTATGGGTCAGCCATGTGCTTCATGCAATACTTCCTGCGCAGCTGCATTTGGCCATAGCAGTATCCCTTCTGCCAACAGTAGACATCTAGCACAACTGCACGCCAGTTGCCCTTGAAGTGTCACCTTGACACAACATATTTGCTTATTTTTCACTGTTCATTCAGTCAGTTTGTTTGCATTCCACCACTTTCACTAGGCATGTCGCTGTCCACTAGTCACATGTCTGACATGGGTATGGTAAAGGGGAGTGACTTTGTTACCTGGATATCATTTGTACACACATGTCCCTGTGCAATTTGACCATTACAGACTGGCAGCTCCAGGTGAAAAATCTGACCTGTTAGAATCAGAAAAGCTATTACATGCGGGAACTGGACTGAATGAATAGGTGCTGCCCTCCTCTCCATCTTCACTCAATAGCAATGGTACATGCCATCTGTGTGATGGCATGTGTGTTTCACCTGCCAATCACAGGCCAATGTGTGATGCCACTGCCAGGCAGCATGCAGAAAATGTGTTCATCTTCCATCTTGGTGTCATCAGTGTGTGCCGTTTGCCTGCACTTCATACGCAGTGAGGGTGCATGCATGGGAGGGTTTTAGTCATGTGGGACATGTGTCAATCAAGTACTGGTTCTCTTGCTTCTCAGCCCTCAATGTGTGCCATGGTGCTAATGCCTGTTTCCATTACTTTGTTTTCATGTCTTTGCAGGGGAAGACGCACCTGATACTGCTGGGGTTGTGGAGATGGTGCAGACCCAGGAGGTGTCCCAGGGCCGACCAACCACCAGTGAGGGACGTGGTGTGGTGGTGGGGGAGAACCCACAAGTGCTGCAGGTCGTGCTCTCAAGGGGTGTCTCTGGCTGCACCTCCCCCGAGCTGTACTCAGGTGTTGATTCGGATGAGACCTACGTGCCGTCGCAGGTGAGTGTTCCAGGGAGGGATTCTGTTCTGTCTCACCCACCTGCACCAGGGTCAGTACCCTCCATGGGGATGTCAGTGTTGGCAGCTACGCCTTCGGTGGTTACGGATGCAGGGTCACACTCCGCAACATCTGATCCTGTTCCTGGGCCAGCAGATCAGAGGGGGAATGCAGTCCTGCAGCCTCAGGCAGTGCGGGCACAGCAAGGCGCAGTTCGCCTTGCCCCAGACAGGTGTGGTGCCCGCCGACGTGGTGGCCGTACGCCACCCGGCAATACCGCATGGGAGCAATCCATTTATGGTATGGCTACCCAACAGGCTGCATCATCCGAGATGATGGCTCAGGCCATGGATAGGGTGGCCACTTCCATTGTCCCCCCAGAAAGGCTGATGGAGCGACTAGAGCAGGCAACCGACTCCATCTGCCAGTCACACAGGGAGGACATGTTGGGGTCCAACAGGGACAGGCGGGCGGCACTGGCGACTCTGCAGGAGGCCATCTCCA
This sequence comes from Ambystoma mexicanum, assembly GCF_040938575.1. Classification (NCBI taxonomy): domain Eukaryota; kingdom Metazoa; phylum Chordata; class Amphibia; order Caudata; family Ambystomatidae; genus Ambystoma; species Ambystoma mexicanum. The sequence continues at coordinate 413,020,891 of NC_090925.1, forward strand.
TTGAGTCCCAGGGCCACAGGGAAGCCCTGAGGCAGGAGCTCCTACACCTCAGGACGACTCTTGTTGGTTGCCTCTGGGGTTGCCATGTCGGGCACTTCCACATCTGGCACCAGTGGCAACCCCAGGCCAGAGGGGCAGAGGGGCACCAGCTTCACTGTCACCGAAGTTGGTGTCCTGGTGGAGCATGTCCTGGGGCAGTATGATGCCCTCTTTGGATCGTCCCGCGCCAGCAAGGAAGGACGGCAGAGGATCTGGGCCGACTGTGTGGTTGCCATCAACGCGGAGGGGGTGGCAACCCGCGACGTCCTGAAAATCAAGAAGCGCTGGGAGGACTTGAGGTCCAGGACCCTTGTGAAGGCCCGACGCCTCGTGGAGGGGGGCCGGGGCCGCATGAGTACCATCCAGATGAGGGTCCTGGAACGCGTACGCCCAGCGCTCCACGCCCAGATCCTTGAGAGGGAGGCCCGTCTGGAGTTGAGCGGTAAGTGTCCATGCATTACTGTGTGAGACAGGGCATGTTGCGGTGTGCTGGTTCTATGATACTTGCCTGTATGTGTGCCATAGCCCATGTATGCATGTATGTGTGCAGGGACATCATGGTAATGCATGTGCGACCAGTGATGTGTGATGCACATGGTTGTTGCATGTGTTGAAATGCCGCATGGGGAGCCTTAATCAGATTATGAACATGAGAGCATGCCAGTCTCTGTACCTGAACATGGGTGGGGGTGAGGGATGGGTGCTGATGCCAGGTACATATATGGTAGCCATGTCTGTGTGCCTGACCTGCGTGTCTGTGACTTGTGCATGCCATGGATGCATGACACATGTGTGTGACAATGCAGAGATTCAGTAAAGCAGCAAAATTACCCTTGTATCCGCTGTGTTTGGTGTGTTTGGGGCCAGATGGATGTGACTGAGGTGAAGTGTGTGCATGTGATGGGCATGAGGCATGATGCATGTGAGTTACATATCATTGAATGTTTCAAGAGTCCATTGGACATGCATGGAAATGTCCATGGCATGCACCATGCCTGTTACTGTGTGTGTTTTGCCTGGACTGACCCATGTGTTGTGGAGGGACATGATGGAAGTGTACTTAGACAGTGGTGCTCATCTGCTATTGCTTCCTGTCTAGGGGACCATTGTACAGTGCCCTGATGCTTGTGTTCTTTGTCTCCCTCTACGCAGCGGCTAGTGAAGAAGAGGGCGGAGACGGCGCTGTGGAGCAAGGCGGCGGGGATGCCCCCACGGATGCAGCGGAAGGGGTGGGTGAGCCCCCACAGGGGCCTGCTACGGTGGGAGACGGTGAGGAGCCATCCAGGTTGGTGGTTTGCACAGAGGAGGAGGAGGCCGCCACTGGGGCACACATGGGGCCTGGTGGGGGCATCCCTGCTGGTGCAAGTGGTGCAGTCCAGGGCCAGGGGCAGGAGGCAGCACAGGTCACCGTGGAGGGGCCTGTGCATGTTGCTGTCCCTGACCCTGTGAGTGCACCACCATGCACCAGCAGGGATGCCCCGTCCCAGGCCCGTCCGCAGGTAGAGGGGATGTCCATGTCACCTGACTCCCCTCCACCTGCGGACGTGGGAACCCCTGGCCGTGCGGAGAAGGTCCTGATTGGGGTCGCGTTGCGCACGGCTGTGATTCGTGATGCCGTGCGTGCTTCCCGGGAGGAGCACGCACGTCATCACGAAGTGCACCGTGCCGACGTGGCCCAATTGGGATCGGCCATGTTCGGGGGTTTCCTGCATGTGTTGGCCAATGTGGCGGCCCTCTCCTCCTCTGTGCAGGCTATCCACCAGTCGTTCTCCTTGCCGTCTTCCAGCCCAGATGCCACCAGGGCCTCCTGTGGACCTGCCCCGACCAATGCAGCCAGCTCGGTGGGGATCCCATCCCTGCCACAGTCGGGAGTCAGAGATCCAGCAGGGGTGGACACCAGAGCAACTGGACCCCAGCAGATGGAGGATGTGACGGCATCATCGGGCAGGGCACGTGCACGACGGCGTCGGTGGTTTCCATCAGCCTGGATGCCGTCGTGCTGGCACAGGCAGTTGCGTCGGAGGCAGCAGCAGGCTCAACGTGGGAGGCATCATGGCTCGGGGCCATCAACATCGGGGGTGCAGGCATCGGCCGGAGGGCAGGAGAACCCTGGAATGGGAGTGGCTTCCGTGTGGGAGAGGTTGTGCCAGCGGATAGGTGCGGAGCGGCAGCGGGCAGAGGAGGAACGGCTCACGATGGTCAGGGCGGAGGACTCCATGCGGAGGGCGCTGAGGCGGGCTGAGTGCCTCGAGGGTCTTCGCAGGGAGTTAGAGCTGGACACTGCGTTATCCCTGCGGGACCTCGGGGCCAGGGAACATGCCCGCCTCCAAGCCATTGACCAGGAGTTCGATGATGCCCTGGCCCATGACAACAACCAGTGAGCCGTCCGAATAGCCCGCTGCCTTTGTATATAGTTGTATAGTTAGGGTTAGGTTTCCTTTGTTTTTTTGATTTTTTTTTGGTTGCGATTGGACAATGCACCACTTTTTTGTATATAGTTCCCTTTTTAGTTAGTAGTCAGTTAGGTTTAATTTGGTAGGGCTCATGGACCCAGGATGATCTTCTTGATTGGCTTATTTTAATTTTTCATAATTTTTTCTTGGACATTCATCTTGTTTTGTTTGATTTGCTTTGTGTTTTTTCTTATTTGCTGTTCAATACATATAATTTTTTTAATCTTCAATGTGTCGTATCATCTCATTGCTTTCAGGCATGTCATGTTGGGTGTTTTGTCATTCACTTGCAGCCATTGTGTGTGACAGACATGTGTTAAATTGCATTATTTACATTGGGGGTGTAACATGTAATTGCCTTTGATATGTGGGTGGATGTGATAGTTGGTTGGGCATTTTGGCAGGGGAGGATGGGCATTACAGACATGATTGGGGAATGTTGGGACCCAGGTGCAGGGGGGCATGGATTGGACATGGGTGGGGGCCTGCTGGCAGGTGCCCCACAGTGCTGGGGTGTGGGGGGGGTGGGAGACATGAGTTGGACATGGGTGGGGGCCTGCTGGCAGGTGCCCCACAGTGCTGGGGTGTGGGGGGGGTGGGAGACATGAGTTGGACATGGGTGGGGGCCTGCTGGCAGGTGCCCCACAGTGCTGGGGGGTGGGGGGGGGTGGGGGACATGAGTTGGACATGGGTGGGGGCCTGCTGGCAGGTGCCCCACAGTGCTGGGGTGTGGGGGGGGGTGGGAGACATGAGTTGGACATGGGTGGGGGCCTGCTGGCAGGTGCCCCACAGTGCTGGGGGGTGGGGGGGGTGGGGGACATGAGTTGGACATGGGTGGGGGCCTGCTGGCAGGTGCCCCACAGTGCTGGGGGGTGGGGGTGGTGGGAGACATGAGTGGGGGCCTGGTGGAGGGTGACCCTGCACTGCTGGGGGGTGGGGGTGGTGGGTGACATGAGTGGGGGCCTGGTGGAGGGTGCCCCTGGTGGCTGGGGTGTGGGGGTGGTGGGAGACATGAGTTGGACATGGGTGGGGGCCTGCTGGCAGGTGCCCCACAGTACTGGGGTGTGGGGGGGGTGGGAGACATGAGTTGGACATGGGTGGGGGCCTGCTGGCAGGTGCCCCACAGTGCTGGGGGGTGGGGGGGGTGGGAGACATGAGTTGGACATGGGTGGGGGCCTGCTGGCAGGTGCCCCACAGTGCTGGGGGGTGGGGGTGGTGGGAGACATGAGTGGGGGCCTGGTGGAGGGTGACCCTGCACTGCTGGGGGGTGGGGGTGGTGGGTGACATGAGTGGGGGCCTGGTGGAGGGTGCCCCTGGTGGCTGGGGGTGGTGGGAGACATGAGTTGGACATGGGTGGGGGCCTGCTGGCAGGTGCCCCACAGTGCTGGGGTGTGGGGGGGGTGGGAGACATGAGTTGGACATGGGTGGGGGCCTGCTGGCAGGTGCCCCACAGTGCTGGGGGGTGGGGGTGCAAGGGGACATGAGTTGGTGTTCATTAGTTCAAGGAGACATGTGCCTTTGCTGGGGGGCATGCCCATGGTGGGTGGGCTGCCTGCGGGACATGACCAGGGATGCAGGGTAGTCCCCTGTGGTGTGGGCTGCCTGCAGGGGCCGTGGAGGGTGTACAGGGTACACCTGGGAGGACCCACACTGTGAAATCACATGTGGAACTTCCCGCGCACCCCTGAAATACACGCGCCCAGGCTGTTCGCGTGTGGAACTTCCCGCGCACCCCTGAAATACACGCGCCCAGGCTGTTCGCGTGTGGAACTTCCCCCGCACCCCTGAAATACACGCGCCTAGGCTATTCGCGTGTGGAACTTCCCGCGCACCCCTGCAATACACGCGCCCAGGCTGTTCGCGTGTGGAACTTCCCGCGCACCCCTGCAATACACGCGCCCAGGCTGTTCGCGTGTGGAACTTCCCGCGCACCCCTGAAATACACGCGCCCAGGCTGTTCGCGTGTGGAACTTCCCGCGCACCCCTGAAATACACGCGCCCAGGCTGTTCGCGTGTGGAACTTCCCCCGCACCCCTGAAATACACGCGCCTAGGCTATTCGCGTGTGGAACTTCCCGCGCACCCCTGCAATACACGCGCCCAGGCTGTTCGCGTGTGGAACTTCCCGCGCACCCCTGCAATACACGCGCCCAGGCTGTTCGCGTGTGGAACTTCCCGCGCACCCCTGAAATACACGCGCCCAGGCTGTTCGCGTGTGGAACTTCCCCCGCACCCCTGAAATACACGCGCCTGGGATATTCGCGTGTGGAACTTCCCGCGCACCCCTGATATACACGCGCCCAGGCTGTTCGCGTGTGGAACTTCCCCCGCACCCCTGAAATACACGCGCCCAGGCTGTTCGCGTGTGGAACTTCCCGCGCACCCCTGAAATACACGCGCCTAGGCTATTCGCGTGTGGAACTTCCCGCGCACCCCTGCAATACACGCGCCCAGGCTGTTCGCGTGTGGAACTTCCCCCGCACCCCTGAAATACACGCGCCCAGGCTGTTCGCGTGTGGAACTTCCCGCGCACCCCTGAAATACACGCGCCCAGTCTGTTCGCGTGTGGAACTTCCCGCGCACCCCTGAAATACACGCGCCCAGGCTATTCGCGTGTGGAACTTCCCGCGCACCCCTGAAATACACGCGCCCAGGCTAATCGCGTGTGGAACTTCCCGCGCACCCCTGAAATACACGCGCCCAGCCTGTTCGCGTGTGGAACTTCCCGCGCACCCCAGAAATACACGTAGCCCGCTCCCCCAGACCCGATCGCGTGTGAAACTTCACGCGAACCCCTGTGATGCACGTACCCTGCTGAAATCGCGTGTTAGACTTCCCGCGCACCCCGGTATACACGCACACGTATTTTTTGTCAGCGGGTGTCCGTGTTTGTGGGTACCCCTTTGCACGTCTTTGTTCCTGGAGGGCCACAGTATGGGACATTCATCATGGCAGTATATAGGTGCGATTAGTTGGCGCACCTTTTGACGCACATTTCTTACAGCCGCAGAGACGCTACCGCCTGCTTTCTTGTGGCGGTCGTGTTTGTGCCTGTGCGCTGGTTTGAGCGTGCGCTTTTTTCCCCTATTCTATTCCATGAATACGTGTTGTAGGCGAGCGTGTGGGCGTTCCGCGCACTTGTGCCCTGTACTTCCCCCGTGACGCCCACGATTTGGCAAGTTGTTCCCCATTCCGAGTGTTACGCCCGTGTTCCGCCTACTTTTTTTGCGTGCGCCGCGCTATGTGCGATTTTCGCTGTGGCCTGTGCGATTTTCGCAGTGACCTGGCGCACGCTGTTAGATGGCCTGTGCGCCAACGTGCGCCGCGCACTTTTTATCGCACATCTGCTGGTTTTCTCGCGCACGGCCTTCCATGAATCGACGTGCGCTGCTTTTCGTGCGATTTTCGCAATTGCACTGCGATTTTCGCTATTCCACTGCGATTCGCACGTTTTTGCCCACTTGCGCCGCGCTAATTATTCCATGAATCGGCCTCCTAGTATCCAATCTATTGGCTGCTCCTCTTCCTTCTCTTGTTCATACATTTTCCAAAGCTCTAAAATAGCTAGGCGTTAGTCCAACTTTTTGCATAAACATTTTGTGGGCGGTCCTTCAACCCATTCTAGACTGTATTTTTTCAGCTTCGGTGTATGATTCGGCAACTGTTTGCACAGGTGTGCTAATAGAGTTATGTCCTCCATGTTTAAATCTGTTCCCTTTCTTTTTATATAACACTTTGTCAAAGCTTCGCGTGATTTAAACAATTTCAACAATATGAGCAAGCACCAATCACTGCAAGCTCCAATCCCGATTTTTTCACAAAATTTGATATCTTCTATTTTACTCAAAAAACATCAGGTTGTCTTCTACAACCTGCCATATATCCAATCACACAGTTTTTATGCTAGTTCCTTGAAGGAAAATGTTCCATCCTATGACATCACAACAATCAACGCATAAGACAGATGTTAACAGACTAGACAAACTCCAGCTGGTCACATGTCTCTCTGCCTCTAAAATTACCCCGACATAGGGGGTCATTACGACCCAGGCGCTAATTGCGCCAACTTTACCACCATGGTGTAAACTACGTTTACACCATGGTGGATGGTGGATTTACCGCCCCATTCCAAGGTGAGTGGGGCGGTAAATCCCCATTTCCCATTTTCCCTTCCCCATTCCCATTTTTGCCCCATAGGGCATAATGGGAGTGGGGAAGGCGCTAATTACGCCACCGTAAATTACGGTGGCGTAATTAGCATCATGGCAGGTTAGCGCCATGGATTTTAACGGCTGCTAAGAGCTAACCCTTAACGCCTGGGTCGTAATGAGGCCCAAAGAGTTTAAACTTATCCCTTTCACAGTGCCTTTAATCGCTGTGGTAGTCTATTTGTTCCCCTTTATTTGGGACTCTGGATACAAGTTTCTTCTAGCCGCGATATTAAAGCGTAGGAACAAGGTGGATACTCTCTCTTCTTGGGTGTCCTCCCCGGTAACTTCTCTCTTCTCCAGTGTCCTCCCCGGTATCTTCCCTCTATCTACTTAATTTTTCTTGAGTCATTATTCCCTTCCCCATATATAGATGTACATTCTTCTCTACTTCTAACTATATTTTGTTTTCCCGCCTCCCTCCGTTACCTTTTCCCTTACTTGTTTCTAAGGCATGCACTTTTGCCAAAGCATTAGTCTTTTTCACTCACCGTTGGCATGTTTCCTCTCTGGACCCTCGGGATCACCACCTTCGTCACCGCCTTCTTCAGCTTTTCTCCCGCTCAGCTGCCCGTAGGAGTGGGAAGGGGTTTCGTGGGGAAGCACAGGTCTCTTCAGACCTTGTTCTGCAGATTTTATTTTTACACTACCACTGTCTACGGGGAGTTTCACAGTCTACTCAGCCAAATGGCAAAGGACTCATGATATTGCTGAGGACCTAGAGTTATTTTATGTCGACGTCCAATGGGTGTCTTATTCTAATCGATAATCAATAACCATCCGATCTCTGCTACCAAGTGTACTCCGAGACCCACGGCCGGCCCATAGAGTCAGGGTTTGCTTAGAAGCACTTTAAGACAAGATAGCAGCACCCATGAGATGGATGGGGGTGCAGATTTTATACTTCAACACCAATCAATAAGGACAACTCAAACGGTTTGGCAAAGGGAGTCCGTTTAATGACAAGTACGGAAAACAGGGAGTTATGGATATCAGCAATGATGCAATCTTCCTTCTCGCTTCAACTCCAACAAACTTCATAAAAATTGTAACATTTATACTGAAAACTCGTCCTCATTGACGTGTAACACTCAAAAGTTAACATGCAATTTTATTGGTTAGGAAAATGTAACTTTACTATAGGTACTATATCTGTATATGGTAACGGAGTGAGGGGATTGGGTAAATACTTGTCAGGTGGGCATCTAAGCCCTTCCTTCAAAATGACTACTGCAGACATCACTAAAATTACGACGTCCTATTGGTTCTACTAACTATAGGAACATAGATTATTTGGTCCATTGTGATTGGGATGGCACCAACTCCATGCATACTTTTCCACTTTGCTTATCAGCACGCAGAATGGTCGGCCAGGTGTGAGGTGCCCCTTAGTTACCCGGCCGCCCTCCAGTCCTTGCTACAATCAATCATAACTTTACTAGCCATGTGTCAATTATTTCACTGTGGTTGGCTTCGAGACTGCATCTTCTGTCTGGAAAAGGTTCTGATATCTTCATCTGGCCTGGTGCCATGCGTAGGTGTGAACTCTTGTTTCTTCTCTCTCGGCTGGTCACGTGATTCAGACACCGTGAATTTGCCTCTTTTCCATCAATTTGTGTATTTGATTTTCGTTTCACCCGCCACCTGCCTTCGCTTTCTTATCTCGAACGTTCAGAGGCAGGATATTCTGTTCTTAGTTTCAATTAGACGTAACTACTGTTCGTCTCTTCTATTGGTATGACCTTGGCTTCCCTGGCACGAGTTGCCTCTGCTGAGTTTCTTTTTAGCCGTCTCTTCTCGTTTTGCTAAATGTGAAGATTTTCTAGTGTTACCTTTAGTAACCTGGGTTGATTCTGCTTCTTTGTTCAAAGTGGAAATATACTTGTAATAAGGTGCTTCGTTTGGGGTAGACTATGTATAATGGCGCTTGCCGCACTACTCTTCTACTAAGCATAGCAAGCAGCACTGTTTCTTGCGATTCCAAGCATGTTTACAGGTGTAAACTGGTTGAGTATCCTCATCTTGCTTACAGCTTAAACTTCTTACATTTTGACATCCTTCTTTTACCTTAAGTTCACAATATCCTTATTCATGGCATTTCGTCTCTTTGCATCATTCTCTGGTTGTCAATTCTTCTATCTGTGAGTCAGTCTGTGCCCTTGTGACATCACCATTCAACTTCTATTAAGGCCTTTTTAGTTCCTTCAGGGACTGTACTCAGACGATCTTCATTTCGTTTCATTTGCTGGTATGGTTTTCTCAATTGATACCTTACTGTCCATGGTTTCCTTGGTATCGGTACTTCAATAGGTGCTGTTCTTCTAATAGGCATTGGGCAGAGCCCTACTGTGGCTCTCTGCTGGTTTATTTGCTCATCATACATCACATATTTCGGTGTGAACATTTCTGGTACTTCAAAATGGGTGACTGGAGTGCAGGTTTTATTTGGGATCTCCTCTACACTAGTACTGAGACAAGGAAGGTGTTGTGCACGCCAACATGCCGCTATACCACTTTGGTACTGAGACGAGGAAGAGGGCTTCAGAGGAGTACTGTTGTCAAGACCAGGCATTTCTTACTAATCAGCCTAACCTAAGGGAAAGGATTCACACCTGCAACCCTTTTACACAAGCCATGTGTATAAAAGGGGTGTGGGCAGGAAGGTAAGGATTGAGAGGCGAGATGCTGATGGAAGCCGGGTGAGCCGTTATGAAGCCGGAGAAGCACACTGAAGACTGAAGCAGCTCAGTGTGCCAACAAGTGTGAAATGTGAGCAGGAGCTCTGTGGCTCAGGAGACCAGATGATGGGTCGTCCTTCATTCCATCAAAGGGATTGCTTGTTCTCCCATGGTGTTACAAGAGTGCAAAATTGTTTATGGGGCGGAGCAAGACCATCTGGAAGGAAGCCGGCAAGTTTGTGGCCAGTGTGATATGGAAATGGACTTCAAAGTGAGCCGGTGAGTTTCCCAGATAGAGAAACCCGGTGTTACTGTAACAGTGAGGCTCATAAAGTGAACTGCTATTGTTGAATGAGAGCAGAGACTAGTACAATGTAGCAGAATAGTTGCGTGCCTTGTTAAAGGAACAAGGGTGTTTTCGAAAATCTTTGAATATTACAAATCCTTCTTTTTTAACCAATTAACATTTTGTTTGCGTGCCTTTGAAGGAACGTTATCAAAGGTCTTCAACCAAAGAATGAAAGTAAAACACATAAAGTGTGTGATCTGTGAATTGAGAGAAAACCAATGCATATTGAATACCAAAATAAAGGGAAACGTTAAAGAAAGCCAATGTATATTGAATACCGAACCTAAGACCAATGAAGCAAACCAGTACATTTTGAACATTGAATGATGTTGCACAATGAATGAACTTCAAATCTTGAATATGAATATAATTAAGCAAAAAACGACTGCATTAAACTCTGAACTGCAATTGAATGATACTGAATGATTGTTGCACAGCGAATGAATACACTAAAGGCTCAAGGAAACCCAAGCAGCAAACCTTACTAAGTGAATGCAGTGTGGCAAGGCTACCATTTAAAAAGGGGTGCGTTACACATGGTGGCAGAGCCTGAGGTGGGAGGTGCCAGAGGAGCCCAAGAGCACAGCCCTAAACACAGAAGCCAATTAAGGAAACCAAATAAAGGTGACTTGGTGCACAGTAGCAAGTACCAAGGAACCTGTGAGAGACATTGAAGTCTTGGGGAAGTGAACCCTGAGACTTGGCAGGTCTATATGTGTTGTCTTTGGATCGGAGTCTCAAGAACCCCTTTTGTTTGGATTGTGTTATTTGAAACTTGTGAAAGGGAACCCCAGTATTGGTTCTGAACTATATTGCCTTGAACTGGAGAAAGGTAAACCTCAAGACTCTTTTTCATGGAACATTCTTGTGCTTGGGGAAAGGGAGCTGAGAGAAATCTGTCAGCTGGAAGAAGCTTGGAACTTTGAGTTAAACATTGTTTCTTTTGACTTTGACATCCGTACACATTTGTTTGTTCTAGTTGTGAGGGCAAGAATAGATTTTGGCTCAGACTTTCCTTAGTTTCATTCAGGTAGCGAAATCCAATCTTAGCATAAGGCAAGTTAGGCCTTCAACCATCCTGACATTTGATTTAATAAATATTTATTGTTTGAACTTTAAGTCTGTTGTCTCTGCCTAGCTTCATGATGCCTTCACATAGGGCTGTGCTATTTTACACATAGCTTTTTCAGCACATGGCCGACATCGCTCAAGAATGCAATAACCAAGCACATGCACGTTCCACTCTAGTTGGGGATCATCATAGTGGTGCAGGTTGACATCTTTGTGATAGTACATTGACAATTATCTTATGTGGAGCTAAACTGGAAGCTTTACAGTAGAATTGCATTCCCATTATGCGCTTGTCTGTGGCTCTGATACAAGGGACAACTGTGGCACGGTGATGTGTGGTTTGATAACTGAACTGGTCAATTTTACTCTTACATTACAGGTAGACTGCTTTTTTCTTGCAATTTTTGAACCTAACATAATATTGACTGTGTTTGATAAAATGTTTCGGCATGAAGTTATCTGGTTGATAGATTACCCAAACAGCCAATCACCATGTTGGTGAAATAATAGATGGGTTTGCTTCTCAGTTGAATGGTATGAGTCCAGCTAAGAAGATCAACTGCTACGCGGGCGTCCGATGCATTGTGCCACCCTCTGTATAGAAATCAGTAAACGCCCATCGCTTCTTAATTAATGCCTTAAGAGACTAGAAGGCAGATTTCTAAATGGATCTACAGGATGCCATGCAGACAGATTGAGAAATAGACACAAAATGCAGGAGCTCAGAAGTTTAAAGGAGGAAATTGGTGATTTGATTGGTTGACAAGTTATCCTAAATATGTAGCTGATCGGTATTCAATTGTCTCTATAAGTTTGAACTTGAAGATCTGTAAAGCGCTGCAGTCCACTGGTCGACTGCCTCAGCGCACTTAAAAAGGGAATCTCACTGGGGCGAGGATGTAGCTCAGGTCCTGAACAATTGGGAAATGACAGCCCTAGGGAGCACTCTGGGGGCTGGTCTACAATAATGATACATGTTAAAACCCTAAAGCTGGTTGGCATATCAGTGGAAGCTCTAATAAAGCGCCATTGTTAGGCTCTGACCCGCCCTTAAAGAGATGACACAGTATGATAGAGCAATGCTCCTGTGGAGAGGAGTGACAATCCATGAAATCGAGCAGGAATTATGGGTCTTGGGATCTGCACGGCAACATAGAAAATGTGGGAGCTGGTCAACTGAGAATGAACACGCCAAATAAAAATGGCCAGATCTCCTCCGTGAAATGCACAGTGTGCCAAAATGTGGGTGTAGACCCCTTGAGTAGGAACAGACCCAGAGGAAGGGTTATTTGCCCGTTTTCCGTCGAGAGTTCCCACAGTTTTGCCTAATCTGCACAGTTGTGAATAAATGTTAATGGATTTACACACTGAGGGGAGGGGAGATTAGTTAATGGATCTAGAATTATATGCAGAAGAGAACGAAATAAGCAAAGCAGGAATGTAAAGGAGGAGCAGTACATTCTTTGGTTGTGGAGTCATCCTTCTAGATGAATTCTTCTCAAACTCAACGTGTTCCTTTTCTACAGTCTCAACTATATTGAATCCATAAGTGAGGTATAGTCACATTTATTCTAATCACAACCTCCTTCAAATGTTCCTAAAGAGTTTGGTAGCATTGCATGGTGTTAAAGCAAAATGTTAATGTTGGCAATCTCATCTCCATGATAAGAGTCCTTCATTATATGTTCGGCTTCTGTTGCGTGTCGCACCATGTACGTCATCCCTTTCAGCGTGGGGCCCATTATATCCCCGCTGTCCAAGATCAGGATAGAGCAGGGCAAGGCTGCTTTGCTTCAATGTTGTGGGCAGATCTGAAAAGCCAGGGCCCTAGCCCTGTGAGTGGTCTAGAGCAGTGGATAGTATGCACTCTAGACTGATAATGTAAATACTTCCTGTGGTTGTCTGTTGTTTCTGGCAGGGTAGTGTTTAAGGAGATTTTATAGAGTTGTGTTGAAATGTATGTGTTGGGTGGTGTACTGTTGAGAGAATTGTAGCATAGGCACATTGGTCTTCAGGTGGTGCACGTTCTTTGATGCCAAACACCGCTGTTTTTGGTGGTGGAGCCATGTTACAAGATGTTGGTTAGGGGCAAGGTAGAATTATTTTGAGGCGCTTCCTGTCACTGAATGTTGCTCAGCATATCTTACAACCACAACTGGGGACAACTTTTTAATTCTGGAAACATTACAGTTGGTCACATTCAGGGGTGGACTGGCCTACGGGAAACTCTATAGATTTCCCAGTAGGACTCTGCACCCTGTGCTTCTTTTTGGCTGTTAACCTATTTCATTTCCAAACGTTCTCATAGGGAAAGGGATGGGCTTGCTGAAAATGCCTAATATAGCGCCACTTTGAAAACATGTTCCGGGGCCTCTTTTTGGTTCTCTGTCCACCCCTGGTCACATCCTTTTTGTATACCCGTGCAGAAGATTATTTCTCCTGTTATGCGATATTATGTGACGGCATGGCAAACTTCAGGGCCCACAATTTGTAGTCGGTTGCCAGGGACCTCCCTTCTGACACCTTAAAGAAACTACAACTGTAGCAACAGTCCAGCGTAAAAGATAACATGGTGCTATGCAGATGGACAATGAACTAGCTGCTGATTAAACAACCATGCGCCAGAGCACAACCACAGCATTGCCATGCTTGCAAGTACCAAGAAAATGTTGCATTTTGCCTTTAAATGCCATCATGTTAACGGCTGTGTCAGTGGCCTGGTGTGCGTTTCATTGCACCATGTACTGCTTACGTGACACTAGTCCTCATTAAGAGTCCTTGGGGGAGAAGGCCTCCCACAAATACATTTGCCACAAATCCACCATTTGACGAATTACTCCGCCCTCTACACCCCAGTTTCGGTACACTTGTGAGCCTGGCCCCCTTCTGCTTGGAACGTGTGGCTAAAGTGTGTTGAAGGGTTACTTTTCTGCTTTCTGGGCCTCATTCAAAGTTTGGCGGAGTGAGGAAAAACGGGTGGCTACTCTATTACTGCCACTTTTTTTGGCAATAACGGAATTACTGCCGTTTTTACCCATCCACCGAACTATAAATTTGACCTTGAAGTGGAGATTTCCCTCCAGCATCATGCCACTGAAAGAGCAAATTTCGAATGAATTATCGCGACGTAATTACCGCTAGCGGTAATTCTGCCAAAATCTCCATGGAGTCCCAAGAACTCCAAACATTGGGATTAACACTGCATTGCCATCACGTGTAATCACGTGATACGCACAAAGGGACGAAGAGGGGCTGACGGTAAAAGAGTTATTTGGTCATTCGTTTTTTTACCAATGCTAATAATGGAAAACATGTACTGGGGGAACCCTCCCATCCTTTGAGTAGTGGGGCTATGAGGAAGAGGAGGCGGGCCGAGTGATGTGGCCCCATGCAACACAATACACCATCTCTTCATAGAGCCCAATCCTGTAGATTTGCAGAGTATTATGGGAATAATGTTCACAATTTAAAATTGTCTTATAAGCGATTCCGTAAAATACCCTCTTGGCAAATAATGGAAGTTGGACTCTGCAGTTTTGATTGGTCACACTACTCACCCTATAGATAATATTTGTACATTGCAGCACTTATACTACAGTTTTCACAGCTGCACCATTTTTGTGAGGTTTTGGCTGTTTCTGTATTCCGTTTCCCGCCAAGCCCACTGAAAGTGCCTTGCTGAAATGTAGGTTGCTCGTGCATGTGATCTCGCTGAATCCCTGGACTCTTCTAAGACTTGTCTGACCGGAGCACTGCTCCGTCTAATGGACTTTATCCAGTGCAGGAGAAACGTGACCAAGTTGAGTAAACGGGCTTTGGTCGAGCCTCCAATGGACACCCAATGAAAGTCATGCTGCGCATGGCGCTGTGCTGGCCGGTATGCAGCTTTACGTGCTGCTTGCGGCCTATAGAGCCAGTGACGTCCTACCAGGTCCCTCACCTGGCCGCCTGCTTGCATCAGAAGCAAATGTAGGCTAAAGGTCGCCCAGACAATAGGTTATGCAAACATTTCACTCTGGACATTCACCGTCAGGGGTAAAAAAACAACCACCATCCACTGCAGGCTTTGAGAATGAATAACCTAAATAAAAATCGTTTCTATTCACTGTTGTTTATGGCCAACTTCCAAAAAGGCAGCGTCAACATCAGAGACAAGCCCCTATCCTCCATTTACCTGGGGGGCTTGGGTGGGATCCTCAACCCTCGACCAATTGAATCGGGCGCATCTCCTGTCACGAAGGAGGCAGATTTAAGGCAAAGGGCCCTGATGGCAAAAATGACAGAGGGCCCCATGTGGGTGGGTCATGGAGGCAGAGACAGAGCGGGGGGAGTTGCACAATGATGAACTTTAGGGACACATGCTTCATTTTTTTAAAGTTGTGTTTTTGACCGTTTTCTGCGTTTGAGAGTCTGACTATGGCTCGAGACAGCTGGGCCTCCTCACCAGGCTCTGCTGTCAATGGTGGTAATATTGAATGGTCAAGCTTGCAGCTAATGTTGGAAATGATAGGGTTCAGGGCAATGTGTACAATGGATAGGGCAGTGCTTTAAGTGGGCCGGGGCCAGCCGGCCATGATTCATAAATCTTTATCTGGCTATGCCCCGGAATACTTGAAAGAGCATCTGATGCCACACACCCCGACGAGGTCCCTACATTCCAGTACCAAGGAACTGTTGGTGGTACCCAGAGTAAAAAAAAAGTAGGGGAATGGGAATATCATTCCCGGTCCAGGCCACTCAACTTTGGAAGGACATGCCCCTTAAGGAAAGAAGTTCACCTGCCACGTTTTAAAAACCTCTTGAAAACCCGTCTATTCACTTAGTCTTCTAACTTTCCCCAGGTCTCTGTGATGTCCCGTTTTTCCACTGTCCTGTGTGTTTTTGTGGCACCCTGATGCCTATGGGCTTTCGGCGCTTGATACATAAGAAAATATTTTAAAAGGTTGTATTGAAATGGGCCAAAAAGATCGGGCTAACGAAAATCCCCTTTGTGTGAGTTCCCCATGTTCAGCTTATACCAAGTTGCCAGCTAAACAATCCCAGATGAAACCCAAGTTCGGGGAACAGGGCAGGAGTGTCTGTAGTGTGGCCAACCATCCAGCATTGTGTGGGACTGTCCAAATTTCATGGGCCGTGTCCCGTGTCTCACACACAGCCAGCTCAGGATAGGAAAAAGGCCTGACTTGTCACCTCTGAAGCAGGATCAGCTGTCCAAAGTCTTCCCAGCTCACATTCATGTGATAGTTAAAAGCGCATGGAACCACAGTGCCTTTCCCACTGCTTTCCCAGCACCCCCAGGTTCAGCTTTGCGTCAACCTAATTTCAATATACGGATTAGAGGTTGATGAATCAGACACAGGGGTGCCTGGGTAAGGACTGTTGTCCCTTAGAAGGTGCAATTGGTGGGTGATAATACATGGAAGGGTAGTATAACACTGCATGCTATGCTAAATAATGACTCAAGCAAATGACCTTTTATTGAATTCTCTTTCACTGTGAATATCCTTTTAAAAACCACATTATATTGTTTTTAGGTCCACATTCCTTTGCAGGCTGGGGGGGGATGAGGGGTAATATAAAGTTGCACATGGCTATTAGCTTGGCCTATTTCTATAACAATGTATATAATGGCAGGATGATTTCTTATGTGATTTGTACACTTTTCAAGGCATTGGTAGAAAACAAAAATGTATTTTGTTTTTTGGAAACCCAACCTTAGAAATGATGTGTAAACTGTCTTTGGGAAGATATGTAGTTAAATGCTTAAATCACAGACTGGGTTCAAATAATGAGTTCACCACTTTTGACTAAATGTGTGATCCTGGGCAAATCATGTAATCTCACTGTGCATGATCAGCTGGTATGGGTGTTGCTAGAAGTGATTTTGTTTGCAATTGTTCCGATGAAGAAAGACCCTCATAATTTACCAAACTATTAAGTTATTGCATATTGATAATAGTGAAAATGTATATATTGCACAGCACATTAGTCTCCTGGCTTACACATGAAAACGTCTTTCAATGTCTTTACCAATGGTGTCCTAGAGTACTGAAGACTGTGATGTCACTTCTGATCATGTCAATCCATATCGTGAAAATTAGGGTTCTGCATATCTTTTGCTGGATAGGTCCAGAAGACAAATTAGGACATATCAGTGCCTTGTATACCTAACAGTCCCACAGTGTTGCAATGTTGTTGTTCTGTATATGTGTTCATGAGACTGGGGGAAGAGTGGTGCCCAAGCAGTGGCCCCTATTTGGGCTATTACACAGCAACATGTGTCTTACTTTCATGGCATTAAATGTGCACTTTGCCTTGTATGCATGTTACATGCTGCCCTTCTCTGACTGCTGTCACCTTGATGGGAGACTTTAAATGTGTGATTTGCAGCAGGTTACAGGCTGGCTTTGACAGCACCCAGCATCCAGCAAATCACCTCTTAGCCTTTACTCTGGTTTCATCTGCGTTAGCACCTTGCTGACAGATTACTAACTTCTTTTTTTGACAATCAAATGCTATTGTCATTTTTGTAACACATTAAATCACCATTATTCCGTTGCACCTCCAATAAGAAAACATTTGGTTCATGTCAGTGTTCTTTTTTAGTGGCAGTTTAGTGTTTCAGCTCCTGCCTGCCCCTTGAGATCACATAGCATTCTTATTTAAGGAACCCAAGTGCGCCACAGACTGTGTCCACACTCCCCTAACTGTAAGCAAGAGGGGCCCTATGGCCCCCCAAAAGCCATGACCGATGATTAGCCAGGCCCTGTGAGGGAGTGCTTAAGACTGCTCTTTGGTAGTCCACTTTGTCTGACTGTTAGATAGGAGGGAGGAGGGCTTCTGTGTTGTGGTTGGTGTGACGACATTTGGAAGGCGCTCTCTGTCCATCATACAAGTGCTAAATCCGCCTCCAAAGACATCCAGAAGCAGCAAGAGCAGCATCAGGCAGGGAGAGCCTGAGAAGAATCCAAGGAGGCTGAAAGCACAAGAAAACAAATGTAACAAAGTAAAATACAGAAAGGTAGAGCACATTATTAACTCAAATTGAAATGTAATAGCCTTTTATCAAAGTGACCTTGTGGCCCAAAGCCCCCTTGCATGTAGGCCTTCTGTTAGGTGAAATTACACGCGCCATGTATTCACGAACGGTGTGTTCTTTGGGTTTACAGCCCATCCCCTTCTGACAAGAAAATTCCGAAAAGAGCCACGTTTCTTGCAGGCTTTTGACACATGACATGCACGTGCGCTTAAGTAGTTGGCATTCAACGCTATCGGCGGGGGCGCGCACCCTGTGATTAGTTCAGCCAGGACTAATCTCGCTCATTTATATAGCGCACACCCACTACTAAATAACGTCTCCTGGCGCCTACATTCAACCTGTTATCGATACAAAGTCAAGGGTACTGACTTTGTCAAGAGGGAAATATAAAACGCTGACTCAGCCATGCCAGGATTCGAGTCTGAGAAATGAAAGCTATACACAAAGGGTTGCAACAGGCACGCAACCACATGTGCTAGTTTTCACGTTCCACGATGTCAACAGAAGGTGAACCTGCACAATCTCATTTGACAGTCCTCATTTCCCATTCATCCTTAGGGTGTAGCATAAGGACATGTTTGGTATAACAGAAATTGGAGTTGGATCCCACGTGTTTTCGAGGATGGAAACGGTGTGATCTTGTGCAACTACTTTCAACTGCACATTGATTGCTCCTAAGAAATGTATTTTATGTGCCACGCGTTGGAATATTCATTTTTGAGAATTAAGCATATTATGGCCTTCTGAAGCCGTGACTAGAGGACTCTCTTTGTCGACATGTTGTGCTTTGATTGCAGTTAGGTCCTGTCTATGTCAAATATCGTGGTGCTTCAATAGGCATCAACGTGTTGGGTTTTATTTGAACATGCAGATCTCTGCACCTTAGTTCTCTGCACATCCACTTGTTTGCCATTTCAGTACCAATGTCTTCTGGGTGCTGGAGTCCTTCACTCTTGACACATTCAAAATAGTGAGTTCAAAATAAGTGACGACGCACAAACCTTGGCGTATCGAATGGTACACTCATGTTGATATTGTAGATGTAGTTTTAGTTGAGGTACTTTCAGAGAAAAAGGGAGGAAATGGGAAGTTGGTGCAGTTGAAAAAGTAAGACTGAGAAGTTTCTCCATCAAACAATTTGATGTAATGATTGGTGAAAGCATTTGACTATCTTTCCTTTGATTGGTAATGCACATTTATTTTCAGTATTTAAGATATTGATTAGGAGTGTACCGAACTTTGACTCCGAGTGAGAATTCCACCAAAGTTCGGCTGAAATCCAGCTCTTCGCCGAATATTTTCTGGAACGCTCACTGGAAGTCTAAATTCACTTCCCATGAATAGCTATCTTTTCTCTATTTGAGAGATGATAGCCAATAACTGCTGAACCCATATGCATGCATACATTCTTGCCGGCCCAATGCCCCTTACCCGAAATAATTGGCTCACATATGTCAAGTGTTGGCAATAAAATGCCGTGGTTTTTTATTGTACAGATATGGTTATGGAGATAACAATAATCGCATATCATGATGGTAACATACTTTTGGGCACCGGGTCTTGGGGTTATCCCCCTCTGGCCCGTGCCCGCCTTCTCTTGTCCCATGACTTGTTGAGGGCACCGTACAGTGCCCTGCACTTCTTTTCCTTTGTTCTTCTCCCTTGTTTGTAGGGTGGGAGGGTTTTGTGGTAAAGAAGCAAAGTTTTGGAAGGCTCTGAGTAAACAGTGCACCTCCTAGTGTGTTTGGGTCCCCGTTCAGGGTCCACAAACTGTGTTTTCTCAGAGCATTCCGCTCTGTATTTATAAGGCCCAGGGAAGCCCTGGGTCTTTGGTATGTATAGTAGTGGGGGCTGTTATGTTTCAGCCCACGGCCGGATAGCCGACTGTCTGGTCCCCTGCCTGCCTGTTGGTTTCCTCGGGTGCTTAGCACCTTGGTGCATGGAGGAAGGGTGAGGTGATTGCCCACACCTCTCCCTTCCTCAGTATTGTGTTGCACAGACTGCGTGTCTCCCCAGCTTGGGGGAGGGAGAGGAGCAGACAAGAGGGGGAGGCTGTGTTGCCCCTCCCCAGGCCTGCTGATGGTAACAGCAGTTACCCTGCCTCGCTTTGGACTGCCCTACAGCATTGCCCATCACAGAGGGAAGCCTTCACCCAGCAGTATTTTGCCAGCACTGGGCTGCTCACAGAGCGTCTGCAAAGGAATTCCTTGGAGACGCTCTGTGAGCAAAATGCATTATGCAAGCTAGTGAAGGTGGTGCCACCGTCACTGGAGTGCAGAATGTATTTTGCTCTCGTGGGTCTCCAAGGATTTCCTCACTGTACTTATCCAGTTAATTTCATTTATCTGCTGTCCACCCCCACCCTGCCCCCACCGCAAATATGCTTTGATCCATCGCTTCAGCCCCCACCAAGGCCTCAGCAATGCCTATCAGTTAGTGACTTTTTCTTTAAAGTTATTACCCCAAGAAAGGGTTCCCTATCCCACCACACAGATCCCATCACAACCACTAAATACAACCTTACCTGACTTGTTTACAGGCAATAGCTTGTGGATTCACATGAATGTGTGCAAGGGGTGGTGTGAGCACACACAAGTGTGCGCAACTCCAGCAGCAAATTGTGAACATGGCATTAAGGCCAATAAACAGAACATACTTACCCAACAAAACTAACAGTGAATGTGCATAAATGAAGGCAAAAGAATCGGCATAGACTTTCTGGCGGTAAATTCAAGCAGTCCATGAGTGCTGCTGAGGACTGCTTTCATAAATCGAGCAACATCCAAACAGATTGAGCAGAACAGTATTAGCTGAACAATGTCAAGTGTCAACTAGTTGGGTTAAAGTGATTACTGCAGGCATATGTGGTGGTGGAAATGGAAAAAATGTCACGGGTGGATCCCACAAGGGCCGGGCCAGAGTTTGGAGAAGGGGCGGAACTGGCATTTGAACTCTACTTAAAGGAAATGTTCAAAATAATAGATTACAAATGGGGCAATTTCTTTCATGCTGCTTCTTTCCAAACTCGACACTGTACATCAATTCCACTTTACATCACTTCCATGGCAGTGGTGCGCCCAAAGGACTGTTGGTAATGCAGTGATTTTTAGGACATTAAGGGATCCATAGACACGCTCTACAATAGAAGGCTACCAGGGTAGCTCAGCAGGTTGAGAGACCGTTGGTGAGATGTTATATATTAAAAACTGGTTGTTAATCGTATGACTTTTTGTAATTCCTTATTAAAAAAAAAAAAACAAGTGCTATAAAATGTGTTTGGCCAGGGCATGGGTTGGGCTGGTTACTTGCTTATATTCAGGGCAGAGTTGGGGTTATTTCTGCCCCTGTAGTGAAAATGTAGTGAAAATCCAAACGCTTGCACTCATGAACCCACATTTTCTAGTAATTGCTGTCAGCAATACAGAAGCATTTATTTGTGATTAAGCAGTTTAACAAGCATATACAAGCTTTATAAATGTAACCTGTTATAAAACACAAAGGAATAGGGACCAAAATTACAGGATATTCATGTGGTAGTCCATTAAAAAAAGAAACTAATTTCAAAGAAAACTAGTGAATGCAAGTTTGAGCAGCATTTTTGAGTTTACAAATTACTTTTTTTTTCTATGAAAGTGTAAGATGTACATTTGGAAAACAATAGTGTGCTCAGCATGTAGAAATCATGCTGTTAACAGTGATGGCTTTCACGCCAGAAGAAAAAAAACAGGCTCAGCAAATACAACCTGAAAACACGTGAATGATGGCTGGCGAAAGGGCCACAGAGCAGATTAGATCTCCGAGCCCCCAGCTTCCCTCTGCAAAGCTGAGGGCTCGGTAAATCCTTGTCAGGGCTGAGGAAGGCCGGGTCCGAGATCCAGGGAGACATCTGATGCCAGTTCTCAGACCCGGCAAGAGCATGCCCATTGACCAGCGCTGGGCATACGTTTGTATTCTACAGTCCAGAGTTTCCCATCAAAGTGGGATATCTGAAGGTTTTCTGAGCTGCCTGTGCTGCATACATGCAAAAATCACTTCGATAAAACATCTTCTACTAACGTGCCCAAAATGGAACACTGAACGAATCAAATATTTGGCACCTTTAGCAATGAACTTTCCATCCATGAGCAGAGACTCCTTCTGGAAGACCCTTATCTGCGGAGAAAAGACAAAAACTGTGATCGCAGAAGTTTCCATGATGAACTTAATCATTCCAGCGTTGGAGCAGGAACCTTGACTGACCCAGATAGAAACTTGAAAATAAATTGATCGGAACGGAGGATTAACTCCATAAACTCCATAATCTCATAATTTCCTAATACCACTATGGTTCAGCATCATCAAACTGGAATGACCACAATGAATCTGAAAAGCCACTGATGTTTCTTTTTGTAAAAATTGATTGATTCAATTAAATCAAATTTAAAAAAAAATAAATCACTTCTCAAAACAGAACACCCGTGAAGCCAATCGTACAGCTCTACACCACCCCGTTCCCTCAAAACTCAAAATTGAAACAAAGTCTCCAATTCACTGCCCAAAAATGGCAAAACACCCTTGCAAAACGTCTTGCCTGCAGGCACTCAATGTTCACCCTGCTGCTGGCGAGACACCAGCTTCTAGGGCAAGGAGGGGAACATACCAGAAGTCAGGTGTGGAGGGGGAAATATTCCAGTGGCCATGGACCCCAGCAGTGGCTCCATCTTGAGACTGAATGTGGGGCCGGGCCGGGGCCATTTAAAGCCCTGTCCCAAACCTTTGGTTACTTATCACCCGTCCGGGCTTGTATGATAACTCATCTCCAGACCACAATGCCAAACAGTAGCAAATCCGGGGTGTGGGATATTTATTTGGATAATAGGTTATTTAAGCAATAAACCCTGACAGGCAGGGGCAATACTGGGCCAGGTAATGCCCTGGAGCTGAGTTACAGGCCACAGCAAAGAGAGAGCATTAACGTTATCCCCCGGGTATTACAGTCCCAGTAATACTCCCACCCACAGGGGTTCCTTGCTATTAACATCCTGAAATGCTTTTTGGGATGCTAATCGTTTTGTTTTCAGTTTAGAAGCGGCGTGGTTGCCGTTTTTCAACTTAAAAAAACAATAAAGTAAGATTGCCTCCATGGGCAAGGGGAAGGGAACAACACTACGTAGTCTCCTCTTCCTTTCCATGGCAGCCATGCTGGGGTAGTCCTGGCGCCAGCAAGGGACAAGTGAGCAGCAGGTAAGTGTGGAGGGTGGTTGAGGTGAAGGCAAAGGGAGAATGAGTGTGAACTTACCTGCAGCCCGACAGGGAAGATGGCGGCCTCCTACATCTGAGCACTCAGAATGTGGGCACTACCATGAGGTAAAAGCTGTCTGATTTAATTTAAGCTACGCAAATGCATATATCAGTTTTCAAATTAGTGATGCCCAGGACTCTCACAATTGGCTGAACTCTGAAGTGTATCTCTTGGTAAGCTTGGGTGTTGTACCATCTCACCCCCCTTCCTCTGCTTCCCCCAACTCCCTCACACCTGATGAGTGGGTCCACACTGATGCAGCCAGCCACCCTTCTTATTCCACAAAATACACCTCCTCCGCCCCTGCTGCTTTCCTCTCTGCCGACACATTCCTTCTATCATTAGCACGCTCGGCTCCACTCCCCCACAACCCTCTACGGCATGACGCAGCGTGTCCAATCCGTCTTCTGTTTCTTGCTGTACTCAGGTTTCTGCTCCTGCACTATCTTTCCATACGAGCCCAGGGACCCTATGCTCTATGCCGATTGTGCTGGGGCCAGGGCTTTAAGTGGGGAACAAATTGAAGGGGGCCCTCATTTGAGGTCGTGGCTTGCCTGATGGGCGTGGTCTGAGACTTGACGGGCGTGGCCCAAACAAGAACAGGTAAAAATGCACAGGGGTGGTCTAAAGGATAAGAACAAAAAAAAGGAGGCGGACGAAAGGGGGTGGAGAGAATCAGAGAAGAGGGTAATCAAAATAAAGGAGGCAAAGAAGAAAGAACGGGAAGGCAGTGAGGCGTTGATGCAAGAAAGAATACGGAAAGGGAAGAGAAGGCGAAAAAGAAACCTAACTGCAGGTGAGGGGAAGAAAATGAAAGAATGGACAGGCAACGGAAATAATGTAAATAAAAGGAGAGAGAGCGTAAAGGGGAGAAGAGAAAGGCAGGCAGGATCGAAGAAAAGTGGAACGGAATAAAAGAAATAGGAGGCAAATGAAGTACGATGAAGAAGAGAAGAGTGGGGCAGAAAGGGAATAGAAAAGGAAGGGAGAAGGAAAAGCAGCAGAGAAGGGAAAATGGGAGGAAGAAAGACGAGGAGATAGGAGAGAGAAGGGAAAGGTAGCAGGATTAGGGAAAGCTGCAGAATGGATGGACGAGAGGAGGAAGGAAGAGAAAGGACAAAAGGAGAGCGTGCAAAGGAGCAGCAGGCAGTGCTGTCGGAGGCTATTTAGTTAGATCAGGAAGTTGGGGTAACAGGTTAGCTCCTGCTTGGATGTGCGAGGTCTCACAGCTAGTGGACCTGTGAGAGGTGTTGGTGAAGAAGTGGGAGGACCATGGGGAGCCAGGGAGTGGTCATGTGTTTGGAAGAAAAGGGCCAGTGGGGAAGGGGGTGGAGGGGCAGATGGAAAGGGGGGTGAGATTGGAGGAAAAGGAAGGAGGAAGAACAATGACAGGCGGTAAAGGATGCAAGCAAATGGAAGGAAAAAGAACGAAAAGAGGAACGGAAGATAAGTGGAGAGACAGGAGGGTCTCCGAGCTCGCCCCTTTTAAGGCGAGTTTAACACCACACTCATTTAAAAGTTAGCCAGACGAATTGGTGAGCACTGGTTTGTAACCTTACGAGCTATCATGAAGCGCTGCCACTGGGCACTGGCAAACTGCCAAGGGTTTTGAATCCAGCACTGATTATTATTATTATTATTTAAACAGCACCACGTAAGCGAGTCCTTATACTTTACAGGGTGAACTCCAGAATCGTTACAGACGTGAGGGTGAAATGCAGTGTCTCGCAGGAGACCCCGAACAAAGGAAGTCATGAGATGCATGGGAAGTGGGGCGGGGGTTGGAGGGGCACCCCTCCTATCTTGGGGAGCTTTGGGGAGTAGCGAATATCCCTTCTCATTATCCGCAGCGCAGCCCCGCCACCCCTGTAGTGTGCGGGTCAGTCATTAAAGAGGACCGGATTTCTAACCCTTCCTTTTGCTAAACCTGGCAGTGTATGCATTATATGTTCTCTGATGTGTGATATTTCCTTGCTTGTGTTGCCTGGATACACTCCAGTGTTTTTGCAGCTTTCCCCAGTCGGTCGTGTTCTCGTATTATGCTTTGTGTGAGTCGTGATCATTTACCTACACAACACGGCGCAAGTGCTGTGAATGTGCATTTACGCAGGACGCAGTTGCGTGTTAAGTGCTCACGCTCTGTTACTAAGTAATGTACTGACCCCCCCTCTCCCTCCCATGAACTTTGAAGTCAGTGCATCACTCGATATTCTGATGGGGGTTGTGAAGTGTTCGTGGAAACTCCTTCCAACTTCGATCTGCGCCCTCCTGTTTACTCTCTTTGGTTTTATAATATATACCACACGTGAAAACCTCTGCAGACGCAGAACTGATATGCAGTACAGTTCCCCTCATATCGCTGTGGGGATGTATCTGAACCCTTGCCTGCAGCACCCCTTGATAATCCAGTACATTCATCCAACACGGATTCTGCTAATAAACTTCAATTCTGGCTTGATAGAATGCTTACCTATGACAGTACCGAAGTCTGCTTTTAGCTCTAACAAAGCACCCCAATCCTGGCAAGGCCAGGCCGAAATGGTGCCCCGGGCTTGGGGCTAACACTTCCTCTCGCGACCCCTTACGAGGGGTCACCAGAGGAAGTTGCAGTAACTGGCCCTTTCTCCTGCCAAGATGCTGTTGGCTGCCACTGCTGTGACTAAGAAGGTGTCAACCAGAGCATCGCGCAAACTGGAACTTCCTCTCACATGGCATTAGAGGAAGTTCCAGTTTGCGTTACAACATTTTGCAAAATGGTGGCGATGGAAAAAGTACAGCAGCAGCATTGTGGGACTTGGGGGCCTCGGTAGGGCCCCAGCTGAACCCCACTTTTTGAAGACTGCCGGGGGTCGCCCCTGCTGGCCCCGACCCACTTAAAACCTGGTATGGGGCACTAATCACTAAAGTCTCCTTTACTGCCTTATAATGGCGCCAGAAACCGAGTTAAGGTCCTACTGGACAACTCTGGAATGTTTGCACAATTAGTCAAGCGTATCCTCTATATGTTTTACCCCTGGTTGTGTTGATTTACATAACACATTTTGGGCCTCATTACAACCCAGGCGTTAAGGGGTTAACGGCGCCGTAAAAGGTGTCGGCGCCGTTAAACCCTTAACGCCTGATTACGAGGTCTCTTTGCAGGTTGCACTTTAACACCTGCTTTTAGCAGGCGTTAAACAACCAACCCGCAAAGGGACCTAGGAGCTAATTAGGGCACCCTAATTTACGGTGCCGTAATTAGCGCCTTCCCCATACCCATTGAGCCCAATGGGCCAAAAATGGGAATGGGGAAGGGGCCATGGTGAATGGGGAATTACCGCCCCGCCGACCTTGGAATGGGGCGGTAATTCCGCCATTCACCATGGCGGACCCCGGCATGGACCATGGTGCTAATAGAACCATGGTTTAGCGCCGGGTTCGTAATGAGGCCCATTCAGTGGTTTATGTCATTGATCTCTCAATGTTAAGATGGGATGGTCACAGGAAAGACACCTGTTTATATGTCAGGGCCCCAGCTGTGAAATCAATAATGTTTTCAGGGATCACAGTGAATTTAGAGTCAATAATCACCTCCAGATTTCGAAGGCTGTGATTGGAGTTGATGAAACATTGAGCAGTTGTTCTTTTTGCCTTCTCTCTGTTGGGGACGCTGCTCCTTGTTTCCATGTCAAACCCATTGGGAGATTGTCTTCTCGTTCTTAGATGGTAGGTAAAAGGAACGTCAACATTCTGAAATTTGGTTCCATTGATAGAGAATTTGCTGAGTGTCTGAACTCTTGAATTCCAGGTTCATTTGTTCCTGTCCAATCACTGAGAGCCTCTTCCACCCTGGCTAAGAAGCCTCCCCCTGCAGCAGACTAAGCTGAAGATCGCTGGCAAGATGGTCCAGGGAGATCTGAACAGCTTGATCCCGGACCTGAGGGCCTTTGATGTGTCCACATCTGTGATGGGTCCGAAGAGGAGAACAGCAGGATCGTAGAACATATGGAGGAGAAGGGCATGGTCAAGATGCTGACCAAGTATGACAACTTGTAAGTGATGGGTGTGCTCTCTTGGGTAGTTTGTGTTGTGATTTTATGCTATCTCTCTGTCCCCAAGGTTGGAGTAGTCTCAATGCCATAAGCTCTAATGAGAGGAGATCCCTGCCACTGAAATAGCTACCAGTAATGGGCACCCTTATGCCAACAGGAAGAGCAATTACTGAAGCTGAGAAGTTTGCATTCCTAAATTGATGAATGGGCGTCCATACTTTATGGTTGAACTTGATGGGGGAAAGCCTTGTTCAAGATGTGCATGGCAGTTCTATGTAGCCATGCATTGGGTATCTTTCTTTTTGATTGAACATTGCAACGGACATTTGTATGCATTCATTTTTTTCTGGTCATAACATGGACATTGCTCTGTGCTAATGAGCCTCATTCCGAGTTAGGCGGTAAGGATGCTGGTGCCGGTAAACCCTTACCGCCCTATTTCGAGGTCCCTTAGCGGGACCCGCAAAGGACGTGTGGTCTGACCACACATCCTTTGCGGGTTCCGCTAAGGGACCAGGGCACTAATAACGGGCCCGCTATTTGTGGGCCCTTAATTAGTGCCTTCCCCAGTCCCATTGAGCCCTCTGGGGGCTCAAATGGGAATGGGGAATGGTTTACTGAATGGGGACTTACCGGGTCCTCCAAGGTCAGAATGACCCGGTAAGTCCCCATTCAGACAGACCAGACTCGGGTTTGGAGGAAGCCATGGTGCTAATAGCACCATTGCTACCTCCAAACTCAGAATGACCCCCCAATGTCAAAAAAGCAGCCTCTAGTCCGTTTTGTCAATATAACATTGCTTAGAGGAAATCGTATAGGAGGCTGATGTGGTTAAGGGTGCTTCCTGCGCTACATGCCAACAGTGGCAGAATGGACCCCCTGTTTAAAGGCTGGATGCATTTAGAGGAGGGTAGGATGTGTTGGAGTAGCTTTCAAATGCTAGAAGGGTGTCATGTTCAGGAAAAAGAAGTTAAAGGCAGTGATGGAAGTGTACCAAAAAAGTAGTGGAACTGTGTCTCAGGTGGGGGACAGATTAGGAAGGAAGGGAGCAACGTGCATTACATTACAGCCAATTGAGTTGACACAGATTTCAGTTTAACTGTAACTGATACCCAGTGGTACAATGGATAAGTGTGCTTTAACTTCCCAAAGAACCGTTCCGGGATGGTGAAAATTAATGCATTAATGCAAAAAGTAACGGAGCTGTTAACAGTAAAAAATAAAAGTAGTGGAACACCGCTCCCAACCATTCCCATTCACTTCAACCACTGTTTAAAGCGAATGCCAGTGTGGTTAGGGTGTCAAAAAGAAGATCACAACTCTTCTGCAAACACATTCTAACACTTTATTGAAATCAATCATTATTGGACCATAGGCCAACATCTTTGAATTCCTCTGCAATATAAGCACACTTCACACAACTTTTTGCCAAGCTCTGTGGTAATGTATCTAATTGCCTTTCCTGATGGTAAATTGTGGCTTGGCGATCACACGGTATTTGTTATAGACTGCTGACAATCTCCTCCATTTCACCTCTGGATAGCTGGCTGTCTCTCACTGACCCCCGTGATGTGGCAGAGATAGAAAGCAGAACAGTGATCGTTACTCAAGAGCAAAGGAACACCCCCAGGCTCCAAAATCGGAACCAGTCAACTCAGGCGCTGCATGTCGGAGGGGGACTTCGATAAGGCATTTAAGGCCAGCAGTCCCGGAGGCATGAAAGGTAAGGGCTGCAAATAGGATTTCTCAGGATATGTTATCAGCGAATATCACTCCAGTCAATCATTTTGCTCATTCATTGTACGCCTGCCTTCCTTAATTTCCAGTGGCAGTGAGCTTTGACTGCAAGAAAATGCGTTCTTTGAACACCAGATATTTTTGATAGACATTACTTTGTGCTCAACTTCGATAAACAACTTAATGGAAGCAAAGACGTTTTAAAGGTGCACATTGACAACCTATAATCCCAGGTTTCTGTAGGAAAACTGCATGAAACAGTTTAATGATAATGGGTCCTGAGAGATAAGTTGAACAGTAGATATCCCAAAATGCCCACAGGCTTTCGGGTCCACTCCCGTTTCAATTCAACTTATAACTGCCGCTGTCATACATTTGCAGTTGTAGTTTATACATTTTTTTTCTTGCATGTGTAATTCATGCATGTGTAAGGTAAACCTCCACACAACCAAACAGGTAAAAGGCAATCCTGAAAGGAAAAAAGCTTGACGAACCTCTTTGAAGGAAAAGAAGATTTCTTTTTGTATACAAAAATGAAAAAGGTGACAGAAGGTGCCGTAGAACCCAACTGCCACGCAGCTCGCTCTCTGTGGTAGTTCAACAAATGCAAGTAGTTAAATAGCAGAACATTGTCACTCGTGATGCAAACAATATACAGTGTTATCCCACTGTCAATCTGGAAAAATGAATACTCTTGATTTGAATGACAGACGTAACTTGATGGCCGTAGGCCAACCGTTTTATGCACCAAATTATAGAAATATAGACTGCTATGCTTGACCAACAAGCAGCCATTTTAAACGTAGCAAGAATCGTCATTTTGCTTGTTAACCATTGCTCATTGCTTTCTGTCTAAACTGCTTTGCAGCTTGCAATTCTTGCGAATTCTGCTTACACTGCTCAACTGGTAACATTGTTGTCTGAATATGAAAGGACAAGGTCGCGGGACTGAGAAGTTCGTTGAAACTTCTCATGAGTAGCTCAGAAAGGAATGCCCACACTCCCTCTCTGTAGCCTTGGGAGAGAGCTGCAGGGCATTTAATCACTTCACAGCTGCCAGCCAGTCTCGTACGATGGTAGAATATGTTAGAATGAAACAGCTAAAGGCTTGAATTATGCTCTTCTTACGGCCCCCGTTCGCAAAACCCTTTAGAGCGTGTCGGCTCCCAGGACACGAATAGTACCTCATAGATAGCAAAGTATGGAATGTGGCTCTTCCCCCGTATGCAGCTTGCTTCCAAGAATAGAACCACCGTGTCCTGTTCAACAACTAAAAGATGCCTCCGCACTTTCTAAATTGCACATTGTTACTAGAATAGACATCGAAAGTGTCATAATTGTCATACCCGTCGGAAATGTCCATCGTCATCCCGAGTTCAAAGAAGCTAACCAAAGGGGGTGTTAAACATGACATTGCTGATTGTATGATATGCATTTTGTATATATGTAACTCATGTACGTAATTCGCTCTCTTGCATCCCTCGAAGTCTAGGAAACTCACGTCGCGGGGCGTGAGACCAGAATTGGCCAATTGAGACTATTTTTGCTTACAATAAACTCTAGCATTGGGAATTTGAACCTCGTGTCTGGCGCATCTTTTCGTGTATGGTTATTGCCTATTTTCCATAGCACGAGGGACCCCTAGGGGCCCCTTTCACCACCACCCTCATTAACTACCAGTCTCCTATAGACCCTTGACCGATTTGTCACATCTTCATCTACCTCTGTCCCCTAACATGTGGCCTTCTACTTCATCACCTTTTTACCCCGCTGCCGAATTGGTGGGTTACGTGATATGTTACCCTCCCCACATGCCTAGCCACATGGCATACACCTGGTCATTAACATGAACTCAGCGGATACATTCGAGGTGAAATGGGCCCTTTAGAGTAAATAAGAGCTTCTCTTGATCGCAAACATATGGGCGCCTCCCATCATGCCTCCCCATCGCAGTGTTATATTTGTTGGCATCCCCTCTCACTCCTTGTAGTACAAATCTCAGGATGTTTGACTCCTTGCTCCCCCTTATTGACTGCCCTTCTTGGGAGTTCCACCTGGGCCCCTTGGAGACCACACTAATCAGTCACATAATAAAGGATTTATGGGTGTTGTTTGTAGGCATTTTGCAGTTCAGAAGGGATGATCATTATTCTGGGGATGTTAGGGTCCTAAATCTAAACCGGACCTTGGGCAGCTCGAAACATCTGCCCCTGTTCCCAAGGGTTGGTCCTTTGGGGACGGGTGCAGCCATGTCCATGCTCAAACATTCAAATTCCTTTCGGCTTTTTCAGGCCTGCCACACAAGACAATTGTATTTCATCTGTCCAGCCTGCCTGCTTCTACGTTTGGTTTCCCCGCTGGGGCTTCGGATGGGAGCGTGATTCAGACCTCATTGCTATGTTACACTGCTACCTTCGCCATGGCTTGTGGCAAACTAGGCCTTGCTTTAAATATGGCGGTACCTCAGTATTTCTCGCTGTGGGGACCATGGCCAACAATTACATTGTTATACACTACATTTCACCTATTATACTTTGACTGGGACCTGACCTATTTTTCCACTAATTTGGAAAACACGACATTTGTTATTTCCATGTTGTGTGCCTGACCCCTCTTCATTCGCATACATGGATTTGTTTGCGTACTGTTATATTTCCCTCAATCTAAATTGTCTGGGGGGACATGGGACCTGAACGTGCATCCAACATTCCCCCTTTAGTTAATCCTGCATTAACTAACCCTGCTGCTTCCCGTGCTTTATAATCTGCATCCTTGCCTACCTACACCCTGCACAGATGACCCCCCTTCCTGAGAATACTTCTCTGGGGTACATGTGAGATAAATGCATATGTTGAGGGTGAAGTGAAGGTCCCAGGGGGATCTATTGGCCGTTCTATCCTTACCATGCATTGCTTTTTTTGATCAGCTATTTCAGCATTCCCATGCTTTGTACTAGGAGGAGCAATACCTGTCCCTATCGAGACCATCATTATGGCACTGTTCAGGAGTGTCTTTATACAGCACAGGAGTATCATTTGGTATGTGCAGAACATCACCAGCAAGAGCACCACAATATCAACCAATATCTTCACCACTTTTCCGTGCCATGTTGGCGCCCACAAGAACAGTGTGTCAAAACAATCTTTAGCTTTCATTCCTGATTCAGTTTCCATGCCTGTCTTTAGCTTGTGCAGGACCCATATGTTGTGTGACTGGGACCCATGTTCTGCATCTTTTGGGGGGTTAAATGTGCAACATGATAGTCAAATTCTTTTGCACACACCCCCTTCCATGGCCATCAACAAATCCAGGATGTACCAGTTCTGAAGAGTTCAGCCATTGCTCCATATCAATTTGTGAAGCCACCTGGTGTTGGCTGCGGCCTGCACCCATGGTAGCAGGGTGGAGGAAAAGAACACCTCAGTTTTGATATACAAACAATATTTGTCTGGGATTTGTTTCGGAAATTTGGAGGAATCTTCAGACAAATAATTGGATCTCTTCTGCTGTCCTCTCAGTGAGCGCTTCTTTCTCTTCACTTGTTTGGGCTGACATAGGGACTGTTTTAACTGTGCTGTGACAGACCTGGGTGCTATGGTCAGGTTGGCCTCAGGAACCATGAGGATGGTTGAATGCAAGGTTGTTAATGAACATGCGCCTCTCCATGATGGTGGGAAATGCATATATGCCCGCTGACCACATACCCACAAGATGTCCATATGGGCTGCTGTGCCTTTGCTGTAATCAAGGAGGAACAATGTTTTATTGCACTTGCTGTTGGTTCCGACCGGAACAGTTCCATGATTCAAAAACAGAATTTCGTATTCATCCTCCATTTGCACTTTCACTGGAACTTCTTTGGCTTCGATTCATGTTAATTTCGATACATACATAGACCACATAGGAAGACCGTTTTTGTTGATGGGCCATATCATTTCTTAATTGAACCCCAAGCCCCCTGTTGTGCAGCTCACTAATGCCTCATCACACTTCTTTGATCCAAACAACAGTCCGTTCATTCTCAGCATTGGGCACACTTTGCACCTCAGATCCTTTCCATTCTTTGCACATTTTCCTACATCTTTATCCATCAGTGCAACTCGTACTTAGTTCCCCTGGAACTTACTCTGAACCCGACACAGTGGAAAATGATCCAAACACTGGGCTTCTTGAGGTGGCATCTCCTGGGGTATTAAGATCGTAGGTGCCCCTGACACGTAAAGGATGAGAGAGAAGACATAGTAACTCCCATTTGACCTCTGCTTCCCCACTGAGCACAATTGATTATATCATGGATTAGTGAATTCTGGATGGTGCACATCAGCCATTGTATCAAGTACAACCCCTTTATACTGGTTGCACTCTGTTTTCTCCTCAACCCCTCGTTTTACTCGAGACCGCCATTGCCATGTGGCTGTATCCACTATCTGCGTTTTTTCCATATGTAATAGATTTCTTGAAAACACCCCATTATGAACAGTACCATACTTAGAAATACTGACAAACCCATAATTTGTATACTCACCACTATACAATACCCCTCCTATATATGACCTACCCATATAGCCTGGTACAGTAAGCATATACACAGACATAAATGAAAACAAACAGATATACACAACAGTATTATAATTACATGACTTGATGAGACATCTGCAGGAGGGGGAAGGGGTTAAAAATACAGTATTCATATAATTATGCATATCATTCTTCATATTAATTCAAGCAGGAACAATAGCTTGATAACAATAGACAAACATTACAGTAAAAGGAATACACATTCTTTAATAAATGGAGAATTGCTCTGAAGAAGCTGGTATAGAAAACCTATTTATTACAAATAGCACAGTTAGTGGTAGAGAAAGTATGTACTAAAAGAGTAGAGGCAGTGTGAAGACCAAAGACAATGGGCCTCATTACGTCCCTGGAGCTAAGGCAACAGGGGCACCAGTAGTGCTGTTGGCGCCGTTGTTGCGTCACCACCTCATTATGAGTTCTGCTCGTGGGTGCGGATTGCACGTGTTGTCTGACCAGGTGTGCATACCAGCACCCACGAGAAGACCAGGATGGTAGCAGCGGTACTATTATTAACGGTCCCGCTGCAACCATCCTCTCCATTCCCATTGACCCCTATCGGGGCTCAAATTGGAATGGGGATGTACTGGGTCCGGGTCCCGAAAAATGTGAATTACCGGGCCCACAAAGGTCAGAATTGCCCGGTAATTCCCATTTTTCGGGACCCGGACCCGAGTTTGGGGGTAGCCATGCCGGTAAACATGGCATGGCTACCTCCAAACTCGTAATGAGGCCCAATTACTTCATGGCACAGACAGAGAACCGGGTGAAGGAGGTGCTGTATGGGAGCCTTCTGGACAACTGAGTGTTGTACCTATTACCCCAATTCCTCTACTTTGACCGCAAATGGAGTAGCATAAATGACTGTATATGGACTATTATACCACGGGTCACTCCATCTGCAGACAAAGTTCCATACAAAAATGAAATTGCTGAGCAGAACTTGGAGAGCGGGCAAACTCACAGTTTCTGGTACAGCGCTGTTTTTTCTGCTGTACTTCTCGTGGCAATCTGTCGAGACAACAATGTCATTGTTTTTGTTCAGTGGCACAAATACATTTTAAACTCATTGCCTAGACGCGATGCAGCCCTGTGAGCATCAGAAACACTACACGCAGCTTAATGGGGCATGTAAATGCAATGCCCCATCACTATTTCATGAGGGGTGAGGTGATCGTCCTTGCAGGGCTGTGTCCGCAAACTGAATAGGGCCAAGGGCAAACAGTGGATCCAATTCTTTTTCGAGGTAATGCATAATTTATATAATTTTCACCATTAGAAGGTTGTTTATTTACTCAACAATACCGTTGGCTTGAGGATGATAGATTGACCACATCTTATGTTTGATTCCTAAGAGAGCTGTTATCTCCTTAAATAACCTGTAATCGAAGAGAGTGCCATTGTCAAATTTAAGGGCTTTGCACACTCACCAGCGGGGAAACACCTCTCACTCTACAAATCTGGTTGCTGATTTAGCATCTGGGTGTGCACAAGGTCCAGCCTCAACCCAACGGGAGAAGGGGCACACAACAACAATTAAGTATAGATATGTGTTGCACCATTCTCCCATATCAGTGTAATCAATATGCAATTCATGCAATGGTCCGCTGGGGCGTGGTAGTGTGCCTCATAGCGTTGCAATGTTTGCCCACTATTGTGAGGCTGACAAACTATACAGCTAGAATTAAACACATTCAACATCTCGTGAATACTAGGCAGATGCCAATCCTCCTGTCTGTCATCAGAGATATGCTGCTTCGATACATGTGAGCGGTAGTGCAGTTGTTCAAAAGCAGCCATTACCAACTCATGAGGCATTACAGTTTTACCTGTGAAAACCTGCCTCAATATTAGATCAGTGGGAGATTGCTCACACCCCTTTTTGGGTCCCATGTGATTATGTCCCCGCAAAAATGTCATGCAAGAATGGTGCCATTTTTTTGCAGCAACATTATCATATGGAACCTGCGGGGGACAGACACCCCTGCAACCCCCAGAATTGTGGACACACCCACTCCCGTTTACCCCATATATTGTCCCCATATATAATGTCACCTATGCCGTTTCCCAGCGACTATATGTATGGTGATATTATCTGTGGGGACAATATTACCTGATACCCTTTTTTGCTATAGCCACTATTCATCCTGAGGTGCCTGTTCCAGTAACTTGGTAATTTGGGTGACTGGTACTCAATTTGTATCTGCATGCTAGCTATTTGTGAGTACTCTGTGATTTCTGGTACTGTAAGATAGGCAGCTAACTTGGCTGCTTGGCCTGCTGCCTTGTTACCATGAGAGATTGGGCCCATGTCATTAGTATAGGTGGTGCACTTGATGACAGTGACAGGTGTAGGCCACAAGAGAGCATATATTAGCCTTTCTAACAGAGTGACACGTTGCAAAAGGGATCCATTTCCCTATGGAACCCCATCCTATGCCATTGTGATAGACCTGAATGAACTGTGATTGTTACATATGCTGAATCAGAGTAAATGCTAACTCAACACCCTTGGGATGCTTCTAGTGGCTCAATCAGAGCAATAGGCTCTGCAACCTGGGCAGAGTAGGGCATTGATAATCTTTTCTTCACCAACACTTCATACTCTTCCTCCACTAGATGGACCACTGCCACACCTGTGTGCCTCTTACCCATCTTCTGGTCAATAGTTATTGAACCATCAACAAAGAATAAGTGGTCATCCTCAACAGCGGAGTCCCTTGCTTTTATTTAGTATGTCATCATCAGGGTTTTCATATGTGACACAGTTGTGCATGTCATCAGCATCAGTGATCGGTTCAGTTCTGAATGTGGCAGGGTTTACTGTCTTGCACTGGACAATATGAATGGATGGGCTGGACAGTATTACCTCATATGCGGATGCCCTCTGTGTTGTCAGTGTGGATTTGCACATTTCTAGGATGGCGAATACTGCATCCTCTAAATAGAATGTTACTGAACATCCTAATAGAGGCAGACCTCTTGATGGCAGAGTCTGCGGCACCCAGAGCCTGTTCACAAGGAAATTGTCCCTACATCACTAAGTCCAACATGCCGCTGTAATATGCTAAGGGTTTGTGGCCCATAGTAGTCTTCTGTGTCAGG
Organism: Ambystoma mexicanum; assembly: GCF_040938575.1. Classification (NCBI taxonomy): domain Eukaryota; kingdom Metazoa; phylum Chordata; class Amphibia; order Caudata; family Ambystomatidae; genus Ambystoma; species Ambystoma mexicanum. Next base: position 413,057,456 of record NC_090925.1, read on the forward strand.
ACAGCTGTCATCATTTACCTGTCTGAGTGAGAAAAATAAATATTACTCTTGTTTATAGTCAGGTTTTGCTAACACTGGGGCAGTAGCAATTGCGTGTGTGAGTTCTTGGAAACTAGTAATCATCTCTTCTGTCCATGTGAGAGCAATCTTATTCTGTTGAGCTTCCCTAAGTGCTTGCAGTAATGTGTGTGTGTGTGTTCTGTAGTCGAATATCCAGGCCCTACAGTAATTACATAAGCCTAGCAACATCTGCATGTCTTTAACCTTCAATGGTTGTGGCATGTTCTGGAGATAACTTTTTGCATTAATCGAAATTAAGAAGATGGCCGTACAACATAGCTGCCCTGTGCAGACCAAGAACCAGCTGATCTGCTTGCTGGCAGCCCGCCCGTCTGATTGGCTGGACATTCTGCCCAAATCCCATCTTCCCTTTGTGTGTTAGCACGGACCGGAGAGGGCCACCCAACATGACTGCCCCACACAGTCCAAGAACCAGTTGATCTGAATGCCAGCAGCCCACCCCCCTGATTGGCTGGACCCCGCTTTAAAAGTAAGGAAGACCCCAGAGCCAGCAGTCTATCGCCAGCCCACTTGAGGGGCCTCCATCTAAGCACCAGGTCTCTGCCTGTCTGGCCCTGTCCAGGCCTAAAAGGGTCACGGAGGGGCCACCTGCAACAGTCCTGAGTTCAGCTGCAAAGTCTTCCTTTCCATGTCCCGGGTAAACGCCATCCTTCATTCACATCCACTCGATTGCCGCAGCAACTGTTGGCTGCTGTCCCCCCACTTTCTCCAATGGGCCTCCGGCCACTCATACAAAGTGCTGCCAGCACTCTTGTATTTTGACACTACCCATGTGCAGGAAATTGGTGTTGCACGTTTTCACTGCAGTTTGTAACTGAGTTCCATCCGCTACCCATGATTGACCACTGCACATGCCTTCCTACAGGTGTGCCTGACTTTCTAATCTTGGTGTTCTTAATTATTGCTGCACTTCTTATTTCTTTTCTCGTACAATTTCTGATGCCCTTTTCTCACCTCTGTAGTCTCTGCACCCCCTGTAATCTCAATATTGTTGTGCCGCTGCACCTGCGCAGTGTATGTTTTCTGTTGCATTTCAGTGCTTACTTTAAAGTTCAATTTAGGTGTGCCTTTGAACCTGCGCAGTGTATATTTTCTTCTGCATTTCAGTACTTACTTTAAAGTTGAATCTAGGTGTTCCTTTGAACCTGCGCAGTGCATTTTGTCTGCTGCATTTTAGTGCTTTACTCTAAAGTTGAATCTAGGTGTGCCCTTGAACCTGCACAGTGTATGTTTTCTGATGCATTTCAGTGCTTACTTTAAAGTCCAATCTAGGTGTGCCTTTGAACCTGTGCTGTGGGTGTTTTCTGCTGCATTTTAGCACTCACCCAACCTTGGTTTTTTAAAATCCTCTGCTACCCTGTGCATATCTGGTGTAAAGCATCTGGACCTGCTTGGCTGCTAGGCCGCCTGGTGAGTTTATTTATGCATGGTGCAGCTCCTCTGTCAGACATCATCCACCTCCACACCACTACATGGCTCTCTCTATCTCTCCTATCTATTCTATACGCTACTCTATCACCTATCCTATCCCTCTCACAAAGTGTGGAAGAAAGAAGCTTCAAAAATCTCACATGGACTCTAATCCAGGCTTACTTATTGCTGACACCTATGTCAATGCTACTTCCAGGCAGACTATTACTGACATCCTCTTTCTGTCCCTTCACCTGATTTATGATCTCCCACCTGGTGTCCACTGACTCCCTTTTCTCCTCTTCACCCATTAATGACGGCAGTAGACGCAAAGTACTCTTAGCATACTTCTCATCCTCTAGGTGCATCATTAACATCTATCACAATGGCACTATCCGGGCCCAATGTTCTCAACCTACTCTTCTCTTCCTTGACCTGTGCCTGCCCTCTCTCATTAACTTCCTCCCTTCTGTGGCTACCCCTCCTCCCTCCTCTTCTCTAACCTCACCACCACCGACGGGAGTACCATGGCTGTGTACTGCCCCCTTGGAAAACTTTCAAAGGTAGTAATCAGCTTCACTTAGCTACTCGTTCTGCTCGTTCTCCTGTCAAACACTCCTCTAACATCTGTCTCCTTCTTGAAGACATTGACCTTGATGTCCTTTCCCTTACCGAGACGTGGTTCCATGCCAGCTCTGTCACTGCTCTTGACACTCTTCTTCCTGAGGGCTACAAAATCCTCTCCAAACCCAGACCCAACAGGTGGAGTGGCCCTGATTTTCCCTGAATTGGTCCCTGCTTCTATCATACCTACTCAATCCTACGCCTCTTTTGAATGCCGTGTCTGTAGTCTTGGGGCCCTGCCTATTCTCTCTCTCACCCTTGCTCCCACCAACAGGCCCGAGCCCTATTTCTCTCTTCCTCTCTGAATGGGCCAACCTTACCTCCTCCCTCTCGACCTCTTCCGACAAACTCTTTCTCCTTGGTGACTTCAATATCTACCTCGACTCCCCTGAATCAGTGACCTCACAGTTACGTGTCCTCTGTGACTCCTTCTCTCTCACTATTCTTCCTTCTTGCCTGACCCACTCAGCCAGACACACTCTGGACGCCCTAATCTGTGGCAACCTCCCTATCTCTAACCCAGTCACCACCCAGTCTCCTGGTCGGATCACTCTCTCCTCTCCTCCCGCTTAGGGCCCCTTGACCCTCTATCTGAGCCACCGCCAGTGCTGCCAGCCTCCATCGCTGTCAATCGACCAATGAAGCGAATGTCAGTCACTGTTTTTGCTTCCACCTTCATCCCCCCTCCGACCCCTGCTTCTGACTCTCCTTCTGACTCTGTCCTTGCTAACCTGCACCTCTCCATCTCTAGCATCCTCAACATCCATGCCCCTGTCATGAGGATGCACCTAAAACCTGCCTTCAAGAGTAATGGCTGTTATGACTCAGATCAAGCATCTCTGAGTTGCTGAACAGAAGTGGCAGGCCTTGGGTTTACCCTCTGACAAACTGAACTGCAGGCTGTTCCGAAGGCAATATCATTTCTTTATCCGCTCCAAGAAGAGGGCCAACTCCCAAGCCTGCATCTCTGGAGCCCTCTAAGAATATAGCAGAATTTTTCAAAATCTGCAAGGAACTCGCCAATCCAATTGCAGTCTCCACCTCTCTCCTTTCTTCCCAGGTTCTCTGCTTTGCTTTGGTCTCCAATTTCACCTCTAAAACTCAGGACATCCTGTTCTCACGCTCCTCCAGCCCCATATCCACTCCTGCTCCCCTGCCTCCCTTGGCTCCCCTCCTTCCACCCCCACACTCTCCTCCCACCAACCATTAAGGGCAACATCTCTCTCGCCTCGGCTCTTGACGACTTCTGTAACCACTCCTTCACCACTGGCTCTTTTCCTATATCCCTCAAGCACTCCAATGTGCACTCTCTCTTAAAAAAGCCATCTGCTGAACCCTTCTGCCCGGCTAACTATCACCATATCTCCACTACCCAATTCCTGGGTAAATTCTTGGAGAAGCTGGTCCTCCCCCAAACTGATCCTCCAGACTGAACTTCTTGTCTATCTCTATGACCATCAATCTGGATTACAGGCATCCAGAGGCATGGAAACTGCTCTCCTGAACACCTGTGAAGACATGCCCGCAATTGTTGACTCTAACTCTCTTTCTGTTCTCATTCCCCTTGATCTCTCCTCTGCCGTTGACATGGTACCCTTGTCATCGAGGAACGGGAATTGGAATGACTGATCTCTTTCCTCACCAATTCCCCTGTCTAGTTGCAACTTGGCCCTTTCCCCTCCACCACCACACTCTCTACCTGCACTGTATCTGAGGGGTTTATCCTATTGCCATGGCTCTTCAATATCTATCTCGCCCCTCTTGCTCACCTGATCTAATCCTCTCCTCATTTCCAGTGTTATGCTAATGACACACAGCTTTCCTTCAAACTTCCCTCTACTACCTCCTCTTTGTCCTCTCTCATCCCCAATTGTCTGACCGCCATCCAGGCATGGTGGGCAGCTAACGATCTCTGTCTTAATGCCACTAAGACAGAGATCCTTCTCATTGGAACACCTGCGCCCTGTTTTCCTACTACCCTCTGGCCGCCCTCCTTGGGCACTCTACCATCACCATCCTGTGAGGCCAAAACCTCTGGGTCATCTTCGATTCTGCTCACACCCCTTCACCCCTCACATATTTGACCTTGCCAAGAAGACCCACTTCCTGAGAGGCATTCTCCCTTTCCTCACCTTCCCCTAGAAGCTCAATGTCTCCAGAGCTCTGGTCCTCTCTAGTCTGGATTACTGCAACAGCCTCTTCCTCAATTTCCCCCTTTCCTCCCTACGGCCCCTTTAGCTAATCCAGAATAGGGCTCCAAGACTTATCCTTCACCTTAAGCCCAGGGTCTGTATTTCCGCAGCCTTAAATTCTCTCCACTGGCTCCCGGTGGCTCAGAGGATCAAATTCAAGCCCCTCTGCATCATCCACAGGGCTTTCTGGGGCATGTGACCATGCAATCTCCAACTATCCCTCCCCAAATACTACCTGTCTAGAGCCCCCTGCTCCTCTAACTCCAACTCTTTGATTGTCAAACACTTCTCCAAGCAGAGAGTGGGGGGCAGGTCTCTCTCTTTGGCTGGGCCTCCCTTTGGAACAGCCTCTCTGGACATCTCAGACTTTAACCGGGACCTCCTTAAATTCCGGAAACTTCTCAAAACTCAGCTTTTTCTCTACATCTTCCCCTCTTCCCCTCCCTTGCTAATCACCCCACCGCCGCTGAGATCAGTATCCTGTGAGGTCCTCATGAATCTCACAGGATACCAGGCCCTCTACCCAGTCAACACCCCCAATGCACTGCCCCCTGTGGGCCCCTGCCTGTCGGCTGCCTGTCGGCTGTGCATCCTACCCTGGAATTCACTGCTAGCACTTAGCCTGCAGCCTCCTCCCTTGGCTTCCCTTGGCACTTCACTCGTGGGCCCCCACCAGCACTTGTCCTTTCCTTGCCCTCCCACACATCCCTATCTCCTCTACTTCTCTTCACTGCACTTGCATGTCCAAATGTCACAAGGCCTAGTAGGACCACGATTGTATACTGTTTTGCCAATGTTATTCATTACCTCTGTTCCCTTCCTACTTTGCCTTGTGGCACCTGGAAACACAATTCTGTTGTAAAGGCACCTAACAAATGCTCCGTAAATAAAATAAATATAATACTTCTTGTTGTCAATGCTGCAGCTTTGCTCTGTTCAGTTTGTACCCTTTGTCGGCCAATAATCTGAACTACATGATGGAGTCCTCGCTACACTGCTCCTCACTGACGCTGCCCACCAACAAATCATCAACACACTGAATGATGGTACTCAGAACATGTATGTTGCCTACATTTTCATGCAGAAGCCTATTGAAAATGCTGGGAGACTCACAGTATCCTTGTGGGTGCCTTGTGGGCTGGAATCGGCCCCACCATGGGTAAATGCAGTGAGATATTGTGAATCGTGGTGCAATGGGACAAAGAAGAACGCATTTTCAAGTCAATTACTGTGAAATGGGTTGCTGTGGTGGATATATTACACAATATTGTCACAACAGGAAGCTCATCCTATACTACATTGTTTAGAGGACACAGATCCTGAATCATCCTCCAACTGGATTTGAATTTTTTACAAGGTATATAATCTCGGGAGGATAGCTCAGTGGCAATGTGCTCACCTCGAAAGCAAGACGACATGGAGCAGTACAGGTTCCTTCACCGTGTCTGCGCTTAGAAACCTCTTGGTATTAAGTGTGTTATAAATATTAATATCATACCATACACCGGTATTGCAGAGAGAACTGGATGGCACGATAATGCTTTGGTGTAAGAGGCTGTGATTGTGTCATATATCCTTTCCTCGGCTTCCTTGGACAATGGGCATTGTTTAACTCCAAGCAATAGCACACCTGGCTTAAGTGTAATAGTTATTGGGGCAACACTACGTAACAGCCCCACATCGTGGGGATTACTCGTCCACAAATTGTCAGGTACTTGTGCTAGATCGCTTTGGGCAAAGGGTGGGGCACTACCTTCTAACAGCATGGGTATGACATGGGGCATGTCTATATTGCACAATTATCTCACAGGGGACACAAAGTGCCTGTATTATTTCCCCCATTATTGTCCATAACTTCAAACAAATCACTGTCTGTAATTCCTCTTAAGGACTTAGTTGTGCATCATTTATTCCCCTCTGCATCTGTCCCTACCAGGACAATCCTCTCTTTCGACACCACCATGCCCTCTAAATTGAGCATAAGAACGGTTCCTGCAACATGTTCCAGGGGCTGGGCTGGTGTCAACAAGAACTCGGATGGCACTCACCAAGCTCCAAGACTGGTTGGCTCCATTTGGTACTGCGTTCATCAATATTGTAGCCCCACCCATTCACAGGTCTGGTTGCACTGGTATGCCCTTGCTTGCTGCTTCATTGCCCAGTGCATGTATGAGCATCATCGCTCTTAGATAACAAATACCTGGGGTGAAGCACACCACCCCTCTCTTAGTGAACAAGATGATCATGTTCAATTTCCTGGGCACGTATCTCCCCAACAGATTGATAGGAGATGCCATTGAAAACACCAATGGTGCTCGTACCACCCTATCACCTACCTTAATAGGCAGTTCTTCTGTGAACAGAACCGATTTGAGGGCCCAGAGAACCCCTCCGTGTCCACTACCTCACCTGAGAAAGTTGTCTGTGGGCTGTCCTAATCTGGTAAGCAATGGCCCCGGAAAGATGAAAGGATTTCCTCCAATCATGCTAGTGCCTTGATACTGTGTCACCATGCCATGAGGTACTACATTATTGTTGGGCACTTGAGGGGCCAGTGGCTATGTGGGATGTACTGCATAGGCTGGTGTGTCACTAGGCGCCAGTGCCTGCAGCTGCAGAAACTGGGGTGGGCCAACAGGTGGGGCCATGGACAGTGGTGCGCCATACAGACCACTTGGGGGTACTTGGGAATAGAGCTGTGGGTATGGGATGGGGGTGCCTTGCCCATACGGGTGCATTTGCTGGCTGTCTGCAGCCACTGATATGCTCCTACACTCCCGTGATAAATTACCCATTCTCCCACATGTCCAACATTGCCCCGTGCACCCCCCTCTCTGGCCCAATCCTCCAAAACTCCCTCTTCCTACCTAGGGGCCTACAAGCCCCCCTCTCCTCCATCTGAGGGGGCCATCCCCGGTACTGTGATTGGTAGCCGCCGTTCCAACCATTTCCATCTCCCCAGGCGGGGTCTGCCTGCATCTCTCTCAAGATCACTGTCTGTTCTTCTCGGTGCGCAACCACTGAGAACTTTCCCAATTTCTTTTGCACTAGCATCTGTTTGTACCCTCAATGATGTCTCCTTTTCCTTCTCGTTCAAGCACTTGCAATGGTTTGGCATCATAGTCTGTATCTCTGCCCACCTCTTTGCGTCAATCTCCACTATTTTATCAAGTGTGTTCTGCACCTCTTTGGGGATCCCTTTCTTGAACACAAAGTAGAAAAATAAAATGGACCGATCCCATGGTTTACTCATTGCTGCCCTCCACCTCTCTTGTATTTGTAAAATATACTGGACTGGATCCTCTTCATCCTGCATTGTACATTGCATTTCCGACTGAAAATCTGGCGTATCAGGGTATACTCAACGCAGCACGTCCACATCTGGGCCCTGATATCATTAAAATGTGCACCATCATGACTATCAACCCCAAATTATATCCTGGGATGCTCTGATTTAGCCAAAATGGCATGATCTCCCAAAATTGGGATGAACACACTGTTCACGTCGCCCATAGCCAAGGTAACACCTGACGTGTGCTTTTCAAATGGGTAAATACACTTTCCTGCCCCAGCTGTGAGGGACTGTAGTGTTTTTATACAACTCTTCCTGGCAATGTGTGGACATGGTACATACTGTGCCCCCCTGGTCTTTTGTGCAACAGCCAAAGCTGGGCCCCCACCATCTTCATCACATTATTTTTCCCCACCTGCTTTCCCTTTGCAAGCGATATACGCGCAAAGCGATTCCTCAAACTAGGCCCCCACAAGCTCTCCACCCGTGGCAATTTCGCAGACAAGGTCTCTTCGTCATCCCCACATTCGTCCAGCATGTCCCACTCCCCCCCGTCTGCTGCTACTCCTGGCCTGTCTTTGGACTGCACAGACTCATACTCGAAACTGCCTGAACCTCCAGACTGCCGCTCTTTACCTTCCTTCTCAAAATGCACACCCTTAATTACTGTACTGTCAATTCTGAACAGAATATCTCTTGCTCTCCACTCATCTGTTCCCATAGTTACTCGCTGCCGATACCCACTAGCCGATCTCAATCTCGCTAACTCTTCCCCTACCGTCTTTAACGCTTTTTCTAACTCTTTTGGTTCCTTCCATTCTGGATCCCTGTGCCCTTGAGCTCAAGTGGCTGCGGACTTTAAAGGGTTTGGGAGATTGTGGTACTGGATCGATGATGATGGAGGAGGAGCAGCGGTGGTGGGCAGCAGGACATAAACAGAATTTGTGTACCCTGATGCTGCGCATGTGGAATAGCACCCTAATGGAGTACAGTGTACTGCTTGTGTTTTGACTGATGGGGCAGGAGGTTCCTGGACAGTCGGAACAGTGGGCGTATCTGGGATCGGAGCACACAACAAGGTGGTCTGCCTGCTGTCTTTTTGGAGTCGGGGGGAGGGTGTCTTGTATCTCCTCTACCATCATCCAAAAATCCAACACTTCCATTCTGTTATTTAATTTCTTCCCCTTAAATTGTACTGCTATAAATGTACACATATGACCCAGATTTGTCCTAATTATTTATTCCCTGTTCTGGCCATGGTTTAAACATTCCCCCTTTCATCTCGGCCATCCATTCCCTGTGATACTTCCTAATCTTCTCCCCTACAACAAGAGAGACGTGCACATGTATTCCAATGGGGTCGCCAGCTCCATTTAAGCCTCCCCTATTCAAACTTTATGCAATACCTTATTTGTCGTCCCGTTATCCCACCCTTTTCCTGTTACCAATACCCGACCCTTCCCGTTCGTCAAACTCCAGAGCCACATCTCACGCCTCACTGTAATCTCGTACCACTGCATGCCACACTCCCTCGTACACATCATCCACACATTCACTGTACCCCACTTAAAAATGTATAGATAATAAAACTGGACCCCTCCTTGGTCCACACCGCCACAATAAAAACACCAATAAAAACACAAAAATATGACTTTTTCATTCCCATGCCTCCTTTGTATCAGGTGGAGACATCTCAGGCCTACACACAGTCTCTACCCAGACTGCATTTTTATTCTCACACCCCTATATATCAGGCAGAGAGATCCCAGACACACTCAATACATGGATCATCTACCGTTTTCCTCTCAATGACACAGTGCTTTCTTCTACCCCAGTCGGGAAGGATCCCATTCCTCTTTACTTCATATAAAAAGAAAAGTCCAAATATGCAAGCTGCCACGCGGTCTATCCACTCCACAATGGCACCACTATCACCATGTCAACACTCTTCTCCACACTTCCCAACATTCACTCTTCCCCCACCTGTATTGTTTTCTCCCGCAAAGGTGCACTTACATCTACGTGTTCTCCCGAGTTCCTCCGTCAAGGGTGCCATCAACGGCCTGCGCAGTCCAGGAGCAGCGCCACGCTCCAAAGAGCAGACAGGAATTCAGGCAAAAGGACTCCTGTGGATGTGCGGCCAGGAATCCCCTGTCTCTGAAAAGAGGCTGGGATCACATCAGGGACACCAATTCGTAAGGTAAACCTCTGGACAACCAATCAGATAAAAAACAATCCTCTAAGGAAAAAAAGAGGTTTGTAGAACCTCTTTGCAAGGAAAACAAGATTTATGTTGTATACAAAAAGGAAAAAGGTTACAGAGCGGGCCATAGAACCCAACTGCCATGGAGCTTGCTCTCTGATATAGTTCAATTAATGCAAGTAGTTAAATAGAAAAACATCACTCGTGATGCAAACAATACACAATGTTAACCCACCACCATCATAGGCTCCCACCTATATAAATACTACCTGTCTCCTATAGTTCCTTGACACGATTGGCCACATCTTCATCTACCCCTGCCCCCTAAGACGTGGTGTTCTACTCCGTCACCTTGGTTCCCTGCTACCTGATGGGTGGGTTTTGTGATATGTTACCATCCCCACCGGCCTAGTCACATGGCGTACACCTGGTCGTTAAAATGAGCTCAGTGGATAATTTTGATGTCAAATTGGCCCTTTAGAGTAAATAAGAGCTTCTCTTGATCTCAGACATACAGGCGCCCCGTCCTGCCTCCCCGTTTTAGGGCTACATTTGTTATCCTCACTTCTCGCTCCTCGTAATACAAATCACAGGATGTTTCACTCCTTGCTCCCCCTTATCGGCTGCCCCTCTTGGGAGTTCCTCCTGACCCTCTTAGAGACCACACAAATCAGCCACATTCTGAAGGATTTAGTGGTATTGTTTGTGGGTATCTGGTAGTTCAAAAGGGTCAGTTATTATTTGTGGGGAGCACTAGGGTCCTAAATCTAGGCTGGACCTTTGGCAGCCCAAAACCTCTGACCCAGTTGCCACGGGTTGGTCCTTTGGGAACCGACACAGTCCTGTCTGTGCTTGACCATTCACATTCATTTTGAGTTTTGCAGGCCTGCAACATGAGACAATTGTATTTTATCTGTCCATCCCGTCGACCTCTACGTTTGGTTTCCCTGCTGGGGCTTGGGATGGGAAAAGGATTCAGACCTTATTGCCATGTTACGATGCTACCTTCACCATGACCTGCAGCAAACTAGACCTCGCTTTAACCAAAGCCTACGTTTGCACTGTTATACACTTCATTTCACCTATTATACCATAATACTTTAATATCGCTCATATTCTATACTGGGGCCTACCTATGTTTCCATGACACTTGGACAACACTATATTTGTTATTCCCACTTTGTGCTCCCACCCCCTCTGCAGTCACACACATGTATTTCCTTGTGCCCTACTATATTTCCCTTAATCTAAATCGTCTGGTGGGACATGGGACCTGAACGTGCATCCCAATACATGCAATAACCGTCCTCATACTTGTTTCACCCTAACTGGGGAACATCACTGTGGTGAAGGTTGACAGCCTTGTGTTTGGAGCATAGGAGCGGGTTTACAAAACCACATCAATATTATGGTGGTGTTAAAAACGCAAGAAACAATCCTCTGGTTGTAATGTGAGAGTAGAATAGGCCATTTGATTTAACATGTGACAGAGTGCCACCCAGTAGTTCACCTCCAGGTAAGAGCAACAGAGCATTGAATGATGGGTGTTTGTGTTCTATTTGCAATAACGGTCCTTTTGGGGAGTACTATTGTTACACCAATCACATAAGTGCTTCACCCTAATTAGGAACAACCACATTGGTGTAAGCTGACTTCCTTGTGACTTGGCACTGGGACATGTTCACCTAACATCATTAATGTTATGGCGGTTTCAAAACAATGAAATATACTCAACACACCTGCCTTAAATTTGAGAGTAAAAAAGGCCATTTCTATTAACAAGCCACACATGCCACAGCAACACCTATTAGCCACCACTGGAAGCACACCTCCACATCAGAACCAAAGAGCATTTCACTGTGGCTATGCACATTAACCCAAAAGCTTCCATTTGAGCTCCATGTGAGATAATTATCATAGTCTTATAGAACAGTGTTATTTTGGGTCATTACGACCCTGGCGCTAAGGGATTACCGGTACCAGTAAGGGTACCGGTACCGGTAATCCCTTAGCGCCCAATTCCCATAACGGCAGCTTGAACCAGCCGTTATTGCAGGGACCCGCAAAGGGACTCTGGCAATAATTACGGTACCGCAATTTGCGTTACCGTAATTACTGCCTTTCCCCATTCCCATTATGCCCTATGGGGCAAAAATGGGAATGGGGAAGGGCCATGGTGAAATGGGGAAGTACCACCACGCCAACCTTGGAATGGGGTGGTACTTCCCCATTTCACCATGGCGGACTCGTTACAATACCGGCAGCAACCATGGTGCTAATAGCGCCATGGTTTAGCGCCGGTGTTGTAATGAGGGCCATATAGTCTTTTCAGCACATGGCCGACATCGTTCAATGATGCAATAACCAAGCACATGCGCGTTCCACTCTAATTGGGGATCATCATGGCGGTGCAGGTTCACATTCTTGTGATTGAACATTGACAATTATCTCATATGGAGCTAAAATGCAAGATTTTCAGTAACATTGCTTCCCATTATGCGCTTGTCGGAGGCTCTGATCTAAAGGACTACTACGTGGCGCGGTTACGTGCGGTTTGTCAACTGAATTGGTCAAATGTACTCTCACATTACAGGTAGAAGTATTTTTTCTTGCAATTTTCAAACCGAACATGATATTGATGGGGTTTGATAAACTGTTTCAGAAAGAAGTTTGTTTGATAGATTACCCAAACATCCAATCACCATGTTGGTGAAATAATAGGTGGGCTTGCTTCTCAGTTGAAGGGTAGGAGTCCAGCAGTTAAAAAGATCAACTGCTACGCGGCCGTCCCATGCATTGTGCCACCCCCTGTATAGAAATCAGTAAACGCCCATCTCTTCTTAAATAATGCCTTAAGAGACTAGAAGGCAGATTTCTAAATGGATCAACAGGATGCCATGCAGACAGATTGAGAAATAACAGTAGCTCAGAAGTTTAAAGGCGGACATTGGTGATTTGATTGGTTGAAAAGTTATCCTAAATATTTAGCTGATCGGTATTCAATTGTTTCTATATGTTTTAATTTGAAGATCTGTAAAGCGCTGCAGTCCACGGGTCGACCGCCTCAGAGCACTTAAAAAGGGAATCTCACTTGGGCGGGGAAGTAGCTCAGGTCCTGAACAATTGGAAATGACAGCCCTAGGGAGCACTCTGGGGGCTGGTGTACAATAATGATACATGTTAAAACCCTAAAGCTGGTTGGGATATCAGTGGAAGTGCCATTGTTAGGCTCTGACCCGCCCTTCAAAGAGATGACTCCGTTTAATAGAGCAATGCTCCTTTGGAGAGGAGTGTCAATCCCTGAAATCGAGCAGGAAATATCGGTCTTTGGATCTTTTTTTGTGTGCAGTGATCTGCACAGCAATTTTATAGAAAATGTGGGAGCCGGTCAACTGAGAATGAACACGCCAAATAAGAATGGCCAGATCTCCTTCGTGAAAGGCACAGTGAGCCGAAATGTGGGTGTAGAGCCCCTGAGAAGGAGCCAACCAGAGAAAAGGTTATTTGGCCCTGTTTGCTTTCAGTCTAGGGTCTCCCAGAGTTTTGCATTATCTGCACAGCAGTGACAATTTTCTTATGGATGTATGCACTGGGGAGGGGGAGATTATATGCAGAAGGGGGAGCAGTACATTCTTTGGTTGGGGAATCACCCGTCTAGATGAATTCTCCTTCTCAAACTCAACGTGTTCCTTTTCTACAGTCTCAACTATATTGAATCCATAAGTGAGGTATAGTCACATTTCTTCTAATCACAACCTCCTTCAAATGTTCCTAAAGAGTTTGGTAGCATTGCATCGTGTTAAAGCAAAATGTTAATGTTGGCAATCTCATCTCCATGATAAGAGTCCTTCATTATATGTTCGGCTTCTGATGTGGGTCGCACCATGGACGTCATCCCGTTCAGCGTGGGGCCCATTATATCCCCGCTGTCCAAGATCAGGATAGAGCAGGGCAAGGCTGCTTTGCTTCAATGTTGTGGGCAGATCTGAAAAGCCAGGGCCCTCGCCCTGTGAGTGGTCTAGAGCAGTGGATAGTATGCACTCTAGACTGATAATGTAAATACTTCCTGCGGTTGTCTGTTGTGTCTGGCAGGGTAGTGGTTAAGGAGATTGTGGAGAGTTGTGTTAACATGTATGTGTTGGGTGGTGTACTGTTGAGAGAATTGTAGCATAGGCACATTGGTCTTCAGGTGGTGCACGTTCTTAGATGCCAAACGCCGCTGTTTGGTGCTGGAGTCATGTTACAAGATGTTGGTTAGGGGCAAGGTAGAATTATTTTGCGGCGTTTTGTGTCACTGAATGTTGCCCAGAACATTCCATTATTTGAAAGCAACCACAACTGAGGACAACCTTTTTAATTCTGGAAACATTACAGTTGGTCACATTCAGTGGTGGACTGGCCCAAAGGAAACTCTGAGGATTTCCCGGCAGGACTCTGCACCATGTTCTTCTTTTTGTGTGGTGACATATTTCATTTCCAAACGTTCTCATAGGGAAAGGGGTGGGCTTGCTGAAAATGTGTAATATAGCGCCACTTTGAAAACATTTCCCAAGGCCTCTTTTTCGTTCCCAGTCCACCCCTGGCTACATTTATTTTTTAGACCCATGCAAATGATTATTTCTCCAGTTTTTATGCCTTGTTATGCTATATTATGTGATGTTATGGAAAAACATCAGGGCCTACGATGTTTAGTCGGTTGCCAGGGACCTCCCTTCTGACACCGTAAAGATACTAAAACTGTAGCAACAGTCCAGCGTAAATGAGAACATGGTGCTATGCAGTCAGACAATGAACTAGCTGCTGATTAAACCGACCATGCACCAGGGCACAACCACAGTATTGCCATGCTTGCAAGTACCTAGAGAATGTTGCATTTTCCTTATATTAACAGCAGTCCAGTGGCCTGTGTTCTTTAAATTACACCATTTACTACTTACTTGAAACTAGTTCCCATTAACAGTACTTGGGGGAGAACGGCCCCCACAAATACATTTGCCACAAATCCACCATTTGAAAAATTACCCCCAGCCTCTCCACACCAGTTTTGGTCAACCGGGGAGCCTGCCCCCCTTCTTCTTGCATTGAAGGGCTAAAATGTTCTCACAGGTTACTTTTCTGCTTTCATTCTGTTACGTTCGACATACTTTAGCCCAGTGGTCTTTGACCTGTAGGTTGCGGCCCCCTGGCGGGGGCAACCTCAATCCCACGGTGCGCAAGACCCCGGCCTTAAAAAAGTTTTCAAAAAAGATTTGTTTTTTTAATGAAGGAAAGAAAATCTGTAGCTGGGTGGAGACTTGGGCAGGGGCAGCTTGTCCATAACAGGTGAGGGGGCATCGACCGAGTGGCCCCCTCACCCATTATAGGGAGCTGAGGAGTCAGCCAGTGAAACACTGAGCGCTCCCTCTGCTGATTTATTCGTGCTGAGGGAGCGCTCCTGGGCTGGCTGAACTGTCAAAGGGAAATACTGTTTCCCTTTGACAGTTCAGTTCCCCAGCCGTACATGCCAGTAAGACTGAGATTCTACTCATCGGCACACCCACTCCCTCCTTCCCTGCAGCTCTCTGGTCGGCCTCTCTTGGCCCTCTTCCTGCTCCTACCTGCAAGGCAAAAAACCTTGGGGTCATCTTCGACTCCACACTCTCCTTCTCTCCTCACATTTCTGACGTTTCTAAGAAGTCACACTACCAGCTGCACCTCCTCAGAGGTATCCTTCCTTTCCTCTCCTTCCCCCAGAAGCTCATTGTCTCCAAAGCCCTGGTTCTCTCGAAGCTAGACTACTGTAACAGCCTCTATCTAAATCTGCCTGCCTCTACTCTCCGCCCGCTGCAACTCATCCAGAACAGGACTGCGAAACTTGTCCTTGGCCTCAAGCCCAGGGACCGTATCTCTCCAGGACTGAAATCGCTACACTGGCTCCCTGTGGCTGCGAGGATTAAGTTCAAAACCCTCTGCATTGTCCACAAGGCCTTCTGGGGCCTTGGGCCAAATTACCTTCAACTCTCTCTTCCTAAATATCTTCCTTCTCGAGCTCTTCGCTCATCCGCCTCCAACTCCCTCAGGGTCAGCCGCTTCTCCAAGCAACGAGTTGGGGGGAGATCTCTCTCCGCAGCAGGGGCCTCCCTCTGGAACAGCCTTCCTGCCTCCCTGAAACTTGAGGAGAACCATCTCCGGTTCCGGAAGCACCTCAAAACCTTCCTCTTTGCTTCTGCTTTCTCTCCCCCTCTCCCCTGCTAAATCACTGAAACTGTACTGAATCAGCAACTGGGCCACTCGCCAAGCCACTCTCCCCTTGGCCCAGCCACTCTCCCCTGCACTGCCTCCCTGGCAACCCCCGCACTACGGGACTGTCTCTGTATCCCTACAGCCCCCCCCTCCCAGCACTAGTCTGCACTTATCCTGCACTTGCCACCAGCTGGCCCTTATTATTTATCTTGTATTTTACTAATCACTTTGTACTCCACTTTCCCCTCTCCCTTTCCCCCTTGCACTTTTCCCGTCCCCCCTACCCATGCACTTGCGCGATCTGAATGACACCTGGCCTAGTAGGATCATTTGTCTGTCTCCCCTTGTTCCCCCCTCCCTGCCTCGTCGCGCCTTGAAACACTTATATATAGGCGCGTTACAAATGCCATATCATATCATATCATTCTCAATGAGTCATGCAAGGCTGGGGTCGTTTTCCTTTGGTATATCTAGGGGAAACATTTATGGCTATCCATTTAAATAATTCACCAGCCTCCACTGGCCCTGGGACTGGACGGTGATTAGGGAGACCTGAAGCAGGCTCTGTAGAACCCAGGCACAAATTAAACTATAATTTATTACCCACTTCTTACCACAATCACTACCCTAGAGGCTTCCCACCTTCCAACTTTAGGGCAAATTCGCCAGCCCCCTAATTTTCGTGTTACCCCTAAAGGACAACCGTTATTATTCAGAAGGAAGTTGATGGACAACTACCCCCTCATCTAAATTACCTCGAGGATCTTGCAAAGCACCATCCAGGTAATTGAACTAGGATTACACTCAAATCCCTACATGTCCACCTGTACTGGCCATTATGGCTCAAATAGTGACACGCCACACCACCTGCAGTAACGCTGCAACATACAATTTAACCACGAGTATGCTCGTAATTTTATGTTTAAATAACACATCAGCACTCTGAACCTAGTATAACTATTGCCTTGCAATGAACTGCTATCGAACTATGCCACTCTCCCAACAGGAGTACTACTATGATACCTAAGGTATTAACACAGACCCTTTTTAACCTAATACATCACTGCAATGGGCTTAAACAATGCCTTATCACACAGCCTTGCTGCTGTGCCGTCCTCAACCTAGTAACCTAATTAGTGCCACTAAGCGACCCAACGAGCTCCAGTGCTGAGTGTCGTCACTGTGCTCTCAGATACCAGCTTCCTGAAATATGTCACGCTCCCAACAGGAGTACCACTACTATTCAGACTGAAGAATTCGGACAATGGTCCTATCATTGAAACCATTTCTAGGATCTCGGCTCAAGTTAACCAAATCATTGGACACTTGCTTGCTTGCTTGGTCTACACCATACTCTTCATGCTATTTTTCAGTTAAAACTATTGACCTACAGTTCCCTAACTCTCCTCTTCATTCCTTTCCTCCCTCTTTCTCTGCTCTCTCACACATAGGTTTAGGAACCAAATGGGCATTGCCCCAATGTATATATATGACAGTCTTCTGACATGATTAATGCAAACTGTACATCCAAGTAGTTAAGAAAATGTGGCTACTTATGCATGCAATTGATGTTGTATATAGCTTCGCAAATGCTAATGTTTCATTAATCAAGGATGGTAAATACCCTAACA
Source organism: Ambystoma mexicanum (assembly GCF_040938575.1). NCBI lineage: Eukaryota > Metazoa > Chordata > Amphibia > Caudata > Ambystomatidae > Ambystoma > Ambystoma mexicanum. The sequence continues at coordinate 413,075,111 of NC_090925.1, forward strand.
CAGGGCACCAACCACATATTGGACAGTGAATCAAACGTTTGGTATCAATTGATACAACTTTCTGCACAATACTACTAACCCACAACGACGTGTGACTCTGAACAGGTTGTCATGTATTTTGTGTTTCTAATGTTGACAATTCACGCCAAATAGCCTTGAGAAAGCCCTCAGCAGGGTGAAACATTAGCACGTGCCACCATCAGGTTAATGTTGGCACTAACAGAAATGCTTAAACAGAAATAGACAAAACCTAGGACTGTATTAGAATGCTGACCCTTTGCATACAACCTTTAATAAACACGTGTGCATATATATCGTCTTGTGACTGAATACTTCTTGGCCGTGGCACAGAACAACACCTAACTAACTAAACAATTGTATCTTTACCTTGATTTATTAGGCAATGTCAGCCACATTTAGGTCACTGCAGCCGGCTCTCCTAGACTGAACACCCACCCTAGACAACGAAGATAGGCGCACAGACTTATCATTTTCCCTACTTTCCGCAACGTGCACAATTTGAAATGTGAAACTTATCTCGTAGTGATTCAGTAAGAAACACTTTTGTGCGAATAATGGAAGTTGGGCTCTGCAGTTTTGATTGGTCACACTGCTCACCCTAAGATCGGTAGGGTGAGTGTATCCTGCAATCATCTGTACATTACAGGGCATACATTGCAGTTTGCACAGCTGCAACAAGTATGTGAGACTTGGGTTGTTTCTGTATTCAGTTTCCAGCCAGGTCTACTGAAATGTAGGTTGCTCGTGCGTGTGATCTCGCTGGGAATAGCCTGTTCTGAATCCCTGGACTCTGGCCAGACTTGTCTTGCCGGAGCGCTGCTCTGTCTAATGGACTTTATCCAGTGCAGGGGAAACGTGAGTGAACAGGCTTTGGTCGAGCCTCCAGCGACACCCAATGAATTTCATGCGGCGCATGGCCGCTCTACTGCCCGGTATGCACCCTTGCGTGCGGCTTGCGGCCTAGAGCGGGTGACGTCCTACCAGGTCCCTCACCTGGCCGCCTGCTTGCATCAGAAGGAAATGTAGACTAAAGGTCGCCCAGACAACAGGTTATGCAAACATTTCACTCTGGACATCCACTGTCAGGGGAAGAAAAACAACCACCATCCGCTTTAGGCATTGAGAATCAATAACCTAAATAAACATTGCCCCCACCCCCTGAACTAATAGTTCACAAATCGTTTCTATTCACTGGTGTTTATGCCCAACTTCCAAGAAGGCAGCGTCAGCATCAGAAACAAGCACTCATCCTCCATTTACCTGCAAGGATCGGGCCATATCCTCAACCCTCGACCAATAGAATCGGGTGCATTTCCTGTCACGGAACTCGAAGACTTCCAGAACGAAGGAAGACTGCAAGGCATCCAAAAGACTTCAGCGAGAGCATGAGAAGAATCCCAAGAGGCTGAAAGCACAAGAAAATAAATGTAACAAATTAAAATGGTAGAGCACATTATTAACTCAGATTGAAATGTAATATGTGTTTTATCAAAGTGACCTCGTGGTCCAAAGCCCCCTTGCATGTAGGCCTTCTGTTAGTTGAAATTACTGTCATGTCGCGGACGTGACATTCAAACCCCACCACATCGTTATGTGGGAGGGCCCGAGTTGGGGCCACATTCCAGGGGAAGTGACGTTGGGGCTAGGGAGGCGAACGGAGGGGTGAGGGCAGGTCCACCTGCCTCATTAAATAAAGCAGAGGTGTTAAACAGCCGCTCCGCCTGCTGAGTCGTTATTGTGGTCACGGCGGTGACCTCCAGTGTGTGCATTCAGGCTGGGTGTCAGGAAGTCTCAGAAAAGGGTATGCGGCCTTACCCGGACAAAGTGGCGGCACTCAACACGGCACAACCCCCGCAGAACACGTTCGAACTACGTTCCTTTCTGGGTCTGGCGAGCTATTGCTGCAGATATCTCAAGGAATATGCCACAGTAAGCAATCCGCTTCGACTACTCACCCGCAAAGACCAGCCGTTTGAGCGGTCAAGAGACTGCCAGTGCGTTTGAAACGATTCGCAACAACATCGCCAGGGCCGAAGACATGGCGTACTTTGACATGCAAAGAAATACCAAAGTAATCGTAGACGCCAGCCCGGTGTGGCTTGAGGCAATCTTTACGGTGGTCAGTCAAAAGGTCGAAAAAAAAAATCTCGAAAAAAAGGTTGAATTTATTATTTATTTATTTATATGTATTTTGGGGGTCAGGTAAGTAAAAAAGGGGTAAAACAAAAACAATGAAAAAAGGGGGGTTGGGGGGAACCCCCCCAATTAAAAAAAAAATGTATTGAAAAAAAATGCGACTTTTTTTTTAGATTTTTTTTTCCGAGATTTTTTTTCGAGATTTTTTTTTCGATCTTTTCACTATAAACCAATCTTTACACAGAGAGACCGGGCCAACCTTTCCAACGCATTTATCATTGCCTATGCCAGCAGGAGCCTCATAGCCTATTCTCAGGCGGAGAAGGAGAGTTTGGAAGTGGCATGGGCCTGTGAATACTTCCACCTGTTCCTGTATTGGAAAACGTTTACGGTCATAACAGACCATCAGGCTCTCCTGCCAATCTACAGAGACCCTAAATCCAGAATGCCCCCCGGATTACGCCTGCAAGACTACAAGTTTGACATCCAGCATCGCCCGGGTTTTATATGTTCCACACATAGGAACATTCATTTTTGAGAATTAAGCATATTATGGCCTTCTGAAGCAGTGACTAGAGGGCTCTCTTTGTCGGCACATGTTGTGCTTTGATTGCAGTTGGGTCCTGTCTATGTCAAATATGGTGGTGCTTCAATAGGCATCAACGTGTTGGGTTTTATTTGCACAAGCAGGTCTCACCACCTTAGTTCTCTGCACTTCCACTTGTTTGGCATTTCAGTACCAATACCTTCTGGGTGCTGGAGTCCTTCACTCTTGACGAATTCAAAATAGTGAGTCCAAAATAAGTGACGACGAACAAAAAAAAGACCTTGACGTTTCGAATGGTACAATCATGTTGATATTGTAGTTGTATTTTTATTTGTTTGAGGTACTTTTAGTGACGAAGAGAGGAAATGGGAAGTTGGTGCAGTTGAAAAAGTAAGACCGAGAAGTTACTCCATCAAACAATGTTTGCACTGATTGGTGAAAGCATTTGACTATCTTTCCTCCAGTTGATGATGTATATTTATTTTCAATATTATAGATGTAGATTAGGGGTGTACCGAACTTTGGCTTTGAGTGAGAATTCCACCGAAGTTCGTCTGAAATCCAGCTCTTTGGCTGAATACTTACTGGAACGAACTGGAAGCCGAAATCCACTTTCAATGAGTAGCTATCTTCTCTCTATTTGAGAGTTGATAGCCAATCTCAGAGAGTGGAACTGCCTGGGGTACCTATTTGCTTATTAGCTGCTGCAATAAGGAACACCAGTGAGGGTGGCATTTTCAGCAGCAGTGGCGGCTGGTGACCTTGAAAGGTGGTGGGGCGTAAATTTGTTGGTGCGGATTTTGGAACGAGCAAGCTCAGGACCCGGCATGACCTGGTAACTGGTCATTCGCGGGTGCCGGCCCAGGATGCAACTCCGACGGCAGCTGTGCCGGTTTTAACCTGCTTCATCTAGTTAATTCAGTAAACATTAGTCTAGCCCTGCTTTTACTTTTGCATTCTGGGACTTGAAGTCCTGGATTGCCCCATTATAAAACCTGGACTACAAGTCCCAGAATGCAAAGATAAAACTAGGGCTGGGCAGACTTACGTTTCCCTAATGGAATGGATAATGTTGGGATGTTTGCAATGAGACCTGCACTCCCAACTTTGGGCAATTCCAAAAAGTCTCGATTTGAATCGTAGCTTCATTGTGAACAAAGCATTCAAAGTGCGATTTTCTGAGGTGTCCTTAATAGCGATATACAACACATGCATGTTTTAATGTTGCAACAGTATATCTTTGCACATTGTTTTATTGGTTAAAAGAGGCGCGACTCTGACACTACCAGTCTGAATTCCTAGGTCGAAAAATATATTTTATCGTTTTAACGTGTTTTTAGAAGTTCTGAAAACGTTCAGTAAAAAAATGCCACCTTTCACTGCTGTCCTGCTGGAAATCATTATTCGGCTTCACTGAGTGGGGGTGGCAGCGAATAGGGGACACAACGCTCGCTAGACGGAGAAAGCTCTATGGGCTGGCCTTGGGCTTCATGCCTGAATCTGACCTCGGGGAATTCTGGGTGGAAAGGGTCCGTCGCCTGCAGCATTGAACAACAGAGCAGCTATATGTCCCCCTGTCCCCAGGATGCTGCTCAGCTTAAAGCAGAGCAGTGGGGCTGGAGGCTCGGGGCCGAGGGGCATGGAATTGGTTCCCTTCTACCCCAGAGGGTTGACAGACAGACTGAAGAGGTCACGCGGGTGAAAGGGGTGAGGTAGGTGGTGCGGAGGAGCAGACTAAGAGAAGGACACAGTGAGGGTATATCGCAACACATGACTGCATTTTAGTAGCTATTATCTACTGACATTAAAGCAGAATTTACTGTATGGCCAATATCTCAGAGTATGTCGGAACTGCACCACTTTAGATGATTACCAGACCCATGCCAACAATTTGGACAACAGATTAAGAGCTAGATGTTATCCAAAGAACTGGTCAGCCAATCTCAAAAGAGAACCAGATTCACTCTCCGTGAGCCACTCCTGGTGCCTAAAGAAATGTCGGACATGGATCACAGAATGACAAGCGTAATGGCGTATTGCCAAAGCACCTCAAAGCTCAGATGAAAGATTACAACATTCTGGCCCTTGATTCAATTGACTTTGCCTAATGAACCTTTCCTAGGATGGCGTCAAGAAGATCTAAAAATCGTTGAGACTTCTCTACACATTCTCAGTTTAGAAGACAACCAGCTAACACCACATCGTTGAATCTATGATAAGTGGTTGGGCACTACCTGTATGGCACGTGCACTCTATGTAGGTTTACCAAGAAAACAAAATCGTTCATGTTAAATGGCAACCCATGGATTTTGAAAAACTGTCCAATTGCAAAACAGCAAATGCAATCTATTGCATCCAATGTGGTAAAAAAATATCGCCCAAACAAGTAGACCAGTACACAATTCGAATAATTAAACAAAGGTCTAGAATAAGGTATAGAAATATTTTAGCTCCTCTGGTAACACATTACATTGAACACCAACATTCACCAGATGACATCATCTGGTGGGTTGTGGATGTGGTTACATCTTCACTTAATACCAGTAATGCCTTATCGTATAAAGAGTCATGGTGGATATACAGAACAAGGGCCCACGTAATCGGGCTGAATGAAGATTTTCCATCATTGAGTTAGTATGTGTGCATGGGTGCCTTCTGCCTTCAATAATGGTGCCTAAGAAACTGGTTCAGATTATGACGAGCAGCATAAGTATCAGTAATTTGCAGGTATGTGATATAAGTGGGTTTACAGGAGAATGCATTTGAGATTATGAATTAGTCACCTAAGGGGGACTCTTCAACAGAGAAGTTACTTGGGCTTCGCCATCTGTTTTTCTTTTCCCTTTGACAGTCTAGCTGCTGGCCGTCCTTGGCCGACCTCTATCCTGGAGTTGTGATCAGCACATGTTTTAGTGGTTTCAACAGTTGAATTCGTATGGCAGCACTGCGAGCTGCTGGAGACGTGTGATGCAGATGTACTAAAGAACAGGTGAGAGCAAAAGGCATTATTTTAGTGAGCAATAGCACCATTGTTATATGGATCTGATGTCCAACGTCATCAACATAGAAAATGGACTTCCTGCCCAACAGGATTGCAAAGTGTTTGAGGCAGCGCTTCTAAGATAAGTTTCTTTTTTTATTTTAAATACACACCATTAGCACCCGTGTAGACAACTATATGGGTTCTAATGGTGAATTGACCCTTGGTGGTGGGCCCACCCTATAGGTAATGGTCCGCCACCCTTGTTAAGGGAACCTCACTGCGCTCAAGGCCTTAACTTGGGCCGTTTCCTTCAGGGTGGGCCCGCCACCTCTGAGCATATTGCCTGAGCATAATGCCATCCCCCGCCTGACATCTGAAGGCACGTGAAACATACATACTAAGGGACAAGTAATTGTTGATATACAAACATAGCTATATTCCATATATGGCTCAAGGTAATGACCATGTCACAGAGTTCTGTTTCTTTCCCTCTCCGCCCAGAGTAACGCTATCTCCTGTTTGAGGAGGAATGCCTTTTCTGTATATTTTGTCTACCCCGTCATACATCAAGGGATGGGCTCCCAATAGCTCAGTGACAGGTAAAAAACAGAGCAACGTCACTGCCCTTCATGTCAATGTAAGTTGAATTCTCCTTTTATTTATTAAAATATTTGTCCGCTCTTTACAGACGGAGGCCACCAGCTACATCTTTATATATGGACATTCAGGACATAGGAAGAAAGTCATTATTTATAGGCTTATCATTATTGATTTCTTCAGATAAACCCTTAGAAGCCTACAGACAGGTAAGGGATTTCATACCTGCTTCAAGCTGAGAGTGACACTTAGAGCAGCTCTTTTTGATCGTGATACACACACATTCTTTACAAGTGCCAGATTGGATTGTGTAGATCAATTGGCAAGATATTTGAAATATCGACGAATTTACATGCTGTGATACTGGATGATTCAAGTACTGCATGGTTCAATAAGGTCAGTATTCTGACTTTAGTGCGTTACTCCATTTATTGGTTTCATGCAGGGTCCCTTCACCATCAGGGTCCTGATGAAGTCAGATCTAAATTCACTCTGCCGAAACTTCCTTTTAAGAGCAGGCTTCAGTCCCTTTTCTCAAAAACATATCGGGGACCGTCATTTTCCTCTTCCAATGAATGTGGACATAGACCCATACGATACATACAGAGAGGAAGAGAGAGCCAAAGGAACCAACTACATTGGATGTGTATCAAATTGAGATGTGCACCTCGTTTCACAAAAGTGATGCGTATTGTGTATTGCAAATGTGAAGTGATTGCTTTAGGTCGCTTTAATATATGCATTTTCTTTATGATGAAAGTGTTCCATTGCAGTTAATAATGCTGGATAGAGTACTCAGCACATATTGCATGCAGCACATATTGGTGTGCTTTTAATGATATTTTTGATGCACTTGGCGAATTTGAATATTGGTCTCATCAGAGGCCCCGGTAGCATTTGGAATTAACCAATTGGATGGATCCCAATGGCCACCCACGTTTTAACGTATTTGTATTTAAAATGTCATATCTTCATGGTTTTTCTTCATGGGTAGCACATAATGTGCTTAGGTTAGGCTCAACAGTAATGTATGTACATGTCTCAAGAACAAAGTTTCAAAAAAATGTTTTCCGCTGTAGTCCAGACTCAGCACAAGTGAAATAATTACAAAAAAAAAAATGAAGGGTTGTTTACAATCCGAAAATTGCTCTATTGAAATGTTCTCACATTCAGTGGCTGTTTTCAAATGTTTTACGATGGAAGCACATGTGTTGTCTGCTAGGAACACTTTTGGAGTTTTGTGCTGGGGCATTAATCACCGTAATCTCCATGGCAGGGCTTTTCTGACTTATAATGGTGCCGGAAACCGAGTTAAGGCCCTACTGGACAAGGGTATCCTCTATCTGTTTTACACCTGGCTGGGTTGATTTACATAACACATATTCAGTGGTTTATGGTATTAATCTCTCAATGTTAAGATGGTATGGTCACAGGAAAGGCAACTGTTTACATATCAGCGCCTTATCCAGGGACGTCATTTAGGGGTGGCCAGGGGTCACACTTGACCCCTGGGGTCTCTCTTGCTACCCTTGTGGTCTCCCTTGCTACCCCTAAACATTTTTCTACAAAATTAACTTTTTTATTTTTTTTACAAATTGAAGCTCATGGGCTGTGCCAATGACATGTGGCTCTTTGTTTCTGGAGTGATTGGCTTTCTTGTTCAGGCTTCTTTAAAAAAACAGGGATTTCCACAAGCGTAACACTTTGAGCAGTGACCCTAAATAACAAAGAATAAGAATAACAAATAATTTGTCTTTTTGGAATTCCATACAATACATTTCTAGACTCATTACAGGTTTATTTCAGGCACATTTCAGGAGGTGAGTCACTGATTTAGTCTTTTCTTAAACACCTCAAATTCACAATGCAGACAAAATACTCCAAAAAGCATTTAGAGTAGAATAAGCATCCATTTCGGACTATGTATTTTGCTTTTCGCAAGTTGCAGTTATAGCATATTTTTTTCTGCTGATACATATGGTGATCCATTCTTGTATGAAATGTTTATCACATTACAGTGATATTGTAATTATATTTTTCATAGCGTACTTAGGAACAATGCTATGTGATGCCACTTCCTGTTTTGTCAATGGGTAAAGGTTATGTTCCATCACTTCCTGTGATGTCACTTCGGGGTGGGGTCAAATTACATAACTTACTGTGATTGTCATCAGAGGCCAAGGGTCATGTGATTTCACTTCTGCTACCCCTCGCGTTTTGGTGAAAGGACGTCCCTGGCTCTAGCTGTAAAACTGATAAAGATTTCAGGGATCAAAGTACAGTCAATAATCACCTCTGGATTTCAAAGGCTGAGGTTGGAGTTGATGAAACATTGAGCAGTTGTTCTTTTTTCCTTCTCTCAGTTGGGGACACTGCTACTTGTTTCCATGTCAAACCCATTTAGCGATTGTCTTCTCGTTCTTAATGAGAGGTAAGTATGGGACATAAACAATCTGAAATTTGGTTCCATTGATAGAGAATTTTCGGATTGTCTGAACTCTTGAATTTCAGGTTGCGTTGATCCTGTCCAATCACTGAGAGCCTCTTCGACCCCTGCTAAAATGCCCCCCCTACAGCAGACCGAGCTAAAGATCACTGGCAAGATGGTCCAGGGAACCCTGAACAGCTCGAGCCGAAACCTGAGGGCCTTTGTTGAGGGCAACGCCAAGGTTTGCCAGCCAGAGAGCATCCACATCTGTGATGGGTCCGAAGAGGAGAGCGACAGGATCCTAGAACGTATGGCGTAGCAGGGCATGGTCAAGAGGCTGAGCAAGTATGAGAACTGGTAAGTGATGGATGTGCTCTCTTGGGTAGTCTGTGTTGTGATATTATGTAATCTCTCGGTCCTCAAGGATGGACAAGTCTTAATGCCATAAGCTCTTTGATAAGAAGGAAGCCCTGTTACTGAAATAGCTACCAGTAATGAGCACCCTTACACCAACAGGAAGGGCAATTACTGTAGCTGAAAAGTGTGCATTCCTAAATTGATGAATGAACATCCATACCTTATACTTATAACTTGTTGGGGAGAAAGTCTTGTTTAAGGAGGGCATGACACTTCTATGTAGACATGCATTGGGTATCTTTCTTTTTGATTGAACATTGCAATGGACAGTGTTATGCATTCATGCTTTTTCCCTGGTCATAACATGGACATTGCTCTGTGCTATTGTCAAGATGGCAGCCTCCAGTCCTTTTTGTCAATATAACGTTGCTTAAAGGAAATCGTGGAGGAGTCTGATGTGGTTAAGGGTGCTTCCTGCGCAACATGCCAACAGTGGCAGAATGGACCCTCTGTTTAAAGGCTAGAAGCATTTAGAGGAGGGTATTATGGGTGGGAGTCGCTTTCAGAGGATGGAAGGGTGTCCTGTTCAGGAAAAAGAAGTTAAAGTGAGTGCCAGTGTGGTAAGAAGGTCACCACTCTCCTGCAAACACGTTCTATCACTTCTGCTACCATAGTCCAAAATCATTCAAATCTTCTGCAACATAAGCTCACTTCACACAACTGCTTGGCAGGCACTTTGGTAATGTTGTATCTAATAGCCTTTCCTGATGGTAAATTGTGGCTTGGCAGTCACACAGTATTTGTTCTAGAATGCCGACAGTCTCCTCCATTTCACCTCTCGATAGCTGGCTGGCTCTCACTGACCCCCGGGATGTGGCATGGATAGAAAGCAGGACCGTGATCGTTACCCAAGAGCAAAGGGACACCGTTCCAAGCTCCAAAACCTGAACCAGGCAGCTCTGCCGCTGGATGTCGGAGGGGGACTTGGATAAGGCATTTAAGGCCAGCAGTCCCGGATGCATGAAAGGTAAGGGCTGAAAATAGGATTTCTCAGGATATGTTATCTGCAAATATCACTCCAGTCAATCATTTTGCTCATTCATTGTACACCTGCCTTCCTTAGGTTTCAGGAGTGGTGAGCATTGACTGCTCTGGGCACCCCCTGTCAATGTAGCCAGATATTTGCTTCAGGGATCATCCGCACATGTGTCTAATTTGACTTCCACATTTGTTTTTAAAACTCTTTTTATTGAATTTTACAACATGTCAAAGAAAACATTGCCCCCAACTCCCCTCCCTTCCCTTCCTCCCTCCCCCCCGAGGTAACAAGCAATTGATTCCTAGATCGCCTTTCTTCCAGGTAGGCACTCCACTTTTATTGTAGGTCTAGTAGTCTCAGGCGTTGCGGGCACCATATCACCCTAAAGTCATATTTAAGAAAAGCCATAGTTTCCCCCCAATCTGCTGCAAAGTTCTGCACCTTATTGTCAATGGCATACGTTGCCCATTCCAAAGCTACTATTTCCCAAATCTTCCGTAGCCACTCCGGACTCATGGGGATCTCAGGGCTCTTCCATCTTTGGGCTATTAACATCAAAGCCGCCAATGTTAGTATCAGTTTCGCTTTCTCTCTCCCTCTGGGTTCCCCCACCCCCGTGGTTTCCTTGATGCCTAGGAGGATCTGTGCTGGCGTTCTATCGTCCCCCGGGCCAAAGGCCTGTTCCTGCACCCTCTGTACCTCTCCCCAGAAAGGTTCAATCTTTGGACATTTCCGCCAGACATGCTCCGCTGTTCCTACCAAGCCACAGCCCCTCCAGCACCTCCCCGTTGTTGATGGGAACATCTTATGGAGTCGGGCTGGGGTATAATGCCACCAAAACAATATCTTATACCACGCCCCTTGTAATGGTGAAGCTTTGGCCAGTTTAGGTATTTTCCTCCATAGCCTCTCCCATTCAGACCTATTGATTTCCCTCCCTACGACTCGCTCCCATTTCTGCATATATGCCCATTGGGAGCCTGTATTTGTGCTATCCAGAATCTTGTAAATATTGGAAATGAGGCCCTTCGTTCCATCATTGGACAGTAGGAAGCTTTTGAATCTCGTTGGCTCTCTAGTAGCTGCCATTCTATCCCCCGGGTGTAATACCCAGTGTCGTATCTGTGCGTACCTTAATCTTTCCCCCTCATGTATTGCAAATTTCCGCTTGCACTCTTCAAACGACAACAATTCCCCTCCCCGAAACATATTGCACAGCTTCCTGCAGCCTCCCTCCTGCCAGTTCGTAAATGCCCCTTTCTCTAAACCCGGTGTGAAGTCCCCATTGCCAAAGATAGGAGTGAAGAGGCGACGGGAACGTGGTTAGCCCTTTGGGTCCCGTTAATTTATCCCAGGTGTCTGCCATGAGTTTATTAATAGAGCTCTCGTACAGATGCCAAGGCCTGTGCGATTTAGGCAGCCATAAAACTTCCGCCAGGTCGCGATCCACCTCCGCCCTTTCCATCCTCACCCATACCCTGTCGTGCATACCTTCTTCTCCCTTCAACCATTCCCTGATGATTCTGAGCTGCGCTGCTTCATAGTACCGCCTAAAATGCAGTAAGGCTAGGCCTCCCTCCCCCTTGCATGCCATCATTAAGCTGCCACACACCCTAGCTCTTTTCCCTTCCCATAAGAATCCGTTAGTCAGCAGTCCCAATTCCTTAAAGAAGCTCAGAGGTATCAGCTGCAGGATCGCTTGAAATAAATACAACAGTCGAGGGAGTGTAACCATTTTAACTGCGGCAATCCGCCCCAACCATGACACCCTGAATCCGCTCTGACTTCCACATTTTTAATAGTTAGAACTACAAGGGACCATTACTTAGATGCTCTGGAGAGCAAAAGTTCAGGCAGGCATCGTTTGCCCAGGGACGTCATTTCACCAAAATGCCAGGGGTAGCGGAAGTGACATCACATGACCCTTGACCCCAGATGACTTGACAGGAAGTGATGTCATTTGACCACACCCTGAAGTGATATCGCGGGAAGCAATGGAACACAACCTTTCACCTGTTGACAAAACAGGAAGTGGCATCAAATAGCATTGTACACTACGAAAAATATGGTTACAATATCACTATAATGTGATGTACATTTCATACAAGAATGGATCGCCATATGTATCGTTAAGATCAGTGTGTATAGGCCCATATTACCAAATTACTGTGACTGCAAGCAGACGTCCATGACCAATTGATAATGATGTGTTATTATATAGCACTTATGCTTAAGCGTTTTATATGGAAAGAATATACACCAAACATCCGCCAACCTGTTTTGGTACTCATTTATCGACCTCAGAAGGATGAAAGGCTGAGTTGAGGCATTTAAGAACAGACTAAATCAGTGACTCTTCCCCAAAGTGTGACTGAAATAAACCTTTAATGAGTCTAGCAATTATTGTATAGAATTCCAGAAAGACACATTATTTGGTATTCCTATTCATTCTTATTTAGGGTCAGTGCTTAAAGTGTTAGACTTGTGGCACTCTGTTTCTTATTTTTCTTCTTTTTTGAAGTGGCCTGAACAAGAAAGCCACATGGAGGTGCATTACCAAATAAAAAACGTATTTTTTAGTCCCTGTAGTTGCCCCAGATTTAGCACATGTTGGGCTTTTAGAAAACCGCCAAATAATTAATTTCTAAGTTCCTTCTTCAGCAAACAGACCACTATGACAAAGGCAACCTGCACCATTGGCATGTTCTCCAGAAGCAGTACACATGAATTTGATATTCAGCTGGAAGTAAATATCTCTATATCTTCCCACAGATATTGGGCTCACAAACCCGCAGGGCGAGAAGAAGTATTTTGCGGATCCCTTCCCTAGTGCCTGTGGTAAAAGCAATCTAGCAATGTTGAACCCAACTTTGGCCGGATGGAACATCGAGTGCATGGGAGATGATATTGCCTGGATGAAATTTGACAGCAAACGTAAACCGTCCATGTCGACGACTGCAGCTTAACTTTGCGGCATTACCTTTGAATGGTGCAACACACTCATTGAAAGTCTTTTTTCACTTTAAAACCCTCATATCACTTTGTTGTTGGTAACCTTATAGGTATTAATCCAGAGAATGGATTTATTGGGGGTTGCGCATGCAATGTCAGTCAAAACAAACCTCAACTGCCACGAAGACGATCGAGAGGAACACAATCTGCATCAACGTTGGGGAGACCAGTAATGGTGGCATCTACTGGGAGGACTTCGGGGAGAACCTGGAACCTAGAGTGACCTTGATTTCATGGGAAAATAAAGAATGGATGCCAGACAGTGATGAGGAAGAGCATGCTGCTATTGAAGACTATGCTTGGACTGGTCTTCAGACTCTGTTTAGTATTTTATGAAAACTATCGGTGATTCTTACAGTTTCCTTTATCTTCGCTTCCTGTTTTAGATGAGCCTTGTGCCCATCCCAATTCCCAGGTTTGCACTCCTGCCAGCTAGTGCCCCATCACTGAGACAGCATGGGAATCTCCAGACGGCGTGCCCGTAGAGGGCATCATATTTGGTGGATCTAGACCAAAAGTTAACTGTGAAAAGATGAGGTAGCACTGTGCCCGCTGCAATAAACTATATGTCATACATATATATTGATATATTGAAGAAGGCAACTCCAATGGTGCATGCACTGTAACTGTACCATATGGTTGATCATGTCAAATAGTTGCACTCTTCAATAATGGAGTCAGTGATTTACGATGTACACGAATCATTACCCACCCTTAACATGTGAGTGTCTACAAGTAGTGTTTACTCACAGCTCTGGTTCATTTGAACGTGTTCCCAACAAGACAGTGTGCTGTGTCACCAACACGCTCAGCAAGATGGGTTCCATGGGTTTGCCATCTTTTATGTGAAGAAGAACTCCATTATTTTCATCTGAGTCTCGCACCCCTTCAAGATAAGGCGTACCTTATAGCCCCCTGCCCTAGATTAATTCTTCTAGCATATGCACAGTTCCAGTGCTGAAACTATCCCCCCCAAAGTATGTATCATCCCCTGGAAGAGGCGAGCTATCTTCCGCACTGCACAGGCCTGAGTCTCGCATCTCTCGGCATAGGAGGGTCCACAAGACACAAATTAACTACACACACTTGGTTTCTGTGCCATCGTCCATCAATCTAAGTGATCCAGCCCCAAGCAACATGGCTTTTTCTCTTTGCAGGGACATGAATTTTGCCAACTTTCTGATGGGTTTTTATTAAGATTTAAACATGTTCCCAGTCCACTCCTAGACCCAGAGACAATATTCTCGACCTATTGGCACATTGAAACGTCATATATATCACCCCTGGTATTGCCAGAGCCTGTGCCTGAATGCTTTCTACTATAGTTGAATCAACATGTTGCAAGGCACAGGGGCGACTTTTGTTGTTTGTATGTCAATCTTGCCCCCACTGCTGAGGATGCTAAACCTATCTTCCTGCTGTTCCGGTATATATATGGGATTGGTTTTAATTGGGGTGGTGGGATTAATATCTTCGGGGTAGGACATCTTGAAGACCTTCACATCCCGAGTAGCTGTGCCCCTCCTAAGTGCTCCTGATAAGATTTAGAAGTGCGTGTATTTTACTCCCTATTGTTTTAATTTGCGAATAAAGTGATTTTATAGGGAGTAAGAAAGTAAGTTAGACTCCCAATGGGAGTATTTAATAAGTGAGTAAAAATATGTTTTAACTGTAAAACAGAATAGTTTTGTAAGAATTCTTTCTTTGCATCAAGTTATTCTTAAACATTGAAATATATACTTGTACCTGTTTAGATCAGGCAGTAACAATAACAGTTTCTAACTGTGGCATTACATGTACTACTGGTCCAAACTTAGCCTTGGATCTGTGTGGGGGAAAGCAGGGGAACATGTTCCTATGTGTGTGTTCCTGTTTTCTTGGGAGTTTTTTTACTCCATGTTTTCTTTTTTTTCTGAGTATTTTTAGGGAGTAAAAGTGTCTGGTAAACGCCTTCTCTGTGGGACTGCCCCACCCTTAAGTGCACAGTAAGAAGCATACTCACATACTGACCTCTCTGGCTTGACATTGAGACTTCAGCCATCCATCACATCATCGTCTACCGCGCTTCTGCCACTCTACCAAAAGCCTTCGCACTGGTTACAGTGCCCTGAAGCTACTTTGGAGACAAGTTGGGTGCTAGGAAGGGACTCATGGAATAAGGTATTACAATAAATGTGTTATTGATACATGTAATATAATGATAGGAGTGTCCTTGTTTTCTGTATATAATCATATATGATAGAATTTGTTTTTGAGAATGTACTCTTTTTATCTGCAGTAGGAAGTTCTGTGTGTGGGAGGGCAGCCATGCGATCAGAATCCACAGCTGCGGCACAGCACAAAGGTGATTCGAAATGCAAATGTTTATTATGAAATAAATCACCCTATCTTATCTTGAAGCCTCGAATGTGTAGCTTCTCAATCATTTGAAAATGGCATGTTCATACCATGGAGCTTATATTTGACGGACCCTTTCCCAGCGTAACATTACCTCAAACCACTGGTCTGTCAAAAAAGATATGGTTCTGCAGAGCCAAGCTCATCTTTGCCAGTAGTAGCCCTCGCCATTAAAGAAAACATTAACTAAATACATTTACAGACGTCAGAATAAACCTATGACAATTTTATAGTAATATAGCCGTGGAGTCCCGTATTGCTGCTTTTTTCAGTTAAAGTCATCATGCACGATCCTTTCGCCATGAGGCCTTTCTTTGGCTGCAATTTTGCCCGCTACTTTGCTCACTGGGTGGTTACGGAGCACTTCCCCGCTGCCAAACTACCCAAAACATTCTATGTCAACTGGTTCTGCAAGGATGCAGAGGGCAACTTCCTCTGGTCCAGCTATGGGGAGAACTCCTGCGTGCTGGAGTGGATGTTCAGAAGGATCAACGGTGAAGAGTGTGCAAAGCACACTCCCATTGGCTATGTGCCAACCGCAAGAGACCTCAACTTAAAGGGACTGGGGGACGTCAACATGGCAGAGCTCTTCCACCTATGCAGGTGGAACACTTGTGTATAGGCGTGTTATAAATGCCATATCATATCATATAAGGGAGTTCTGGGAGGATGAGGTGCAAGACATCAAGAAATACTTTGATGAACAAGTGAACGCCGACCTCCGGATGAAATAGAGAGGGAGCTTCTGGAACTGGAGAACAGAATCAAGCAGTTGTGACTTTCAGATCAAGTATAGATTTACTAATCGTTATATTATAAGACATTAGCAATGGCTCACA
The DNA here is from genome assembly GCF_040938575.1 of Ambystoma mexicanum. Taxonomy (NCBI): domain Eukaryota; kingdom Metazoa; phylum Chordata; class Amphibia; order Caudata; family Ambystomatidae; genus Ambystoma; species Ambystoma mexicanum. Next base: position 413,091,467 of record NC_090925.1, read on the forward strand.
CATTAGAAGTTGCAGGGAAAGTCCAATGGGCCTCATTACGAGGTTGGCAGTAACCCGCTGGTACCACCGGCGGGTTGCCACCAACCCATAACACCGAATCCAGTGCCTGCCTTTCTGGTGCCACTGGGACATTACAGGTGCTGGTGGCAGGGGAAGTCAGGCGCCAGATTTTGTCCCATTGCTAACGGTGCCAGTGCTTCTGTGATGACTCTGCCTCCCGGGGGGGGGGGGGCGATGCGCCCGGCAGGTTCAGACCTGCCTGGTGAAGCGGCCCCGGCAGGAAGTCTCGTAGTGTGGCGGTCCAGAAACAAGGGTTCCGCTGAGCTTACCCACACCCTTGTTTCCAGCCCGCCACACTTGTAATGAGGCCCAATTTTTAATTAATACCCTATTGTGATGTATAGAGCACAGGCCTTTCAGTGGTTTGACTGCAGGCATACATAGCGGCCCAGAGAGGCGGAATTCAGCTGTTGGCATTTGTACTGTATTTGCAAAAGTGAGAATATTTGTTTAAGTTCATCTACAAGCTAAGCATACATTAGAGGTTGCTGTGAAGTTCAGACCTATGGGTTCTCTTGAGGTTTCTGTGTGAGTTCACCATATTGGTTGATTTTTGAAACGCTCCCCTCAACAAAGGGAAATGTAAAAACACGCAGCCTTGCATCGTTAATTGCTCTTGGTGGAATTCAGAAACAGCGTCAAAATACCTGGGTGCAGGAAAAATGCCAGACACATGTGAGAATGAAATGATGCCGGTGGCAATAGATCATCCGTATGGTTGCAGATAATTGGATGGTAATTGTGTATTTTATACAGCCAGTGTGCAACTGCAAGAGGTGTGAAAGATGAAAAATTGTCTATGTACGTATTTATATTTAAAATGTATGGAATTATTTAACTCGATGTTTCATAACTATTTCTCTGGGGATGGCTAAGTTGTATTTAGAGGGAAAGTGTAGCTATCACAAAGTGTTTCTGTATATATTATTTCCCGAAAATCATAGAAAAAACTTTCAAGTGTGGCCCTTTTTTTCACTATTGCCCCCCTTTAATTGAAGGTGGGTGCAGAGAAAATGTGTGTAGAACATATATGTGTGAGTATTTTCTCTTTGCCACCCATTCCACACTCCGGGGGCATATGGGAAATCACCAGTGCGTGATCCACGTTCTAGAAAGATTCTGGCCACAAGGCGTCACCGGTCTGTACCCCACTGAATGGCTATATTTCCATTGGTTGTGGTGGTTTTCTTGTGGTCTGACACACACTGTGGAAGTGAATGGAAAGTGACAGTTGACATTTTTAGGCCTGTTTAGTCAGTCAGCTTTAAATCCCGGTCAAAGGTGTTACACGCGCTATGTATAGTAGTGACCTTGAAGGTCATTCAGCTTCTTTCTACGTCATGAATGAAGAGTGCATCACGGTAAAACCTCTGTTATATTGTAGGCCATTTTGTATAAGCTAGTGTAACTGTGCAAGATGGGGAGACAATTGTGCAACGATACTTTTAAGTGGGATTCATGTCATCTTTGTGATTGAAAACACTATGCCACTTACCATTGTGTTGCCAATATCATTGCACCGAACATCAGTGTTGCCCTGCTACTGTGTTCTATGAAGGAGATTCTTTTGTTTACAGGCGACTTTATGCATTGACTTTTTTTCTACTTTTTGTATTGCAATACCAGGTGTTTAAAAAACATAATAACAACAATTCCAAAAAAGAACAACCAGCTGCTGTGAGATGCAGAAAGTGCCTTTCACTGGGCCACTGCATCTTAACGAAAGCAGTGCCGTTAAGGATGTCAGCTAGGAATTGAAAGCAACTGGATTGGTATCCCTAATTATAAACTCATCCCAAATCCATAACCTATTTGAGACCAATCAACAAATGTGATCACCCGTTTGTATTTACATGAATACTGTGTGGCTTAATACACAAAATGTGTCAACTGTATGGCCATCAGTTTCGCCCTCCGGGCTTCTTCAAGGCAAATAAATCAACTTTGTTTAGTCAAATTTAAAACAGAAATGACTGCCTAACTTGGACAGCAGGATCTAAGACGGATGAAGGGAGATCCATATGCATCCACCAAATTAGTATTACATATTTAGTATATAAATAGAACAATACATGGTAAAGTGAGAAAAGTCCAAGGTTGAGAGAGAATGCCAACCAATCAGATGGTCTATGGGGAAACCTGCTGTACAATGGTGCGTAGATCAATCTCTGCCATTTTCTGTGCTATAATCAGTATTATACAAATTTAGAGGTAGTTCTAGACGTGCCTTACAGATAAGAGGCAGCCAATAATGTACTAACCGTTATATATGATATAGGTACATATGCCCCCTAACCAATCTCTCTCCTCAACATGTTTTATAATTTTCCACGTAGAATGATGTCATAAATGACACATATTGGGAGTATAAAACCATTGTATAATCAAGTTTGTGCTTGAGTGTGAAAGCATCAGTCCTGTGTTTGCCAGTTTTGCCCTGCTTTATTAAATCAAGAATAAAGTAGTATTTGGCCATATTCTTTGAGTCTGTCCAGTTTTTTGGTCTGTGATCTTTATTGGTAATTTCATCTAGCACAATAGATGCTTCAAGGTGCTAGAGCACATGTCCACTTGGCTGCAGATGTCCTATTAAAGTGCCTGTGGATTGAACGTTTTCTTCTCAGGGCAACAGCAACATGGAAGGGGGCCCAAAGTCCTTCCTAGTCTTGCTGCATATGCCATAGGCAGCCTGGCACGTTTAGCAGCAGTGCAAGCTCCGTTGAGGGGAGTACTTGCCAGACCGCACTGCTTATGCCAGGCACTATTTGCAGAAATGGGCACCCCTGCAAAGCCTCTTACACCTGAGCTCTGTATGCCAGTAGTGGCCTGAGGATTCAGGGCAGGGGAATCTGTCATGTGGCACCGGGAGCGATCCACAAATATGAATGGCGATGAAGTGGTGCACCCCGTCCACACAGGGAGCTCTGAGCAGTGTGCCTGGGCTGTGGCGGTGATAAATAGTGCAATGCCCCTCTTCTTTCCAGGGCACTGCATCGCTGATTCGGGGAGTGGTGGTGATAACAACCTCCTGGGATGGGGCACCGCGTCCATGAGGCCTCTCTATTTCTTGTGCAACTAAAGTTAGAAATGTACAGATCATCTGGGAATCTGATCTTTCTTTGTCAGCGCAGATTAGCAATGTCTCCATATCAGTTTTCTACCAATTGCGGCTCCTTAAACTGACTGTTCTGTTAATCTCAGGGGATATCTGCCCTCTTTGGTTGGTACACTTAAAAAACGCATTCCTCAACTATGGTAATGCACTCTATGTTGGCCTTCCCAAACATCTTCAGCATAAACTTCAAAAGATTCGGAATGCGGCAGCACATCTCATATTTCATCTTCCCAAATGGTCTGCCATATCTACATATTGTCAGGAACTTCACTGGCTTCGTATTCACCAAAGGATACACTTTAAATTAGTGCATGAGCGGCCTCACCCATATTATACCCCCCTTCTCACACAGTAACCATCTAAGAATCTCAGGTCAGCTACAGTCAACTTGCTGGTTATTCCACGGTCACGTTGCATCTAAAGAGGTGATAGATGCCATTCTGTAGCTGGTACCAACATTATGGAACAGTCTGCCCATCGATAAACGCACAGCAGGCACCTTGGACATCTTCCACAAAAAACACAAAAAACATTTGTTCTGTTGATCCCTGTAACCTTCATTACCTGGAATGTTCTTTTATTATACAGCATTTGCGCCTATATACAGGTCTGTCCTGTATGGTTTCCCTCAGGAAATGTGTTATTTAAATGTTTTAAACTCAAACTCTTGCTGCCTTACAAATTGCCAGTACAGTGAAAGTCCCCTGCTTCACACTTGTCATTTGCCTTGTTTTCGCACAGTTTATCAGCAATAGCAGCCTTTGAAGGAAATGGTTGCTCTGGCACAGAAGATCAGATCTCTTTTCAGCCAAGCATACGGTATTACCCAAATTGACCGAAATCAATTGTACGAATGACACAATTGACTGAATTACAGTGGTCCTAATTGATCTTCTGTACAATTGACCGTTTGATTATGTTTACATATGTAGTGGGTTGGTTTGGGTTTTTAATAATATAAGGGGTTATGAAGGATTGTGGGGGGGGTTTGGATTGGGTGGGGGGTTGCAGTCGGTTTCCCCCCTCATATATATCCTAATTGACCTTTATAAATTCGGTCAATACTGCAGAAAGTCAGTTGTCATTCGGACGATTGTGATTCGGTCAATTCGTATGTAACGAAGCGTACCATGCCAAAAATGCACTGCACTACTTGCAGGTGTGCCACAAGTTTCCAACACACAACCTGACGCACTCAGTGTCCACCCATTGGAATATTACATTTGTTGGACAGGCTACTTGAGCAGTGCAACAACATTGCAGATTACTGCAACTCTCAAACCAAAGCTCAGACTGACCATGTCTCTGTGGCACCAGCTGTCCAATGTCTGCCTCTTTGACCTTTCAAGTGGGCACCAATACAGTTTGGCATCACACTGTGCTACTTAACTAAGTTCTCCATTTGGTGTACTTTGTTGAACTCAACCTGGCCAACATGGTGATGGCCCATGCCTTGGCAGGTGATGCTTTCAACCTTCTGCGGCAATCCCGGGGTAGTTGTATTTAAAGGAAACATTGAGTACCTGCTGGCTTCCTTTGTGGGCCCACGTTTCAAGGTGAAAGGGGACACCTTTCATTTGCTTTTGTCAGGGAGAGGAAGCTTCCCAGAAAACATCACAAGGAGAAGGCACTGTGCAAATGTACAAGGATTCTTAGCTGAAGTTCTTGAAACAACAATTGGAAAAAGAACACAGGCAGCATGAAGAACATCAACCAGCCCAAATATTCCCAACTACACTGGGAATGTTAAGCTCACGATCGGCGGCACCAACAGCAGGCACATTACTGACAATTGCTGAAGGCTTTCTGAGCAGTGCAGGCACAGGCTAAAGGGAGAAGGTGGTAAAGGACACCCTTGTCCATGATTTGGGCATATTCAGGTACAGGTGGGTCATGAACAGGAGCAGAAAGTGATTATCAGCTGCACAGATGCTTGATGCCCAACTAATGAACTCTTTACCCGTCGGAAGGATAATAACGCAGTGCATCATTGGTTCAGCATGCAGTCCATCTAGCCACTGATGCGTGTGTGATTTGGCATTCATTTTCTAGGCCGCCACCCACCAATGTGCAGTACAAGAGACTTTTTAGTGGGGCCAGGGCTATTGTCTCTAACCACAGGATTACCTGTGAGAAAGTTCCCTACCTCACTCTGGGGACTTACAGTGGAGTATCCAAGTGGGCTGAGTGAATTCAGAGACTAATTGACCAAAGGGCAGAATAGAGAGGATTCCCTGGTCATCCACACTTAGTCCCTATCTCAGGGCAGCGGAAAGGCACATGGTGGCAGCTAAAACCGGGTCTCTTTTAGGGGACAGCAACTATAGCTGGGAAGCAGAAACCACATAGATTAGGCTCCCTCCAAAAGCAAAGGACAGTGCTTCACTTCCTTGATTGAAGCTATAGCCAACGTAGCTGTTTATACCCCTTTAAGTTAATTGAGGAGCCATAGTTCCATGTATCTAGCAGATCCCGAATGTGTAGAACCCCTCATGTGGAGTTAAAAACTGCACCTGCATCTACTCACATATCTTGGGGCTCCTGAGCTAGGCCAGTGAGTCCCAGAGAAAATCAGTCAGTCCTCACGCAAGCCCTCCACACCTCTACAGTTAAGAACAGATAGGTGGGGCAATTCCACCTGCTTCCGTGGACAGGGCTAGAGGGTGACAACCCAGAGAGAGGACTGCCCAACAGGAGGCCTACCAGCCCCAAGTCCCTGCACATAAGCTCTTAGGGTTGGTACCCACCAGCCAGTACCTATACCAGCGACCTAAAAAAGATGTTAGGAATTCCAAAATGGCAGACTGGGTTCTTGAAGCAGAACAGTAGCTTCTAAAGACCCATCAGAGCCATGTGAACTACAAAACCCAAGCACCCCATGCCAAACTTGAACACCAGAGCTCCCTTAACTTACCGAGAGGTTCGGTGAGGCAGGCAGAGAGCGAACCTTCATGGGGGAGGTAGAAGCCAACACCAAGTCTGCCACCAGGGCTGTATGCCATCTGCAGAGGCAAAGCCTAGCATTCAATCCCCATCCGATTTACCACACCAGAGTCTCCTTTTACCAGAGATAGGATCGGAGGGTGTGGGGGGTGAGACCCTTTAGTAAGTCATGGGCTGAGTATGAAAGTTTGGAAAGTGTTGGATGAAGACCTGGAGACCAAAGTCGGAAGACAGGAGCTGTTTTGGAGAATGCTGGAGGAGAGAGCACGTAATCCTAGACTAGGAGCAGAAGCCAGGAGCCCGGAAGAGAAGGCTGAGGAACACTGGAGCTGGAGGCCTGGAGGCAAGACGGAGAGGATCAAGCAGATGTGCCAAGAGAACTGGGATTGCTAGCAAGGAGAGAGGGAGTGGTGGTAATAGATAGTAAAGGTGATGAAGGTGAAGAATGTGATAGTGGGGTAGATCTGGAGAATGTTGCATTTTGAGCCCAAATGGTTGAAGGAGGGGGCAGAGAGGAGGCCCTGACAAGTTGAGAAAGTTATTTTCAAGGGGAGGTGGGAGAGAAGGTGACAAAGAAAAGCATATGGCAAGTGGAGAAAGTGATAGGAAGGGAGTGATCTAGAGAGTGGGGAAAGATGTACCCAAATGGGTGATGAAGGTTCTAGGAAGATCCAGCAAGTAGAGAAAGCTGTGCCCAAAGGAGTGAAGAAGGTGATAGAAATATCTGAAAATGGATGATAACAGTTGTGACCAAAGGTATGCAGACTCTGAATACAAATGTAACGCAGGGCACAGGAGGATTGTAGAGGTACTAATAGATGTGTGTGACATTGAAGAGTGGGAAAGGGTGTATGTAGATGAGTGATTGCTTCAGAAATAGAAACAACAGGGAAAGAGAGAGAGGAGAGAGAGAGCTAATAGAGAGCCTGATTGCTGAGGTTGGTGAGTGGAATCAAGAAATAAGAGCAGCTGAAGGCAAGTGGGTAGTAGACTTAAGGACAAGAAAGTAGGAGCCTCAAGGGATAGCGGGCAGAAGTGCCATCTTAAAAAGATTGACCGCTAGGACCCTTTGCAGGGTATGAGTAATTGGACACCCTCCCATCCTGCTAAGCTCCCCTGGTCCACACCCGGATTCTGGAAACTGCTTCAAACAAGACGCAAGGATTCTGGAAGCAGAGGATTCTCTGGAGGGGGACTGCCTTGCGAAGAAGACTGAAGGAATCCCCAGTCATAGTAACGACCATCTGGCCTGTAAGAATAAGGCCAAAAGAAGGAAGAACAGGAAAGGGAGAAATCCCCATCCAACAGCCTACTTTTAACAGCAAGGCCTTTAGGAGAAAAGCAAGCACCAGACATTGGGGAACCACAGCAACGTTGTTTTCTGTAAGACTTTCTTTAGTGCAGTGCATCCACTTCATGGGACGGCTACTCTAGAACCACCAAATCCCATGCGGGCATTCCCCATTTGTTATTTAGACCTGGCACTGGAAACCACATTAAACATACATTTTCCAGTGATTATGGTCTGTCCCTTTCTCCAAACTGGCCTGCTGCATGTTCAACAATTGACATGTATCAAAAAGAACAATCGATTCCCTGCAAAATACTATGAAACAATATCTAGTCGTAGCCAGATCACCAGCACAGATGATGATAATAATGTGTTACTCAATACAATTCTTGCACTGAAAAGTGGAGCGGGTTGTTTCTTGGCGCATGTGGGTGAGAAACAGATAGCTGTCGTAGTGACTGAGGAGCCCTGACGAGCTGCTGACTTACAAATCCATTTTGGCAGAAATAGTCAGGAACCCTGCTATTGTCACAATCAGAAGCACCACTGTTCTTAGGCTCTTCCACAGGCCACAGCCAGCCCTTAAAGCTCTAAGGCACTCTCACGGTGAAAGGTCGCCACTTAATGTTCTTGGGCTCCCTCCCAAAGTGCAATAACCTACTAAAGTTCACTACTATCCTGCAGGGTGCAGCCACCCACTAAAATTCACGGTATGGGTTACAGGGTGCAGCCAACTACTAATGTTCTCAGGCTTTCTCACAAGCACAGTTCTCAGAACCCCTCACAGGGTGCAGCCATCCACTAATTGTCACAGGCACTTTTACAGGACAGACCCCCACAAACATTTTTGAACTCCCTTAGAGGGTGCTCTATCACAGGGGGCAGGAATCCATTTAAGTTCACAAGTTCTCCCATGGAACATAGCCTCCCACTAAATTTCTCGAGCTCTCCCACGGTGTTTTTCCACACAGTAAAGATTGCCAGATGTCTACAGACCGATGCCAGTTTTGTGGGCAGGGAATCTCACTGTGAGGTCCGTCCCTCCCATATCTCTGCTTCATTCCTTCTCCCGGCACAGACACATACATAGGAGAAGCATGGTGGTGCGCCATTTGCCTTCTCATGGTAGCCACCGCCTCAGCATGACCCAGCTTCCCCCGGCTTACTGACATCATGCAATGCAGGCAATAGGTTCCAACATGCATCATTACATGGTCCAGTGAGTTCCTCCCAGAGGTGGGCACTGCCAGTGGCACATCACCTTCAATTGCTTGTTGGGGCAGCACCAGCAACAGGGGTCTGCCGCTGGCCACAGTTACCGGAGCCACTGGCACAGATTGGACAGTCTGGACAAGTGCAAAGGTTTTAGCACTCTGCGCCCGACTTCACTACCTTGATGCACCCTAGCTCTGGTATCTCCTTGAACAGGCTCCCTCTTCACCACTGCTGGAGGGGATGGCGGTGTCAGCCAGGCAAAAAGTGGGCTCAGCAAAACAGGGGCCTTGTTTGCCTGGCAAATCTGTCTGTGCCAAAGTGGGTACTCATGCCTATAACCCCAATAGTGTGCCATTGGCCCTTTCCTTTCTGCTCCCACTACACCCTCTTTGAACAATCCTCCACCATTTTGAAGACCTCAGACCCCTCCCCCTAATAGTCATGACTGATAGCAGTGAATAATATTTTCATGCCCAGGACCATGCAGGCTGTGAGGTGGGTAGACGTTGACACTCCCAGGGACTCCTCCTGTGCCTGGCTTGCCCCCTCTGTAACAGAAGGCGGAGTGTTGTTGGGTGTCCTTACCCATGTTTGGACTATTATGCTGCAACACTTGGTGCTGTGGGCTTAGGAAATCCAAGAGGGTGGAAAAGCCCACATTTGCGCCAGAATCCTGGAGAACCGCACAGTTTTGTGCACAACAAAGTGGTCCCCTGACCTGCCACGCACCAGTGCAAGCATGATGGGCCAGGGGTGCCATGAGTGGAATGTGTGCCAAAGGAAAAACAGCAGTGCCTGTTAGCTTAAAAGTGCTTTAAAATCACCTTTGTTTCCCTGAATGCAAGCTCAGAATGCCTATTTTAGACATCACAAGATATTCAAAAATCTCAATGAACACCAGCAGACATTTGGCAGAATGTATTCTTGCATGCATACTAAATCTGGAAAGAGAAAGAGCCCAAAAATGTTCATAACAAAACTGGCTGAGCTGTGGATGTCAGCAGCTTAAGTTAAATGGACAGAATCAGCATTCTAGCTGCATGGGCAAAAATTGTCAGTTTGATTTGAATGTAGAAAACTGGGAACTAAAGTGACATTTAGCTGAATTCTGCCTGACAACTACCCCCGACAGGAGTTGAACTGGCTCAAGAACTCTTCCCAGGCCTGGCTGCATTCTGCTGCCCCTGCCAAAAGGAGATGACACCTCTCTGATTGAATTAGGGGAGTGGCTCCTGGGGACTACAGGAAACTAAACAAAGCACTGTCCCTGGCTCAGGCAAATGTTATATTGGGGGGGTCGTAAAATGGCTTCCTCTTGGGAGAAACTGGGAGGGGCAGTGCCTGTGAGAGCAAGCTGAGCTTGGGGGAAGTGGATAAACCAGAAATTCCACCATGTGCTTTGGAAAACCACACCCCTTTGGGGCCAGAGCATGATTTTAAAAAGATGGATAATTCATAGTGCGGACTTGTAAAAATTATATAAATAACATCATCATTCTTGTGATTTTTCTGTGCACATTTTAAGAGGTGTTAGGACCCTGTGGTATATTCTTGGGGATAGTAGAGGAAAAAAAGGTTGTTACTCCAAATGTATGCATGTTAAAAATCTGACACTTTATCATCTGAAACCCATATCTCTGGGGCACATTTGTTTAAAATCTGGAAAGGTTTAGAGGTCGTTATCTGGACGAAAAGGGGAGAATTCTGTCATAGGTGGACACAACATCGTACAAAGACAGGGATCGGATGGTTTGGTGCTACAGACAATATGTTAACTGGACCTATAATAGTAGAAACATGGTACATAGGTAAATATGTATTTGGATCAGAAATAGATTTGTGTGCAATTTGACAAGGGGAGGTTCCTTTGACCATAAAACCTACAGCATCACTCTGACACTCCATTTCTTTCCCCCAATCAAGGGAGAGAGGAAAGCTTGGCCAATGATAAGTGAGAGGGGCAGGCTTAGCTAGGCCCAGGCACACACCCATTTTCAAAACACATAAAAGGAACATGGAAACCCAGGTAGAGACATTCACTTTCCACTTTCTTGCGGGACGCTTTGCCGGGAGACTTCAGACTTCACATCCAGAGATCCAGACTTCAAATCCATCAATCTCCAGAGACCAGAAATTAACTCCAGAATTTGTAGCAGAGATGCCTGAATCCACAAGCTGAATCCTCTTCAGCAGGCCTCAAAACCAACCAAACTATTCAACGGCAGGGCGAGCTGTTTGAATTCTTTGCCAAGAACTTTTGCAAGAACCGGTAGCAGTATCCAGAAAGCAGTGCTGTATCCGGAACCAGAGAGAACCAGAGACCAGATCGCTGTGAAGAACTGCTAGCAGAAGTCCAGCCAATCCTGACCCGATCGGTGACGAAGTCGCATTCCTGTCCAAAATCTAGTGAGTACCCAGGTAGCACTGTGCCAAAACCAATCTCTTAGTTTAAAAATAATCTAATCCAACTATTTTAGCCTATTAGAACTGCCTCCTAAAATCGTGTCATTCTGTCATTTTTAAAACTGAAAACTGTCATCTGTCATTCTGAGCTTTAAAATTCCAAATCCGAAAAACTACCTTTACTAAATCGGCCCTATCTCCGGAACCGTTTGTGCTAGGAGCGAATTTTTTGTCATCTTAATTCTAAGATTCTAAGCTTTCCAACGAGCCTAGAACCGACTTCCTACTCCTTATAGTGCCTCCATAATTGCGCTCGACGCACGCGACTAAATTTGCCGCGATTTGACATTTCGCTTAATTTCAGCCACGTGTAAAAATATTTGTCCTTGCTTTCCTTGCTGAAATTCGTGTGCAACCTGACAATCATTCATAGAGCATCGCTAAAGTGATCCTGAATTAATTTAAGTATCTCTCACTAACCCTGAACCTCCTATAGGGAAGTAAAAGCAATTTGAGTATATTTTTCACTTCTTTGCCACCACATTTAAAAGGATTTTGCCTGTGTTTAAAACTCCTACCTGTTTTCCTGTAAGCTTGCTAGGGGGGAACTGAATTATATTTGATTGCATTCCTGAGAACTGTGTGCTTTCCTCCCATCTCTTTACCTTGCATAAAGGGGGGGGGGTGAATTGTCAAAGAAAAGTGATTACATTGTCTTTTGTTGAAGTCATATCAAGTTTATTTCCTGTACTGCATTTTCATTCATCATTGCATTGTCCTTGAAGCCATAAAAGCATTCTCAGCTACTTTATCCTCTCTATATCACTTCTAAGCCATCAAAAAGAGTGTACCACTGTAACATTATACATTGTTGATCACTATCATCTTCACAAGTGTGCTATCAAACATTAATTTATTATAAAAGTGATATATATATATATATATATATATATATATATATATATATATATATATATATATATATATATATATATATATATATATATATAGTTTAATTTTCAAATAAACCTTTTAATTTGCAAAACAAACCTCTTCTTGGCTCAGTGGGGTCAGGGGATTCTAAGAGAGGGGTGTTATATAAGGGTTGTCATCCAGAGTAAACGAACTGGACATACAAATATATCAATAAGGGTTTCCCTCAGCATCCCAGACTAGACGTTGACTTAGCTGTAGTGTTGAATTGAATACGCTTACAGTGTGAGTCTCCTGCACCTCTTCCTCTTCCTGCCCTTCAGGTTTCCCCTTTCTCTTTAGGTAGGTCCATGACCTGCTGCAGCATTTCTGCAGGTTCTTCCTCCGGTGAGGATCCTTCTGACAGACCTACCCTCACCTTGGGCATCCTCTCCCTGATTGTCGGAGACAACTTCTTTCTCAGTGCCACCCACCCACAGAGGAGCCATCCCATGGTCTTGATCCAGGGTACATGCTGCGGTTGGCACCTACAACCACATGAGGAACATGTTCCCTTGCTCTTCCACGAGGCCAGCCTCTGTGGGGTTGTGCACAAGAAGCCCTTCCTCCCTTTCCTCTATGCTAGTCGGGGCTCCCTCTGATGGCCATGCCTCCTCTCCCACTTCTTCTCCTGGGGTTTCTACTAAAGCCTTAGCAGTCTCCCTAGCCAAATCGGAGGACTGGCAATGCTGTGGGACCAGGCCCCTTGAACTGGCACCAATGAACAGCACAAGGCCCCCGTTCATCATTTACCATCAGGCAATCGCCTTTCACTGCCATGAGGAAACCACAAACTACAAATTAGAGAAGGGAGAGAAGTCAGACACACCCCTTCGGACCCAAAAGTATAAAAACACCCCTGAGAAGCAAGAAAAACACCATGAGAACAAGTCAGCAAATCCCAGTACATACAAGACAAACAACACTATATGACAAACCCACACAACGAACAGAACAGCAAGTGGTGAAATGAGACGAGGATAACAACAATAAACACGAAAAGGAAAACTGGGGAACGAGTAATCCATTTTTGGGAGATTTGATGATGTTGTTGGGGATGGGATTAGAGACAGGACATTTTTTTAAAGGTTGATTAGAGAAAACAAAAGGGAGCACGCACACGAGGAAAGAGCAACGTTTCTTTTCTTTTCAGGGCATATTTACCATAGAGCTTAAGGTTCATCTGCACCAGCCCCACCTAATCACAAACGCCCCGCCCCCCATTGCAAATGAATTGGAAACTCATGCTATGTATTAGTTTGGGCTAATAGTTCGCGCTTTAGCACCACCTATAAGCCAAAACGATTTAATTAAGAGTACAGATTGGGAGAAATGGCATATGAGGAGAGGCACAAAGCTTGTAGTTGTTGTTTGGTTATTTGCCTGCCCATTGACTGCCCATGGCCACGCTAATCCCTATGGCCATTCCCACCAAGTTCCTGCCCCTCCCTGCCCAAAACCCTCCTTATGGGAACTCTTTGAGCTTGCTTTAATCAAGACGTACCTTCAAACTTTGCACTAGAAGTACCTGCCAGTGTTTTCTCAAAGCAGTCTTTTGAGAGTTATTGACTTAATTGGAGTTGTAAACGCACTACTGGTGTAATAAAAATGTCTTAACCAGGTTGTCTTTAGCCACTGGATTTATAAGCAGTATGCGTGTTTTTCACTGATGTCCTGTTTTAAACAGGCACTGGCAAAGCCAACAGTGTTGCCTTGTGTATGAGCATTAGGCATTTGCCAGGCACTGCTATTACATGCCCAGGTACTCACACCATTTTCCACCTGCTACCATCAATAGCCAGTTAATACCACCACGGCAGTGCCTGACAAGTGCGTTTCCCATGGCAACACAAAGGCCCAAACTGTTGGCATTGCCAATGCTTGTTTTTGCTTGCAGTCACATTACCTGTTCAGTTATCTGCCATTAGAAACATGTTCAGTTCATTTTCATTTCCTGATCCGACCAAACTGAGCGCTCTGTCTTCTATCATCCGCTGCGAATAGCAGAAGTATTTTCTCTTAATGTGATGATTTAAGTGTAAGAGAAGAGGATGTAAATATTTCATAAATTAAACAACACAGATACACATTACATTAAAGCACACATCTAAAAGGGCAAATAAAATGATTCGACCGTACATCTTTTTTCTTTTTTGTAGTTTGCATGTGAACTGGGATGGGATCAGCAATCTTAAAGGTCTGTTTCCGAGCAGCAAGCACCATGGAACCTCTGCGGCCAACTTCCCAAGAGTACCAAGAACAAGGAAGGCTGCCTTGTATATGAATATGTGTTCTATGAAAAGGATTCATTTGATGTTTTCAATGATAAAAATTCAATCCATTTAGGTAGTGTGGCATTTTAAGCAAATGGGTTTTGAAGCAATACAGGTCACATTTAATTCAAGAAAGGCCTGAAAGTGTTCCATGGGGGAATCTTTTAGCCATCTATAAACTGAGCTGTGGTTCACAATATTGGCAAAACATGGAACAATAGGGGCAGGCCTCTAAGAGGAGTGTCCGCATGACATGGCGCTCCAACCACCTCTACACTGAAAACCCCACACTGCCACCCCTCACCAACCATTAGACAATCTTTACAGTGTAAACAAAGGTTATTTGTATTAACTTGTGATTAAAGGACTTGAATGGATTAAGTAGACACGGCAGAGTAGACAACAATATTGCAAAGATGAATTTCTTTTCAATATTGCATGTATGCGTTCTTTGTCTGAAGCACAGTCTCATAGATGTTGCTGCTGCAAAAGTGTTCTTTGCTGTTGGCTAGTCTATGCTTGCAATGACTTTGCTCTCAATTCAACTTCTAACTGGAGTCCTCTAGCCTCTACAGCCATTAAAGTCTTTTTTACTGAAATGTCTCTCAACAGTCAGCATCAGCCCTTTTACCTGATCTTCAGGGTGACTCTCAGGTTCGGAAATGAGACATGCTTCTTGGCATCTTGGATAGGTAGTCAGCCGAATGGCAACCAATAAAGCATATTCACTACCTGGCACTCCTGGCCCACTGCATCGCCGCTCTCTGCCCCAACTTTCAGAGCTATGCGGATGACACCCAGCTCATGTTCAGGCTACCCTTGGCCTCCTCCTCTACTTCCCTCATCTCTGACTGTCTGTCTGCTATCCAGGAGTGATGTGCCGCCAATGACCTTTACCTTAACGCCAGTAAGACTGAGATTCTCCTCATCGGCACACCCGCTCCCTCCTTTCCTGTAACTCTCTGGCCGGCCTCTCTTTGCCCTCTACCTGTTCCCACCTGCAATGCTAAAAACCTTGTGGTCATCTTCGACTCTACACTTTCCTTCTCCCCTCACATCTCTGACATTTCTAAGAAGTCACACTACCAGCTGGACTTCCTCAGAGGTATTCTTCCTTTCCTCTCCTTCCCCCGGAAGCTCACTGTCTCCAGAGCTCTGGTTCTCTCTAGGCTGGACTATTGCAACAGCCTCTTTCTAAATCTGCCTGCTTCTACTCTCCGCCCTCTGCAACTTATCCAGAATAGGACTGCGAGACGTGTCCTTGGCCTCAAGCCTAGGGATCATATCTCTCCAGGACTAAAATCTCTGCACTGGCTCGCAGTGGCTGCAAGGATTAAGTTCAAAACCCTCTGCATCGTCCACAAGGCCTTCTGGGGCCTGGGGCCTCAAAACCTTCAACTCTCTTTTCCTAGATACCTTGATTCTCGAGCTCTTTGCTCATCTGCCTCAAACTCCCTCAGGGTCAGTCGCTTCTCCAAGAAACGAGTTGGTGATAGATCTCTTTCTTCGGCTGGGGCTTCCCTCTGGAACAGCCTCCCTGCCTCCCTGAAACTTGAGGAGAATCACCTTTGGTTCCGGAAGCACCTCAAAACCTTTCTCTTTGCGTCTGCTTTTTCTCCTCCTCTCCCTTGCTGACTTCCGCGCTGACACTGATACTGCACTTGTTACCTGGCCACCCTCTTATCTCGGGCCCAGGTCCCCTCCCCCGCTAGTCGCAGTCCTGCACTGCCTTCCTGGCAACCCCCGCACTCGGGGACTGTTTTCTGTATCCCTACATTCCCACTACCAGCCCTTGACACCTGACGTCTGCACTTACCCTTGCCACCTGCTGGCCGTACTTTAACGTATTGTTTATTTTCTTATCCCATGTACTGCACTGTCCTCTCCCCCTCCCCACGCACTTCTCCTCATTCCCCCTCCCATGCACTTGCACGATCTGAATGACACCTGGCCTAGTAGGATCTTTGTTTGTCTTCGCTCTGTTCCTCCCTTGCCTCATCGCGCCTTGAAACACTTGTGTATAGTCGCGCTATAAATGCCATATCATATCATATCACTAGGCACAACCTGCAACTGTTTTATTTCAAAATAACCATAGGTTGATTTGTCAATAGCCATGAGTGACGCATTTTTTTAATAGCGCACACTTCAAACAGAATCATGTCTATGGGGTCCCAATTATGGTAGCAAAGGAACAGTGAGATCAAAGGAATTGTCCAGGATTACAGGATTAAGTGGTGACTGAGATATTAGCCCAGTCAGCCATTTAGGCGCTTTGCCACATACCTTCCCAACTCTAGACGTTACAGATATATGTCAATGGGAAATGAAAGACATTTTTTCTGGGTTTTACAGCTGTACTTTGGTGAATTAAAGTCCCCAGTGAAAGAAAATGCCTAATAAGGGGACCTGCTTCAAGTCAACGTTTTACACTGTTTGTAGCTTTGTTATGTAGCCCTCCTGTATTTAATGACAGAATGAGGGCACTTCTCCAGCGACTTCCTCCTAACAATAGTGAAAGCCACTCACTCACTCACAGCTGTGTTGGCAGTCCTCTTCAACTAATCACTATACATTTAAAATTCTCGGCTGGCAACAAAGACCTCTTGAAAACACTTGACAGAGTCTCTGCTGTCCTGCTTCGTTATGTGCTCGTGAAGTAGAGCAGGAAGCCGAAAACACTCATTAACTGTACGGGCAGTTTGGTTCATCCGGGACTCTGGCTGAGAATCACTGCCAGATACAGTCACCAAAGCAGTGTTATGACATTAGTCTAGTGGGAGAGCGCTCCCTGGGTTGTTTGAAGCAATTCTTTGAGGCTGCAGCGCACCATGGCTCATCCTGCTCCCATAGGCTAAAATGTTGTCAATACTAGTGGTCCTTGGTTTATCTGCTGCTTTTGATACCATTCATCACACTATTCCCCTATTTCGCCTCTACCCCCTGCCCCCCCTTGGCTTGTCGTGTTCTGTTCTCCCGTGGTGTCGCTCTTACCTTTGCAATAGAACTTAGTATGTCTCTTGCTGTGGCAATATGCCACCCTCCCTACCACTTCAATTCAGTGTTCCTCGAGGTTCTGTTGTTGGACCTCTCCTTCTCCTTTACCTCGATACTGCTCCTCTGTCGGCCTTCATCATGCGGTTAACTCACAGGTCTGTTTATCTTTCTCTTGGTTTTCCGATACGCTCCACACTACCATTTCAAATTGTCTTTCGACTACTCCACCAGGGACGCGCTCTCATTCTCTTCACCTCAAAGCGACTAAGACTGAAGTTCTCTTGTTTCCTGCCTCAACCCTCCGCCCCTTTTCCATCTCCCTCCTTCCTCCTTCTCCTTCAGAACCTCAGAACAGATGCGTGCTATATTAGAGACATTTTTCTTATGTCTCTAATATAGCACGCATCTGCCATTTCCATCCCTTTCATATTCACATGGCCTGTCCACTCCTTTCCTTTCATGCGACTGAACCTCTTATCGCCCCACTTCTTTTCTCTCCTCTCGTATTCTGTTTAACTCTCCAAGGCGATCTTGAGCAATCTTATCTGACTCCTTTTCTCGCTGTGTCTAATGCTGCTGGCCGTCTTTTTATTCTCCTGCTAGTTCTACTGTCACCCCTTCTCTTCTCACAATGTACCTCCTTCTCTTTGACTCTCGTCTTCGCTTTCTTTGAATCATCTGTAAATGCATTCATGGTCTTGCTCCGATCTATCTCTCCTCTTTGATCACTCTTAATTTCCCTCCCCACCACTCTATGTTCTTAATCTCTACATCTTGTCTCTGTTCCCACGAATCCAAAACACTGGAACTCTCTTCCTTTATCGATTTCTTTATCTCCCTCTCTTCATATTTGCCATACTAATCTTACAATTCATTTTCTGTCACTTTTCAATAGCTCTTAATCTCCGTCGTCGTATCCTTCTGCTTTTTATGCTGGCTTCTTAAAACTATTCAACACTTGGCGGAAGTGCTTTATAAAATACAAAATGCATACGAACATTGGCTATCTTTGGAGGCCCTCATGGCTATGAGAGTGTGTGGGTGTGTTTGTGTGTGTTTGCGCGCATGCGTGCGTGCGCACGCATGCGCGCACCTCATGAATCATGGGTCACTGAATGGGAGAGAGCACCAAAAGAGATGGAGAGGAGGTGACACAATTCCTTACAAACACACGTGCTCTGTGAAGTGGATTGGATAGTCAACTGTGTGTTTATCCAATAAACAGTGCCACCATATGCTGTAGTGTGTTTCTGTGGCATTGTAATAACAATAAGTGTAAAGTTTGCAAACTTCTTACAAATCTCATTCCCTACGGTTGCCATGTAAGCCTTTCATCTTTTACAGGATGGTGAAATAGGTTTACAGAGGGTAACTGCACCTGCTAGCAACGACCTCAATGGAGGTCAGCTCAAATGTACTTCACAAGTTCTATTTCAAATGACTACTCAAGTGCCTCCACGAACCACTGCAGAGTGTGCTGGCAAACAGTAGACCTACAGCTCCAGCAACACATGTAAGATGGCGAGATCGGTAGTTACACATTTCAATCCGTCATAGTGTTATGCATGATAAGGTGCCTTCTGTAGAGATTGGTGTATATGTTGCTGGTTACAGGTACCAGTGCAAAATAGCTCAGTTGGCTTATGTGTTTTCTGCAAAAAAGCTGCTCTCTAACACCACACTGAACAAACACTTGAACAAAGGGACACAAAAATGGTCAACACAAATACATCAGATACCAACAATCTAGACAAGACACTAACTCCTAAAACTCTATGAACTCCTCAAAACTCTATTCAGATCAGTGAAAACGTCCTAAAAAAAAAAAACTCCAAGTGTGAGCCTACATTGTGACCTCCTTCCCAACAGCCTAGCCAAACCTACAACTGAAGCGAGCATGACCTTTCATAGAGGTTCAAACTTTCTTCGGGAGATATGAGGACTCTGATTGGCTGAATGAACTTGACAAATCTGCCTGAGAACTGGCTGGATCAACCCTTCAAATGAACCTAAAAATCCACCTGAAGTCGAAGGCTCCGGATAGAATGACGAATTATCATGAGGGTTGCACCTGGGATTCAACCAACCCAAAAACCCATCTTGCACTCATAGAATAGAGCTAATTGCACTGAAAGGATATGAAATGGCCGCTTGCCTGCTTTTTGGAAGTTCATCCAGGCGTACTCTAGATACAAACTCGTACAAGAACTTTAGAAGTGACTTTTGGTGTTGCATTTATGAAAATGAATATCACAAGGTTTAGATGGTGTATGCTAATGGGTGAGTTAAACTGCAATGTAATGAAATCTCGATTCCTAAATCCTCTTAAAAATACAAACCAAACGAATTATAGCAATAGTTGAATTAAACAAGAAGCAGGACTCCTCAGATTTCACAGCTAATTTTTGATTTATATACATTTGTTGTTGCATATAAATCATTCAATAACCGGCATGAAAATAAGATGGTGTCTGAGAGGTTGAGTCGTTGGTACCTGTGGCAAGTCGTGCTTTGTGATCTTGGGAAAATCAAATACTCAGGGTGGACAGTGGAAAACTCAGCAATTGGAGACGGGGCTTCCTTGTAGTTCAGCCTTGTGATCCTGGGCAAACATTGTAGACACTTAGCTCTTGTGTACCATAAGGGGGAAAGAAAAGCCACTGCTGGGAGATAGGGAAACACATTGCATTGTATCATTTTGATCGTTTGGCAGAGGGTATTGAGCTCCTGTGTTCTATGCTAAGAACAGTTATGGTAAACCCTCTGTAATAAAAACATTTGAAATTCACTGAACAAATGTGTTTGTAGGGGTGTTATGGTCACAATGGAAAAGGTACACTTATCAAGTTATGGCTAGCAATGAAATCAAAACTACAATTGCTATTTATAAAGACACATATATGACCTTACAGATGATATAATCAATGTTATTACTGATGACATCAACAATCTCATGTAGAAAGATATCACTATGGTCACCCTATCTCAGTATTATGCACATTTCTTGCCCTACAACGAGATTATAGGCACACGAGGTGACCCCTACGCCGCGCGGACTCTGTGTAAATGATTTTTGGTTTCTTTCCAGACAGACCGAGGGCAGGGATACTTTTACATTGACGCAAACTGCCACATACAGGCCACTTACGGTCTGATTTATATTTAACAGCAATAAGCATGCTGTTCCGGTTCCTCCATGTATGAAATGGCACATTTGATGGTGATTGCAATGCCTAACATAGGGTCTTATACACACAGGCGCCGTGACTCTCCGTCACTACAACAGGACGCACTTTTCACTGGTTGCAGTTGATGCGCCATACATCCCTGACCGAGCAGGAGTACATACGCTTGTGTTTGGGTGTGTGTCGCCTGATAACTAAAATACATCACCTGCAAGCCTGTTCTTCACACTATGGAGGTGCGGTATCCCCTTGGGAACATGCCTCCAGATAAGGAGATTAAACCACCTGCATGTCCTCAGTACACCACTGAGGTGTTCTACTCCATTTGCATAGATGGAAGAGACTGTAATAGTAGCCTAGGCTGACCACTTTTCTCCCCTTCCCATCACTCCCTGTCCCCTTGCTTTTACCTTGGTGTTTCGAAGAGGAAATATATTTAGTGCTTCTTTTATGAACAACCCCAATAGTTATCGGATTTTAATCTTACACACAAATGCACAGCACGTAGTTACCATTGTGTACGAGTGCTCCACAGGGGTAATGTCTTTCCTCTGTTCACCTTATGTCTCCCAACAGGCAACGGAGGTGCCGCCAGGACTCAATTGATGGTCCACAGAAGGGGTGAAACCCACCATAAGAGATTTAGGTCCTGAAGAAGATGACCATAATAACAGGGGTTATCGAAACCGGTCGACCAATATGCCCATGAGTCTCCTCATGAGCACAATGATATCCAACTTATGAAATTTGAACAGGATATAAACTGCTTCTGTTACTAGACAGGCTCCGGCCACTAGGTTATTCCTCTCCTTTGAGGGAGTGGTGTTTTAACAGTTTGGAACCAGTTCCTTTACGATAGGGGCCACTGCCAAAGTGGTGAATAAAACTTATATATAAATTCCAGGCGGCAGATAGTCCTCTGTTACGGACGAAGGAGACAGGATCTAATGTATACTGTCTCGATATAGCACCCAGAGTTATATCTGGACTTTTTAACCCAACTTTGAGGTATATATGTATACTTGTTGAATAGGGAGTGTCTCT
Source organism: Ambystoma mexicanum (assembly GCF_040938575.1). Lineage (NCBI taxonomy): Eukaryota > Metazoa > Chordata > Amphibia > Caudata > Ambystomatidae > Ambystoma > Ambystoma mexicanum. Next base: position 413,112,965 of record NC_090925.1, read on the forward strand.
CCGCTATTCCTTTTGGATAGGCGATGCACCACTGAGTACCTAAGGAGAGATTTTCCGAATAGAGTCAGGGTGTTCTTCTGAGTAGGGTCAGTTTGCATGTGTGTTTTGTCAAGTAGAGGAGAGCTTCTGTGTTCCCTCATTTTTTGTAATCACTTCTCCAAGCACCATTTTTGTTTGATACAATTTCCCTACAATGATACATAATACTAATAGATCTGAGGACTCTGAACTGAGCATGGTTTTTGATTTTTCCCACATGCATTACCAGTAGCAACAGCACCCACAGGACATCACCTTTAGCTTATTTGGAGTCATGTCTGGGGTCATCAAGCCCAGCGTCAGGGCCTTTTCAATTTTTTCAACTAAAATGGCCCACCAAGCCTTGAGGGGACCCCTGAGAGTCTGACACAACTTAAAAGTGGTCATTTAGGGTTTCAGCTACCCATCGGCTGACTTTCTTTGTTCTGCTTTGCACAAGCCAGTACACCTACCCCATGATAATCTGCAGATGCTCACCCCCTACCCTCCATTGCTTATTTTTTCACAGAATGAAGCCGCAATGTGAAGCTGGTGATATGCAGATGTTCTCAATGGAAACATCAGTCTTCACAAACTAAAGACTTTGGGCCTCATTATACAGACGGCGGTAAGTGTTAACGGTACCGGTGACCGTTAACCCTTACCGCCTTACTACGAGGTCCCTTTGCGGGTTGGAGACTTTAACGCCTGCTTTTTGCAGGCGTTAAAAACCAACCCACAAAGGGAACAGGTTGCTAATTACTGTACCGCAATTTGCGGCGCCGTAATTAGCGCCTTCCCCATTCCCATAGAGCCCTATGGGGCAAAAATGGGAATGGGGAAGGGCAATGGGGGAAGGGGGAATTACCGCCCCGCCAACCTTGGAATAGGGCGGTAATTCCCCTTTCCACCAAGGCGGTGCCGGTATTTTACCGGCATGGACCAAGGTGCTAATAGCACCTTGGTCCTCCGCCTACCGTGTAATGAGGCCCTTTGTCACAATAAATGTGTACTTGCTGGCCAACATACCTCTTCAAAAGTTGTTTACTTATCACAAACATGTTTTTCTGGCTTTCAGCTTTGGGGTGTGACTGAAATGAATTTCAGGGTGGGGCTCATGTTATGCTACTTCAATGATAAAACCGGGGAAACTACCCTTTGGAGTTTGCACTAGGAAACATCTCTATTCTAATCTATGAACCACACAGCTGCCTCAGGCGGGGTTTTGCAGCTGAAGCCAAGGGCCGTGGTGGGGGGTGCAGCAATATCGTTTTGAAGTGGGCCCCCTTACAGCAGCGCGCTTTGCCAGCTGGAACTGTGCTTGCCAAATGCCATGACTGACCACAGCTAGATATTCCCAGTAGAAGCTAAGGAATGTACACGCCCGTCTCAACGAATTGTCTCCCTTCCTGGGAAAAAGACAAAACAATACACAGAGTCTCGACGGTTGAGACAGTGAAATTAAATTGCATTAGCCAGCGGTATTCAAACTGTGGGGCGCGCCCCTCTGGTGGGCCGCAACCTCATGCCCAGGGGGCGTGCATCCACAGCCTAAAAAGTTGCTTCATCAACAAACAGCAGCCCGATCCACGGCCCCTGCCACACATGTTTAGTGCGACAGGTGCCGGGCCTTTGTGGCCTTTGTGGGGCCTCTGACTCCATTAGGAGCCTATTCATGAAGACACAATATCTTTACTACAAGGTGTAGGTAGCCCCATGGTCTCAGCAGCCGGCCTTCACGCCAAAATAATTGTGCTTCTTGTGCATGAGGCTTCAATGCATTAGAGGTAAAGATCGGGGGAAAGTCCAGGGGACGCAAAACATACCTTCAAACAAGCAGCAACTAGCAACTTGTCGATGTCATTTTTAGTTTGGGCTATTAGCAGTGGTTTATAAAAAGAAGTAGTGGAACTATGTTTCCTACTGGTCTGTGCCTGCTCCCCCCAAACCCATCACCATGTCCCCTCCCATGCACAATACAAAACCCCAACACATGCGCCTTCTGTTTAAGGAAATGTTCAGTGGAGTGCTGTAAATTGGAGCATTAAAAGCCCTACTGGAGAATTTTGCGTTTACTTGCACGGTTTATATGTTTGCATTGGAAGTGATTTTCTACTGTCTTGGACTGTCTCCCCAACAACATATCCCTTCAAAATGATGGCACCACACATTCTGCAGCTATTTCTATAAAAAAAAGAATAACACCAACACAGAGGGCTGGCGCAGGGGGGTACCGAACAATTTATTTTTTGCTCAGGCGGGCCTTGCCATAAAAAAGTTTGAAGACCACTGCATTAGGCAGTCCTTTCAGGAAACGGGTCTGAAATCGGAACACGGCCGTGTGTTTCCGCACCCAGTGTAAATAACGTAGCCCCACCTCAGACACAAATAATAGGTCTGGGTCCATTATGGGCATGAGAAAGGCGTGGGAATTAAGTGTACGCAAATGTAAACATAAAAACGTTAACCAGGGATACCGTTCAGGCTCTCCAGAATTTTAAGGCATGAGTTGGGCATTTGAGAACGTAGTTACTGTACACAACTTCACACATGGGGTTCTGTTTTGAACATAAAGGTGCAGAGGTATCACCGTACTCACAGTAGAGTGCCTACATGGCATTGTAATTGTAATTAGTTATTTATATTGCCCTTAATACCCAGAGGTTTCTAAGCGCAGACCCGGGGATCAAACCTGTGTTGCTCCATGTCATCTTGCTTCCAAGGCGAGCATGTTGCCCCTGAGCTATCCTCCCGAGACTGCTGAAGAAACATTTGGTAGGGGCACTGTATCCACCTGCATTGCCTATAGGACTTGGCCAGGCACCATGCCATGAGGGCTCCCCGGCCTGCCAGCACTGTGAGGAGGGTATCTATGCCTGGGCTAAGGGTAATGAAGCAAGTTATGTTATGTTAATATGTTTTTATACTGCACCAAATCACTACAGTGTTGGCATAGAGCGGCTATGTTTCTCCATGGAGTGGCGTACTATGCACCGTCAGGGGTATCGGGTCTGCTGGAAGAAAGAAAAAGAGCGAAGGGAAGATAAGAAGGTCGGAAAGTGGGAAATAGATGCTTCAAACATAGGGTGGCAAGGATGCAGTGGGGGAGAATGTTTTATGATAGCATGGGTGCATGACAGTCTGTTTACATGGACGTTTGTTCTGCGAAAGGGACGAGGCAAATATGTCCAAAAGTGTTTTTCAAATTTAGGTTGTTTTGCCAAGACAGATTTGGAGAACTGTAAGTTAATACATAATGTAGTGTGGGATGCATGAGGGGCTCCCGAGTGTGCCATACCAGAAGTGTTGTGGCTTATTTCCCCGGGCATCTCTTTTCTTTATACTCAAGGCCAAATTCCAGAGTGTTAATTCTGGGGCTGGCAAGTCTAAACCAAGGCTGGCATGGTCCTGGATAGACTGGGTTTGCATTAGCATTTTGTTGGTAGTAGAAGGTAAGGGAATGGAGTGGCCAAATTAAAACGCTCTGTCACCTTGATGTCGCAAAGTTTAATGTTAAGAGCTTGTTCCATGTCATGTCGCGATAGACCTCGTGGTGAGACATGCATTTGCCCATCTTGGGCTTCGATAGTGAAAAAATAAAGCCTTAGCTCCCAATGCAGGATGTGTTCATTAGACTGAATGTCAGAGGTAGATGTGCCACCAAACAAAGTAGGTAGGGAGAAAAGGGACATATGTATGTCTTTCCACATGCCGTGGTAGACTAGCTCCATTCTCTCGTGTTATGTTTTGACTGCTACCATGAGTTATGACAGGCTCTGTGCAGTGATTTATATCACAGTAAAGTCACCTCACAGAGATGAGGAGCAGGGAGGACAATGTTAAGGTCACAAGATACTAAACCTGAACACCAGGGTACCCAAAGATCAGCATTGCGGGAACCCTGAGCCAGCCAACCAAAGTCTAGAGAATGGGTGGGAAAGAAAGGTGAATGTGCCCCAAAACAGGCTCATAGGAAAGAGCAATGGTGATCTGGGCAGCTTGTACTTCTGGAAATTCTTTTAATAACATTTGGGAGGGGTTTTATAACAGAAACGTGAATTTGTCATGTTTGCAACTCCAAAAGTTGCTAAATGTCTGTTTTTGTGTGGGTTCTTTATGGTACACTAACACAGAGATTTAATACTGCACACAGTACTCAACACAGTAGTCTCAGATGAACCTAGGATAGTGCTTTTTTGCAAAGTGTTTAAGGACATGAACACTGTCTTTGTCTCAGCAGTGGGACTGAGGTGATCAGACTTTTAAGTTTCCACAATGCCAAGCGGACATCTTGAGTCTAGGCATATTGAAGATTGATGTAAAGCAGGCACTTCAGGTAAGTTACCAGAGCGTAGTTTCATTCAGTTCATTCAAATTACATTTAGATGAGTCATATGAAAAAACTGGCAGCCATCGCCCAGGCAAGCTCTCTTCAACTGCCTGAGTGTGGAACCTTTACACAGAACATTCTCTCACTCATACCACAACCTGCTCTCATCATTCTCTCTTACATCATCAGTCCCATGCATCCATATATAACATATCTCCCTTCTTTTCCAGTTTCCAGCATATCCTAACCAAGCACATCACAACACATGTAGAGGAGGAGCTAACTGGCCCTGCAGGAAGTCCCACCCCCCTCCTACCTATATTCGGAAACCATAAATCATGCCATGCTTGACACCAGCGATTGTGACAATTCTGCGTCAAATTTTCAAGAAAAGGTATCCACTAAGAACACCCTATCAGATGTATTGCCGAAGAGATGAAAATCTCTTGGAGGACATCCCCGAAGGAATATGAAATTGTGGGAAAGAGAAGCTGGTGACGCCATAAGAAACAAGTGTGATGCACTGAAAAGACTGGCTGAAAAAGAGAATGTACGGAACTTATAGAAACTGATGACGAAGTAAAGAATTGAGTAAACATTCATATGCGAGACAAAGATTGCACGTGTGTAGAGCACTGCAGAAAATGCAAATCGTTCAATAACTGTACAGAGGTAGCAACGCAAGTAGACTAAGGGCATGATTCTCAAGTTGGTACTAATTACCGAAAATGTCATAAAAAGTGCTAATGACATTTTTGGTAATTACATCCTATTCTGAATGTGGCGCAATCTTGCGAAGTCGAACTGATTGCGCCACTTTCGGAATATAGGTGCCGGTTTCTAGGAAGGGCTGGAAGTACCATGCCCGTACTCCCCGATATTCTCAGGAGCAAGGATACTTTACAAGGCCAAGTTCAAAGACAATCTTCATGGCAGAAGTCATGGGTGATGAGAGATGGTGGGCTAATTGGGTGGGAGGTAAAGTCATGTCCTCCTCCTGACACCTGGCATATGACCTTACGTGCTGCTAGTGAGCCAAATGTTCTAGAAGGCCACGAGCATGCTAACCATGCTAACCAAATTTAGAGGGCCTTATAGTTTGAGAACAAATGATGTACATTGTATCTAATAACTGTTGAAGATGACTTTCACTTGGGGTGGGCATGAGTTGTCCACTTGACTGTAGAGACCCAATCAGAAACCAACCCCTTTTAGAAATTATGCTTAGATGTTCCCCTTGAGTGTATCACAACCCCCCATAGGTTTCACTTATTTGCCACATAGTAAGACGTCACGTATGACACATTTCTGCAATAAAAGTATGATTTTTTATGAAATGCTTCGAGAGAAAAGCTGTGCGACATCTGTTGGTGTCTGTTGTAACTCCCTGTTTTAGACACTTGTTAATAAAATAGTAAAATGACTTTGCCATCTTCCCGAGTTGGTTTGATTATTTGGTGTAAAAAGTTACTCAGCAACCCATCCACTGCATGACACGCTACCTGCCAAGGGTCTTAAGTTCAACATCTCCTTTCCTTACCTAGTCTAAACCATCCATCACACGAGTTTCCACACATCACTCACTGAGATCCAAACAGGTCCCAGTCGCACATTGATGATACAAAGAGCTCTCAAATAGAGATAAGGCAGTTCAGACCCCTCTGCAGAAACCATAGACAAGTGGAGGCCATATGTCCTTACCCACACACAGAGCGTGAAGGCTCCTTCCAACAACTAACACTCCACCTTTGAACACATCACGTAATGCTGAACACGAGAACACACACTACACCTCTCATATGACACCTTTATATTGAGAGGCGTACCTCTAGAACATCACAGAAGGTCTACCCCCTTTCTACTTGTGTTGAAGTCTATCCTCTTCAACCACTCTCTTATGACTACCCCACACTCCTTTGAGAGTAGAAATCTATACCAGCACACCTTGTTATTGAGCAGTGTCATCCATAGATGACTGCACGCATTGCAGTACCACCTTCATCCAACAACTACCTCACACCAGAGATGTAGTCTGTTAACATCCTACTAAAAAAGCACACCTTTTTATAGAGCGGTGTCGCTCAGCGGATACTGCACCCACACTCTGACTGCAGATCCATTCCCCCATGAATACTTCACACACTTGAGATGTAGTCCCATACTTACCACAAACACCCATGTGGAATTCTAACACAGCGGGGTCTCTCAACCACACTACACACAGATGCCTGTTGCAGACACTCACACTCTACCAAAACATACCATAATAGTACACGTTTGGAGACTTCTTCAAGATTCTCAGTATTCAACCCACTTCACACAATATTGAACATTCTTATACAATATATTATTACAAATAAAAACATTTGTAAACAATTCTTGAAGTCCATAGCTGGCAAATTAGCTCTACTCCTGCAAATCCTCAAACAGGTTACTTCTTCCAAAGAATTTGCCCTCTTTTCCGGTTCTCACATACACACATTTTAAGCTCTGCATGCTCTAGCTTAAAAGTCCATTATTGCCTTTAAAGCAATGAAGTACAATCATTGTAATGAAGTACTATCATTGCCTACAAGTCCATTACTACATCTAAGGCACCGAATCATTATCAATTGCTAAATGTCCATGCTGCTCTTGCAGCTTTACCCTGAAAATCCTCAGCAGCTATTAATAATAACATTGAACCTCCTGCAATGCTATATCTATCTTCACAGTAACAATACTGTATCACCAAATAACATTGAACCTCTTGCAATGTTGTAATAGTCCTAATAGTAACCAAACCTCATCATTGCTCACACACACAATGCAGCAATTAAATAGTAAGCATGTCATGTCACCATTTACTGCTAATAGCATTGAACCTCCTGCAATGCTATAAGACTCCTCACAGTTGAACACGGAACATCACCATTCATAACACCCGCTAAATGCAGCATACATCCAAATAACAGATATTATGTAGCATACTCAGCAATTTTCATTTACTGCGAAATAAATTACCCATTTTGTACCTAATACACTTTCTTATGACACATTACAGTAACACAATGTTCAACTGTAATATGCTACGTCGGATAGGTTACTCTAGGCCATCATTCATCTCCGCTCCTTCCACAGTCTTACCACTTCAAAGAGACAACATATCTGACACTTCGGATGCTCCTTCCTCTAGCCGGCACCTCACGGCTATGGCATCCATTTCACTCTGGTGCTGCTCACGCTGCTGCTATCTCACGGAAAGCTGTTGCAACGCATATACACCACAGAATCCTACCTGCACAGGCTGTCTCTCTGCCCTCGGTCTTCTACTTGGGGTAACTTCTCTTCAGCTGGCACCATTCTCACTGGTCACTTACATGCCCATGCATTGTGACCTGAGCTTTTCCACTTATCCTTCAGCCCTTTGGACACAACACCCTTCATACAGGGCCAGCTTCTTCTGGTGCTTCACACCCCTTACTTCACACTGGGTCTTCTACTAGGACACATTACATCTTTCTTTGCCCTGGGTCTTCTACTGGTGACATAGTACCCCTTTCTACACCCTGGGTCTTCTACTGGGGGCACAGTACCACTTACCTCGCCCAAGGTGATGGGACCTACTTCTTAGGGGCCAGTGGTTACTCTCTCTTCTTTTCTGCACTCTCTGTAGCAGACATCTTAGCTCAGTTTTTTCTTTCTATCATGCAGGTCCATTTCCAGGCTCATCCAAGAGACCAACTTATCGCCATTGAAGCAGGTCCACAGGCACTTCAGGTTAGTTACTAGTAAGTTGCTTTCTTCAGTTACTTCAAGTTTCATTAAGATAACTCATAGGAAACCATTGGCTCCCATCAACCAGGCAAGCTCTCTTGAACTGCCTGAGTGTGGAACCTTTACACAGAACATTCACTCATACCACAACATTCGCTCATCATTCTCTATTACATCATCAGTCCCATACCTCCATCCAACGCACAATACAGCATACCTCCCTTTCTTTCCAGTTCTCACCATATCCCAATCAAGCACATCACAACAGCAACACGCCCAAGAAAACACAGAGACCGAAGCCCTTATACTTACTCTCCCGGTCCGCACATCCACATCAGCTAGCTTCTATTGTAATGAAGACTGTAAGGAAATATGGGCACGTTTAAATGAGGTTGGGTTTTCCACAGTGGCTTCCCTGCCTGGAATCAAAAGCCCTGGAATGGGATTCCGGGAAGTTTTTGCAGCCTGCTAGGAATTTTATGAGCATAGTTATGGTAGTGTGTGAGACAGGACTCCTCTTTGGCTGAGGCTGCCCTATTCTGGGGCATTCATTTGCATAATCTAGCCTTTTCTGTTCTTCTCAACCTGAGCCGCCATTTCCATGTCCTGTTAATAGAGGACAGCACGTGGATCTTATGTCCGAACAGCTTACATTTGCAGGTCTACTTCAGGAATCATGGCCCTTTTCATAAACCGAGTGCTGCTCCTGTGTAGTATTTATTCATTATGGTTTTTTGCATAAAAAGTGGTGTATCTTGGTGTATATAAAGCGAGAAGGGCCACAAGAAAGGAAAACAAGGAGTCTGGCTGGCTAAACTTGTTTCCAAAAATGTAATTTCACCTGTGCTACACAAATTAGTATTTTTGCCATTGGGCGCACACAATTCTTACCCTTTTTGGTGATTTCGGTCTCAGAAGTGTGAATGTTTCAGCCAATTAAAGTAAGACATTTGCCATACGCTGTGATTGGTTGTTCATCCTTTGCATGCTCTGATTGGCTGCTTGGCTCTTCTGTGGCAGCTTAGCCTCCAGTAATTCAGCTGCACCAACAGAGCTGAATAATTGGCGGAACCCATCAATTCCACTTCTACAGCGAAATTGTCTCCGGGTCCTATTACTAAATTCATACAGAGGTAAATTAACAATGTTTGGATGATGTGACTACTTCTCTGGGTAGGTATCACACCGTATCACTGCATTTGTCACTGAAATAATTTTTGAATAAATAAAAGTCAGTGAAAAACGTAATAAAAGTACATTTCATCAAAAATGTCCTCTTTGGGTTATAAACAAACGAAAAATAAATTTTCCTTAAAAAGTAAAATTAAAATGACATTCAAAAATATAATAAATAGTACATGGTAATTGGAATAAAAATGGGAAAACTGAAATAAACTAACAAAATTGCAGAAGGGTTTGATAATAAGAAATATTGAGAAATGTTGTATTGCCATTTTCCATAATCATATACAACATGAACCCCGTGTCCCTCCCCTCCCATACTCCCTTTACCCTCTCCCCCTGTCCCCATCCCTCCTTTGAGCTCAATGTCTTTCCAGTCTGTGTTCTCCCCTTCCCTCCTCCACGCCCATCGCCCTGTATACACCCTTCCCCCATCCCGTCAGGTCTTGTCCCAGTCCCCTGTTTGTGCCCCTTGTCTCTGTTCCACTTCTCTGGAGAGCATCTTCCCAACCCTCTGTAGCTCCAAGGTCGGGTAAGCCCTCACCCTGGTTTGTAGCGCATAGCCAACCCCAACGCTTTGTTTTCCTGGCGCACCATGCAGCTCTTGAGTCTTGTTGCAGGTATTTTAAAGGTATGTCCCACTCTGTGAGGAATTTCTGATGGTTGCCCGAGGATAGAATACGCTGCCCATCCAGTGTCACGAAATTCCAAACCTTTCCAACCCATTCGTGCTCAGTAGAGGGATCTTTTGCTTCAATTGTTGGGCCATTACCAATGCCACAATCAGGATCACATAGGCTTTTCTGTGTGTTTTTGTCAGTACGGTTTTCAGCGTCCTCCCAACCCCAAGATGGTCATCCTTGTGTTGACTGATCCTGGCATCCCAAAGATACTGACCACTGCTGCCCAGATCTTGTGTCAGAATGGCTGGATGAACGGACAATCCCACTATATATGTTTCCATGACCCCTCTTCCCCAAACTCTCTGCAGCATGTCACCGGGACTGCTGGATAAAATGTATGCATTTTCTCTGGGTGACCAAGGTCTTCAATTCCTGCCCCGAAAACATGTCTCTCAATTTATTACATCCCCCTTCCTCCCACCCGTTAAAGCATCCCACCTCAAACCTGGCATAAACTGGGATTTCCCAAACAGTGGAGTTAGCGGGGAAGGGAAGGTGGTCAGGCCGGCCCTACTCACCAGCTCATCCCATGAATCTCCCACTAGGGCCTCTATTTAGCTACAGTACATGTTTGTCTGCCTGTCTGTGTTTGGTTTCCATAAAACCTCATCCAGTGGGCCTCCCACTAACGCCATATCCATATGCCTCCTGTAAGGAACTCATGGTGGCAACAGTAAAGACAGACACAATTGATCACAGTTCAAGGGTGTTTATTAAACTAAATGCGGGGTGGAAAACGCCTAATCTAAACCTAAATTTAAGATGGGAGCAAGCTTCGACCATCAAATGAAAATAAGGCAGTCCACCTGGCGTTGTGTCAAAAAAAGGGCCTATACAAAGAAAAACCTATTGCCAATTCCTTACAACTAATTACAGAAAGAGTGTGGGATAGGGTTTTCAATAAAGAAAGAAGTGTTCGCAAATAATAAGTCAGGATGTGATTTCCAGTGGTCTCCCTTCCCCACATTTTCCAGCACGGGACAAGGTGGGACTTTGTAGTACAGCACAAACTCAACCCTTCCCAGCACGAGCCAACAGTTCTATATCGCTATCAGATTTTCCGACAGTCAAGTCTCATTTCAATAAAAGTCTCTTGCCTTCGAGGGCCTGATGCACTCAACAAACACAAAGTTCGGTTCCACATATACTTTGGGTGACGGCTTCACCCTTGGGTCCACATCCTCCGGGCATAGACCCTTCACCAAATAGTATTCCATAAATCGATCAAATGGTTCCTTTTCAATGCACTTTGGTTGAGAGCTTTCCACACCGGATGTCCCTCTTTTGTGCTCTGACCCCTTTTAGACGTTCGCCTCACTCCTTTGGGTTCACTGTGGCTTTTCTTGCCTTCATGGATTTGGAATCGTACAAAAATGTCGACCTGGGAATTGCAACAGACGAAAATGCTGACTTTTCTTGTTTTTAACCCCCCCCCCTTACACCACATATATATGGGGGGGGTTTAGAGTATAATACTAATATATGGGGGAGTGTCGGGGGTCTCTCTCTGCATATATATGTGTTGTAAAGGGTTAAAAAAAAGTCAGCATTTTCGGCCGTCACAATAATCACATTGATTCCCGGATTTCAATGTCTTTTCAAACATTTCTTCGAGCTTAGCCCTGGTTTTTCAGCTTCCTTCTGCCGGGTTCGCTTTCGCCAACTTTTACCAAACAGTTAACTCTGTTACTTTAAACTTTGCCCCTTCTCAATAGCATCCCTCAACCAGGTTCACTGTTGCCAACTTTACGAAACACAGTTAATTACTGATCTCACCATGCAGGATTAATTTCCCTTCTTCACAAGCATCAGTCAGTCAAAGACTTTCGATGGTACAGAGGTTTTTACACAACCTCTGAATGACCACTTTGACCAATCTTCGCCTGTTCCCAAGGCCTTCTGGTTATGGTAGGCCCTACCTTTGGGTAATCGGCCAGAGTTTTCTGCGTGAGCACCCCCAAGGTGCCGGACGCCTCTGTTGCAGGCTTTCCCCTCACTTTGTCAAAAGTTCCTTCAAGCTTTCCAAAGTTCAAATTATCCGTTTGCTACTTTTTGTTCAACACAGCCTAGTTTCTTATCGACTCCCCCTCGACTAACCGGCTGTGATGAACTGCTTGGCTTTCTTCTCTTTTGAGTTAAGGTTGGTACCACAGAGACCAGCGTCTCTCCCTGGCTTGGCTATCAGCGATGGAGGGTCTCGTGTACCATCTACATCTGCTGCAACACACGCTGGCCTTTGTTCACAGTCTTATGCTTCCATCTGCAGAGGTTTCATAGGCCTTGATAGGAAAAGGCAAGGTTACTTCTCCCCTTGTCACCGTCACTGTATTCGCTGCCTTTCGCCTCCTTTTGTACTGCCGTGCTGAGTTTGCTCTCACGTTGTGTGGTCTGTCTTGCTCGTCCTGTGCTCTTGTACTCCACCTTTTATCCCTGTGGGGAAGGGAAAGGGCCATCAGGTGTGATTCTGGTCGATTGACCGACTTTGCCTGACCCTTGTATTGGAACATGTCAGGTAAACGGCTCTGGTGTTAGTCCATTGTCTTTCGTGTTGTGTGAAAGTGTTCATGTTGGAAAAGGGGATGGGGGGCAGTTTTTTATAATATCCTACGTGGTGGGATGGTGAAAAGGTGTTGAAAGAAGAGGGATACTGTGCCGCACTCATCGGTGTCCCACCCCCACCCCCTGAAAGACCCCCATCCAGGTAATTCTCCCTCACTGGTCTACCCCCAGGAACTGTATCCAATAGCGATGGCTGTGTCCTGGCCACCTGGATGACAGCTCCCCGAGGACTAGTTAGGGAGACACTTTCAAGTTTCTCACTCTCCACACCTTCGCCCGATTGTCCCTAAACCAATCTCTAATCATCCTTATCTGTGCCGTGAGATAGTAAGCTCTGCAATCTGGTGCTCCCTTGCCCCCTTTGTGTCTAGGTGCACTTACTGTCTGCCTAGCTATCCTAGGTCTCGTGTGGTGTCATATAAACACCCCTATGTATTTCTGCAGGCCTGGAAAAAAGGGTTTGGGCACTTGCACAGGCAGGGCCATAAAGTGGTAGTTTCAGCAGTATAGCCATTTTTAGGATGTCAATCCTTCCCAGCCTGGATATTGATAGGGGTTCCCATTTGACCAGCATCCCTCAAATAATTACCAGTAACCGTGAATAGTTCACCTCGTATAGTGTGCCTGTTTTTGGTGATCAGAACAGCCAGATATTTTATGGCGTAGTCAGCCCAATTTGTACGAGTGTGTGTCTCTCAGTTCCTTCACCATGTTTGGTGGGGCTCAGGTTCAGAACCTCTGATTTATGATCATTTATTCTTAACCCTGCCACCTCCCCAAATTGATGCAATTCCCACTTTATTCCCTGGAATGACTTAACTGGTTCTGTAATTAATAGTAGCATATCGTCAGCAAATTCTGCGATCCTCTTCTCCTCTCCCCGACGGGATTCCCTTAATTTCTTGGGTAGTTCTTAAGCTTGCCAGTAGTGGTTTTAAGTGAATGGCATATAGTAGCGGGGAATGAGGAGACCCTGTTTCGTTACTCTTCAGACTGGTATCCCCTTGGATAGTTGCCCATTGATTGACAAACGCAGTGAAGGCTTTTGATAATTGTCCCTTATCATGGAGAAGAAGTTGGGTCCATATCCAATCCTTTGCATGGTGTAGAAGAGGAATGCTCACTCAACCCTATCAAACGCCTTCTTAGCATCTAGGGCTAGAATAAGAGCCGGAACCCTGGCTTTGTTGACCTTTTCAATGAGGTGACAGACCCTTAGAGTCTTGTCTTAAGTCTGCCTATACTTAATGAAGCCTGATTGATCAGGGTTGATGAGCTTTAGAAGGATCCTTTCTAAGCGGTTCACCAGGACTTTTGTGTATATCTTAGCGTCTATATTAATGAGGGCGATCAGTCTGTATGACCCCCTTAAGGTAACATCTTTCCCTGGCTTCGGCAGTAACACAAATTTGTCTTCCTCCATTGATGGGGTGACTTCTCCTGACCTCCCAAAGGAGTTAAAGAGTTGAATCAAATGAGGGATAAGAATTTCTCTGAAAGCTTTGTAGAAGCTTGCTGTGTACCCGTCCCGGCCCAGTTCTGTTCCATATGGTAAAACTGTTATTGCCTACCTTACCTCTTCAGGTTTGATGACCTCCTCCGATTTCTCTCTGCCCTGCGTGGTGATTACAGATAGTGGGCCCTGAGTCAGGAATTTCTTTTGGGCATGCTCTGTAGGGGAAGTCTGTCTTATATACGAAAGAGTAGTATTCTGTGAATGTCTGCATTATATCTGGAAACGCTGAGCTCACCTTACCCTCTCTCGTTCAAATTTTTAGGATAGTCCTTGATTTTTCTTGGGTCCTTATGCTTCTTGCCAGTAAGCAGTCTACTTTTTTGGCTTTGACGTACTACCTCTGTTTGAGGTAGACGAGTGAACGCTCGACTGCCCTTGTTTGAAGGAAATCCAATTGGCCACTAATCAGTCGATGTTCCCTCCTCACCTTACTCCCTGCACCGTCCACCATTTGCGGCATTAACATTTTTTTCCTTGATTCTAGTTCTGTTTCCAATTGCTATAGTTGCTTCTCACACTTAGATATCATCACAATAAGTGTCACCCTCATTATGGCCTTGAACACATCCCACAGTATTTTGCTGGCTTACATCCCCTGAGTTGTTGTTTGAGAAATGTTCTTGGATTTTATCCCTCACCTCCTCACATAAGACCTCTACTTCAGGATATGGCTTGGGTAACTTCATCTTCACAGACCGGCTCACTTTGTCCCATATCTATAACTATTGATATAGGGGCCTGGTCAGCCAAAGCGATCACTCCCACATCAATCTCTGTCACCTTTCCCAGCAATCGCCTTGACACCCAGACATAGTCTATCCTCGAGAATTGAGAATTTACTATGTACATGGGAGTAGTAAGTGTAGCCTTTTGCCTCCCCCTTCGGTTCCCTCCACCCAACCACCAATGCCAGTTGTGCCATTTGTACCTTCAGTGCTGCCAAAGGCTTACCCTTCCTGTGGAAGACCCTGGCACTCCTGTCCTCATTAGGATCCCACACCATGTTAAAGTCCCCTACTAATAGTATTCCGCCTTTAGCAAAGACCTCTAATTTAGATAGCGTATCTTTGATAAACCCATCCTGCCCCATGTTGAGGGTGTAGATGGCAGCCAGCGTGTAGGTACCCCGTCAGCAGTGGAAGGTTATTGCTAGGTATCTCCCCACTGAATACTCTTTCTGTGGCAATGACTTGGAAGTCCAAGGTGTTCCGGATAGCTATTAAGACCCCCCCGTTTTCCCTGATGTGTTTGGTTGAGACAGCTGTGTATATCCCCTGATTCTCACTTGATATTTATCTTGTTAGGTGATGTGTGTCTCCTGTAGGGCTACAGTTCCCGTTTTCCTTTCCCGGGTATTGGTCAAACTTCTTTCTTTTCACCAGGGAATTTAGTCCCCTAATATTTAGGGAGGTAACCTTAAGCATTTCCCTTTTCCCTAATGGTTGTCTCCTGGACCTACAGAACTCGCCTGGATTAGGTGGCCAGTGACTTCATCCCCCTCTTCACCACCCTCACATCCCCCCTTCTCTCAGTGGGCTCAACTAGCCTCTAGCTCCCCCTGATCCCCCACCTCAGGAGTTGAGCCCTTGCATCACCCCAGAGTAAACATGTGTGTGTCCCCCTAGACCCATGTTAGTATTCCAAGATAACCTCTAACCCCCCAACCCACCCCTGTACCTCTCCAAAACCACCTCTCCCAGGCAGGTATCCCTTATGCTTTTGTCTTCCCCTGGTATCCGCATTGAGGCAGACTCGTATAGCAGAGGGAGGGACATCTCTGCCCCGCCTTGGTGAGCCGGGCCAGGCCACTTGCGGCCCGCTTTTTCTTTGAGCCCTTTGTTGTGAATTTCAGTCATTCCAACAGTTTCATCTTTATTGGATCTCTTGCCAGCCTCTGGTCTTCATCCCCTCCTCACATGTGGTGATCCGTCTTTGCCTCCCTTCCCACACAAACAGGAGACTGAAGGGAAATGTCCATCTATAGTGTATCGCTTCTTTTCTCAGCACCCATGCCACCGGGCCCATCATCCGTCACTTTGTTAGGGTGATTTGTGCCAGATCTTGAAAGAGTTGTTTTTCAGACCCATTGTATGTAATCGCCTTGGCCCTTCTTGCTATGCCAGCACCCTCTCTTCTTGTTCATAATTATGCAAGGTGACCAACACATCTCTGGGACTTGTTCCCGGGTCATTCCTCTTTGGGACCACTTTGTGGATGAGGTCCACTTTTATCCCTGCTCCGTCCTCCAGTTCCAACAAGTCAGCAAAAACCTGCTTGGCCATCGTGCACAGATCTCTGTCTGCCACCCTCTCTGCCAGACCTTTTATTCTTATATTTGACCTTCTCGACCGGTTTTCGAGGTCTTCACTTTGAATCTCAAGGTTCTGTGTGACCCTCGAAAGGTTCATCCATCTTTCTTGTATCTTCTGCGACCTCTTGCAGGGCATTCTAGGTGGCGTTGGTTCTTTCCTCCAGCCTTGTGATATCCCCTTTCACCTCCTGCAACGCATTTAATAGGTCTTCTCTCATCTTATTCATTTGCGTTTGGATGGTGTTCGCAATCTTGTCCCCAAAGTCCTGGAAGCACTGTTGCAGGACAACCTGAGTGACCACTTGGTCACTTGCAGTGTTTTCATGGGTCCCCTTCTCTGCAAACTCGCCCGAGTCTTGGTTCCCCTTGATAGGAGGCTCCCCATATTTGACCCTCAGTCTTTGTAGATTGCCCTCTTGTATTTTCTTTCCCATCTTGGTTGGGTTTTTCTCATCTTTCCCCTTATTTTTGGACATTCTAAGTTTCAGTATTAAGAAACGTGGGTTCCACGTAAATGAGGCACCATAGAGTCATCTCTTCCAAGGACCTGGGGGGCTCTTGTAGGGTTCCTCATTCCAAAACTTGGTTGAGTCAGCGCCTCCCTTCCATGCAGGGGTGATCAGCCCCTTTTTCCCTGCCGTCCTGGATGGGGCCTCACACTCTCTGGCTTTTCCTGGGCTCCTTCCACTGCTCCTCCTGCTGTGTGAGCTACTTTCTTTCACTTGACTAGAGATTTTATGTTGCGGTTAGATGGCACTACGTAGTAAGGACCTCTTCCTCTCTTTCTTAGTCCTCCTCCCTTGGTCTGTCACCCTGCTTCACTCAACTTTGGGCCTTGTATACTGGTGTTTCTAGCAATGTCCTCAGCCGGCTGGTGTTACCCTCACGCCTTTACTTTGTACCCCTATAGCTATGGTGGCTCCGTGGGCTCTCACACATTATGACCGAGTTCTTTGATGGGCCCATTTCCCTTCCCCTTCCCCCTGTCCACCTCTTCTTCCTCTGCCGTTGTTTCCAATCCAGCCCCAAGGGAATCTGGTGGTGTGCATGGGGATGCCCATAGGGCATGCTCGGCAAACCCCCCCTAGAGGGCTAGGATGGTCAGGGTAGGTAAAGGGGGGGGCCTCCTGGCCACCCCACTTCAGTTCTACAACACCTGTTGGGCCCTTCCCTGACCCACTCCCTCGACTCACTAGGAGACCAGTGTCTTGGGGAGCCTACACTCCGTTTTCTTGCTTGTCGGCTCTTTTTGTACCATTGTCGTCGCCCGCTCACTGCTGCCACCGCCTCCTAAGAGTTCTGTGTCTCTGTCGTCTTGATCGAATGGTAGGCAGGGGCGGGGGCCCTGGCCCGCCTCGCTGCAACACACTTATTAGCGCTTCGTGGAGTCCTGAGTCCTGTGTTTACCCATGCCCCGGTGGGTCAACCAGGCCACCTCCAGACCCCTTGTTCCGGGCTCCTCCACCTCTCCTCTGTAAGCCACTTCAGACTCCCCCTCTTCCTCTGCTGTTCTACCGCACCAAGCCCTCCTCCTCATTTTGCTTTCCTCCCGCCGGCGAATAGTTTTCAAAGGCCTTCTCCAGCCACGGGCCCCCACCCACTCTCTCACTCTCCTTACTCTGTTTCTGGACCCACGGTCCCAGGCCACTCATTCATGCTCAAACTTTGCACTTCGGGCTGATCTGCATTCCCAATGCCAAAATGGCTGTGATTTTCCCTGCCTGGGGAGGATCATAGATGAAATTCTTTATTGTTATCGGACCCGGAGGGAGAGAGCTCTGTGCTTACGCAGCTCTCCCCACGGCAGCCATCTTGGAATTGATTAACAGAAATATTAATGTACATTCATGGGAATAATGGTTAGCTGTTCTAGCAAAATTGAAATAAATACATTGGGGCTGATTCTCAAAAATGAACGCGAATGAGACAAGCATTGGCAATGCCAACAGTTTGGACTTTTGTATGGGCATGGCAAAGGCACTTGCCAGGCACAGCCATAGTAGTATTAACTTCCCATTGATGGTAGCCAGTGCAAAATGGTGTGAATGCCTGGCCGTCTAATAGCAGCGCCTGGCAAATGCCTAATACTTGTACACAAGCCAAAACTATTGGGTTTACCAATGTTTGTTTTTAACCTGGCTTCAGTGAAGTGCTCACAGAGTGCTTATAAATCGAAGGAGATTGAAAAAAAGTATTTTTAGTATGTTTCCATCAGGTTTGTAGTTTTGAAAATGTGGCTAACCTATGTGTAATATGCTGCTTGTGATAGCAAAAGTGGAGACATATTTGCCATTTTAATACATTAAGATTCTAGTACTGGAACAAATTGAAGAACTCAACCTCGTCCGCGGCAGCATCTGCAAAAGCTGCTTCATTTTACAGCCCAGCTTCTCTTGCCTTGCAAGGCCCATTCCCCACGTATGATTGTTTATCCTCGTCATGAAAGAAAGAAAACACAGAAGTACTCTCAAAATCTCGGACTCTTCAACTCGAGCTGATCAAGCAACGCAACACTGAAGCTGCACTCTTCCATAAAACCCACCTCCTTACACCCCAAACCAGAACAACAACAGAAAACCAGCCAGCCTGCACCTTGCGTAAGCATTCCTCACGAACCGAAAGCCTTCATTAAAGTGAGCTCACAAGTTCAAAGAGCTCCCACGAGGAGACATTTTGGGTGGCGAGAGGCAGGAATGGGTGGGAATGACTATAGGGATTAGCATGGCTATGGGCAGGCAATGGGTGGGCTCATAACCAAACAACATCTATACACTGTGTGTCACTCCTCTGTGTCCCTCGTCATGTCCCATTCCTCCCTATCTGTACTTGAATCAGTACTCAAATGCAATAGTTTGGGCTTTCTAGGTGTTGCAAGCGACACCAAATTGCCCAAACAAAAAAGTATGAGCTTTATTAATTTACTTTCACTTTAGAAATGCACCGATCACCTTATTCTGATGCCTTGTTCTCGACCTGTCTTATTAATGTTTCCTGCCTAGTCCCTGCCAGCCAAAGGGAGCGTGGGTCCTGCCGCATCTAAAAAAAACTCCATCGACCCGTCCATACCCACTAACTACCGTCCTATCATGACGGACCCATTCCTACTCAGAATCTTAGACAGAGCAACATACTTCCAAGCCCAGCTTGGAGACCCACTGCATCCAAGGAACCCACCAATTCAGCTTCTGTCTGGGTCATGGCACAGAATCTGCACTGCTAGGCCTTAACATCCAACTTGAAGAAATCACAGATGCAGGAAACCCTGCGCTCCTTCTCCTCTCAGAGCTCTTGGCAGCATTCGATCTTGTCTATAACAAGATCTTCTGCCACCACACAGCAGTCAACTTCTATTCTGAAGCCACTAACTGGATCACCTTGTTTCCGTCTAAAAGATCCATCAGAGTTTTTACAGATGATTCAAATGCCTGCCCTCCCCGGCACCAATCTCTTGCAGGGTTCCGCAAAGCTCATGCATATTTCCAACACTCTACAACATCTTCACTAAGCCTCTCTTTGACCTCATGGACTTCCAAAACATTTCCTACATGAACTAAACAGACGACACCCAAATCCTTTTCACCTCTCAGGTAACTATACTGAAGACTCCATCAAACTACTTGAAATCAACAACACCTTTCAGGCTTGGATGGCCTCCCCTTACTTTGCCTGAATGACGTAAATACTGAGATCCTCCTTGTGGGATCCCCAGCAGTGCTGAAAAACCCTGACAATCGCTACATTGCCTTCACCATCAATGGCATCTCAATACCGGTCTCCTCTACAGTAAAGACCTTAGGAGTCCACCTAGACGTCTACCTCTCACTTTCTCATCACAAGAATGCCATTGCGTCTTCTGCTGCCCATACCTCAAAAATCATTAATGCCTGTGGGCAGTTTGTCTCCGCTGACAGCTGCCTCAGCATTGCCCATACCGTCACTGATCGAGATTAGACTACTGCAACACCCTCTTCATTGGCACCTCTAAGAGGAATATCCATAAATTACAGGTGATACAGAGCAATGCACTCTGGGCCTCCTTCAACATAGCCAGGCATGATCACATCACTGTCGTGAGAACAGCCACTCACTGGCTCCTGACACAAGAGCCCATCACATTCAAAGCACTATCCATTACCCACAAGTGTCTCTCTAACTCTGCCCCCTAATACCTCTCCCAGAAATTCAGCAAAGTCCAATCTACAAGACCCTCTTGATCTATCTATGCCCATCAACGTTTAATGCCACGATTCAGACGGGCTAATGCAGGCGGCGCCAGCGTCCCCGTCTTAGCTGCAAAACATTGGAACTCACTAACTCCAGCCCTGAGAGCTGAGAGATCCTACTCGGCCTTCCGAAGACAATTGAACACACTGCTCTTTACATAGAGTGACCTGGACTGCTCCAGCTACACCTATGACTGATTGACTTGAATACACTGTTTATGTCTACGGTAATGCAACTAGCGCCTAGACAAACGTGAAAATAAATAAATAAATGCATTCTCAAAGGGGACCTGTCCATTACAGTGACTGACGAGCCCCCCTTCATATAGTAGTGTCTGGAGTGCACTGGAGTCCTGACACTAATGTACCATATGCTCCCGTCCCCTACGTGGGTGCTGGGAATTAAATGCTATCAAAACAAAAAAGCATGTGTATCCCTGTTTGTGCGATAGAAATGCAATAAAAACAAAAGCATGACATGGTCAGGAATGAAAGGATTAAGAAGTGGATTCGAAGCTGGGTATCCGTGCGCTAGTGATCACTGATAAAATTATGGTTAAATGAACTTGAATGTAGTGAAAATAAGATGTGTGAAAGCAGCAATCACTCTGAACCCGCCAACCAATCCACCCTGGTTGGTAATAATAGCATAAACTAATGAGGGATGGGATGGTAATGCGTTCTGCACCATTACAATAATGCAAGAAAAAGTGTATATAGTACTGGGATTGCCCCGTACTTTATTGCGCTGCTCGATTTAATGAGCCATATACATGACTTAGCCATTTCGGCTTTCATTTCAACTGTCATTTGCATGACGATCTTGATGTTACTGCTTTGTAGTGCACACGGCCATCCAATAGGATTCTGCAGATCTTTCTTTGACTGTAATTGTTTGCGCCTTGTAGACGACCTGCGTGTCGAAACACGTGTCGGCTGTTCATGATTAAATAAAATCTATATACACTTTTTCTTGCATTATTGTAATGGTGCAAAGCAAATTACCATCCCATCCCTCATTAGTTTATGGTCAGGAATGACCCTGTCATATAATGTGCAACCCCCTTCACTTGTTCCAAATAGGCACAGAGGAATGTTTTTGTCTTTTGTGCATTCTGTGAACTTGGGATGCACGTTGCACATTTGAACAAATCAGGGGGAGTTTCTGCAAATGTTAAACAGGTGATAAATGGCATTAGAATGTTCTTTACTGTGGCATGGCATTTTTTATTGGTATCGAGGGTTAAGCGAGTATCATAGGTGATCCTATATAGCCGTGCATGCCTACATTGGTGCAGCCAGTCTGGATATATTGTCTTATTGTGGCATGACATTTTCTTCTGGGATCAAGGGAAAATCCATCATGATGTGCTTTTTTATTTGGTCACACTGCCATACATTGTTGCAGCCAGTCTGGATATATTGTCTTATTGTGGCATGCCATTTTTGTACTGGCAAGAACAAGAGTGTGCTCTTACAGGGGGAGATTGACATGTTTTCTTATAGTATCATTACTAGTATTATGGGATATATGGGAAATTGGTATATATTGGTGCAGCCACCATGACATATTTTATTACTGGCTTATATTGTAGGCAAAGGCATCACAAAAATGTGTTGGAAAATGCTCCTGTGCACTGTAGGAGACATTCATCCATTGTTTTTATGTGTTACTCTACGAAAACGATTGCAAACTTTGTGGATTTTCACTTAATTTTCAAAGAAAGTGTGCTGTAAAACGTACCAGTTACTCAGTCACTCCCGCATCTTTTCGGAAAACATTCGTTTAACTCCAGTTAAAAAAATGCAACACCTGACACTGTGCATTGGCTCTAATGTATGCAAGGGGGCTGGACAGCACATCTTTTGCGCTGCAGTCCAGCCCCCTTGAAATGCGCAGGTCACCTTTGAGAATAAGGTGACCCAGGCTTTTCTCAAACAAGTTCAAAGAAGCAAATGTCATGCTCTGCACTTTTATTATTTGCGCTTCTTTTTGAGAATCTGGCCATGCTCATCACCCCTTCTGTTGTTGCAACACAGTTAAGGACTAAGACGGCAATGAAAAACTTTAAACAGGCTGTTTGAATATTTTATTTGCCAACCTTGATTGCTACGGTACACATTGTAGAGCCTGACATTTCTGCTTTTGTGCTTTTTAAGTGTCCTGGGCCGAGAAGTGGCAGTGAGAAAAGTGCTTTAGTACAGCTTGTTCACCACAGTTTGATCTTCAGCGCCAAGAAGTTGGTGGACGAGGCCATCGAGCCGTGCACATGCCCCTTTGCACTGGCAAGAGACCAATCAACAATGCACGGTGCTGGGAAAGCTCATACAGGAGCAGGTTTCCAAACAGCCGAGCAGTCAAATTCAGCAAAGGGACGACATCCGAAAACTGCTTGACAATATGCACAAAATTCAGGCAGGCACTGTGCCTTTTTATCTGTGCATTTTGAAATGTGCATGTTGTATTAACTTGAAGTGAGAGAAGAGGTTTGACAAGAAGCTCTGCATATGAGAACAGTTGGGGTGGGGGGCCACTCCAAACCTGGATGCCTTACAATAGAACGCATAATGCATTGAATGTTAAGTAGGGATGTGTGGGAAACAATGCAGGGGCGATGCTGACATACAATGAGTACAAGCAGACACTATTTGCAAAATGCACAGAAAGAACATGCATATAAGGAGGGGGTGGGGAAGAGTGTGGGGTCACAATGATGATGATGCTACTGGATGACTCAGCTGTCCCTTAAAGGGAAAGGAGTCTTTTTTCTGGGCAGTCTTGAATGCTGGTACATAGGAGATGGAACTAGGAATTCCATTGGTGTGCGTTGAGGGAGATGAAGTAATTAAGAAAGCAGTTGAGAAGGGAGGAAGGTGAATCGAGGGGTTAAGGAGGCCTGACATCTTAGAGTGCGAGGGGCTTGAGTGACAGGAGGTGAAGTGAGCAGATGGGGCTAGCCCATCAATTGGTGTGTGGACAAGTAGATTGAGAGCCAGCCCACATGCACACACTCCTCAGAGATGGGTGTGGAGGAAGGTTGCAGAGAGCGCAATAGTAAAGAGCAGCACCTGGTCTAGCAAGGTAAAGGACTACAGAAGAAGTCCAATGAGGAGGCTCGGCCATCAGGGTGGCGGTAATGAAGTGTTGCCCTTCCAGACAGCAAATAAAGTGAAGGTACCCGGGGTGGAGTGATAGAGTAATGGGGGGATAGGTAAGGCACTAGAACCCATGCGGTAGATCACCTCTGTTTTGGAGGAGCTAAGCATCATGAGTTAGTGATGAGGGAATGTGACTCGAGGGTGAAGAAGGGGAATGAATCAATTATTTGTGTTTCATCAGTAATGAGATGATACGAAAATGTGAAAACGGAGATGTGGTTGGCAAAGTTGGAAGTGGATAGCAGTGAATGGCAGACAGACCCGTGAGGGACCCCCTACCAGAAGGGGAGAGGTAGAGGATGTACTGTCATTCCAGGTGGTAGCAAAGGAGCAGCCAACCAGTAAAGAGGCAATCCATGCAAGGGAAGTACGTCGATGCCAAGGGGAGAGAGTTGTGACAAGAAATGATTGGTCGATATGGTGAAGGTGGCTGGGAAATCAGGTAGGATGAGGCTCTAGGAAGGAAGTTAGGGACATATCAATGCACAGTTGCAATGAAGTGACAGGTGTGCAACCCAGCCTGGAGGATGGTCACTGAGCCCATGCTTTTCCAGGTAGGCGGTGATATGGTGAAACACCACATGCTCAAGATTTTGGAATAATTAGGACTGTTAGGATCAGCCGTAAGTCTGATTAAGATAGGTATGATGGTGACCACCCCAAATAAGATACCAGAGGACATGAAGTGGTTGGAGAGAGAGACAAGGTAGGTGCAAGTGAGAGATGCCAGTTGCTTGCCAGTCTGGGGTGTAAAGGCGTTGGCAGTAGGGCAGGATGTGCTGATAGACTGGTGACTGTAGACCAGATCAGCTGGAGTCATTGGTGGAAAGTCAGACAGAACAGAGAGGGTGAAGGTGGGAGCAGTGGAGGGAATGAGGTGGGAGGGGGTGGAAATAAAGGAAGCCAGAGTGTTACAAACCGAGTTTTTGGTGGTGCAGTAACAAGCAAACTCATCAACAGTGAGAGAGGCTTCGTAAATAGGCTATTGGGGTGGAAGCAGAGAAAAGAGTGGAGGTTAGTGCAGTAGAAGGACTTGGCCTAGTCAAGGCTGGAGAGTAGAGGCTGGAGAGATTCCTTGTAGGAGGCACTGAGATCGGAAGCTAGCTGTCTTGCAATACAGGGTCACTGACTAGGTCCAAGATTGGTGACGTGGGCGGGAAGGACTGAAGGGTCGATGTCAAGAGGGCATGGTATCAACAGCAGATGTACACATCAACAGATGCAAGTTTCAAGAACCTTTATTTAGAAAATCAGCAGGGTTGGAGTAATTCCTAGCTAAACCTAACTCTACATGGGAGCAGTCTCAACCCTGAAACAAAAAGAAAAACAGTCCTCGTCAGTCTAAGACAAATTATAAAGTCCTATACTAAAGAAACCTAACCTAGCCCTCCTTCTCTAACAACACATCTGTATAGGGGAAATAAAGAAATAAAGTGTTTTTACGAAAAGGAGGGTAAGAATGGCTGGCATATCAGTTGCCGTTACCCATGTTTACTAGCACAGGGGTTTAGAGAGTTCGGATGGATAGGTGGCAGGCACAGTTTGATCAAGTTCAGCACACTCTGGCTTACTGAGACACCTGCACAGTTCAAAAGTTCCTTTAAGCTCTCTTGGTCTCATTTTCCATGTACGGTTCAGTTCTGAAACAACCATTGAACCACTGTCCTACACAGGCCTTCCTCTGCGGACTCAAACCTGTTTCAATATTCCCTTTTCTTTTAGCACAGCGCATTGTTCAGCTTAATTTCACAATATTTCAATATGCACTTTCCATTCACAAAATGTTAATTATAGGCTTCCCTCTGTCGGGCTTAAGCCTGCTTTTTCCTTTCACCTTGGGGTTCCCTTCCACAAGTCTTAATTCTCTTGTTTCAACTTTTTTTTGTTCCTTGGGCTGTTACTATCGAAGACTTTCAAAACTGCAAGGATTTGACTGAGACCTTTGCCATGACCACTCCGACATCCCATTAGAAGAGTTTTCTCAATTTCTCAATTTCAAAAGGTTTGTGATGTGCTCATCAGGTTTTCTTACATTTGGTTGCTTGGCCTTTTCACAATCTTTATCAACTGTTTACTTTCAATCTTCCACAAAAATTCATTTTACTAGGTTGCGGATAGTTTTCCTGCATTTGCTTTGCTTGGTGGCGATTCTCAATTGCTTTCCATGTCTTGCATTCCCTTTTGAACAGAATGTTACTTTTATGCAGATTTAAGAGTCTTTAGATGGGCCGCGATTCCTTGCAAATCCCTCTGTTAATCTGTATCCTTACTTGTCTCACCATATTAGTTTTGTTTCATTAATTATTCTGCAGTTCTATCACAACCTTTTGTTATTGCTGCTCCCCCATTACTTCTAACACGAGCCGGCCTTCCGATCACTCAACGGTCGTGTACTTCGAGGCTTTCTTCAGTGACATCTTCCTGCTTGCTTCCAAGGCCATAGTCCGTAGCCTTGTGTTTCCTCCCCGACTTTGCTTCATGCTTCGCAGGGGGGCTGGCTGTCTGGGAGCAGCTGCAAGGTGTGCTTCTTGGGTGCAGATACCGTTCTGTTCGAGTCACTCACAGTTGTCTGCAAACACGAGACTCCCGCCAGGGTTTCTGCCGCTTGCAGATTTTCTCATGCAGTCCGCTGACCTTTCCGCTTGAGAGCACCTCGCTCCTTTGATTTTGTTGGAACTGCTTCTCCCTACTACCGGTCTCGCTCTCCTTGTGCTTGTGCCTGCCACCTTTCATCACTTTGCCAAGCGTTAACAAGTCTCAGGTGTGTGATTACATGCCTTACTCTGCCTGACCACAATCCTCATCCTCAGTGGCGGCTCCTTATGTAGGGCGTGGGGGCGCCGCCCCCCCCCCTCAACCCCCAGAATGCAGAGAGAAAAGAATCAGTTTGTGGCAACAACAGCTTGTATTTATTTAAATTTGCTGCGTGGGAGCAACATGTAGTCATAAATAATGACATTCCCTCGTCTCGCTCTGCTCGTGTGGCTGGCTGGGCCTGCACACAGGGGCGCGTCCCATTCAACGCACTTTTCTTTTGTTTATACTGCATGGAGCTCGTAGCTCCACGCAGTTTACGCAGCACTGACTAATGGCAGCTTAATTAGGAGCCTGGCGGGGCGTAAGAGCAGTGGCCCCGGCCCTGCCAGTATAAATCTATGGTCTATGTGCAAATAGCGTAGTAATCGGCGTGTCCGAGTCTCTGCACAGAAACAAGAATGTACAGTTTTGATTGGCTGTTTAACAGCCAATGAAATTAATTATTGTAATGAGTGTGGGGTGGGTGATGGGCACAGCGCACTTGTTGCTGAGCCCAGGGTGTGGGCGAGACTTCCTCCTCCTCTACCAGCAGAGCCTGCCTGAGCCAGCCCAGCATCCTGCCAGCCACGTGTGGTGTGTGCTGCGGCCTAGTAGCCATTTCTGTTACATTGTGGCCCTGGCCCACCCTGACCTGAATCGGACAGTGCACTCGGTTGACTCCCACAAAGGTAAGAGCTGTGTGTCTGGGGGGAATCGGGATGAGCAGGCTGCCACCACTAGGGTCGGGTGGGTGAGACATTCACATTCTACACAATACGCGATTCAAAATATGCCATATTTGCTCATCTTTCTATGAATCGGTTTATATTTTACTTCATAAAATGTGGAAGGTTCTGTGAGAAGCGGCGTGTGCTGGCAATGCTGAAATATGTCTCTAACGGCCCCCATATCAAGCAGCTATTATTGTGCCATGTATACTTTGCACTCGCTCTCACCCTCGCTTTTTGTACTAGTCGCACTAGGCATTCTACCACAGTGGCACCTCTGACGTACGCTGTCTCTGCTGCAGAAGCCTCCAGTGAAAGCAACAGTGAGAAATGTATTTATTTTACTGAAAATGAGTCAGCGACAAACAGTGGCTTCATTATTTTACCAGTGTGTTTAACTCCCTTCTCTCACCCATTCACAGCACCCTGTCGGTCTACCCTGCTCCCTCCTGCAGTGATCAAGCTGCTTTAGGGGCAGAAGGTATGTCTTACCGGTGTGACTTCAGTCAAGGCCTGCTGCTGCCTGAATAGTGTGTGTCAACTCCCTTGCCCATTCCCACGCTCGCGCCTCTCCCCCAAGGGATGCCTTAATAATGTCAGCCCCTTCAGCTCCAGCACTGCAGGTGTTTAGCCTACATCCTCCTCGGCATGGCAGGGAATTTAATTGCAGGTCACAGAACATACGAAAAGGAAATCCTCCTCGGCATGGCAGGGAATTTAATTGCAAGTCACAGAACATACGAAAAGGAAAAGGGCAGAATAAAATGGGCTCAGATGAGTCTGCTCCTTTAAAAAAAACACTGTTATAAATAATAAAGAAAGGCGTTGAATGTGACAAAGTGTGTTTTATCTACCATGGTGTGTCGGATGGATCCTCTGAGCAGCGAGTGCCCGCTGATCTTGCGAGAAGACCAGTTAATCAAAGCCTGCATGTCATAACGTATCACCTTATTTGTCTTGATGTCACGTGCTTTATTTTTGCTACCACTCGTTCTACTCTTTCCATTCACCTTCCAACAGATAATTTCGCAAGTGACGCCACTTGAAAAGCAGTGTTAGTGCTTCAAGTTACAAGTGTGCGCCAGGCCACCGCGAGACAGACAGTTAGGTTACAGTGGGCAGAACACACGCTTCATGCTCACTTGGGATACTGCTAGTAGGCCATATTAGAAATTAGCATTAAGCGTATATTCTCTCCACCCAATTTTATAAAGACACTTGTTAGGGCTATTGTTCCCGCTGAGACGTAGAGGAGATGACTCACTCCAATGTGTTACGGGAGTCAAAACTGAAAGCCCTAGCATCGTGGCTGTCTGGCCCCTCGAGTTACTGGTAAAACGTTCCCTTTCTTTGACAGACGGGTCTCACGGCTGTCAGCTACTTTTTGTTAGTCAAAAAAGTATACATGTTTTAGATCATATGAGTCGGGCGGGAAGAGTGTGTGCCTGTTGCATGCACAGTGGGCGAAATAAACACTTAATGAGGGTAGGACTTATTGGAAGGAAAAGCTGTTGCCATTCCTGTAGTTCCCTTAGAAACCCTTCACCCAGACTCACTAATTGTCCGGTGCAAACTGAAAGGCATTTTCTCTTACACGTAACACTAGTAGAAAGTATCTACAAGTGCTAAGAACTTTTCAAATCTCTCGCCATTCCCTGCCCCACCTTCAACCTGACGAAATCGGTCTTGTTCATTGTTCTGGTTACAGCCCTTGAGTGTGCACAAATATCAGGCTCCTTTAAATGCAAATAAATTAGCCAGCACACCTGAATTACATACATTTTGCACTAGTACTGTGCAATTTTTCACCCCATATGAATTGTTACAACAATGCATTAACGTTAACGCTATCCGTAAATACAGCTGGGCAATATTTGTCGCTTTGCAAATGTGGGTGCAAAATTGCACTGCATCAGTCCAACCTTTATCTAAATCTGAAATGTTTTTGGAGAGAGCCATTGAATATTAGGGAGATTAGGAATATAAACGGCACCCGAATAAATCAGAGTTCACTGTTCGCTGGGAGAGGAAAAGCGCCGTTTGTGCATAGGCTGGCACAGGCTAAATCCTATTTTTTACTAACAGATTTGGCACAGCTTTGTGTGTAAATTGAGGAGTAGAGGAAAAGTTACTTCTGTTAGCAGCCTGCCACCCACTCTCCAAATTCCCTTTTTTTTCTTGACATACAATGCTCTGCAGTTATGCATTCGAAAGGTCAGTCTCCCCAAGCTTGTTTAATGTACCTACTTTTCAAAAAGGCAAAACCTAAAGAGAAAGCCTATACACATACACAAGTTGTTATGGTTTGGATGCCTGCAAAGAGTGGAGAACTGGTTAGGAGCCCTTCCCTTTCGCACTTGATAACTGGGAACAGAGCAGGATGAGGTAGGACAAATGTTGCATTAATTAAGTGGTAAATAATATTTTACCTTAGTTTCTCCCCTTTTAGATAATGCCAAAAATTACACCTTAGTAAGAGGATCAACACATTTGAATGCCACTAACAGCATAACAAATGATATTTTTCCATCATTACTGGATATCTATATAATGAATTTCATAATGCATACAAAATAGTACCAGCGATTCTCAATACAAGCTGCTGCAAAATACACCATCACACTTGCACATGTAAGAATAATGTACAACCATTAGTACCTAAAACCTAATGCTTTTCAGGCCCTATTGATGTGTGTTTGGACAGTAAATTGCACATTTTAGAAGCCATTTTTCCAAAATTTTCTTGGGGGGCATACACCCCGCACCTGCTGGTGCTTAAGCTCGCTCACTGCGCTCGCTCGCTTCCAAATTCGCCCTGATTGATTTACGCCCCACCACTTTTCAAAGTGACCAGCCGCCACTGCTCATCCTGTTATTCATCCTCTTCCTCGTCTCAGTGGTTTTGGGAAGGTGAAATGGGGAGGATGTAGTTTCCCATACAATAGGTAGGGACATTGATTTCTGGGGTAGTTGGAAAAGGGGGATACCATGTATCGCCATTGGGTGTCTCTCCCTCACTCCCTGAGGTCCCCCTACCCATGTGATCTTCCTTTGCTTGTCCACCCCCAGGGCCGGGAACCAAAAGCGATTGCCGTTCCCTGGCTACCTAAGTAAGGAATCCCCGGGGACTGTAGTGTGAAACACCTTCTGGTTTTTCACAGCAATTAAGATAAAAATGTTCACCTGGAGCGGCAAGTGTAATCATAGAAGGCCTTTCAAAAGGATTCAGTAGGAGATGGAGAGAGCCTCTGGGAGGAGGACCTGGTTTAACTCAGATAGGGAACCTTGGAGAGTGCTTACAATTTATATATAATGAAATGAGATGGGACAGGAGATGTCCTTCCCCTCCATTGCAGCACTATTTGACCAGGCTCAGAGGAGTGTCCAAAACGTGTCCTTTTCACATGATCAGTTACTCCTCCTCCAGCCCACGAGCCAATCATGAGCCACCTGCTCTCTGTAGGCATCCTCATCACTGGCGTCCTCAGCTAAAGTTGAAGGCAAGAACATTGCCTTTTTGTGTCTGTTAGGGCTTGAACAGCACCAACGGCTGGAACACCTGGCTTGTGTCAACATAAGAGCGATATTACAAAGTGTCTCCTACAGTCACATACCATTCCAACACTCTCAAGGGCACAGGCCATTAAGACTCACAGATCCCCACTCTATGAATCCTCAGACCCTCATCCACATCTCTATTATCACTACTATAATCTGCCCCTGCTGCTCTCATGCAGGCCGATGCTAATCAAGGCTCACTTGTCCATTTTTCACCCTGACAACATCACTGACCTCATTTACATACAGAAGCTTGATGACATCTTTGTTATGGAAACACGGCTCTCACCCACCTCCTCCCATTTCTTTAACATCCTCATCCAACCCAGGCACAACATCCAACACGCTGATCTCAAGGGGAAAGAAGGGCGAGGGTTGGCAGTCATCCACAAATTCAATTGGACGTGCACCATGCTTAAGCGGGTACAAATGAACGCGATGGAGCTCTTCACTTGCGACATCCCACTATCACACAAATAAACTCCCACTTTCCAACCCCTCTACCACCGACCTCAGTGGTGTGGTTGATTCCATGATGATATCTCTGATCTCACCATACCAGTGTCAGTCACACACTCAGCAAACCTCTTCCTCTGTGATCTCAATTTACCTGAAACCCAAACCACTACAAGCACTTGTGCTCTCTATCCTCTTATGGAATTCATAAACAAATGTCATAAACAAATGACATGTGCTGAACCCCACCCACATCAGTGGAGAGATAGTAAACTGTGCCTTCCCTACTTCTCTCCTGGTAAAATGCCTCAATCACAGCTGACTGGACGACCATGCTGTTATCCCTCACCTCCTTAACCCAAGTAATAAGGGACAAGGTAAGCCGACCATGTCTTCCTGTCACCCTTTGAGGCACCTCCCCTTGAAGCACCTCCCCTTGGAAGCACTAGAACACATTCTTGAAATGTTAGCCAGCCCAAACAACCCCAACAGCAACACCTTAGTGTCAACCTTCAATCAAATCATGAAGAAACTGGTATAAATACATGCGCCCTGAAACAACCTTGCACCAGGGTGAAACTCTCCGACCCCTGATGCACACAAGAACTGACTGCCAATAAACGCACTATTTGAACAAAAGAAAAATGCTTTTGCAAAACACATAAGATTATGCACTCCTCCCTTAAAGGCAATATTTCTAGGCACTCATCACTGAAGGTAAACTGCGTATTACCCTAATACTACAATGGCAGGCATAGTAAAGCCTTCTTTGTGGCTGTCAAACACTGCTCCAACCCTATTGCCCGACCCAGTAATCCCTAATTCCACAGGAACATTTTACTCAATTAATAACCTCTTAATCACCAAGCTAGATAACATCAGACACCATAACACAATTGCTGCCCCCTCACGATCTGACCTTGTGCAAAACACCCCTGGACAAACTTCACACCCCTCACCCACAAGAACCTCTGACACTCTCATCTCACTAAAACCTCCCTCATACAAGGATGACAACCTTCCTTCTATCAACATGAAACAGTTCTCAGGATCTGCCCATACACCACTCCTCCAAATATTCACTGTCTTTCTCAATCAGAGCACCTTGGCAAAGATTAAATACAGGATTGATCCACCCAGGTCTCAAAAACCCACTCTAGATCCAGACAAACTTGCTAACTACTGGTCAATCACTAGATTTCTGTTTCTTGTTAAAATCAATTTTAAGGCAATCAGATTAACCAACGCAGTCTACTCAGTGACTATCAATCTGGATTTAGACCCAGAGGCTGCATGGAAACTGCCACGCTCCAGATCACAGATGATGCCCTACAAATCCTGGAAAAAGGTGACTCCTGCCTTTGGGTCTGGCATAACCTCTCTGTTGTATTTGACACAATGGGCCATTTCCCACTTCCAAAGCTACTTGCAGATAGCAAGGGGTTCACAGGCTTAGTCCTGAACTAGTTTGCCTCCTACCTCTTGAACAGATACCAAGCAATCCAGATGGGTAACTTCAGATCTAGCCATTGCCTAGTCACCTGCAGAGTTCTACAGGGATCTGTATTCTCCTTTGTGATCTTCAATCTTTATGTGGAGCCAATCGGGTCAGCCCTCAATTACCCTAAAACCTTACTTCATCAAAATACTGATGGTACTCTGTTATTCCTAAAAGTGAATGGTACTTAATTATAATTATAATTAGTTATTTATAACACACTTAATACCCTGAGGTTTCTAAGCGCAGACCAAGGGATCAAACCTGTGTTGCTTCGTGTTTTCTTGCTTCCAAGGCAAGCGTGTTGCCCCTGAGCTATCCTCCCGAGATATTTCATGCCTCAGAAAATGCCTTGCTTCTATCCAAGCTTGGATGACAAGCAGCTATCTGAATTTCAACCCCATCAAAATGAAATGTGTCATACTAAGACATCCATCTAAAGGGGACGCCATCCAAGGATGGCTGAATGACATGCACCTTGATGAGTTAACACGTCACTTGACCCGAGGTGCCAAATCAGTCAAGTTCAATTATGACAGCAATATCTCTTTCCAGTAACTTATCAGCAGAAAAGCTCAAACTGCTTGGTATCAACTAGCGCTGAGGATTTCAGAACCACAGTTCAGGACCTAGTAATCTCACACCACATCTCTGCATTCTAAGAGTATTGCACTGGCTATCCATCAGAGTGAGCATAACCTTCAAAACTGCCTATATCACATTTAAGGCAAAAACTGTCTGAACAGCAG
Source organism: Ambystoma mexicanum (assembly GCF_040938575.1). Taxonomy (NCBI): domain Eukaryota; kingdom Metazoa; phylum Chordata; class Amphibia; order Caudata; family Ambystomatidae; genus Ambystoma; species Ambystoma mexicanum. The sequence continues at coordinate 413,146,487 of NC_090925.1, forward strand.
CCTACCTAGCCACAAAACCATCACACTCAGGTGAGACATGATCCTCCAGGAGCCAGACCATTGCAAGGCTTGAAACTAAACTGACACACAAAGAGAAAACCAGGTAACAGGCTGCTCTTGTTATGCCCCATCCTACTGGAACTTCATCCCTGTAGCCATCAGGACCACATCAATAGTTCTGCAGTTCAGGGCATTACTCAAGACCCTTCTCTTCAGGGAATACCTATGGATCACGTAGGACCTCTTAGCCTTAGGTAAATACCACCTCTATGGTATGGGATAGCCAAGTCACTATAATCTTCCACCACACCTTCCACCACCCTCTGTTAACCCCACATTACCTGTTCAGTGCTATGTCGCTCCCTATCTAGGTTTGTGCTGTATAAGCCCGAATACAAATACAAAAATATACAAATAACATATTTAACAAAATGCAGAGCCACAACCCACTAATGGCCAGAATACAGATACATGAGCCACTAGCAACCAAAATACAAATATTCAGTTCACTGCTTACCAAAATATGATACACAGGCCACTAATAAAAAAAATACAGAAACACAGGCCACTAGCTACCAACATACAGACAGACTGGCCACTGTGTTTCTGACCAAAATGCAGATTCAAAGGCCACTAATTACCAGGATATAGATATACAGATCACTAACAACTAAAAGGTATATACACAAGTCACTAATGACCAAAATATAGATGCACATGACACTAACAACCAGAATGGAAATACACAGGTCACCAATGGCCAAAATACTGAAACACTGGTCAGTCACTGGCCCTCATTACGACCCAGGCGGTAAATTACCGCCTGGGTCGTACCCTTACCACCATGGTGGTTGGCGGATTTACCGCCCCATTCCAAGGTGAGTGGGGCGGTAAATCCCCATTTCCCATTTTACCCTTCCCCATTCCCATTTTCGCCCCATAGGGCATAATGGGAATGGGGAAAGGCGATAATTACGGCACCGTAAATTACGGTGCCGTAATTATCGCCAAGGTCCCTTTGCGGCATGGATTTTAACGGCTGCAAAAAAGCAGCCGTTAAAAGCCATCCCGCAAAGGGAACCTTGTAATCAGGCGTTAAGGGTCGGCGCTGTTTACGGCGCCGTAAAGCCCTTAACGCCTGAGTCAGAATGAGGGCCACTATCTTCAAGATGCAGATACACAAGCATTTTTGGACCAGGTGAAATAGTAGATGAGCAGGGTTGGATGGGGTTAGAACTAGTATAAATGGACAAGCTGTATGCTGTATGTTGTTCAGGTTAGGTTACTGTGATGTGGAGCTCCAATCACCTGGAAGGTGGTGGTGTCAGCAATTGTATGATAGAGGGTAAGACAGTGAGTGAGGTGAATATGTATTGAACTGCAGAGATTGTCCAGGGTCCAAGTTCTTCTTCCATGGATATCAAATGGGTCGGTACTGAAGAACTGAAGTTCATCACGGAGGCAGCCAGAGGCCAACCGGATAGATGTTCCATAACAATGTGGTATTATGCAACTTAACACTTCCGTCAGTTCAGATTCCTTGGTACTGAAGATACCATTAGTGGCATTTATGCCAGGGTAAGAACAGTGCCAGGTGATGACAGTAGATTAAAGAAGTCAGATAGACATTGAAGTAATTGATTTGATTTGGGGAAGCAGTGGGACTGTGGTCAAGAGGGATTAGTGGAGGGGAGGGTGCCGGAATCAGGATGCAGGATGCATCTGGTGGAACAATAGGAATGTCAGAAAATCTGACTGAATGACATAATGTTTGCGGGCTTTGCATACTTTCACTGTGTTGTGCTGCTCTGCAGAACTACTGGACACATATAGGGCTTCAGGAGGATCAAGGGCTTCGACAAGGCCCACCTGGGGTGGGAGTGATGAAAGAATGGTGCAACTTTCAAGGTAGGGAGCAGCCATGTGAATTCAAATAACAGAAACCCATTTCAAGACTACTGCAGCATTGTGTGACTGATGTGGCTGGACAGCGTTCTCACATTCCTCATTGATGTTGCGGGACTGCTTTGAGGAGGGCTCCTCTGCACAATCACAAGCCATAAATAGGGCTTCAGAGAGATCTCGGGCGGATAGCTCAGATGTGCTCGCCTTGGAAGCAAGATGACGGAGCACCACGGGTTTGATCCCCAGGTCTGTGCTTAGAACCCTCTGGGTATTATAACCTAATCATATCATATCACATACAAAAGGCTGTGGTAACTGAATTTGGATTAGGCAATGAAGGAATGGGACCCAGGCCAAAGATGGGGAGCACCCATGTGAATTGAATGGGCAGGCGCCTAATTCAAAAAGAGTGCCACACGGTGTTAGGAGAACAGGTGAGCAGAGTGGTTACAAACGTCTTTGAGTTTGCAGGACTGCTTTGAAGTGGGCCGCTCAGCAGTGCTACTGGCCAATGCCAGGGATAAATACATGCATACATTTGTGATATTGGCACTTACACAAACGGGATAAATGCCTTTCCCTGCCTAATGACAACACATTCCTCAGTAACCAAGGTATATCCACCCATCTGTAATGACTTCTATCTATGGAAAGGATTTAATAATTGATTAATTGTACAGGGAAATATCCCTTATCTAATAGCCCACATCATGACACACATACCCAAAATCCGGAACAAGAACAAGGGTTTTTTAAAATCTGAATATTCTTTTTATTTCAAATAATATATAAGAAAATGTAATGTGGTACCCCTAACTTTCAATGCCGGGGAAGTCACACACAACATAAATACAGGTAGCTTGAATAATTCCTATTACAAGTGACGTTGTATTTCAAGTATATGATAATCTAAACAAATAGTTTTGAAATAAACACTATGTACATGGCTTTTTTAAATGAATCAGGTTCCCCTATTGAAATATATGGAAATCACCACCAGGAAGAAGCTTTATTTTGGAGACCACAAATGTTCTGATATATTAAAGTTTCACGCAGGCATGAGGATGCAAAATTGAAATGGAAGAGGGTTCAATAAATTAATTTTAATTGGAATAAGGAGTTCACTTAATGCTGGAACCTTCTATTTCTGTGCAATGTTGCTTGGAAAAATGACAGTTATATGAATTGGCATTATTTTCTTAGGCATGTAGGGGAGAAACAAACACATTTCCTATTCCACATTAAGGAGCAGAAAGTTTGATTCAGGATTTTCACAGGGCAAGAAGTGTACCAATATCTGCAAATCTGTGTGATACATTGTACACCGGATTTAAAAACCATATATAAATTGTGAAAACATCTGGAATTAATAATTCATCACTGTCTGAGACAAATATTCCCTGCACAATTCTGGATTCTGGGACAATCTATTTTAAATATGCTTTGTTGTGGTGGTTAGGATCCCCATGATTACGAGGGGATCATTAGAGGGGTTCATGTTGCGTGTGTCGTATTGATGACAGGGGGTGGCAGTGAACTGGGCGTGATGTTGCAATGTCGTATGTATTGAGCGTAGTTAATTATGGATGGGATAGGTTACTTTTAGTTTGACTGTTTGTCTAGTATTTCCACATATTAGAATTGCATGCACGTAGAAAGATACAATGTTAAAACCGCAAATGCTACATGTACACGGTTTACACACAGGGTGCTCTGAAGAACATGGAAACTGGAAGACCGAGAGGGTATATTTGCTCATGCATAGGGGAGCCCATCCTGAGACACTGCTGTAAAGAAGGAATAACATTTATAAAACATACACACACACACATATATATGTGATTTTTGATCACACAGAGAAATATATGAAAGAAGCTTAATAAGGAGTTTATATAAATCGGCATGTAGTGCGGTTTTGGAGTTTGTTCAGACTTTGCAGTTAGCAGTAGCGCAATGAATTTTAGCCAGCTGGGACATTCTGGTTTCGTGCTTAGGGGTTGACGGAGGAATGATGAGTCATCCAGTAAAAGGTCAGCCTGCGAACAGGACAAGGTTTATAGTTTAACAGTTCCGCAAGTTGGTTGACCATATGATTGGGCTGGCAATAAAGATGGGCACAAGGCCAGGGTGTCTGGTGGTCAATTGTTCTTATATGGTGAAACTAGAGGCTGTATGTGTTGGAGCAGTGGTCTCATAAATTAGAATGTTTTAAGAAGAGCCAAGAGTCTGGGGCGAATGAGATCGCAATCGGTAGTTCAAAGAAAACCTGTTTGTTCAGGCCTTCCTTGTATTGCTAAGCTATTCAAGCAGACCATGTGCAATCAAACTTAAGGTTAAAGGCTCTGGGCCAGTTGTTACTGAGTAATGAATTATGTCATATGTGAATGTTTCATTGTACCATGATGTCATGAACTACCACAGACCAATCCCCAGCAAAGGCAGACTTCGAATATGATCTGAAGATGGTCATAAATATTGTTGATGACAATGAGAAAGAATGATTCTGGAAAAGATGGAAGTTCTTTGTAAATGTTTTGTCCAATCATGTTTGAGGGGTTGGTGGTAAGAACATTTCTGGGAGTGTTTAAACTGTTTCTAAAATGTATAAAAATGTATTCATTAATGTAGTTCGTTGAGACTTGGGTTGGTTTGGTTCCACGTGACTATCCAGATGGTACCTGAATTTTTGTACGATAAACCTTGCTTTACGTAGAAAACATGCACTCATTCTTCAGGTGGTCAGTCGCTTGGGGCTGAGGTAATTAGGAATCTGCCACCACAAATTGGGTGACCAAAACAGGACCCCAGGCCTTCTGAGACATTGGGGGTCTTCTATCTGCACCAATCGGCTGCAGCACCTCACTGCGGGGACCAGTCTTCCGTGCACAGTGAAAAAGAGACTTTGGCGGATGACATATTGGTTAAAGGTCTGTCTGCTCACCAAAGCGCTTTGGGTCAAGTGAGTGTACTTTTGGAGGTAAAGCAAGGAGGGAACGATGGTTGTTTCTTTTTGATTCATGGGGTTTTTTCAGGGTGTAATTGGAATATGACGGTTCAGAATTAGTCAAGGTTGCAGGCATTGGAACAGTGGATGTTTTTGATTGAGTGACTGAACTGTTTTGTGTCATAAGTCCCTTGTCTATATTTTTAAACCTATTTTATTTTAGAGGTGTGAGGTGGTATCCTACCCTGCAAGGCTTGTCCGGACACCCTTTAGTTTGCTTCTCTGATTGGCTGGGGCCCTCATTTGAAGGTGGGGTGGCATCTTTTTGCAAGTCCAACCATAGATACCTTTCTGAAGTAGTCCCTTAACATTCTCTTGTATTAGCTGCGCGGGCAGAGCCCTCGCCTTGGTCCTCTTGGTTAGTCAATGTAGTGAAGGGAAAACTTCCTGTAATCAGGAAAAGACAGTCATGGTGTAGAGAAGGCTGTACTAGTAAAAAGATAGACGGAAGCGAGAGCAGCGGTTATTTAGTGGAAAGCAGTGTGCCCCGCCTATGCTCGATTGGTGGGGACATGTAAGAGAGATTGCCTGGCAGAGTGCTTTTTTTTTATTACAAGATGCGTCTTCTTTGTATGAGTGAGAAGTAGAATTGAAGTTAATAGTGAAGCAAGGTAATTGCGGTTTAAAACTTATGGTGAGTGTGGAGAAAGACTTAGGAATTGGGTAAGTGAAAAAAGGGAGTTATTTGGTTGAAAATATTCTGTGCCACGGGTTTCGCTCGGTATTGGGTTTTTGTGAAACTATTTTTTGATAACTTGTTTTAGAGTATGAAGGCTCTGTTGAATAATGTGTGCCTTGTGTGGCCAGGCTACAAGGTGAAAATCGTAAAGTACCATAGAGAAAGTTTGCAAGAAAGTAAGGGTCAAATTATCAATTCCTGGCCTGTCGAGGGATCCTATGATACAGGGATACTGGAGAATGTGCATAGCTTCCTGACTATGAAGCATAAGGGCTCAAAATTAGAGAAATGGCTAGATGTCTCAGAACTCTGGTGGATGTATGAAAAAGGTGGGAAAGCCAGAGTGTTAAAACTGGGGAAGAAGGACCAAAAAAGAGGATGCAGAAGTTCCTTCTGCACTGCCCCTACATGGGTGCTATCCTGTATCGCCTGCAGAAGGGTAGACAGACCCTGAGTTTGTACCAGTGTTTTCTCCAGCAGCTACTCTGGTGGCTACGAGATGGACACAGATAGCGCCTCCATCAGCTGTGATTTCTAGAAATTGGGATCTCGAAGGAAGTGGAAAAGTAACTCCTTCAATTATTATGGCTGCAAAGAGATTACGAACGGAGAGCGGGAAGGGAGTAACTTCCCTGAGTGCTAGATTAGCCGATAGATTAAGGGTGGAGGAATGAGAGGGAGTGAGACCGGTAGCTAGAAGCATGGATACAGGATCAAGAATGAGGAAGAAGGAGGAGGTCAGGGCTTGTACTGCTAGGATAGAGGATAGGCTGCGGGAAGTGGTAGAGACACAAGAGCGGGAAAATATGAAAGAAGCGCTGAGGGTAGTGGTGGAAGAAATAGTGCTGTTACAACAGCAGTGAGATTAAGAGCAGGAAAACGAGGTAAGACAGATAAAGGATATAGAAAAAAGTAGGTGGAGGCATGGGCAGGTTCGTGTGAGGCTCGATAAATTTGTTATTAGAAAGGTCAAAGTGGACATCCTTGTTTGATCCATAATTCTTGTTCTGTTTTTGGGGCTCTACTCTGCAGTTCTATCACTTGCGCAAGGGGTAGTGCATTGTAAATGCTGGACCCATATGCAGGCAGACTTATATTTGGTGTGTTGGGATGTGGATGTCATGTCCTGTCGAGCCCTTCTGCCCCATGAATTATTACACCACAACATTTGTCAAGTGTTGGCAATAAAAAAGGCTGTAGGTTTTTATTGTTACAGATATGGTTATGGAACATAAACAATATTTGCATATCGTAAATATATATTACTTTTGGGCACCGGGTCTTGAGGTTACCCCCTCAGGCCCGTGCTGCCTTCTTTGTCCCACGACTTGTTGTGGTCACCGTACAGTGTCCTGTTTTCCCTTCCGTTGTTCTTCTCCCTTTTTCTAGGGTGGGAGGGATTGCGGAAAAGAAAAAGAGAGAGACACGCTTAGTGCACAGCAAACTCTCTGAATGTTTGGGTCCCCGTGCAGGGTTTACAAACAGCTTGTGTCTTTCTGAGATGAAAGCAGCTCATTATATAGGACCCAGGGGTAGCCCCTGGGTCTTTGTAGTGTATCTGTGGAGGCTCTGGGGCCAGCCCCCAGGCCGGCCTGCAGCCGACAGTCTGAGCCCCTGGGGGGGGCTCATCTTTGTTGTTCCCCTGCCTGGCTGACCTTGCTTCCCCTGGGTGCTTAGCACCCATTTGTTATTGTGGAAGGGTGAGGTGTCTTTTCACACCTCACCCTTCCTGCATTTCGTAGTGCGGAGACTGAGTGTGTCCTTGCTGTTGGGGAGAGAGGGGAACTGGGCCTTGGTGGAGGGCTGCTGCCCCTCTCCTGGGCCTGCTGCCATGGGGAAACAGTTACCCAGCCTCACTTGGGGCTGCCTGGCAGCGTTGCCCATAACCTTCTGCTTTTGGTTTCTCTACTTTGCTCTTTAGCATGCATTCTCTGGCCATGGGTATTGGAAGGTATGCTGCTTCTTTGGCTGCCACATCTGCGGCTGTATTTCCTAAAGATATTTCGTCCTCATTGTGCATGTGCGCCTGGCATTTCACTATGGCTACTACAGAGGGTTCTGCATGGGCTTCGATTAATTTGTTTAATAGTTCTGCATGTTGTACTGGGGACCCATCTGCTCTTCTGAATCCCCTCTTCTCCATCTCGATAGTCCAGCATGTACCGTTGTGGTTATGTATGCTGAGTCTGAGTATATTCTCACTGCACACCCTTTCGCTGCATGGAGGGCTTCAATTAACACTATTAGTTCTGCTGCTTGGGCGGACTAGTGCATGGGCAAGCGTTTTTTGATTAATACCTCGTACTCTCCATCTTCCGTCCTCACCACTGCAGCCCCTTCATGTTTTTCACCAGTTTCTTGGTCAATGGACTCTGACCCATCGACAAAGAACACATCCCCTTCTTATAGGGCATGTTCACTTGTTTTGGGAATGTCATCCCCGTCCCCTTCATATGTTGCGCAATCTTGTTCTTTTATATATTGTACAGTGCATGGTTCCATGACGAACGTAGTGGGGTTCACAGTTTTGCACCTTACTACATGTATATTGGGGCTTGATAAGATGATCTCGTACGCTGACACCCTTTGTGTGGTCAGCGTGGATTTAGACCTTTCTAATATTGCAAACAGGGAGTGTTCCACGTACAGGGTGATGGAGCACCCCATGACAATTGCCAAGCTTTTTTCAAATGCAAAGGCAGCTGCTGCAAGAGCCTGTTCACAAGTGACATGACCTCGCATTACTGAATCAAGTGTGCCACTGTAGTAGGCCAGAGGTTTGTGGCACATGGAGCGCTTTTGTATCAACACTGCTGTCATGAGAGTGCCATTGGAATAAGAGAACAGGTAACATTTTCTCTCATAATCAGGTGTTGCTAGGACTGGGGTGGTAGAGTTTAGTTCCTTAAGATTGTTGAATGCTGTTTGCATTTTGGCTGTCCAAAGTATGTTTGTTTTTTCCTTCTGTGCCTCTTTCAACCCTTGCAGAAGGGCCCTGGTATGCGGCGTAGTCTAGGATCCATGCCCTGCAGTAATTACAGATTTCGAGGAACTTTTGCATGTCCTTTACTGTGTTAGGTGTAGCAGAGGCGCACACTGTTGCCTCTCTTTCGGGGATTATTCTCTTGCCATCTTTTGAGATCAATTGGCCCAAGTACAGGACCTCGAGGAGACAGTATTGCAACATTTTCTTGTCTACCTTATACCCTTATTGCGCGAGTAGTCAGAGTAGGGTAATGGAATTTCTCCAACAGCTTTCTTCATCCTTACTGAAAACTAAGATATCGCCTACATATTGAATGATGGTACTCGGAACCTGAATATGGCAGAGATCTCCGTGCAATATCCTGTTGAATATGCTTGGGCTTTCGCAATATCTTTGGGGTACACTACGTTGTTCATACCTCCTCCCCGCCAGGGTGAAGGCTGTGAGATACTGTGATTCTGGGTCGAGGGGCACTGAAAAGAACGCATTCTTCAAATCCACTACAGTGAAGTGGGTGGCCTTTTTTGGAAGGCTACACAAAATGGAAGCGGGATTTGGGACAAGAGGGAACTCATTTTGGACATTATCGTTAAGTGGGCAAAGGTCCTGGATCATACAACAAGACCCCCATGTTGCCTTCTTCACAGGGTACACAGCCATATTGCATGGAGAGTTCATAGTGACCAGCATTCCTTGCTTTAGGAGTGCTTGCAGTGTCTCTTGGATCCATTCCACCGCCTCCCTGGACAGGGGGTATTGTTTCACTCTCGGCAATATTGCTCCTGGCTTAAGTGTTATCTTTACAGAGGTCACTTCCCTTGATAATCCCACATCATGTGGGTTAGTAGTCCACAGGTGAGATGGGACTTGTTGCATATCTGTCTCATAAAAGGGAGGTGGTCCGCTGATGATGGCCATGAGAGGACTGAGCACCTTTCTACTTTAGACCATGATATCACAAGGAATGCTAATTTCCAGCACAATCTCCCCAACAGTGTCATTGTCAGTGAACAATTCTTCATCAGTTAATTCATGCAAGGGTACATTGGGGTCAATGCATAACACTGTACACCATTCACACCCATGGATGTGTGTGCCTATTACAATTCTTCTGGCAGACACTTGCACCCATTCCAAATCTAAGGACAGTGTGATGCCAGCAACTATCTCTGGTTTTGCGACGGGGCGGAAAACAAAATCTGATGGCACCCTCCACTCTTTTCTAGTGAGCTCAGACACTGCTTCAACTAGCACTCGAATTCCATAAATAAACATTTCAGGATTTACATATATTCCTCTCACCCTTACTTCTTTGGCCATTGCATGTATGATCAACATTTCCCTAAGAGTGCACATGCCAGGGGTGGAACAAACAATCCCTCTCTCGGTAAATGATATGGTCATGTTTAATTTGCTGAGTAAATCTCTCCCCAATAGATTGTCAGGGGAACTTTTGTGATACAATAGGGGTGCTTGCACTACCCTAACTCTTATCTTAATGTCCAAATCTTCTGTGTAAGGAACCATTACTACAGCCCCGGAGAATCCCTGCATATAGAGAGTTTGGCCAGATACCAGAAAATCACCTTCGCAGATGTATGACTTCTCTGCCCCGAGTCCACCATAAAGATGAACTGTTTGCTTCCTATCTCTGCCCCCACCAGTGGTTCCTCTTCTGGATACAAGGTAGTGGATAGTACTGGACATGCAAGTGCTCTCTGTGGGCTGTTCTAGTCAGGATAGGTGTCTGTCCCCGGGCAAGAGAAGTATTGTCTCCAAGCACTCATACTCCTTAATAAGGTGCAGGTGTGCCGTTTGGGGTGGTGGCGAAGGGGTTATTATTACGTGTTGCTTGTTGATTGGGATGATTTTGGGGTGCTTGCATCAAGTGAGAGGGGTGGCAGAGTTGGTTACAGCCAGGCAGTGGAGGCGGTGAGTGTGAGTACTGTGGAGGTATTTGATACGTTCCTTGGGGAAGCCTGTGCGGGCTTCCCGGGTGGCAGTGCCCGTACTGCTGCGGGTTATAATAAGGTTGGTTGTATTGATAGTTTCCTCCCTGCCTGCTGCCTGCCCTCTCGTGAAAAGTGCCCCCACTTCCTGCACGACCAGCATTGCCCTTGGTTCCCCCCTCTAGGGCCTTGTCCTCCGAACCCCTCTCCCCTTGGTCCCCGAGACCCACCACATCTTCTTGTAGGTCTTCCCTGCCACTGGGGTCTCATGTATTGTTGCTCTCCTCCCCACTGCTCTTTCCCGTTGTCTGCCCACACCGTTGCCATTCTCGCCTGCGTGACAACAGAGACACCCCCCTCCTCCTCTTTCTCTTCCAGGGGCGGCACTGCTGTTACTGCCCCAACCTTCACTAACTTTGTCTGGATGAGTTTTGCTTCCTCTGAATATTTTCTTTTTCTGTCTCTTTGATCTTCCTACAATGTTGGACAATGATGCTTTGAATCTCAGGCCACCCTTTAGTTTCTATTCCTGCTATCTTGTCCAGGGCTTTCTGTACTTCTTTTGGCAACCCTCTCTTTATAATAAAATAGAACAAGGAGGTTGATTGATCCCACCCGGTGCCTGTTTCTGCGTTCCACATCTCCTGGACCCGAAGAATGAATTGTGCATCCTCCTCCTCGTCCCCCATCGTGCATTACATTATGGAGTGTAAATCAGGGGTATCAGGGAAGGTCCTGCACAGTGCATCCCAGACTTGTGCTTGTACATTATTAAATTATGCCCCGTCATCGGTGTCGTTATTTATGGTTACACCCGGATAACCTGCTTTTATCCACACTGATTGGGGTTGATCACCTACTGCCGATACCAAGAGACTTTTAATATCACCTATGGCGAAGGTCACCCCTGCAGTATTTTTCTCAAAGGCATAAATCCATTTCCCCATGCCCGCTGTGAGTGGAGGGAGGGACTTAAGGAGGTTATTTTTATCCATCTGTGTCTATTGGACATAGTGGGCCCACCAAGCTCCCTTGTGGATGAGGGGCATCTGCAGTTTTGTTTTACCTTCCCGCCCTTCACTCCTGTTGCCTTCGTCTTGGCTAGGGCCATGCTCCCCTCACATGTGTCCTCCACTCTAGGGGTGGCCCACAAACTTGCAGTATCCTTCCTACTGCACCCTCTTCCGTTTCATTAAAAAAATGCTCCATTACTCCTCGTTCCTCACCGACCCCACGTTCTCATACCCCAAACTATCTGTTTCCCCTTGCCATTCTACTCTCACTGCCCGTATGGTTGCACTGTCAATCCTGAAGAGCAAGTCTCCTGATTTCCATTGATCTTCTGGTGGGGGTGGGGTGGCACTTGGGGGGCGGGGCCCTCCTGCTGATCCCTGTGCTGCCTCACATACAGCTAACAATCGAGCCAATTCTGTGTGAGTGGAAGTTAAGGCCACTTCAAGATCTTGGGTATTTACTCCAGTGTGGGCGAGGGTGGTGCTAGAAGGATCATAAGGTGGAGGTGGTGCTGTGCTTGGGGTGGACGACGCACTGCCCCTGACACATAAGTTTGATTTGAGTACCCTTCAGCTGGTCTTGCGAGTAATGGATAGATTTTCCTGGGCTCCCCCTCCCCCTTCTCCTTTTCACACAAATTTCCACCGCCATTGTTGCTGTTTCTGAACCCTTCTCCCTTTTAGCAGTAGATGGAGTTTCTGTGAAAATCTGCCACAGATCTAATAACCCCCTTCTATTTTGTAGTTGTTTTCCTTTGTATTTCGCTGTTAGGTATGTGGATAAGTGTTCTAATGTACCTGTGTCAAAAGACCTGTCCTCCGGCCAGGCATGTGATAGTTCCTCCTCTTTCGTTTCAGTCACCCACTGGACACAATATTTCCCAATTTGTTCGCTATATAGGGGGAGGTGCTTGCAAATGTGGGACAGATGGGTATCTTACCCCATTGTTAGTCACTTCAAGCTCGGGTATGACATTCACCTATTGATTGTATGGGCCATTTTCCTTTTTCCTTCCCTCTACACCTTGATTTTTGGCGGTTAGCAGTCAATAGGTTACTGTCACATATATTTTGATCTTGTGTATAAAACAGTCAAACATATAAAAACATAAAACGGTGCTTACACAACAACACAACGACACATGAAATGTAAAACATACAAATACCCCCCCCCTATTTTCCCCTTAGAGCAATATCTGCTTTTTCACCCATTCACTTATCATTCACATCACATTTTTTCCCCTCCTCTTTGGACTTTCTCCACATATGTAAAAAACCATGAAAATAATAAGCTAAAATAGCAAGTTAAAATAATAACCACTACTTATCACTGAGCCCTCTAAACATATGGGTCTCCTTCTTTTATCTCTGTATTTATTGTCCGCACAGGTCGAGATAGTACAACGTGCCGAACCCTCCAACCCCTATCGGGGGTAGGCTCCTGTATTTCCTCCATGTATTCTCCTCACATGTCTGATAAAAATAAAAAGGCCATAAAAAGAAAAAAGCGATTTACTTTGAATAACCACCCAATTCATTCATGTTCAACCAATGCATGTTCCCTTCAATCACACTGCTCTGTTTTCCCCAAAACACCACTGTTTTGTCTATCCTTGCAATTTATACTCACGTGCCCGTGTTCTTCCAAGATCCTCTGTTTGCGGTTAATCCACAATGCCTGGACCTCTCCCTGGGGCCGCACACGATGCAATGAGCAGCGGGGTATTCGCAAAGCTGTAACCCACAAGAACCGTTTTCTTCTGTGTATGCGTTTTTTGGTACTGGTCAGCTATAGGTGGGCACGGCCTTTCCGGAGAGGCCATGGATCTTGCCACAAGTACAGGGGGCTGAGGCAATCACATCACGCTAAGGGGTCACCAAATGAAGGCACGTCCCTTATTTCACGTCCCAAATAATTGCAATAATGATAAAATAAGCATACACCCCATTAGGGAATGAGACCAAGAGATCATTTTTAAAGGATAACAAAGTTTATATAATATAGAAAAATGCCAGCAAAGACCTCTGATGTCCGAGAGCGCTCTGCCAAAAATGACACGGGCAGCACATTATAAAAGACAATTGCATCATTGATGATGATCTTAGACAGTGGTAATTGCTAGTTTGCTGGTTGGTAGGGAACGTATAGGTACACCTGCTCCATAGGGGATGACAGGCACCTATTGGTCGTTGTTCCATTGGTCCATCTTGTAACACGTGGGTCAGCTGGGCTCATCTCCGCGGTGAAGGTCAGTCAAGAGAGAGAGAGACATTCCTAACTATCTAAGCCAAACAACAGTTAATGATAAATTATATGGAATGACAAATACCTGAAAGATACATGCAAGGGGGTCCTTTTGAGAAGAGGGGATAATATAGTGGCATGCTGACCTTTACATTCAGGCCTTCACCTCCTGCCCTCTGTACCTCTCCAGGTGTTCAATTTACTGCCTATCCTTCTGGTGCCTCATGATACGAACAGCCATATGTTGTTATTGGAAAGAATATATTGCAACCATATTAAATAAAAAATATGGTAAGTTTTCCTTAAAACCACTAGTTGTTTTCTATAAACAAAAAGTTGTACCAGCCTTACGGAGCAGAGCGTGCTCTAGGGTGTTCGCACGAATTATGGGCCTCTGTAGAAAACATTTTCTGGACGAAAATACTACGATTACCCAAGGGGACTCCTACGGCGTGCATTAGCTATGAACTAAATTTAATATCCATAAATGCACGCATAGCATGGAACATTATAACACTCTATCGCAAAATGACTATGAAAGATGTTATTCTACAATTTAAAATCTTACAAATCCAGGCAATGGAGATGAACACTGTATACTAATATTGTGGACAGAACTCTGTGAACAAATTCTGAGAGAATCCAACATTGACATAACTAGCCTGCAGACCAATACAAATTTGGCAAAGAGGAACCTATGGAGATGCGACTGGATCGTCACAGGGAAAGAAAGACAAAAACACAGAATAATGAGGAATGTGCCTAGTGAAGGGAAAGCATGTGATGAGATGAAAAAAATATTTGGTGCTTTTTCCTAATCCGCAGCACAGATCTCTATATATGTCCTTTTGCCTCAATCTATTCAAGACGAAGGAAAGAATGAGCTTATGGGCAAAACATGTAGGGATGGATTTAGCTTGCAGGTTCTGCAAACAACATGATGAAACATTAAAGCATCTAACACTTTTTTGTACGGCTTTTACCCTGGCTAGAACAAAGCATTTGGGAAACTTAATTGCAAAGAGGAATTCCCGAAATGCTGAGGATTGGTGGCAAGAGTTATTTAACGAATTTGATAGGAAACTAATAATTGCCTTGACTTCCTTTCTAGAAGATCTGAGCAAGCGTCTACTTGAACCGGGCAACATCATATAAATCAAGGACGAACTCGCCCATAATATGGGATGTCAACAAGGCACTGCTAGCTTCGTTTCTTTCACAATATCTCCTTAATTCATAAGGAAAAGAGATGACATGACAAAAGTGAATGTATATTAGACTGTTGTTTTTCTTTTTTAAATGACAAAGTTATCGAATGGTGGAAGAGAATGTGCAAAAACGTATATTTGAAAGGTTTATAAAAACCATTATTTTTTATTATTTTTTAAAGACTATGGGCCTCATTACAAGTACTCCGGTCCGGAATTAACACTGCCGGTAAAACCATACCGGCACCGTTTGCATGTCCGCGCAATCATGACCCGCGGCCCCGGTAATAGCACCACCCTAAACCGCCACCGCGGAAATAGGGTTCCCCTTAATTCCGCCTGCACGGAAACCCCTCCGTTACCGGCAACACGAAACACCGTGAGCATCACAACTAGCGCGGACACGGAAATACCGGGAAAAAAATGGCGGAAATACCGTGATCACGGTGGCGGAACCGCCGCCACCGCGAACATGGCGTTATACACTGCCGGCTGAACTGAATCAGGGCACAGGTGCACCAAATCAGCCCAGCTGGACCTAGCAGGCCACTGGGAGCCTACAAAAGGGCCACACCCAGCCCAACACAACACAGAACCATGCAGGCAGCAGGGCTAGTAGCACTGGGACTGGGCCTACTCAACCAACAGGCAGTACTGCACATGGTGGCAGCAATGGCGCAGAGGAGGAGGCGTAGGCGGAGGAGGCGCAGGCGGCAACCAGCCAACCCTGCAGCTATGGCAAACCCCATTGCCCAGCCAGCCCGACCCCGCCGCCAGCCACCAATACCACGCATCAGGGCCTCACCCTGGAACCTCACCCCAGGACAGATCCACACCCTATACCGGCTGGACCGTGCAACAATCATGCACATCACCGCCATGATTGAGGACAACATCAGCAGCCTAATTGACACCCCCACCGCCATCCCCCCCCTCTTGAAGGTTGTCTCAGTTCTGCATTTCCTTGGCACTGGCACCTATCAACACACGGTTGGTGAGCTGCACGGCATATCACAACCGTGTTTCTCAAAAGTCCTGGTACAGGTACTGGATGCCATGTTGCGCCATGTGTCGGAACACATAGCCCTACCCCGCACCCTCCCCGGGGTCATTGCCACCAAGTTGGCCTTCCATGCCATAGCAGGCATGCCAAATTGCATAGGCGCAGTTGACTGCACCCACGTCGAGCTGACAGTACCACATGCAATTGAGGCGGTGTTCCGCAATAGGAAACAGTATCACTCTTTGAATGTCCAGATGGTTTGTGATGCCATGCAACTGATAACACACTGCTGCGCACGTTTCCCAGGCTCATCACATGACTCAATGGTACTGCGGAATTCCACGTTGCCACGGTACATGGAACGCTATGCCGGACAAAGCACGTGGCTATTGGGTGAGTACAGCTGACGATGCTACAACCCTGTCGGAGTGGTGTGTGTGTGTCCAGGCAATGAGCATTGTGAGTGTGCCGCTGTGACCGCACATGCATCACCCCCCTTCCATCTACCAAATACACAGCGGATGCCAAACATCATGAAGGAAGACATGACAGGGCACCACAATGTGCCCGTGCACACGCTGCCACAGCCAATCCCGTCACTGTCCCATGAACCCTGTGCCACTGCAGACACCCACCCTCAATTGAAACACTGCCCCAAAAAGCACGAGAGGCGTGTAAATGATACGACGAGTATTTACTACTTCCGTACAGTGGAGTCACTCTGCCATGTGTGGACAGCACTGCACCATGACATGCACACAATCAAATGTCACCCGCAGGGCACAGCAAACATGCAAGTTAATGTGTAGGCCCATATGCAGTCAGCGACATTCCTCGTGATGGCCAAAACATACCTCCAGACAATCCATGGTTCATATGGATGAATGAATGATGATACAAGAATGCACAGCAGCAGATGAGGACATGATGCCACAAACACTGACATGTTCCCCCATCTACATCCCATGTAGGTGATGCGGGATATGCACTCACGCCATGGTTGATGACACCTGTACGGAGACCAAGGAACAGGCATGAAGAGGCATACAATAGGGCACATATCCGCACACGTGGAATGATTGAGAGGACATTTGGACTGCTGAAGGCCCGTTTCCGCTGTCTGAGCAGATCTGGAGGATCACTGCTGTACAGCCCAGTGAAGACGGGCAAAATCACGCTGGTATGTGCCATGCTGCACAATATATGCCTGCGCAGGAACATCCCAATGCCACCAGACGCAGATGAGGAAGATGGGGATGGGGATGGGGATGGAGATGGGGATGGGGATGGAGATGGGGATGGAGATGGGGATGGGGATGGGATGGCACCGCCTCCCCCTGGGGGTGCACATGATGGCCAGAGAGCACGGGATGCCCTGATTCGCATTTACTTTTGAGTCACAGCACATTCACAGCAATGCACAAACATGGTGACGACAATGAATTAATAGTTGCACTGCAAAATAAATGATCAATGTCCACACATGTATGTCTTGATTTGAAATGGTGATGTATTGATGTAATAACAACAGGGAAGAAGGTGCATTGGTTAGGGAAGCTGTACACCCGGGGCCACCCACCACCCAAACGTGCCCACCCCCACCCAGAGCCCATTGTCCAAACCCCCAAAACTACCTACCCCACCACCCAAACGTGACCACCCCTCTCACACCCTTGTAGTCCACATGTGTCCTGCACTGCCCCACACACATGCCATCACTTCCGTGTGCGCTTCTGTGCAACCTTGCCCAAGGGACCCGTTAGCCTACTCGAGCGCCTCCTTGGACTGGCAGTAGTGGAGCTGGATGGGGTGGTAGTGTTTGATTGGCCAGAATCAGGGATTGAGGGCATCCGTGCCAGATTTGCCTGTTGGCCAACCAACATGGCCTCCACAAGCCTGGAGGTGTGGTCATTGCCCTCCCGCACATGGCGTGCAAGGGTCACTATGGTGCTTGCAAAGCGTCCAATGGACCTCGACAGGCGACGCACTGAGGCGCTGTAGCTCTCCCTCTGCAGCCTGGATTCCTCTAGCTGCCTCTCCACCAGCTGGGTGAGGGTAGCCTGCTGGTCCTCCATCCGCTGCATGCGGGCATTCAGTTCGGCCATGGATGGGGTGGGCGACCTCATGGGACTCCCCAGTGAAGTGGGGCTGAACCCCAGCTCATGGAAGGAGCCCAGGTCTTCCAATGTGGGCATCTCCCCCTGTGGCCCCGTTTCCGAGTGCTCTTGCGGGGCACTGTTATCACTGCAGGCCGCCCCCTCTGCAGTGCTGCTGCCTCCGGTGTTTTGTTGGGTGGCCATGATAGGTTCCTGTGGCACCTGTCTGGACTCAGCCAGTGTGGAGATGGTGGGGATGTTGGTGGTGGTGGTGGTGTGCTGCACATCTGTAGTGGCTGGTAATGTGGCCAGAGGTGCAGAACTGCCGGCAGCATCCTCCTGTGTGGTGGCGGTGGCTAGTGTACTTGCCGATGCTGATTGGCTGGCCTGTTGTGCAGTATCACTGTCACTTGAAACGGCTGTGGGGACACAAAGGGCATGCAATTAGTGTTGTTGTGGTGGCAGATGGGTGCATCACATGCGTCATTAAGATTGTACATTGAATAGTGTTAGTCACATGCATCTGATTGCTGGTGTCTGCATTCAGTGACATTGGTTGCCATATGGATCATAATGGGTCCTTTGCCCCACACATGCACTGCCTGGGAGGGGGGGTTGTTAATGGGTCCTTTGGCCCAGTACTCACAACTGCATATTTACATGTGGCATTCATGTTTGGGCACTTACCGGCATCTGCAGGTGGGCTCACTCCTGCCTCAGCCTGCCCAATCCCATGGATTCCCTCTAGGTGGAGGACGCTGCTGCAACGCTCCTCCCATGCTTGCAGCCTCAGTGGGGAAGGGGGTCCTCCGCCTGTCCCACTGCTGCGTTGGCGGTGCGTGGAAATGAGGTTGCGTACCCTCAGCCTCAGGTCGTCCCAACGCTTGTGGCAGTCCTTCACGCTCCTCACTGCCACGCCCACGGCGGTGCACTTGCGTGCAGCTTCGGCCCACACCTCCTTCCTCCGCTGCTGTGTGGCACGCCGTTGGTCGGCGCTGAACAGCATCTCAGCATTGTCCACAATGTGCTCCACCAAGACGGTTAGCTCCGCCTCGCTGAAGCGCTGTTTGCGCTGCCTCTGAGCAGGAATCCTGGCAGACATGCTGGTGGTCCCTTTTGGCTTCTCAGAGTCAGGATTGTGCTTGTGCTGGCTCTGGATGGCAATGGATTGTGCTTTTATATGATGGCCGCCTCTCTGTTTCCTGTTTTGGCGATCATGGTATTTCCGGTTCCGTGTCCGTGGCGGCGGAGGCGGAAACGGGTTTTGCGCCACTTGTGGCTTCGTTATTTCCATTTCCGTGGGGTATTCCGTGACGGCGGTAACAACGTTTCCGAGTCCGTGTGGTGCGCGCGACCGACAGCGTGTAATCGTGCGGTTTTTCCGCACCCTTGCGGACACGGAAACGTTTTTACCGCCATCACGGATTTTGCACGGTCCCGGACTGGCAGGTTGTAATGAGGCCCTATATTGTTACCTAGGATTAGGCCTAAGTTGAGTGTTCTGGGATGTTCAAAGCAAAGGGGGTTATATGCTTATCATGAAAGGAATGGTGAGGTTGGGGCGGGTAAACTCTGTCCTGGTGGAGTAGAGGGTGAGGGGGCATGGTCAGTTTAGTGGAGATGTATGGGCATTTGTGCTGCAGCTTGTCCCTGTCCCTGTCCACGCTCTTCGCCGAAACGCATTCTGTCTAAGATTGATACTAGAGAATTGTAACATTGGGAGAACAGTGAACGGATGGACTTCTGTGAGAACAAGGCTCGTGCAGAGCTGATATAATGTGTGAATGGCTTGGGCCCTCTGCGAGAGAAGCTGGAGGTGTGAGTACTGCAGCCCCCCAGTGTGGTGGATTTTGGGCTTAGTAGAAAGATGGCGTTTAGGCCTGGTGCAAAATGGAGTCCTAAGGATGAGGCCTGGGTGGTGCTATTAGCCTATTTCGTTTAGGTTACAGGGCTCTTACTCGTACAGTGTATGAGAGGGCTTCTTCCCGCATGGCTGGGAGGACTTTTATTCTATTTGGCAATACCTAGTGGGGTGGGGTAGGACCATATCCTTGCCAACACTGCCCTACCTCCCGCTCCAGTAGCAGCAATAGGTAATATTCCATGGAATCATAGGACACACCAGGGTACTCGCATGACTGTAGCAAGTAGTAGGGGAGAGATTGGGAAGGCCCCAGTTAAATCAGGTGTAACTCAGTTCCCGTTACTCCAGAAGGGTCAAGGAAGGATGCATTATTTCCCATGGTCACACATCGACCAGAATAACCTGATGAAGACACTCCCTTTGCTCACTGCAGGAGCAAGGAAGGTGGATTTATGCACTAGAGAAGCATACCGCTGCTGTCACATTGGGCATAGGAGACATGAAAAGTCGATTTGCAGCTCTAATGGAGAAGCAGACAGATGAACTTTGGAAAAAAGAAATTGGCAAAGATTTGTTTAGAAGGGGCAGCAATCACAAATTCTATGGAGGGACAACACAGGCAATTGGGACAACAGGGACAGAGTAAACTGGGAACAACACAGGGGTGGAAGGACAGGCATGTTCCTGGTCCAAGGCCAATGAGAGGGTTCCCGAGGTATAGGGGAGGATTTCCACGAGGGAGTGGCTCATTTGGCGGGGTTCAGAGGAATCGGTTCTTGGTTCAATGGGCCCGATGGGAAACAGTAATGGAGGGTTTCATGGGATTCAGTGTTGGTCATGTGGAAAGTTGGAACACGTGACATGGGATTGTTGTGAATGGCCACAGTACTTTAACATGGATGGGAGCGCAACAGATTCAAGCCCCGACCCTGCCATATGCCCCGGGTTCTGTGCAATCACAGCAGGCATAGGTTGAACAGAACCCCCCCAGTGACCAGGACTGCAAAGACCTTCAGGATCCCACCTACTAAGCCAACACATACATCGGTGCAGACATGGGATAAGAATCCTTTACCCCAAGGACCAGTTACACAATACACTGGAGCAAGTGTTTTCTGGGGCAATCCCTTTTCTCTCCCCGTTGCTAATATATACTAGGAGAAGGACAGTCTACAGGGGACTCTGCTGTGTTCAGCCCTGTCTGTTACCACTGATCCAGAAGAGGAACTCCAGATAGTTGTGCAGGTAGGTTCCCAAACTTTCTCATTCATGGTCGACACAAAGGCTACAAAATCTTGCATTAAGGAAGGTGCGTTCCCCTTTTCAAGCAAAACGATGAACACATAGGGATTCTCTGGGGCTATTCTGTCAGTTCCTTATACTGAAGATCTTCATATCAAGTTAGATACTCAAAATGTATCTGCCCATTTGGTGTATTTTACTGACACCCCAGCAAATCCTTTGGGAAGGGACTTCTTGAGTAAGCTATAGATGTTGATTGCCTTCATGGAGGAAGGTATTGCATGCTCGACTCCATGGTTGTATCTGGTACGGAAGCAATGTGTTTTCAGGCCTATTGTAGTGGCAGCATGATTAAGGGGGTTCTCACACATACAGTATTGTTTCTTTATGAGGTGATTTTGTTTTAGTTGGGTCCCAGGCACAGGGGTGGACTGACCTATAGGGAACTCTGGAGATTTCCCAGTAGGACACTGCACCTTGGGCCTCTTTTGTGTGGTATTTTCAAATTTTCCCACAGGGATATGGTTGGGCTGGCTAAAAATGTGTAATATGGGGCCAATTTGAACATTATTTCTAGGGCCTCTTTTGGTTCCCAGTCCACTCCTGCCCAGGGATCAGAAATCAGACTTGGCGGGTACCGCTTGAGTTTTTATATTGGCCTGATGTGCCGCAGGAAGTAATGGCAGGCATGACTGTTTGGATTCTCTTACAGGCTGTAAAGATCAAGAAGAACAGGGTGGTTCTGTCAGGTACAGATAAGGAGGGCAGAGAGTGGCGCACAGTTCTGTGCATCGATCCAACCTTGTCGCTGAGGGACTTGCCTCATGAGCAATTGTTCGAAGACACTGAAAACACAGGAGAGATGGTCTTTGAAATTGGGGTGCCTTGTCAGATAGTGATAGAGCAAATGAAAGTACCACAGACCATGCTCATTGTTGGAAATACATTGCCATTTTGGAAGGAGAATTTGGGAAAGGTGCCAGACTGTTTGTGCAACAGCAATCCTCATGATGTGGGGCTGCTAAAAAGTGTTGGAGCGGTGAGGGTAAAATTGAAACCTGGTGTGATATTACCGCAGGTTAAGCAGTACCCCATGTCTATGAGGTGGACAAAGGTATTTTCGAGACCATTATGGCATTGTTGAAGCAAGGCATAATACAACCTTCTGTGTCCCCATGCAATATGTCTATCTACCCTGTGAAGAAAGTGAAGGGATCCAGTTGGAGGATTGTCCAGGATTTGCACCCCCACAATAATATTATTGAGGCGCAATTTCCGTGGTACCAAATCCTGCCACCATTCTCTGTAACATCCATACTTGGCTGACCCACTTCACAGTAATTCATTTTTCTTTGTTCCCTTACACCCCGATTTTCAGTACCTCACAGCATTTACATATTGTGGTCAGAGATTTGAGCACACAAGTATCAGAGGCAGATTTTGGTGCAGGAGGGGTGGCTAATAGGGTGCCAGTGGGAGGATGGGGGGGTGCACTGTCCCCTGCCTATCCCCTGGCTACACGCCATTGTGAGTGGAGAACAATGTAGTGGAGAGGGGAGGGGAGAGCAGGGAATAGTAGAGAGTATAGGGAGAGTAGGAGTTGACATGAAACTGAGTAACATCTTTGGGTTTAGGGAAGCCTGGGCTAGGGAGGGCAAAAACAACGGGAGATGAGAGAGATATAGCGTTTAGGGAGCCCCCTTCAAAAATATTTGAATAAAAACCCATGAACCATCTTGAGAGATGGTGTGTTCTCTAGGCCATCTCTGACATGATGCATTTAGGAAAGTCATTTGATTGAGGTTGGTCATTGCAGGAGGACTTCATCAGTGGTCAAGTGTGGCAATGCACACAGGCGTCTGACTGCATCAGTTGCTGAATATCATGAAGTGCATGACTTAAATTGTGGCTTGGGCAGGATGGCAAAGACGATGTGTTGGCTCCTAATGTTTCTGTGTTCTCTAAAGGTACAGGCATGTCACTGTGGGGCTTGTGGGATGGCTGAAGGCATAGGGGATGTGTCAATGCTTGTGTGTGACCCATGTTGCATGGTCTGTGAGCCATTCGTCGTAGGTGCAGCTGGGAGGCACTGATTATGAGGGCACAGGTCCTGCCTATGTTGGTCCCAGTCCGTAGTTCTGGTGTCACAGGACCAGAAGTAGATAGGGTCACATTCATTGGCAGAAGTACAACTTTGATTGGCATCGAGAAGAGCCTGTGTTAAGGCCTGTTAGCAATGATAAGCTCTGGGTATGTGGCCTCCTCATCTAGTGCATGTGCTGTACTACTCTCCATGTTCCTTTTATGTTAGCTGCATGTGAATATGTTGTAGATAAGTCATCAGCAAACATGTATTTTTGTCTTTATCACACTTGTGTGTGGGGCGTGCACTGTTTTGTTCTTTCAGTACACAATTATGGACTTCAATTGATCTTTTCAATGGTAGTTCCTGTACCAGACTGTGCAAATGCCCTAGCATGTGTGGGTACATGGCCTTCCCATGGCTTTTGGCACTGCAATGATTCTGTGTCCCAATGTACATGGGAACTTTGAATGCGAGTGTCTCTGTGTGTGTGCAGGAGTGTAGTGAGCACCGCTGCTCTCATGAAAGCATGTGCCTCTCTTTGACCTGTGCAATGTATTTTATGTGTTGTAGGTCTGTCTAATTTGTAGTCTTAACGATGGTGGAAGTCGTCATGTTAAGTTACCACTGACCTTACATGCGGATTTGTGTAGCATCATTTAACTTCCTGATTAATTCGTAATTGGTAGGTCTGCTTAAAGGGCATAACCGCGGGGTGTTCCATACAAAGTCATGTATTTGCTCAGTGTTTTTGTTTTTTTCCGTTGGAGCATCTTTCCTCAATTGGTGTAGATCAAGTGTTCACATTTTTCCAAGTGTTGACTGGGATAGTTGTTTAGGTATTTATAGATGCAGTTAACTTATTTTTTTTTACTTTCTTTAATTGGGCCCTAGATATGTTATGTCTGGCAGGCTTTTCACTACCTCTGGCACTGATCTTGATTAAATGAGAACTAAAATAAATAAATAAATGCATACATGCATAAATAAATAGGTGTTTTCAAACTGGAAGTCTGCTGCGATTATGCTAACTGGGATATACCGGGATTATAGAAATAGGGTGTAGACTGGAATTCTCAAATAGAAATATACGGGGGGGGTTTGTTACGTTCTGCTATAGGGATTTTACAACTGGTAATTTATAACTGGTAATATACTGAGGTTCTAAAACTGAGGGTACACTGAGATTGCACATTCCTGAAATACTCTGTCCTTCTGTCCTTTTATATAAGGGGGGCTATATTGGAATTGCATAACAATGAAATAGCAGTATACTGAAATCAAGTATGATTTAACTGGGATTAATGCAGGAATTAGGGTGTATAAACTGTTACTATACCGGAATTGCCTGTTGTGGGAACCTGAAAAAAATGGCAAACTATTGAGATTGGAACCTTTGTAATATACTGACATATTGAAAATTGGGAATATTCTGTGGCTGTCACATTGGGAGCATGCTGGGATTTTACCAACTTGGCGGGTTTTGGTATTGTCTAACCGGTTGTCGCTGGGGTTTTTCATACAAGAAATATTCTAAAATTGTATGTTATGTATGTTATGGTATGGTATTTTATGTTGGAAGGGTTTGAAACTGTGCCAAATCACTACCATATTAGTTGACTGTCCATGTGAATACATTTGTCCATGGAGTGGCAAGTGTGTTCACACCAGGGATAACCAGAACCTAGTCTGCTGGAGGAAATAAAATGAGCAAGGGGAAGAAACAGGGATGGGGAGGGATGCTGCAGGTGAAGAATACTTTCTGACAGCATGGATCATGAATATCCTGTTCATTGGGCTATAGTTCTGCAAAATACAGGACGCAGATGTGTCCAGGCAGATTTGGAGAATTGTAAGTTAGTACTCAATATCATGTTGGATGCATGAGGAGCTTGATTGTGTGCTTGGGTAATCCTAGAAGCTAGGTGCCTTATATGCCCGGGCATCTCTGTATGCTGTACCCCAGGTTCAACTACAGAATGTTAATTCTGGGGCACCAAGTCTGAGGCAAGAGTGGCATAGTCAACAATAGAGGGTCTATAAAAGTGAATGTTGGTAACAGAAGGTAAGTGAATGGGGGGGGTAAAATAAAACACAATAAAATGGACAATAGTAAATGGGGGAGGGGCGGGGAGTTATTCCGGGATTTTCCAACCAGATATTTTAATATACTAAATAACTGAAATGAAATGTAATCGTGGCAACTGGGAATTTACTTTGAAAGTGCAAAATTGAGGCCACCAGGGGGCGCGCAGGCAAT
Source organism: Ambystoma mexicanum (assembly GCF_040938575.1). Classification (NCBI taxonomy): domain Eukaryota; kingdom Metazoa; phylum Chordata; class Amphibia; order Caudata; family Ambystomatidae; genus Ambystoma; species Ambystoma mexicanum. The sequence goes on from NC_090925.1 coordinate 413,172,024, forward strand.
GGGTGCCTGAACGTACTGCTCTCCCCGAAGCCAGGCATCTAGAGGGAATTGAGCCCCCCCCCGAGACCCCCCTGGCGGGCCCAACGCGGTGAATGGGACGGGTGAACCCTCGGGGCGCCCCGTGAGAGAAAGAGCGGAGACCCACGACCCCGGGGTTCCCGAGATCGGGACCAGCGGGAGAAGGCGCGGCCTGAACGGGCCCGACACCAGAGGAGGGACGAGGCCTTCCCGCCCTGACAAGAGGCCGGAGGCACTGCGAGCCCGGCGGCGGCTCGGGAGACGGGCTCCCCCCGCCCCTCCCCCCCGCCGCCCGGACCAGAGAGGCGACGGAACAACGCCCCCGGCCCGGGAGACTGTCCCGGAGTGCTCGCGGTTGGACCCGCTTGAGCGAAGCGGACATGCGCGCAGACGCCCTCCGCCCCCATCAGGAGTCGCCGAGGCGGGCTGCCGCGGCCCTCGGGGCCCCGGAGGAAGGAGGTGAGGAGAGCGAGCGGCAGCGACGCGGGGAGGCCCGGACCCGCTCCCCCGCTGGCGCGGGTGGGGAGATCTCCCCGCACGCCCTGATTAAGCGCGGGGGGCCTACCGGACCATGTCGGCCCCCCGGCCAGGGGGATCCAGTGTTGGGCGCCCCGCCCCCCCCCACGGACAGAAGCACCGCCACAAGAACTTGGGGTGGTCGGGTTGTGAGGCCCCCACCCACTGTTGGTGGGGCGAGTGCCCGCCCCCCCCACACCACGAGAGCCTTCGGGCGGGGCGTCGGGGTCGTAGTGTCCTCCGCCCCCGCCAGCCCAGGACACACATGACACCTTTCTACGGGGCGGCCAGGAGAAGCCCCGGACCACTGCGGCAGACTTCGAGCGGGGTGTGAGGCCCCCACCCAGGGACAGGTGGGGCGTGTGCCCGCCCCCCCCCAAGGAAAGATTAACCCACAAGAAACAGCCAAGAATCATCTGTTTTGCAAGTGGGGCGGCCTTGCTTGGCCTCCCCCCCCTTGCACCCACGCCCCGGGATGGAAATCGAGTTCTGACCCGGAGTGGGCAGGGGTCGACACGGCGAGGTGCAGGCAAACACCAGATGAACTGGCGAGAAGCCTTACACGGATACCGTTTCCAGGAGACCCCCAGAGGTAACAAGGTTACGAACCCCAAAGGAACTATGACCCAATCCGAGGATGCGGCCCCCTCATCGGCAGCAATGGAAAGAGGCTTTGCCTCGATCTTGCAGGAAATCAGGGACATGCGTTCCGATATAGCCCAGAAGTTTGAAAAAATGGACCAGAGGGTGGACAAGGTCGAAGATAGACTATTACAAGTGGAGGCCAACCAATCTTCAAAAGCAGCCCAGGACATAAAACTATGTATGAGGCTGGAGGCCCTGGAGAAGAGGGACGAGGAAAGGGCCCGACAAATGGACGATTTTGAAAACAGGGAGAGGCGGAACAACCTCTGAATCTTCGGGGTACCTGAAGCGGAGGGGGAAACGGAGAGGGACGTCACCCGAATAGTGAGGGACATTATCACCCTCCTATTCGCAGAGGAGATGACAACCGAGCTCACATTCAACAGAGTGCATAGGGCTGGGGGCAGAGCGGGGGTCCCCCGGTCAATTTTGGTCCGGTTCCACTATTACTCGGAAAAGACAAAGGTGCTGGAGGAGGCCCGAAAGACCAGAGAAATCACCTACAATAATGCTCAGGTCTCAATATATCAGGATCTTTCCTCCTACACGCTGGCTAAGCGCAGAATGTGCCGACCCCTTACGCTACTATTCAAAGAAAAGGGCGTGCGCTATAGATGGGGCTACCCCTTCTCCCTGAACTTTGAATACATGGGCCAACGCTCAACCCTGATTACGGAAGAAGACATTCGGGGAGCTATTCAAGAGTACACAGTGGACCCGCATCCCCGGAGGGGGCCGGTGGGACCAGAGAGCTTCAGAACAAATAGCCCCGGCCCGTCCGGAGAGAGGAGACGGCGAACCGGTGCAAAGAAATTTTGAAAAAATGAGCACCCCATCCCCAGCAAAAGTGGGAGAACGAAACGACTCCGAGGACTGAGAACGGGGGTGACCCGCTGAATCCGGGACGGATATGCGCAGATTCAGAGATTCTACCACCACTATCGTCCCCACGAACAGCAAGTATAGGGGACACATGGACGGCTTGCAGCCGGGGGGGAACATTGGGGGCTCGAGGGGATGAGCTTTATGTGTGAAATGCCTGGCCGAGGTGGGCAGGCTGGTGGTTCGGCCAAAAGCCAGCAATGGCAGAACTAATTGGCTGGACGCCGGGGAGGGGGGTGGCGGTGTTTACGGGAGTTGGGGTTGTTCAGATAAGGTTCGGGTACGGGGGGCAGTTGGGGTGTTCTAGGCCTACCCGGGGGGGAGGGGAAGGGAACAAAGGGGACCACAAAGTAGAACCAAGGGAACACGTGAAGAAAAGAGTTACGAGGGCATTGACCGAGAGGGAGGCAATCCGGGATTATGGCTGATAGTCTGCCTTCCCTGGGAGTGGGCTCCCATAATGTACGGGGTTTAAACACCCCCACAAAGAGATCCCTGGTCTGCAGAGAGTTCAGAAGGGCCACCCTCGACCTCCTCTTTTTGCAGGAAACTCACTGGCCACGGGGGAAAGAGCCCAAATTCCGGGGAGGAGGTATTGGGGAGGTCTTCAGTGCATCCCACAAAAATAAAAAAAGAGGGGTGGCCATCTTGGTGGCGAGGAATGTGGGGTTCGAGAAAGAGGCCGTGCTGAAGGACCCAGAGGGTCGCTACCTGATGGTGCGGGGATTCCCTGCAGGGGGCCCCACTTACCCTAGCCGTTGTCTATGGCCCAAAAGAAGGCCAAATTCAGTTCTGGGAGGAGGTGAGGGACAAACTCAAAGGCTTTGTCCACGGGACGGTGGTGGTGGTGGGGGGGGACTTTAACATGGTCATGGACCCAACCCGGGACAGGAAACAAGCTGGTCCCCAGGCCCCCAGGGCACCTGATGAGATCATGGCACATGGCTTCCAGAGGGTCAACTCGGAGCTGGGCCTGGTGGACACGGTCCAGACCCCTAGAACGGACACCCCCCTCTTCACTTACTACTCATCCGTACACACGTCATTTTCCCAGATAGATTATGTCCTGGTGGACGAGACCTTGTATCCATTTGTCACTGGCCATAGGGTTGACCCAGTCCCCTGGTCTGACCACGACTTGGTCCGAGCGCCATAGCAAGAGGTGGTCTAAACGAACATAGGGGAAGATGGAAGTGTAACGATTCCCTCCTGAAGGACGAGGTCCTAGCCCAGGAGGTTCTTGACGCCATTGCAGATTTCTTTGAACTCAATGACAACGGTGAGGTGCGAACACACACTCTGTGGGACGCCTTTAAGGCAACCCTGCGGGGAGTCCTGATCAAATTGGGAGCCCAGAGGAAAAGGGAAAGGGAAGCCCAGGAACGGCATCTGAGGGGAAAAATCGCCCAACTCCAACCGGGAGGCCCCCCATATGGAGCCCCTAAATCGTGACCGGGTGGCCGCCCTGGACGACTACAGGCTCCAACTAAAAGACCTCCTCCTCCACAAAACAGAGAGAAGCCTCCGCCTGGTTAAACAAAAGTATTATGAAAAAGGGGACAGGGCGGACAGGATCTTAGCTTGGAGACTGAGGGAGGTACAGAGGAGCAGAATGGTGAAGGCAGTGAAGAACGAGGTGGGGGAACTGGGTAATGATACTCCCCACATTGGAGAGGCCTTCCGCCGATACTATGAAAGGCTATACTCGTCCGAATACAAGGGGCATGGGGGGGAGATCGAGGAATTCCTAAACTCCATACAGATCCCGTCCCTGACTAGGGAGATGGCGGAGGGGTTGGAGGGTCCGGTGACCAAGGAGGAGGTGGAACATGCGATCAGTGGTATGAAGGTGGGCACTTCCCCGGGCGAAGATGGTTACTCAGTCTACTTTTATAAGAGGTTTCGGTCGGCCCTCGCCCCCCACCTGGTCAAGTCGTTCAATGCGGTACTGGAGGGGGGCCCTCTCCCGGACTCCATGATGGAGGCAATCATTGTAGTGCTCCCCAAGGACGGCAGAGACCACTCGGAGTGCTCCTCCTACCGCCCGATTTCCCTGCTGAATATTGATGTCAAGATCCTGGCCAAGGTCATTGGGAGCCGGGTGGAGGGGATCCTGCCGAAGCTGGTCCACGGTGACCAAGTGGGGTTTGTTAGGGGGAGACAGGGCTCAGATAATATTTGTAAGACTATAGACTTGTTTCACTACGCCCAGGTGTCAGACCTAGACGCGAGCGTCCTTTCCCTGGACTCAGAAAAGGCATTTGACACGGTCGAATGGAGGTTCATGGAACTCACCCTTCAGAAGATGGGCTTCGGGACACACATCAGGGACTGGGTGGCCGCGTTATACAGGGCCCCAAAGGCCAGAGTCCAAGTGAATGGTAGATTGTCAGACCCATTCCCCCTATCACGGGGAACAAGGCAGGGATGCCCACTCTCCCCGCTGATCTATGTCCTAACTATGGAGCCCCTGGCAATAGCAATCAGAACACACCCAGACATCAAGGGGATCAGGAGAGGTGATGTAGAATTTAAGCTCTCCCTGTTTGCGGACGGTATCCTGGCCTACCTGGTGGACCCAAGATCCTCACTCCCCCCCCTCCTGTCCCTGCTGACCGCATTTGGGCGGTTCTCAGGCCTAAAGATCAATACATCTAAATCAGTCCTCCTCCCCATGAGAACTCGGGACCTGGGCCTGGACTCCCGGGACAGTCTGGGGGGAATAGCGGTGGGGAAGACCTCTATTCGATACCTGGGGATCCTTTTAACCAGGGACCTGTCCAATCTCGCCCCCGCTAACTATGATCCCGTTATGTCACAGGTCACCGCCGATTTAAGGAGATGGGGCTCCATGATCCTGTCCTGGTACGGCCGTATGACGGCAGTGAAAATGAATATACTTCCGCGCTTACTATACCTCTTCACTGCTCTCCCTACCAGCGTCCCCGACCAGACCTTCAGGGTTCTTCAGAACGCGGTGCGTAAGTTCGTATGGCAGGGCAGGACCCCGAGGACCGCGAAGGCCATTCTTACCTTACCTAGAGAGGAGGGGGGTTCGGGCTGCCTGACTTCCACCTTTACTTCCGCGCCGCCCAATTGCGCGTCCTCCTGGAACACATGAGGGAAGGGATGGGCACATACTGGTCGTACCTGGAGCACATGGATGCGCACCCACTCAAGGTACGCGACCTCCTATGGGCCCCACACAAATTCATCCCGAACAGACTCAAATCCCACCCAACACTGGGAGTTCTCTGGGCAATCTGGAGGGAGGGCCCCCAGACGGCACATCTGACATCATGGCCGTCCCCGATGTCATCCCTTTGGGGTCACCCCCTTAGACTGGGAAGCAGGGGGTTCCGTAATGCACAGTCCTGGTCAGATTCAGGATGGAATGGGCTGGACAAATGTTTAAAGAGGGAGAATTCCTGTCATACGAAGATTTGAGGGTCGCCCTCGGACGGGAGTCAATCTCCATATTTGAGTACCTCCGCCTGAAGGGAATCTTATGTGATCAATCATGGGGCCAGAGTCCAAAGAGACAGATGACCCCCTTTGAGAAACTACTCGATACTGCGACCTCTAGGAAGGGGGCGGTATCCGCAATGTATACAATTTTGAACTCTGTTGACCTGGGGAGAAGGAGGGGGTTCCGCACTTTTTGGAACGAACTGGCTGGGGAAGAAATCTCAGAGGATTCCTGGTCGAGGATATTTAAAATAGCATTCCACGGGAACCTGTTGACAGCGGACATGGAGCACAACTTTAAGATCCTACAGGGGTGGCACAGAGACCCCGTCAAACTGTCAAAAATGGTCACGGGAATATCCCCCGCCTGCCCGAGGGGATGTGACCAGGTAGGCACGAGGGGCCACATGTGGTGGCACTGCCCGAAAGTGCAAGCATACTGGGAGAGGGTAAGGGGTTGGATCGCTGAAGTCATGGAGGAACTGCTTCCCCATAATCCCCTGACAGTGCTGCTGGGCCTCCCCCCAGAGGATACGGATGTATACAGATACCCGAGAATGTGGGAAACAATGCTGAGGGCTGGGAGGGTGGCCTTGGCCCAGAAATGGAAGAGCAAGGAGACCCCCGCAAAGGAGGACTGGCTACTAAAGGTTAAAAACATGTTTTTGATGGACAAATTAACAGCGATGATGAACAATGACATGAATTCTTTCCAGACTAACTGGTACGGAGTGCAGCAGATCTGGGGATGGGAGGTCCACTGACTCTCTGGGAGGGAACATGGATGGAAAAGGGCGCCCACGGCCCGGGGGACAGCGGATGACACACAGCCAAACATGCGGTTGAAATTCTCGCTCTTTCCCGAGCTCCGGTCACACAAAGTTTGCAACGCGTCTCCCTGTAAAGGGGGTTCTACTGGGTCTAAGTTATTGGGGGGAGGGTTTGTCTTTTTGGGAGGATGAGGGGGGAGGGGCTCTTTTTCTTTTCTTTTTTTTGGGCCTGTGACTTGTATACTCTATGGTAAAGCTTTTAGCCCGTTTGTTATATTATAAAAATGCTAATAAAACAAAGTTTAAAAAAAAAAGAAAGTGCAAAATTAGAACACACAGATGTTGCACAAATTAAAGTATACAGGAGTAGTTAAAATGGGAATACAATGACATTGTCAAGCATAGTCTACTGAGTTATGAAACTGGGAGCGTACCTTGGCTATGTAAGCTGGGAATGTCGTGGGGTTGCTAAACAGAAAATAATTTGGGTTCACCAAACTGACAGTTCGTGGGTTTGCCAGAGGTTCAGTATACTGGGAATGTCAAACTGCAAGTATATTTGGATTGTGGAAACTGGGAGTTTACTAGGGCTTTGCCACTTGAAATATAGTGAATTTGTCAAATTGGGTACACTGGTTTTGTCAAGTCAAACTGAATGTAAAATTGTGAGTCTAGTGCAGCCTGGACATGTACTAGAATTGTGTAAACTGGAACTTCACGAAGATGTCCTAAAACTGGAAGAAAATGCTAATTGCCAACCGTGGAATATACTGGGATAATCAAACGGAATATATTGTGGTTGTAGACACAATATCAAGAGATCTTCACAAAGGAAATTACACCAGAAATATGGTCTACAAAGCTTTATTCAGGGTATGTACAAAGTTGGGGCCAAATAAACTCAAAATGCAAATAACCATCGAAATGGCAAAGTCTTCTTCACGGTCGTTGAATATCTCTCGAAATCATACTCATACAGATCCCAAATCGTTTGCCAGATAGGAGACCTCCAGTTAGGCACACAAGGCTGTTCTCTTGGCTCCGGGTCATGCCCCTTCCCACAGGTCATGGTAACCTAATCCCTTCTGGTTCACTAAACTCTGTAAACTGATGTTGGAACTTCTCAACGATTTTCCACATGCTCGTTCTACCTCCCCAGCAACTCACACACCCTGTAGGCTTATGGTGCGTGCACCCCTCCCTTGTCTCCTTCACTTTCCCACCACTGCTGCCTTAGCTTGTACCACCTCCTCCTTATTTCTTCTCTGCACCTCCTCCTCCTCAATTCTTATCTGTCCCTCCTCCTCTAATCTGCTCTCCATGTGCTCTCAGCTATTCCTCAGAACGTCTCTCGACCTCCTCCACAACTCCACTCGTCACCTTCTCCTCTTCAAACTACAAACTCTATAGTCTCTTGTCTCCAACCACTTCTGAACCTCTGTCTCCTTCAAACATCAACACAAACTGATAGTTTTTCCCTACCCCACTTGTGTTCCAGTTGGGGCACAAATGTGGGTGTGTCTTTCGCGTATGCAGGTTTGCATAGGGGCTATTTGAATTGGCTAATGGGGTTTGAAATTGCTAGTTCACCAACTGGATTCAATTTTGAATCTGGAATTCACAGCCCCGCCGCACATGGGGAGGATAAGGGGCGAGCTTCTTTCTCACTGCTTGCGCTGCCACGATTTGGTAGGATATTTTTGTGGTCCAATGAGCCCCCATCGCCCCCAAGCTTAGCATTATACAGGTACTCAGCTCACTTGCCGACCCCAATATCCACCAGGCTGTTCAGGCCGAGGTCTTAGTAACATTAGACTAACTATAAATTTAGTGGGAGGGTCAAACTGGAAATATACGGGTTTTGGGAGTACTGGATGTATACTGAACCTCTACATACTGTGATACTGTGCAAAATGAGAAACTGTAGGCGTTGTCAAAGTGATTATATGTTAGGGTTCTAGAAACTGGACGCATATTTGCATAGTGCCAACTCGCATTATACTGGGATTGTCAACAGAAAATATATTTATAACACATGGTATTAGGATTACCAACCTCAGAATATACTGGGAGTGTTAATAATGATTAATGGGAGTCTACTAGCAATATCCAACTGGGAATGTAGCCATTTCTATACTGTGGATATGCTGTGGTTGCCAAACCAGGAGTATAAACGGTTAGTAAAACTTGGAGGATACTGGAATTGTCAGACTGGGATTTTAGAAGAAGCTTTATAGGAACAATGTAAAGACAAGGAATATACTGGTAGTGTGAAACCGTGTGCTATATTTGTGTTCTCAAATAGGGAGTGTCAACATGGGAGTATACTGCAACGTATAACTGAGAATAAATCACCAATGGTACACATGGGAAGGTCGTCTGGGAGTATACTACGATTGTGCAGAAAGGGTATTTATTGAAATAAAGCAAACGGGTTAGAAGCCAGGGTTTACAAAGTGAGAGTTTACTGTGAGTGGCAAACTCAGAATTGGACAGCGACATGGTCTCTGAATGGCTGCGCCTCGGAAGTCTATGGGAACGAAAGGGGAGCAGACAGAGTAGAGCAGAAGTCAAGAAGAGATCGCTTCCTCGTGGGCATTCTCTCTGTGATAAATAGTTCGCTTAGAGGCCGTAGAGAGCATGCGCGTGAACAGGCTCTCTATTGAACCGAGTTCAGTGTCTCATAGGGACACCATTATCAAAGCATTTAGATAATCCATGTCAATTTGTAGAAGTAGCAGAATTAGACACAGACGTGTTGCTAAGCAATACTGTCATGATCTTTAAGGTCTGTGTTCAGAATGACCGTCTTCCCATGGCATAAGTGTATGGTCAGTGTTACCTACAGTTTCTAATTTGGTAAAAAGGCCTCCATTGATGACTGTCTGCCAGGCTCTGCTGCTGAGAAGGACTTTGCTCTCCCAGAGCCTAGTGCAGCATAGAGCTCGGATACCATGTTTGCCCTTATCCTTGAAGACCCAAACACCGATACTGCCCATAATCTAGAGCCGCCTAGAGTGCATATGATGGCACAACGCATGTATTCTGGAAGCAGGGCTTGATACACCAAGCAGGCATAATGCAAACTGGCAATGGTCTGCTTAGTGGCTATACTGAAATGTGGCATCTTATAGTGTCATTGCCGCATATGGCAACACACCTCATCATTTGCATGTGCCCAATTCCTTCTGTCTTATTGTGAATGACTTTGAATTCGGCAGCAGGTACTAACAGACGGACAGAAGCACATGATAGTGCACACCTTTTGTGCAACCAAGACAGGGCCAATGAATGCCTCATACACATGCAAGAGTCACCACGTGTAAGCTCCAGCTTCGCATGTGCAGGCGGTGTCATCATATGTCAATTGCATGCTGTAAGGCCGTCCAATGCCAGTTAATTCCTCATATGCATGTCCAGTTGCAGCCATCAAATGCCAGGTTCAGCCTCAAACACCTGTACAGTTATCCAATGATGCATGGCATAGTGATGCATGGCATAGTGATGCATGGCATAGTGATGCATGGCATAGTGCACGTGTGATGTGTGGCCTCAAGCTGTTGGGTGGTGAGTGGGAGGGAAGTTTTGAAATTGCAACTAACAAGATACCCTCTTGTCAGACACCAATAGGAGCAATCCCCACGCCCCCAGCATTGCCCACCGACCTTTCCCCCCCCACTCCCCCACTAACTTTAAAGAGGCACCATTAATGTGCTATTCGGCTCCATTCACTCATGAGACGAGGGGTGGTCCACAGTAAACAGGTCTCATATGTGGCGTTTTTCATTTTGGGTCATTGGTGCTGCCATGCAATCCCTTAACCAGCGGTCAAAAAGCCGCACCCTGAGTACCAAGGGAATCCCCTTGGCTAGCAGCCGGCACTCCAAATGACGCCCCCAGTTTAGAGCGCATACACGGTACACACAATCTATAGACAATGGTCATGTATTGAGTGTGCATCAGCACAGATGTACTCAGAAGGCCTTGCAGCCTTCATCTACAGATCATGTTTAGTTCATCTGTGGACCACATCTAATTACAAGCATAATGGTGCACAGAGTCCAAACGTGTACAATCAGAACTGAAACACAGCCTAAGCCTTCGGTTATACATTGTGCATGTGCATAGTACAGGGGGGGGAGAGAGAGAGAGAGAGAGAGAGAGAGAGAGAGAGAGAGAGAGAGAGAGAGAGAGAGAGAGAGAGAGAGAGAGAGAGAGAGAGAGAGAGAGAGAGAGAGAGAGAGAGAGAGAGAGAGAGAGAGAGAGAGAGAGAGAGAGAGAGAGAGAGAGAGAGAGAGAGAGAGAGAGAGAGAGAGAGAGTGTGTGTGTGTGTGTGTGTGTGTGTGTGTGTGTGTGTGTGTGTGTGTGTGTGTGTGTGTGTGTGTGTGTGTGTGTGTGTGTGTGTGTGTGTGTGTGTGTGTGTGTGTGTGTGTGTGTGTGTGTGTGTGTGTGTGTGTGTGTGTGTGTGTGTGTGTGTGTGTGTGTGTGTGTGTGTGTGTGTGTGTGATATGTAGAGAGAGGAGGGGGCTGTAAAAGGTGAGTGAGAAAGAAAGCTATTGATAGAGAGGGACAAGGGTAGGGGGATTAGATAGAGAGTCAGAGGGGGTGTGTATGGTGGAAGGGGGTGGACACAGTGCAGGAAGGTAGTGGGAATAGTGGTGAGGGAAGCAGGAACGGACTGAGGGGGTGGTAAGAGATAGGCAGAGAGAGTTTGGTAAGGTGTGGATATATAAGAGGTGTGTAGTGAAAAGAGAGTAGACGGTTGTAGCAAGAGATGAGTATAGCGGTGTTGCAGGAGGGAGGGAGTAGGGGAGAGTGGTGTAGTGACAGGTAAGAGGGGGGGAGGAAAGAGGGTGTGTGAAGACCGGAGGGAGCAGGAATGGGAGAGGAGAGGGTGTAAGAAAGCAACTAAGATCAGGAAGATGAGTGAAAGGGTGAGATTGAACCAGAGCATCAGAGATTGGGCCCTTTCCCATGAAGTAACTTAGATCATCCTGGGAGTGTTAGGATAGGGCAACTCCAGAAAATCCCCCAAGGGAGCCAGATAGATATGGCTGTTGCCTTTAGGCTCCCATTGCCAGAAAGCACTCATTAGTTGGGATTACCCAGCGCTCCCTAACAACCTGCAATGTAAGGAGGCCTGGGCTGGGGCGATGGAAGCCCACAGGAGATGAGAGTGGGACCCCCAACAGTGTACCCGTCCTCCACCTTTCTCCAGCCCGGTGTTTCACACCTGGACATCAAAACATTGAAAAATAAATCCCTTGAACTCTCTTGGCTGATCCCCAACTGTTTAAGGCCATGTGTGAAACACCCCAGAGACACACACACACCATTTAAATAATACACGCTAGCAGCACTCATTTCAGGAAAAGTGCCACAATGCCTAATGCAGACTTGCCAATTAGAATTGGTACTCAGACGCTGCAACCCTTCTGAACCTAGGTTTTCCCGGCTTCCCTCTATTAACACCATAAGAAACTGCAGCCCAGGTTGAGCAGGTTAGACACGGCGGGATTGTACAGTTTAACTCCCTGAGGCCAACCTCGGTCCAAGGGGAAACCAACCTCCCACACCACTAATACTATCCTCACAAAGCTCCTGGCAGGCCTCAAGCACTTCCAGGCAGCCCGTCCTGGGTCTTGCTCCCATTGGACCCACAGATCAAAAGCTACCAATATCATTTAAGAAAGCCAGTCGTTTGGGGTCTAAGGAGTTAGTGCAAGAGTGTGTGTTCTCCTGCTCCTTTGGGCATCACTTGGATACACCCAGAGAGGGCAGCAAGGCATCAATTCTTGTGCTTGAGGTGCATGTCAGCCCCAGCATTCAGGCTTCACAATGGACCTCCTAGAGTGGTGTCGTTAATGTGAATGTCTCCTTTGAACTGGCACACTTTCCATGCATTATTTTACCATGTTACCTGGAATTTAATTCTCTAATGCTGCATTGCAGTGGCTTATTGACATACAAGGGTGACAGTTGTTCTCCACCACAGACCCATCTGTTAAGGCTCAGGGTGGGGTAGATGCTTTTGAGAAGCTCTTCAATATGATTATTATGTTAGTAGCCCTGAACACACCTCAAGCTCATCACACATCCACAACATGACTAAACATGACTAAACGTAATTCCACCAACCCCAACCCCACTAGTAATTGCCTTCAAATTCCCTAAAGCCTGAAGTTCTTACGTATGTGTGAGAGCATCAGGATTTAGCAAAAAAGACCTTGGGCCTCATTACAACCCGTCCCAGTCTGGAAAGAACGGTGGTGGTACAATCGCCACCACCGTTCTTTCTGGACTGGCTGGTTAAGAGTCCTGCAGGCGGGAGGTGTCACTCCCGCCAGGTCTGACCTGCCGGAATAACACCACCCGCCTGCAGGCGGACATGGAAACACTGTCTCTGTCATAGACAGAACCGGTGTTTCCATGGTCCCCATCCCCATGAAGTCCTATGGGGCTCCATGGGAATGGGGACTTCCACAATCCCGCCTCCGGAATTCCCTGGTCACCGGGGTCGTAATGCCCCGGTAATTCTGGGAATCATGGAGGCGAAATGGTAATACGAGTACGGAGGTAACCTGCCGGTTTTTCCCACTCGGTTACCGCCGGACTCGTAATGAGGCCCCTTGACTTCTAACAGCCTTATTGTCTGACGCTACACAGGGACTTTAGGAAAGATGTTTCAGAGACTAGTGAGGCTCTTCCCGGGCTAGCCCTAGCCCACTTACATTTCTATAGGTATTTGAGATTTTAGGCAGCAGAAGACATTTCATATACCCTTCCCTGCCCCCCAATATTATTTTGAGACTAAGGGCCTCATTCCGAGTTTGGCGGTAGCCATGGCGCTACTAGCGCCATGGCTGCCTTCAAAACCGGGTCCGGTCTGGTTGAATGGGGACTTACCGGGACATTCCGACCTGTGCGGACCCTGTAAGTCCCCATTCAACCAACCATTCCCCATTCCCATTTGGGCCCCCATAGGGCTCAATGGGAATGGTGAAGGCGCTAATTACGGGCCTGCGAATAGCAGGCCCGTAATTAGCGCCCTGGTCCCTTAGCGGGACCCGTAAAGGATGTGTGGTCAGACCACACGTCCTTTACGGTTCCCGCTAAGGGACCCCGGAATTGGGCGGTAAGGGTTTACCGGCACCGGTCTCCTTACCGGTCCCCGGTAACCCTTACACCCATCTCGGAATGAGGCTCTAGGTCTCCCATTCATTACTTATCCCCGTTAAAGCACTCCTCTCTGCATTGATCCCCACGGCCAACTCGCAAGCTGAAATGAAACGAAGAAGCCATTCAGCCTGCATTTCCCGCAACTAGGTTAGAGTTCACAAAGGAGAGAAAACTAGGTCTCTGTCCTATTTTCTCGTTCCGAGCTTTGCAGCTCCACACACCCCCAGCCGTGCCTTCTTCTCTGTTCCAAGCACAACCAACGCAAACACCGCCAGCTGGATGGTGCTCAAATGGGAACGTGTCTAGCTGGAATCTAAGGGCAAAGTTGCACAGAGGCTTTTGGACGGCTGGATAAATGCGCATGCAGCACCTCCTCCCCGCCACTCTCTCGCTTACCAAAGCCCACCAGTTCACGCTGCCAATGTAAATGTAACCCTTCACATAATTCTTCTTGGTTGGTTGTTGTGAACCCTTGTGCGCATTGTAACCCTTCATATACATTCTTGCTCTGACAGAGACCGTTGTTCGCAGATGTTATTAAAAAAAGAATGAAATTAAAACGAAAATGTGGGCTACTGAAAAGTGTAACCTATACTGTGGTAATGCCACTGTTATGTAAAATGAGGGTTTGATTAAAATGACAATGATGTGTTTATTTATAGAGTTCCTCAGAGACGTTGCTAGGGGTGGGGTGGTGGGGGGGGGGGGTTTAAGGGGCTATCGCCCTGAGTCTTTTGGTTGTAGTCCTGATAGAATCTCAGGGGCTACAACCAAAAGGCTACCTAGCCCCGAGTCCCGACAGTCCCAACATTAAAGTAGCCCCGGATCTTTTTCAGACCTACCAACACACCTGTAGCTCCTTAATCCAAAGCGCTTTACAGTGCACATATTTACATACAATATCACCCAACCGAAATGGGTACTCATTTATCGACCTCGGAAAGGATGAAAGGCTGAAAGGCTGAAAGGCTGATTTGGCCTAGCCAGAATTCAAACCTGCGAGCTGCAGATCACACTCAGATCGCAGCAGTGCGCACTCAACTGACTTAGCTATCTTACTTATCTGGCCTCTGTGCGCTATGTGTATATTTGTGTGTTCTGACTATGTTTCACAACAGGAACTGCATACATTAAATATTAAAATGTTTCCCACACTCGTGTTTGCTCGTGGGGATCCCTGTGGGAAATTCTCGAAATGGCCGATGGTGGATCATTCCATTTGCAGTGGAGGCCCGGTAACCTCTGAGGAGATTTGAGCTGTTTCCCAGTCTCCCTCCCCCTAACAGGTCACATGGTATGGTCCGGAAGGTTTTCGTGAGCGCATGTTTGGGAGTTGGAGGAGAGTTGTGGGACGGGGATCTCCTCAGGCATTCTGTAGTGCTGGCGGGCCCTCTCTGCAGGCCTTTTCAGCGGTATGCATTAATAAAATCGGGGGAAAAACGTCGCCTGTGCAAAAAATCGTGGCAAAAATGCTGTGGTTTGACCCGGTAAAGGTGTACCCCATTATACCATTTAAGGGGAGAAAGTGTTGCAGGGGTGTCCCTCGCTCCCATTAAATGGTATAATAGGTCTGGGGGTTGCGGCGGTGTCCCGCGCATCGTTTACATGGATTGTGGCGGCAAAACCACTGCCTTTTTGCCGTTATTTTTTGTGTAAACAGCCATTTCTGCTGCAATTTTAACACATGGAACCTTTTCAGCCTGTTTGGTGCCACTCAACCCTTTCGAGTGGTGTGGGAATAGGGTCACGTGGGTCCCTGATTACACTGACTGCTCAAAGCCAGGTCGGTAAGGACAGTTTGCTCAACCCCCACAGGGCTGAGGGTTTTGTGTCACTGCAGTGTTTTCTGGGCCCATCGCGCCAGGCCTTCCCGATGGGTACTGTTCTTTTTATTTTTATTTTTTTTATTAGGCATGTTAATTTACATTTGAAAAAGGCATAAGTCAAAGAACGTTTTTGTATTTTGTAGGCTTGAAAGTCAGTTAAATCATTTAACATCGGTATAGGAGGTTTAATACAGTAATAAGCTAAAACAGTTAAATTGCAAGTTGATAATAAGACAATGGGGGGAGAGACTGGACAAGATACCATAGGGGACAAATATAGGGAGTTCTGTTCTCAAAAAGACTCAAAACATAATGACGGGGTCTGCCAGCATTGGTCGCCGGCGGCTAGCCCCTGTCAGCTCGGTTGGTCGGTAGGGTGACCAGACGTCCGCGTTTTCCCCGGACAGTCCGGGGAAATCACCCGACATCTGGGGGTCCCGGGAGTTTTTTACTTTTATAAACCCCGTCCTTGGTTTTGGATATGGTCCCTTTTTTTGCCGGGACCCAATTTCGAAATCCCGAAATCAGGTCCCGGGGCAAATCTTTTTGCGCAAATGGGGGCGTGAAATGGTTTTCACACCCCCATTTCCTCCCCCTTCCCCTCCCCGGCGTTCTCCTCCAATGAGAGGAGTGTGCATGTTAGCACTCCCCCTCCGCGCCCCCCGCAACGGGCCAGCGACATAGAAGTAGGACTAAAGTTTTATGTGTATTTACCTTAGTCCTACTTCTATTTCGGTGGCCCGTCCGGGTTTCCTTTTTAAAAAATCTGGTCACCCTAGTGGTCGGGAACCCGATAGGAGAAACGTGTAGTAAGCCCCAGGGGTTCCTAACCTATCTCCAGGAAAGGTAAGCCAAGTTTATGTTTATTTTTTGAAGTTTCGCTTTGCAGTAGGAACTGGGCTCCTCTTACCACTCTGGCTTGAGGGCACTTTCAGGTATTCACCTCACCAGAGGGAGTGGTTACATAGGGTCAAACGAACCCAAACTATGGCTTGTGTTTTAATCAGAGCCATCTCCAGCATGGGATTGTAACCACTTGTCACAGAAGACTGTCATGTGGGCAGATTTTCTTTAGGGGCTGGTGAGAATAGATCACACCTCTTACTGTTTATATGTATCCCGCTACTCAGTTTGGCCATCCCCCACCCTAATCGGAGAGAAGGGAGGCACCTGGTTATTTATCTGGGGCATGTAAGCGCTCGGGGTTAAATAAATAGCCCCTAGGTGTTTTACTCTTCCTGTATTCCTCTGCATAACGGCACGATTGGGTTTTAGGGTTCCCGCAGAGGTTGTGATCTCATTCCGAGCATTCATTTGGATATAAATGCTGTATGGCTTTGCTGTACGCAGCTTCCACGCCCCCACTCTCCCACGCCCCCTCAGGCCGCATTACTGCATAATATAGCTTACTAGGGTTTTGACCGTTGGGTTTTTGGTATCGTTGTTCAGTTTGCCATCAGCGCTATGGGGTTTGTGGTCTATACAAATCCGAGTCAGTGCGCAACCAATTGATGAGGACTTAATCAGTTTGGTGGCAATTTCACTGGGCTTGTGCCACCTTTTATAAGTGGCTCTCTGCAAGGACTAGGCGGAATTTGGTTTGAGGGGGCTCTGATTTCCCCTCTCTCAATTTGAGGATCTCCTATACCTGGGATCTTATAGTGAAGTAGCACAAGACGTGGTAGAGTTGGAGGCGGGTTTCCATCACCTCAAAGAGTAGCTTAGTCTTCCACCATACACCACCACGGTTCCCTGCATTGCACTTGTTTCTTCTGGTAGACTGCAGCTACCAATAGGTTTTCAGTGGGATCTGAACAAATAAATAAAACCAACCACCTACACCATTTTACAGTATGGATGCAAGGTCGGTGCAGCAGAACAGGCACCCTTTTATGGCCCGGCCTAGGGGTCAATGTAGTTATGTTACGGGCCTTCTATTATGCTTTGGTTTCCAGGCACTGACCATCATAGGTAATTTGGAATGCTTTCCTGTGGCTGTGCACCTTGGCCCAGTCATTTACCGAATATTTAAATGACAACTGCTGTGTTTATATTTAAAAGTGATTTCATATGTATGTACAAATTGTGAGACAT
This sequence comes from Ambystoma mexicanum, assembly GCF_040938575.1. NCBI lineage: Eukaryota > Metazoa > Chordata > Amphibia > Caudata > Ambystomatidae > Ambystoma > Ambystoma mexicanum. The sequence goes on from NC_090925.1 coordinate 413,189,422, forward strand.
TGTAGGCCTCACTTCAGCAATTATCCATCTGGTGTTAGTCATTTTACTGTTCTACAGCCTAGTAGATATTCCTTGGTTATTTAGGTATGTTGTAGGTTCGCTCTCACCAAAGCATACTTTTAATGAATGTGAATGAACTGTAATTCCTCCTCCTCATAGGAGATTGATCAGGCAAACTGAGGCCAATGTGGTAAGGCCTGGCTGGTATTTTTTTTAACCATTCACTGTTTTATATTTCCAATATGATGCTCTATTATTCATTTATTTAATATGTATACAATAAAAAAAAATGACTCAGGGCTTATCAATTCTAGGAGTACATGGTATTTGTTTCATGGAGGAAAGGATTGTAATGTTTAATTGGTCCTTGGATTGGACGGTCTAAAGGTTTTTTTCTACAGGAAAGGGGTCCTAAGAGCTGGCCCGGTGAATCCATCTTGTGGCGGCGCCACTTCCTTCTCAAGGAAGATCCGGGTTGGTTTTACCTTTTATTTACTATGGTCCCCGGATACACTATTTTGCGCATGTGCACAGCGAAGTTTGAGACCAATTCGCCAGTTTACCCAGAGGTAGCTTATTATCAAGTAATGCACAATTAACAGGTTTTGTCCTTCCCAAATTCAGGTCTCAATTAGCTTACAATCTTGGAGGCAATGCTGAGATAGGTGGATCCGCACCAGCCTGATGGGAGTCCTGTTGAGATTCGAACTTAGGATCTCCTGCTTATTAGATAGGAGTCAGTAACTCATAGTGGCTGCTATTGCAACATGGCGCATGACATTGTTTTGCATTGGGTACTTGCTGAAAGACTTAGTTCTGAAGCCAGTTTTTTTTAGTGGGAGAGTTCCCATTACATGTCCCTACTGATGAAATCCTTGCCATGACTGGGCTCCTGGAACCCGTCATTCTGTGTTATGATCGAAATTCTCTTATATATACCCCCGCACCCTGAAGCTGCTACGTCAACCAAATGTGCAGTTGTCATTGCTGGCACTGTAGCAGCAACCTATACCATCTTTCACACATGAACATGGAACCTACGCTCGACTACAACCATTTTCAGAAGACAGGCCTGTTCCAAAAGGTGAAGAGGCCTAGGAGTTATGGGCTGACCTCACAAAACCTATGTTGCAATACTGGAAGTTGTTGAATCAGGAGAAAAGACGGCGAGTAGTGGAAGCCTTAAGGGGCCCGCGCTACAGACTGTCCAGTCACTCCGTGCTTTGTGCCCAGACCCTACTTCCCAGCAAGTGATGGCAGCACTGGAAGATGCGTTTAGAACCACTGAACCAGGAGATGACCTGATGATGAAGTTTCATGCCACCACTCTGCATCCAGGGGAAAAGCTGTCTGATTGTATAGTGCAGATTGAGAAAACCCTGCGACTGGCTCACCAAAGGGGAGGAGTGGATGTTAAACCACTGCCTATTAAAGCAAGTACTAAGAGGGGCTAAGGATGCAGCAATTCCATTACTACAATTGAGAATGCGTGAGAGCTTGGATAGTCCCCCCTCCTATGAAGAAATGCAGAGATCCATTAGGGCATTGGAAGAAGAGACAGGCGAAATTGTGGTGCAGAGCCATCCAGTACAAGGCCGGTCCATTGTCCCTGATTTTGCTACAGCTCAACAGAGGCAAATAGAAGAGCTACAGCAGCTGATCAAGAAACGTCAAATACAGCTGCTATCCAGGGAAAGTCCCTTGCCAACCATGGATTGAAGAAGAGGTGCCGCTCAACCATCAGGTGAACGGGAGAATTCGTCATACCGACGGGCACAAGAGCCCAGAGAATTTTCCACACTGTTCTCTGCACCTTTACCACAATGTAGATTTTGCCGCCGTTGTGGGGCGGATGATCATGTGACTCGCTTGTGCGAGAAAGACCCAAATTATGCTTGGGTCGCTGCTCGTTTTGATGCATTCAAACCTACTCCTGCGAGGGCCATGTCGGAAAATGCTCAGGAGGTTCTAGGGGAGGAGCAGCCGAAACCTCAACCACCGGAATACGCTCCACCAAGTCCCTTTGCAGGACCCGACCTGAACGGCTGGTCTGGACCAGCTGTTAAAGTAGGGACCCGCAAAGGGACCTCGCAGGCAATTACGGTACCGCAACTTGCGGTACAGTAATTGCCGCCTTCCCCATTCCCATTGAGCCCTATGGGGCAAAATGGGAATGGGGAAGGGCCAAGGGGAAATGGGGAAATACCGCCCCGCCAACCTTGGAATGGGGCGGTATTTCCCCATTTCACCATGGCGGACACGTTACGATACCGGCACCAACCATGGTGCCAATAGCGCCATGGTTTAGCGCCAGTATCGTAATGAGGGCCATTATATGCTAGAATGGCGGACTACTTATTAAATAGAGAAGAGGACAGAGCAGCACTGTTTTCCCCAAAGGGTAGTACGAGTAATGCATTTGTAAATAGAAATATCAAGCCAGACACAATGGCAAGTAAGTTTCTCAAATTGGAACGAGTTTCCAAACGGGAGATCAACAAATATTGGAAAAAAGCCTCATTAGAGAATTACCTAGAGCATAATATTGTTCCAAGGGGACTAAGAATTGTTATGTTTCTGGATTTTAATGAAGTTCAGGATGCAGACCTTGCTCAAGAATGGGAGGAAAACCTAACGTTGAGCTTGGAGAAAATGCTCAAATTACTTATTGTACATGCCGACCGTGAACATAAGCGGGCGACGACTCAGATAGAGGGTATCAAACAGGAGATTCAGAATATGACTAATCCTGTGGCTACTAAAGAAAATAATTTTGCCACTATGTACACAATGTTGAGGGATTACCAAGATGAAATTAAATTACGCAAATTCTGAAAAATGTTCAGAGATGAAAGGGACTATAACAACGATAGAGTCTATACCTTTCAGACAAGATTTGATTATGATAATATCAAAGGAGACATCATAAAACCAACAACTACACCAGTCTCATCTGAGGCTGAATCAGAGGGGGAAGCCACAAATAGCAATGAAGGAGGGGAACCTAGTACTGCTTCAGGTCTGACACACCAAAGGAGGTTTTTTTGGCAGAGATCAAACGTTATAAAAAAGGGAATTTCCAAACTCCAAATCCCTCTTACAACAAACAGGTTCGGTTTCAGGTCCCTTTAGGTCGCAATATTACACCAACCACCTCATCCTCAGAGGAGGAAGGGGAAGAGGGGCAAGACGGAGGCAACGACAAAGGTATAGATGCAAGGCTACCGAGATCCAGAACCAAGAATCTTCAACCCAAGCCAATACCGAAGACTTAGTGTACAATCTGTCCAACAGGGAACTCTCTAAGACTGAACTCTCTCTTCTTAATAAAGGGCTTTCGTTTGCACCAAGTGTCAAGTCTGATCTTATTGAATTTCAGATAGATCTTTATACATTTTGAGAACATTGAAACTTAAGAAATTCTTTCAAAACCAAACTAGGACCTTTCGTCCAGTAGAGAGACAGGAAACTGCCAGTCAATTTACCATAGCAGATATTGAGAATACACAACTAGTATTGTCGCTGACCACTGAGCCAGCACCTTCTATTGCATCCATCCAGCAGGAGCTAGGCATACACAAATGCAATATGGAACTGGTTGAACTCAATAACAGCTCCAAATATGTACCATTAGCACCTAATGAAAATGTTATAGACACCTTCTATCAGGCAATCACCAAAGACATATATTTTTATATGGATCATACTTACAGGGGGTTATTGTAACGCTCACCTGGTTCCCACGGAGGCGCGGCGTCGAAGGCGAATAACTCTGAAGATGGACAGGAAGGGCCCCTCTATTCTGGCTTCCCTGGCTCGTTGGATACCCTCCTGTGCGTGAAAAGGGAGTATTACCAACTGTGGAACAATGCTTAAGCCTCCCACTCCCTTCCAACCCTCCACGATACCTCCTCCACGATTCCCCGTGAAGCCTCACCTTAGGGTTTGGAAGGATGAGCTCTCCATCCTGCTTCTGATGCAGGGGCGCGTTGAAACCCAGTTACTTCACTGGATTGAGGATTGATGGGAGTTCAGGTAAGCTTGACTGTTCAGGTAAGGCGCTGTAAAAGTTCTGTTCAAAAGTTCAAGCTTAATAATAATGTTCGTTGTCTAATTGCAGCAAGCGCTAATGCTTATGTCTTTTTCCCCTTAGGGGCCGGGGTTCGGAGTGCCGGAGATATGGCGCCGACCCGAAGTGAAACAGTTCTGGATGAGCGCTCAGGTAATGTCTTTGCATTCGCTCATTCAATGTCTTTGTCTTTTTTCCCCATAGGGGCCGGGGTCCGGAGATGCCAGGAAGCGGCAGGACCCGAAATGCAGTGGGAATAATCCAACAGGTAAGACTTAAAAGGAAACTGAGCTTTCCTTATTCCTTTTCTCCCTCTCACCTTTGTTCTTGTCTTTTTTCCTCTAGGCGCCAGGGCGTAGCTGAATCCGGAAGATCGCTGCTGAAGATGGAAGCGCCTTGCAAAGGTGAGTAAAATGCAGCGCTGCAGCGATCGAAACGAAATGCCTTTAAAATGATGTCTTCCTTTTCAGGGCCGTTGGAGAAATGACTCCGGGATGCAGATTTAGCAGGTAAGGGATTTTCTTCTCCTATTCTCTTCCTTTCTCCCCTTGCAGGTGTTCCAGGGTGCTGGCAGGCGTGGCTGAAGTCAGGATGCAGGAGCTAACACGGTGAGAGTCCAGCTGCTAGGTGCAGAACAACGCGAAGCATGTGTGGCTGTTCGGGTGGGGTTTAAATAGCCTTGGAAGAAGTTCCTGGTATGTATCCTTCCACCAATCAGGTATGTATCCTTCCCCGACCACACCCGGGTGGTGAAGTAGTCCTACAGGTTAAGTAGTCCCATTCAGGCCTCAAGAGGGCCTGGATGAAGCAGCAAGGTCTGCATCAGGTAAGTGTGCACCCAAGCACTTAAACACATATCCTCTTCTATGAGACTGGCGCCTAAGGTGCCAGGACTGGGGTCCGCTATGAGCCTGGCGCCTAAAGCGCCAGGACTGAGTCCAAAGGGCCCCGACTTGGGCCTGCTGAGACTTCCCTGGGGAAAATGATGTCTGCCTCTGGGGTTGCTGGGCCCGGCCTGGCTCCTTAGAGGTAGGCATCATGACAGTACCCCCCCTCAAGGCCCCTCCCAAGGTCTTTTCCTCCAGGGGTTTTGGTTTGTGCGGGAATCTTCGATGGAATCTTTGAATTAATCGTGGTGCGTGAACATAGTTACTGGGTTCCCAAGATCTTTCCTGAGGTCCATATCCTTTCCAATCAACAAGATAGAAGAGTTTCGACTTAACTATCTTGGAATCTAAAATGTCTTTCACTTCGAATTCTAATTCTCCATCAATTTGGACAGGGCCTGGGGGCTCAGACAGTCTGGTTCCAGGTTGTACTGGTTTTAGAAGAGATGCGTGAAAAACGGGATGAATCCGCATGTTGGATGGTAAATCGAGTTTAAAGGCCACTGGGTTGATAATAGCTTTGATGGGGTAAGGCCCAATGAATCTGGGATTAAAAGTTCGCTGACCCTTGAGGGGTAGATGTTTAGTTGCTAGCCATACCTGATCTCCTACTTGGTAAGGAGGAGTTTTACTTCGGTGCAAATCAGCGTTTTCTTTATACTTTTTCTTGGCTTGCTGTAAGTGGGTTGTAGCTTCTTTGAAGGCTTGGGTTATTGTGGAATGTAGGTGATTTACTGCAGGCATCTCCAGGGTCAGATGTGGATCTAGGTCAGAGGTCCGAGGATGGTGACCATACAGGGTATAAAAAGGAGTCCGTCCGGTTCCAGAATGCACTGAATTGTTGTATGCATATTCTGCAATCCAAAGGATGTCCTTCCAATTCAACTCGGATTGGTGTAACATGCACCGCAGATATTGCTCGAGAGTCTGATTGGTTCTCTCGGTTTGTCCGTCGGTCTGGGGGTGGTGGCTGGTGGATAACCGCACGTCTATTTGTGCTAGTTGGCAACATTTCTTCCAAAAGTGGGAGATAAATTGACTTCCACGGTCAGAGACTAATATGGAAGGGAAACCATGTAACCGCACTATATTTTCCATAAATTCCTTGGCCAAGGTGGAAGCTGACGGCAATCCTTTTAAAGGGATAAAATGGGCCATTTTGGAGAATAGATCCACTATTACGAGAATCGTGTTGTAACCACCACAAGGAGGCAGGTCAGTTATAAAGTCCATTGACAAGGTGTGCCAAGGTGCTGGTGGAATGTCCAAAGGTTGAAGTAGGCCGGGTGGCCTTTTCTTTTGACTCTTATTTTGGGCACAGATTCCGCAAGACAACACAAATGACTTTATGTCTTTTCTCCAAGAAGGCCACCAGAAATGGCGTTTGATCTTTTCTTCTGTTTTCGCGATACCGGGGTGTCCTTCCATTAATGATTCATGATGACGGGTAATGACAAGTTCCTGCAATTCTTTACTTGGCAGAAATAACCGCTCTTGGAAGTAGGGTAAATCATCCTTAACGGTGTAGTGAGGACCCTTTTGACTCCATTCCAGTAAGGCAGAAGAGTCAAAAAGCTGTTTTACTTGAGCTTGGATGTCCTCAATGGTTTGCAATGAAGTCAAGCCCAGAATTCGTTGTTCCGGTATGATTGGCACAGGTTCTAAACTCGAATTGGGTTCTTCCATGCCTATCCGGGATAAGGCATCTGCCTTACCATTCTTGCAGCCAGGGCGATAGGTAATTACAAAATCAAATTCCGCAAAGAATAAAGCCCATCCGAGTTGTCGCGAAGATTGAGCTTTGGCCGTCTTTAAATACTGCAAATTTCTGTGGTCCGTAATTACGGTGATGGTGTGTCTTGCACCGAGAAGATAGTGACGCCAAGCCTTGAAAGCTGATTTAATAGCCAGTAGTTCTTTGTCGGTAATTGCGTAATTGAGTTCAGGTGGACATAATTTTCTGGACCAAAAGGCTACAGGGTGTAGTTGGTTAGTTTCTGGGTCTCTTTGCGACAGGACAGCTCCCATGGCCAAACTGGATGCATCGGTTTCCACGATGTAAGGGAGATCTGGGCGCGGGTGCTTCAATACAGGTGCAGATGTGAATTTGGTTTTCAGGTCCTGAAAGGCTTGTTCAGCCTCAAGAGTCCATTCAAAGCGTTTGTTTTTCTTTAGGAGAGCTGTGATGGCTTGAACAGTTCGAGAAAATTCCGGGATGAACCTTCGATAGAAATTGGCAAAGCCAAGCATGCTTTGCACTCCCTTCACAGAGCTAGGAGATGGGCATTTGAGAATGGCGTCCACTTTCCGCGAGTCCATTCGGATTCCTTGAGGTGTCAGGATGAATCTGAGAAACTCCACTTCTGTGGTATGAAAAACGCATTTTTCGAGCTTGGCAAATAATTTGTGCTCGCGCAATTTCTCAAGAACTGCCCTAACATGGTTTCTGTGATCAGATTCTGAGGAGGAATACACCAGGATGTCGTCAATATAAACGATGACACAAACATCGATAAGTTCCCGAAGAACATCATTCATGAAGTACTGAAAGGCGGCAGGTGCGTTGCACAAACCGAAGGGCATTACTTGATATTCGAAGAGCCCAAATTTGGTGCGGAATGCAGTCTTCCACTCGTCGCCCTCTTTTATACGTACCAGGTGGTAAGCTCCTCGGAGATCTAGCTTGGTGTACACACGAGCATCTTTTACTTGGTCGATAAGCTCAGGTATCAGGGGCAAAGGGTAACGATTCTTAATCGTTATCTGATTTAGGGCGTGGTAGTCAATACAGGCCCTAAGGTCTCCTTCCTTTTTAGGTACGAAGAACAAAGCGGAAGAGACTGGTGACTTTGATGGGCGAATGAAACCATTGGCCAGGTATTGATCCAAATACTGGCGCAAATGCAGGTTCTCAGGTTCAGTAAGAGCATAAATCCTACTACAAGGTAGTTGTGCATTGGGTACCAAGTCGATTTGGCAATCGTAAGATCGATGGGGAGGTAAGGTGTTAGCCTGCTCTTTCTGAAAAATGTCTTGGAATTCTTGGTATTCAGATGGTAGCTGTACAGGGGTGGAAGTTACAGAGGCTAGACCCATAGCTGGATTCCTTGGGTAACAGGTTGGTTCACAATCAGGAAAAGTTATCTTCTTTGCTCGCCAGTCTATTCTCGGATTATGTGTTTCTAACCAAGGGATTCCAAGAAGTACTTGAAATTGTGGGGCCTTGATCACATCAAACACGATTGCTTCCCGATGTCCGTCCTGACCCACCAGAGTGATTTCAACTGTGGAATGCGTTACAGGCCCTGAGGCTATTTCGGTTCCATCAACTGTAGTAATTACATCCTGGGCTACTTTCGGGCGGAGAGGAAGCTTAATCCTGGAAGCCAATTCACGGTCTATGTAATTTCCAATAGCTCCACTGTCTATGTATGCTTTTATAGCATGCAACTGCTGAGGCTGTTTTGGGTTCACAAGCACCATTGGCATGACAAAATGCGAGGTCAAAGAGTTTGTTTTCAAGCTCGGCAAGCGGACCCCTACGCTTGTCGGGCTAGGTCGTTTCCCGAACCAGGTGTCAATAACTCGTTATCAGTGGCTCCAACCACCTTCTTGGGTGGTTTAACTGGACAACTTTGAAGAAAGTGACCGGAAGTTCCGCAATACAGACAAAGTTGCATTTGTCGCCTTCTCTCTCGTTCCTTCTGCGTTAATGGTCCTTTAACACTGCCAATTTGCATAGGTTCGGAAACGTCAGTACTCTTGGAGTTAACGTGGGTCTTGATAGGTACTCTGGTTTCATACTTGAGCCGATCTGCTTTTCTATTTTGAAGTCTGTGATCAAGTTGAACCACTAAGTCTATGTAGTCTGCGCAGGCCTGGGGTGGATCTACTATCTGAGCTATAACATCTTTAAGCTCTCCGCGCAGGCCTCGATGAAACAATATGATCCTTTTATTTTCAGGCCATCCGGTTTCCACAGCTAGTCTATTAAAGGTGGCGATATAGGACAAAAGATCCTGATTACCTTGTCGTAAGGATAGCAGTTCGTTGTCAAGGGCCTGTCCCTGCGAGTGTCGAGCGAACAATCTTTCCATGCTGGCCTGGAAGCCCTGGAAATCCCGGAGAATGGGATCATCCTGATTTACCAATGGAATAGACCAATCGGCAGCACAGCCACTGAGGTAAGATAGTACAAAGGCTACTTTGGTCTGGTCGTTGGGGAAGGCCCCGGGCCTGCATAAAAAGTGTAAACGGCATTGGTTCATAAAAACGGCATATTTCTTGGGATCCCCCGCAAAACGTTCCGGCGGGGCCAAAGGCATGTGTCCAGGTAGATTGATTTGTACCGGGTTATTGGAACCCATTGTTGTAGAAATATCTCCGGAAACAGGTAAAGGAGTGTGCTCTGCCTGGCCCTGCAATAACCTTTTGGCCAGATCATCAGTTCTTTCCTTGGCTAGGATTAGTTCCCTTCTGAGAGCATTAGTCTCCTGGCGGGCTGAGTGCACTTCTGCCCGTAATTCCCCTAAAAGATGGGCCAGCTGATCTGTCTCGGAAGTCTCCATAGCGCCCAGGTGGGAAATTGTGGTAAGGCTTCGCGTTCTGTAACGCTCACCTGGTTCCCACAGAGGCGCGGCGTCGAAGGCGCAGAACTCTGAAGATGGACAGGAAGGGCCCCTCTATTCTGGCTTCCCTGGCTCGTTGGATACCCTCCTGTGCGTGAAAAGGGAGTATTACCAACTGTGGAACAATGCTCAAGCCTCCCACTCCCTTCCAACCCTCCACGATACCTCCTCCACGATTCCCCGTGAAGCCTCACCTTAGGGTTTGGAAGGATGAGCTCTCCATCCTGCTTCTGATGCAGGGGCGCGTTGAAACCCAGTTACTTCACTGGATTGAGGATTGATGGGAGTTCAGGTAAGCTTGACTGTTCAGGTAAGGCGCTGTAAAAGTTATGTTCAAAAGTTCAAGCTTAATAATAATGTTCGTTGTCTAATTGCAGCAAGCACTAATGCTTATGTCTTTTTCCCCTTAGGGGCCGGGGTTCGGAGTGCCGGAGATATGGCGCCGACCCGAAGTGAAACAGTTCTGGATGAGCGCTCAGGTAATGTCTTTGCATTCGCTCATTCAATGTCTTTGTCTTTTTTCCCCATAGGGGCCGGGGTCCGGAGATGCCAGGAAGCGGCAGGACCCGAAATGCAGTGGGAATAATCCAACAGGTAAGACTTAAAAGGAAACTGAGCTTTCCTTATTCCTTTTCTCCCTCTCACCTTTGTTCTTGTCTTTTTTCCTCTAGGCGCCGGGGCGTAGCTGAATCCAGAAGATCGCTGCTGAAGATGGAAGCGCCTTGCAAAGGTGAGTAAAATGCAGCGCTGCAGCGACCGAAACGAAATGCCTTTAAAATGATGTCTTCCTTTTCAGGGCTGTTGGAGAAATGACTACGGGATGCAGATTTAGCAGGTAAGGGCTTTTCTTCTCCTATTCTCTTCCTTTCTCCCCTTGCAGGTGTTCCAGGGTGCTGGCAGGCGTGGCTGAAGTCAGGATGCAGGAGCTAACACGGTGAGCGTCCAGCTGCTAGGTGCAGAACAACGCGAAGCATGTGTGGCTGTTCGGGTGGGGTTTAAATAGCCTTGGAAGAAGTTCCTGGTATGTATCCTTCCACCAATCAGGTATGTATCCTTCCCCGACCACACCCGGGTGGTGAAGTAGTCCTACAGGTTAAGTAGTCCCATTCAGGCCTCAAGAGGGCCTGGATGAAGCAGCAAGGTCTGCATCAGGTAAGTGTGCACCCAAGCACTTAAACACATATCCTCTTCTATGAGCCTGGCGCCTAAGGCGCCAGGACTGGGGTCCACTATGAGCCTGGCGCCTAAGGCGCCAGGACTGAGTCCAAAGGGCCCCGACTTGGGCCCGCTGAGACTTCCCTGGGGAAAATGATGTCTGCCTCTGGGGTTGCTGGGCCCGGCCTGGCTCCTTAGAGGTAGGCATCATGACAGTTTTCCAGCCTCAAATCTAATTTAAGCAAGTCTAAACAATTGGCACTTACACAGTTAGCTAGAGACAGGAGCATTGTGATAAAAGAAGCAGATAAGGGGGGCAATAGTCATATTGAACACCTCTGATTATTTACACATGGGCAATTTACACCTTAGTACCCCTGGATGCTATCAGAAACTTAAGGGTACCCCCACCATGTATACAGTCCTTGAACTGAACACTCTAATATCCTACTGGTATTCCCAGGGTTTACTATCCGGGGAGGAAAGGGTTTCTTAGTTGGACCTCACCCTATTATTCCAACAATCTATTTTATGCCTAATACACATATGGACTTTTGCAAATTACCCCAGGTTCGCAGTATTATGAGTGGGATTGGTTGGGGCCACAGAGGTGCTGGAGCAATATATTGACACTGCCATTAAAGATCTGGTCCCCCTGTTACCTGCCTATTTGAAGGCTACCACACATACCTTGACAATCCTCCAATCCCTCAACCTGGCAACCAAGTTATAAACTGGCAAGTTTGGGTGTTAAAGCACTTTATACATCCATCAGACATGGCTTGGCACTTGACACAATTGACTTCACTTTTCGTCACCATTCAGCCACCTACCAACAACATGTTAATATGATCAAAGCTTTCTTAACTTTCACTCTTAATCATAATCAGTTTCTGTTCAATGGGCAATACTACCTGCAAACACAGGGAGTTGTCATGGGGGCAAAATATGCGTCACTGGGCAATTTGTTTATGGCCTTTTTTGAACACTCGTACATCTATGGTGACCATGAATTCCAATCAGAAATCGTTATATGGAAGAGGTATATAGATGATGTGATTATAATTTGGAACGGGACATCAGCACGTTTTGAAGACTTCACACATTATTTGAATGATAATCAATTTGCAATAGAGTTTTCTCGTAATGTCAACAGCACCTCTCTCGAATTCTTGGATCTAAAGATTGAAATACATAACAACACTCTACTTACACAAACTTTTTGGAAGGCAACATCGGTGAATGCAAAATGACAAGCTACCAGTTGCCATAGGAAATCATTAATCTCCAATATCCGGGTAGGGGAATTATTCAGAGCAAAAATGAATTGCAGCACCCCTCCTGCATATAACCAGGAATGTGAACTTATCAAGAGAAGGTTCAAAGAACGAGGGTATACATCCCAATGTATCAACAAAGGGTTGCACAAAACCAACTCTTGCACAAGAGAAACTCTCTTGGATACCTCAATTCAGAAAAAAGTTAAGACAACGGATGAGATTATGTTTATCACCAAATATGTGCAAGACAGTGGACTACTATATCAATTATTAAATAAGCACTGGCACTTGCTTTAGATAGACAAATGTGGATTCTGTAATTTCTGTCAGTATGCAATGTCACCAGTTAGGGACTTTGCCACTAAGGATTGTCCTTTAAGATTCGTGATCAAATCAATTGCAGGTCCAAGTACATTGTTTATGCTATTCTATGTGTGTGTAAACAGGTATACGTTGGAAGCACCATACGGGAACTGCGAGTACGGATATAGGAACATTTGAACAACCTCAAAGGACAAGACCCAAAGTTGCCACTCGCCATACATTGGCAAATGACACATCAAATGGACGATATCAATGATATTCGGTTGGACTACAACAGGCACGGCAGCATGCTAGAGGAGGAGATCGACAGCTTTTTCTACGGCAGCTGGAGGCTTGCATGATTTGCAGATTCAGATGTACCACATTTGGTTAAAACCAGGACCATGAACTGAATGTATTTCTTTAATACCAGACACAATCAGATTTCAGATACACTGCCTCTACTTTGCAGTGACACCTCTATCGTCTTAATGTTGTGGTAAATTCACTTTCAGGAATTAGAGGATTCCAATAGACAGCATAATTATGGGCATGTTAGATTTTCCTTTAAAACATTTTAATTATAAAACCAGCAGGTTGTTAGGTTCATCCCCCTAGCAGTATCATATACAGACACTGGCCAATGAACTGTTGGCAGTAATAATGTTTCAGTGCGCACAATTCACAAATTAGGCACAAACTACTATTCAGTCCCGTTATGTATCCTGGGACCAAGAACAGACACTTTCTGGCTAAATGCATAGATAGATAAGAGCACAGACTTATCAAAAGTAGGATGGAATTTCCCTTTTATATTTATTTTGCAAGAATTCACAGGGTGTCTTCAAGACATTTTCCAATATAATATACTGCATTCATGTAAGCAGCATGGCACACAAAATCAATAGGAGACTATGGGATGATAGAGTGGCAGCACAAGTTATTCTCTGGGTTGACAGGCTAGATGCGAGTTGATACCGACACACTCATGTGATGACATAAACGCGCCTACGCGATGACGCGAACGCGATCACGTGAACGTGAGAATGCGCTCAGGTGACATTAAAGCCAGTTGCGGAAATGCCAAAGAGTGCATAACGGCGGCATATTTGACTTTAAGAACTATGCGTAGCGTCCAACATGCATATTGGCATTTAAGCCAGGGAATCAACACATACTGAGTAAGTTCTGGGCATAATTTATTCTTTAAGCATTTATTACTTCCTGTCGGACGGAAATGACCCAAACTGTATGATCCTAATTTCAAGTCTTACAAATTTCACAGAGGGCAATCTATTGTGAATTGTACAGATGTGGATGACAAGAGAAGGGTGACACCACGATTGCTATGACATCTGAGTTGACTTTTGCAGCAACTTAAGAGCTCAGGGTAAATATGAATTGTATTAGCTTCACAAACAATTGAGAACTGCATCTAATTGGCCTTAGTATCTCATTTCATGGCACTATTTGTTCCCGATAAATTCTGGGGAAGCACCAGGGCTCCAGAGAGGATTGAATACCTCTTGCGTGCATCTGGTGTTCATGTTGTATGTGAACACACTATGGTCGAGCACATTTGATTTAGGCAGGAATACCTAGGTGGAACACAGCGCATACTAGTTAAGCTACATATGATCTTGGTTAGTATATTATCACATTAGCCCTGGCAGGCATGTGGTTTGGGGATAAAAGGGAACCACATTGCACGGATTAGGGATTGCACGCTTAGAGGTGGAAGGTTAACATAGCATGCACATACAGAAACTGCTTTTGGGATGGCAACCACTGGTTTTTGGTGACAGGTGCCTGCAGTGGCTTGAGCACACTTGTGTGACACTGCACTGTAGCACAGGACTCACCCAGTATTTAAACAAGTCAAAATAACAATACAATGTACTGACGTTGTTCTCTTTTCCTTTTCTCCCCCCTTGACTCACGTATTATGTTTTCTGATATATGCATTGAATTGCAAATTGAAAATTGAAATGCGCAATGGGGGAAAATACATTGGAAATGACTGCTTATTTGGTGTTGACCATTGCCTTGACATTAATTAATTCTTTCTAACGTATTTCCAACAATTTCAAAACATTTCTATTATGCATGCTAAATATGTGGCTCCCTCATATCTGCTCCTTCTGCCCTCCCTCCTCCCCCCCTCTTCATAATGTTTCCCATCAACAATGATAATAGGATTTCCTATTTTCTTAACATTAGGGGCATTGCAATTTTTGTTATTCAGAAACTGAACATATTTCTTGTGTTAAATAGGCCCAGCCTTGAAAAGGACCCAAATGGGTCGAAACACGTGTTGGCTTCTGAATTGGCTTTCACAAGGGCAACAAAATAGACCCTTATATGTGTAATTGGTCTCTAAATGGGCAACTAATAAACCCATATGTTTTCAATTAAATAAGTCACCCAACAGGGGTATCCAATTTCTATTGTTGGTTTGTTCATTCACATTTGGAATAAGTGACAGTGCACACTCCCTACCAAACATCTCCTGTTGTCAATTTTCTGCAGGATGGGATTAACCATTCTTTGTTATTCCACAGAACCCATTACCTGGTAAATCCCACTCAATATTCAGTCACATTTGGTAGTTATCCCCAAATTTTTTTGTGCTAGAATAGGCGTCTGTGCTTTTTTTTCGGTTGCAGCTAGTACTCTCTGGAACAGCCTAACACATGCTCTTAGATGTACAGAAAACCATTTGGTCTTCAGAATTCTTCCTAAAAACCTACTCTTCTAGCTTTGCTTTGCTGTGCCTTCCTCATGCCAAGATGCCATTTGGGGAACGTGTGTGTTACAAGTGACCCTAACATAAAATAATATAACAAAGGTCCAATCATTCACCATTCCTTAAATGGACACACGATTTTGCCGCAGCAATTCACTACATGCGACTCCCAAGGCCTGATTTACACAATTAAATGTCCCTGTGGGAAATATTATGCAGGCAAAACTATCTGCAAATTGAAAATCAGATTAAACGAACAACGTTCCACCAACAGATTAAAGAAATGCAACTCCCCTTTGTCTTGACATTATGTAACCAATAATGCAGTGGTCTTCAAACTGTTTTGACCTTGGCCCCTCCTGAGCAAAATGTGGGCAGGCGGGGCCACCCAAAAAGTGCCACATGGGCAGTAAGTCCAAATAGCTATGAACTATTGTGCGCTGTCATTACATCAAACTCCCAGTATAGTCCCTGGGCTAGCACACCTGCTCCCATCACAGTCTCTGGGCACCCTTATTCCACTCCTAGCCCAGTCCCTGGGCTCTCCCCACCCTGCTCCCCTCCACTATTCCATGGCTCCCCCATCCTGCTCCCACCACAGTCCCTGAACTCCCTCCTACCCCACTCCCGGCACAGTCCTAGGGTCAGTAGCGGGTGGTGAATTTTTTAAGGGGAGGGGCAGAAATATTTCCCCCAGATATACCATAGCGACTGAGCATAGCGAGGAAGCCTGAACCAATCGAAGGGGTTTCTGATGGTTATCATCTGGGACAATTTTTTTAATAATGGATTAAAATGTTGCATTTTAGAGCACACTTTAAAAGGAATTGGGTAAAATGCCAAACCGTTTGCAATTGGCACCTCGGGGGGCGGGGGGGCTGGGGGGTTAGGGGGCAGGGGACAGGTATGGTATTTCTTACTGGACATCTATGAAAGATGTCCAGTAAAAAGATTCCATCCCTGTCCCCTGGGCTCCAAAGCTCCTCGGAAGGATTGCCCATTTGACAAGTGGGTAGGGGGATTGTGCAACAAAGGCATTTTTAAATTGATGATTCTATACCTCAGAGAGAAACTGGGACTGGATTGATTTTGTAAAGGACCAACTAGGAGCCACAGAAGTGGAGGCATTGAAGATAAAATACTGTGCAATCTAGTCCAGTGCTATTGAGGTACAGCTCTACGGTGGATGGGTGATGGCTGTTTTACAGAAGCAGACACTCCTTGAGCTGGGGGCACCATGGATGGGCAGTTACTCTGAGGATCAACGCCTGGAGGAAGATTGAGTCCATGTGATGTGTTGGTTCAGGAGTTTGAAATTAAATCAAGGGTTTGCATGTGGATTTTCGATTTCTGATGCATGCTCTATTGGGCATGTCAGTGCCTTGTCCGCCCCTTGTGGATTGCATCATGTAAACGACTCCACAGTAGGTCAGTAAGTCTTGCAGAGCGCTGGTGTGTCCAAGTGAACAAATAGTCGTGAATGTTATGCCAATTTGCACCTGGTTTGCTGCACTTTTCTTTTTTCTAAATATTGAGATGGCTGAGAAACACTCTCAGAAATACCAGAGTCTTTAGATTTTGAGGAAGAGGTGAGTTAAGCTCTGGGCCCGGTTGCTAACTGATTAAGGCAGCAGGGAGGGGCCTCATTGTTAGCTTATAGACAAAGGTAATGTGTAAGAAAGCTTAATCATATTTCACTTTGCATGAAGTGCTGTGACAGTCCCCTTGGCTCAATACGTTAGTTTGACTGAGGGCCAAGTGAATATTCCATGTGCTGCATGGAGTTTGGGTGTAACATAAATCCCCATGTTTGGGGTGTGGCTTGTGAAGTTGAGCTGGGTGTTATCAGACAGCCCTTTAAGATGAGTAGCAATACCCTGGAGATGGATGGGGATGCAGATTCTATTCATACATCAATAATCAAGATGACACAAATAGCTTAGCAAAGTTTGTCTCTTTTAATGTCAAGTATCTAAAACAGGGAGTACAACGAGCATCAGCAATCGCTCGATACTCTGACTCTACTTACTTTATAAAAAACTTGGGCTTTTGTATCCAAAATTGGTCATCACTGACATTTTGACCTGCGTCATTACCAATGCCATCCTACGTAGAAAACTACAAAAACCTAACAGGAGATTGTATTGGTTCTAAGTGAATAACTAAGCATAGGTTCCATATCTGTATAGGGTAACGGAAAGAGGTAATTGGAGAGTTAACATCAGGTGGGGCAACTAAGCGCTCCCTTCAAAATGGCCACTATGAATGTCACTAAATGTGCAATGTCCCATTAGCTACACAAGCCATAGGACCCCCAACTACGTGGTCCCCTACAACTGGTTGGCTTCTAACTCCTGTCAGTACTTTTCCACCTACTTTACCAGCACACAGACTGATCAATCCAGATGCGTGTGAGCTCGTTATAGCAACAGCTTCCCACCAATTAGCATATCATCCATCATCACCTCAATGGTGTCATGAACCGCAGAGCGCGCCCCTTTTGGGCTTCCTGGTCCCTGTCTCAACGGGGCTTGCACTCCCTAATACTCCCAACATAGCCGTCCAGTGTGAAAACCTCTTCTCGCTCCACGCACTGGATGTAGCCTATTCTATTTATAGACCACGCCTTCCGCGGTTCTGCGCGTCTCAATGCTTTCGCAAGTGGCTATCAGACGTGTGTACCGTAGCTCGCGGCTTTGTTTACTTGTCTTTCTTCTCCTACCTTTTTCTTGCCCCTTTCCTTCCAACCTATTTCCTGGACTCCTGTGCAAGTCGATTTCATCCTAGATTCCTGGATTCCGGATTCCACGGTCCCGGAACTGAACGCAACCTGGAGTCGGAGGAGACTCGAGCAGCCTTAGTAAAAGCCAGGTCCGTCCGCAAGAAGGCAGCGATCAAGGATCCCAGCAAGGAACGGATCCAGGTAAGAAGGGGGGAACTCCTTGACAGTTTGAGACGCCACCCAACCGATCTTGATAACGTCATGGAAGCCGCCGTTGGACTTGATGCGGCGTATGCAGGAACTATCAACCGAGGTCCAAAACCTAAAGGCAGAAAACGCCACACTTAAGCAATTGGTTCTATCCAGGGATTCTGCCACTAAAGAAGGGGTCCTGTTGGGTGGCATTGTTGACAAGTATGACGGTTCGACAAAAACCCTTCGCGGATTTTTGGATTCGTGCTTAGTCCATTTTACGTTCAAGCCCTATTACTTTTCTACTCCCAGGGCTAAGGTAGGATTCATAATATCCCATCTATCCGGCAATGCCTTGACCTGGGCTACGCCATTCATTAACTCTGGCGATGCCCGCCTAGATGATTATGATGGCTTCATACAGGCACTTAAAGACATGTTTGACCATCCTGAACAGGTCTATACTGCCCAGGAACGTTTGTTAGACTTTCAACAAGGTACCCAGGATATGTTCACTTATGTGACTCGATTTAAACAATTGGCCAAGGAAGCCGATTTGTCCTCTGAGGCGAGTTTTACCCTGTTCAGGAGAGGACTAAATGATGAGATAAAGGACGAGTTGGCCAGAGTGGCTCGACCAAACTCATTCCAGGTTCTAAGAGACTTTGCCATGCAAATAGACTTCCGCATTCAGGAAAGGAAGGCCGAAAAGAAGAAGTCTAAGGGGAATCCGACCAAGATGTCCTTTGAGAGCACAGTCAGAACAGATACAAACCCGAGTTCGCTCTCAGAACCGGAACCTATGCAGATTGGAGCCTTCCGTGGAGCCATATCCCTGCAAGAAAGGTTGAGAAGGATCCATACAGGCTTGTGTATGTACTGTGCTTCGGACAAACATTTGGTTAGGGAATGTCCACTAGAACCTCCTCAGCGTTTGGGAAACGCCAGCTCCCGATCCTAGATGGAGCAGAGCTTCGGGAGAGAGATGTTTGCTCCACATCAATTCCATCCTTGAACTTTCCTGGACAAACAAAAACTGGTCATTCTCCAGGCATTTCTATCACCCTCCAAGAGCAAGACCTATCCCATTTTGGCCTTGGTAGACTGTGGGGCCATGGGGATCTTCATCGATCAAGATTGGGTTGCCAGTCACCAGATTCCTTGCGAGACACAAAGTACCATGCAGCCGGTGGAGGCCACCGATGGAAGACCTCTCAGTTCAGGGCCCATAAGCCTGCAGACCAAGGAGATTCAGCTCTCAATAAATCACCATCAAGAGCTGATTAGGTTCGACATCATCAAGTCAGCCCATTATCCCATGGTATTGGGTATGCCCTGGCTACAAAAACATAATCCGTATATAAATTGGACAGCGGGATCATTGTTCCTAGGCTCTGAATTTTGTATGTCAAACTGCCTGTTCCTGGAACCCTTGTCAACATCTCAAAGGGAACCACCTAGAGATCAACAGACACCGCTCATGGTGTCTAATATCATACAAGTTCCTGAGGCCTATCAAGGATATGCTGATGTGTTTTCAACTGCCATTGTCCAGGCCTTACCCCCACACAGACCTGAAGACTGCGCAATAGATACAGAACCCTCAGCAGTGATTCCCTTCGGCAGGATGTTCATCCTTTCCGAACCCGAGAAAAAGGCTCTCAGAGAATACCTGGATACCAACCTTGAAAATGGCACCATAAGGCCTTCAAAATCTCCAGCTGGTGCTTCGCTATTCTTTGTTCCCAAGAAGGATACCAAAGAACTCAGACCCTATCTCGATTATCGCGGCCTAAATCAGTGCACCCTCAAAGACCGGTATCCACTACCCTTGATTTCAGACATCCTGGAAGCCGTGAGAGGCGCGGTATTATTCACCAAGTTGGACCTCCGGGGTGCCTATCATCTGATTTGTGTCCGAGAAGGGGACGAATGGAAAACCGCCTTCAGAACACCCTTTGGCCATTATGAATATCTAGTCATAACATTTGGACTAGCTAACGCCCCGGCGATATTCCAACGTTTTATGGATAGAGTGTTCTCGGACATGTTGTTTCTTTTTGTCATTGTATATCTGGACGACATATTGATCTTTTCCTGGTCCCTGTCTCAACGGGGCTTGCACTCCCTAATACTCCCAACATGGCCGTCCAGCGTGAAAACCTCTTCTCGCTCCACACGCTGGTTGTAGCCTATTCTATTTATAGACCACGCCTTCCGCTGCTCCGCGCGTCTCAATGCTATCGCAAGTGGCTATCAGACGTGTGTACCGTAGCTCGCGGCTTTGTTTGCTTGTCTTCATTCTCCTACCTTTTTCTTGACCCTTTCCTTCCTACCTATTTCCTGGACTCCTGCGCAAGTCGGTTTCATCCTAGATTCCTGGATTCCTGGATTCCACGGTCCCTGAATTGAACGCAACCTGGAGTCGGAGGATACTCGAGCAGCCTTAGTAAAAGCCAGGTCCGTCCGCAAGAAGGCAGCGATCAAGGATCCCAGCAGGGAACGGATCCAGATGAGAAGGGGGGAACTCCTTGACAAATGGTCCAGTGTCAATTAGTGCTTTGAAGTTGGCCTGTTCTCTGAGAATTTTTGAGGAGTATGGGCACCAGCCGGCCTCCGTGCGTAGGTGTGATCATCTTGTTCGTCCACTTCCTTCTATCTCGTGACTGGACACCATGAAATTGAGCCTTTTTGTGTATTTGATTTTTCTCTTCAATAGTCCTCTGACAACTTTTGTTTTGCTTGACCTCTCTGAATAGGAGCTTCTGTTCTTTCACGTTAATTGTATCCAATGTCAGCCAATTCCAGTTTGATAAGACCTTGGCTTTCTTGGCTCAGTGAACTCCTTAGCTGAACTTTTATTCTGTTTAATTCAATTGCTTTTCTTAAAGGTGACACTAAAATGAGGCATTCTTGCTTTGTTCAGTACTGCTTATATGCGTAGGTGAAACATCCATCCTTTACTTGTCCATATCTTTCTATAGAGGTATATATGTGTATATATATATATATATATATATATATATATATATATATATATATATATATATATAATTTGGCGCTTGCCACAGTCTAATCTATTTAAAAGCATGTGGCTAGCTTCATGATTAATTTACTGCTTGCGTTTCATTGCATCTGTACACGTTTAAACTAACCAAATATCTTCATCAGGTCATCAGGTTTGTAGCATAGGTTTCTTCATCTTGATCCCAAGATGTCACTCATCCTTGGTACTTCTTTGTGTTTTATAAATCGACTGCCTTTCTGATCTGGGTATCTTTCTATATGTGTGTCGATTCAACTTTGTATGACCTCACCATTCATCTTTGCCATTTAGTTACTCTGCTTCTTCAGGAATCTCGTTCAAATGGCCATCATATTGTGTTGTATGCTCTTCTCTTTGCTGGTTTAACGGTTCCGTATACGTCACATACTTTGGTTCATTCTTTTCAGGTAATGTGGCGGGGCAGTTGGAGTGGGGGTACTTGGCTCCTCCTCTACAAAGTAATGTTTGCTAGCCCAAGCATTGATTAACCCGATAAAAGTGAGGGCTTTGGTGATGGTTCAGCGATATTACTGCCAACGTCCATCCCTGAACGTGGGGCTTAATACCAAGTGTTCCTTTGTTAAAGAAAATGATGCTCCCTTTGATAGCTGGAGCACCTAATGGTGTACCAATTCATCAAATTTATCATCGGACCATTTCAACATGGCTACTGTGGATAAGTGAGAGGGTTCAGGAGTAAGTCTTCTGTCTCTATCCTTGGTGGATTCAGGATGGAGAAGGGGGCAGTGTGTCCAAAGGCTGGTTCAGGAATGCAGGTAAAGTGATGAAGTCAGAGGTGTCTGTGCAAGCAGGGCCAAGAGGCCAGAGCCTGGCACGCAAAGGAGTAGCATGCAACTGTCCTGCAACAGGGTCCTTTACCAATGGACTCAGCACATAGCTGTGGATGCTCATTGGCTGGCACACCTAAAACAGCTGCTAAAGCTAGTTATAACACATTTTGAATCTTGGTGGTGCAGTGGTCTGGAAGAAAGAAGTGACTCACTGTTGTAGTGCTAAAGAGATGGCTTGCTTATACAATATTGTTTAAAGCTGTAAATGAGCTATTGGTGTGTGGTTTGCGATATCTGATTTGCAACTGCATTTTATTATTTTCTAACGGGGATGGACGTTACACTCAGTGCAAAATGGTGCAGTGCTGAATGGCTTACTGAAGTCGTGGCTTCTATTTAGTAAGGGGTGAAATCTATGTAGACTTCAACACAATAGGTGAGCTCCTCTACATCCTAGACTAAAAGAATTTTAATAAAAATATTTTCCTTTTTTGTTTTTTAGAATGTGGGTGCGGGCCCCCCTGGACATGAGGCCGCGGCCCCCCAGAGTATCGCAACTCACAGTTTGAATACTGCTTCCAAAATGTGTCACACATGCAAGTGTGTGTGCTAGAGGTAGTGGCTAAAGCTAGAAGATGGGGAGACTATGAAAACCATTTGTCTCAATCTGAGGAATTTTGGATTGATTTCTTGGACGCCTCAATTCCCATGGGTCTGAATGATCATCATGAACTGCAACATTTCCTATAAATGAGGTCACTTGCACTCACAAGGGTATGGACTTGAATTGCATTATTTTGTTGGCAACTGCCCTGAAGGATCCTACGATTTCCTCACTGAAATCCTGCCTAAAGTCTCCTCCCAGGTGGCCAGGGAAAGGCAGATGCTTCCTGATCCTCACCTTGGGAGTAGTGTACTGCTGAAGGATCACCTGGGAGGAGACATGACTCAGGGTGGTGAGGAGATCCCATAGGATGAGACACAGTAGTTGTCCTCTGAAATAATGTGCCTTATTAGATTGCTAAAACAGCTTAAGGCATATTGCCATTATGATGTCTCTGACCCACATATAAGATCTGTGACCCAGGGTACAGGTTTTGTTAAATCTGTGCAAGCCTTATTAAAAGAGAAATCTTTAATGGTATCTCAAGTCAAACATCCTCCTTACTCCCAAAGTTATAATGTAAAAGGATCTAGAGAAAATATCTTGAACCTAAAATCTTCCTCTGTAACAACTAATTCTAGCAGTCCATCATTTAATAATTTTAAGGGAACAAAATGTATCCTTAAGATTAGCTTGAATGTTACTAACGCTAATTCTGTTGAAGTGAACCACATGGCCAATAATCCCATGAGTACTGGGATGAGGAAAAGGGCTGAAGAGGCAGGTAGTTGCAGCTGTCAGGCAATTAAGCCTAACAGCCGTTGCAGCAGTCAGGCAATTGAGCCTAGGAGGCATAAAAGGCCCCCACAGGTGTAGGCAATTGGAAGGAGAGGAAGGGGCTGGAACTGTGACTGGAATGCAAACCGTAGCAGTAGTAGCAGAAGGAAGAAGGCCGGAGGCTGGCAAACCAAGCAGAACTGGGAGAACACGATGGACGCCGGAACGTGGAAACAGCAGATTTGACCTGTGTGTTCTGAGAGGGTCCTATACCCTCAAACTTTGAAGTGCAGGGGATGCGTAGCAGAAGGTATGCAGGAGAGCTGTCTTTCCCCTTGTGAGCCTGATTGCTGTGGTTGCCACCTACTGAAAGTGTTGGGCACTGAGGCGAGGAGCAGTTACGAAGCTGTGGGTCTCAGGAGCAATAGGAGCTCCAGAAATGTGTGGCCGAATCAGAGATAGCTTCACGGAGGAAGGGTATGGGTCATTAAGCAGCCAGAAGCAGCAGAATTCATGGTGGAGGTCGTAGAAACAGTGTGGCCTGCAGAGCAAGTGTTGAAGAAGCTGGGGAGTGAAGCTCAGTGTTCTAATACCTTGCATGAGTATTTCTGGCAACAGTATCCTGTTGCCTGTTCACTCACGTATGAGCAAAGCGAGTAGAAGTTGTTCATTGAACTTGTATTACTTGAATATCGTAGCACACACATGTAAATGGTAAATCTTTTTACTCGCATAGAAAGGAAATACTGCTTACATCCATTGTTCACTATTATAGAACTGTTACTTACTGAAAGAGTGGTCACATGTCACCAATTAAGGAAGGTCAGCGTTAGGTAGATCATTTCCCAATACGTAACCTTGCTGAATCCATTGTTGAAACCTTTAACTTGTGAATATAACTTCAAGAAGTGGTTGCATGTGCCTAGTTGTGATTCCCAAAGGAGGGCTGAACTTTATCCTTCACTTTATATGGGAATGCAATAAAATACAGAACTTTAGAATCTGTAAACTATGAATATAACATCAAGAGGTGGTCGTGTGTGCCTAATTGTGATTTCTGAAGGCAGACTGCATTCTAGTCTTCACTTAACAAGGCATACCTTTCACAAATAAGAAGGTAAAGTGTATATCTTTCTGGATCAGAGAACAGACATTGCCAAAGCCAAGAGTCTCCCCATATTAACATCAATAACAGCCTTTCTTGAAATTGAAAAGCAATCTATCTGTACTGTGAAGTTACTAACAATTAATCGGCTTAAGATACACGTGTGTAAGCATTACCTGAAGCTAAGAGAGTGGCACCAAGGCTTCTGAGAAATTCTGAAAAACTGACTGCTTGTAAAGACTATTTTGAAGTAGACACAACCTGTAATGCCAAAAACTGTGTAAGACAGACCGAAGTGAGCCTTAAAGGCAAACCCAGGGTATTATTGTGGCAGACAGAAAAAATAGGCAAAGAAGCTGCCCCTTTGGACAGGAGATATTGAGAGGAAGAGTGCCTTGCCTATCAGAGGGTGTTGAAGTACTTTTAAAGCATATCTTGTTGAAGTCTGTTTACGTGTCCAAATCATTGAAACTTTGGTAGTAGTCCAAAGTACTGAAGCAGTGGTGGTATATCCAGTTGTCAGTGAATGCAACACTGCAGTAGCCGAACTAAGGTGGAGTTCTGTGAGACTGTTCTCATGGTCAATCAAGTAGAGGTGTGCTTGTTGAAGTGGAAACAGTAGAACTGAGAATTCATCCTGACAAATATTCCATTGTGAATGCTAAAGACTGTAACTAAATAATTCCTAACTGTTGACCAAGAACTGTATATTATTAACAGCATGGATGTTGCATTTTCTTTCAACTGTGGCAAATCTTCTTTAGCAGGTGACAAAGCATTGTGGACAAGATTACCATTGGAGCTATTGTTCTGAAAGTAGAAATTGGATTTTTCACCCGGAGGAAGAGATTTGTTGTCAGTGGAAATTTGGTTAATGAACTGTATGTAACTTTGACCCTGAAACATCAAAAACTAATTCAAGACATTTCTTTCTTTGGTTGAACACTTGCAGAATTGACTTTGAATCCTGGAGAAGGGAAATTGCCCAGGGCATTAGAAGGTCATTTAGAAACTGTGAATATTGTTCATGTCAGGTGGTATTGCCATATATATTTTCTTTGCATAGTTGTTGTTTCGTGTGAGGGCCAGTTATCCTGTGTTAGAATGTGTTCCCTTAGCTTTCGTCAGGCAGGGAATTCCACAGTAAAGTAGTGAGAGGGAGGCCTTTTTTAATATTATTTCAAGAATAAAATGGCATACTTTGATAAATCATCAAACAGTTGTCCACCTCACATTTCTGACTCCTCACACTATTCCCTAACATTCCTTCTATATGTTATGTAACAGCATTGCCTGTAAAGATCTATACATTTTCCTTTAGAAATCAGCAAACTGTAGAAAGATGAGTCATGAGTGTATCAAAACCCAGAAAATGTGTATTCAATTCAAATCAATTCATTTCTAGTTGATCAATATTTTGGAAATGACCCTACATTATACGCAACTTCAAACACACCATAATGTACATTATATTTTTTAGACCTGCCTTTCATGTGTATGTTGACTTTTCTTTTGATCATTTCCATCTTTTTTCAAAAGAAATATATATATATATACCCACAAATGGACCTACTATTTCTATTTCATATAACATTGGAACCGAATTACAGCACCACAGTGTTTTGCCGGCGATGATGTCTCTGCACTGTGCGCCATGACATCATCACACAATCACACGCACTATTGACATTTATAAACAACTGACATTTTTTGGTCAAATTAATGGGACATACGCTCACAATCAGCTCCAATACTCCCAACTGTGGGCTGCTACTTTTGAACAATAACGAGATTGTGATGGGGACACATGGATTCAGGAAGGTATTTTTCGGGTTACATCTACCTAAGCTGTAGGTTTTCTATGGATAGAATAGCGACTGTCCATTTTATATTTTACCTCTCTACAGGGAATACACAAGGAAGACCGACCTCATGTGGGGGTAAAAAAATGTATTTTTTCCATTTCTCTAAAATATTATTGAGATTATTTTTCATTTTTATCTTTAGTTGTATTTTCATTCGCATGAACCCTCTTATCTATTCTTTCAGGGGGTTTGTATCACACCTTTTGAGGAATTCAATTTGGAACAGGTACTTGCTTGAATTTAATTTAAGCTGGGGTGTAGCTGCGTGCTTTGAAATCATAAATCTAGAAACTCCAAAATGATGTACAAATGTAGACTTGCATATGTGTATTATTTTGTATCCTACTGTAGCTAAGGCATTGTTCCTTTTATTTATTTTTCTGTAACCTGGTGATGCCTCTGAAGAAAGTCAAAAGACTGAACTCCATAAAGTACATAATCATTTTCCAAGGGCTCTGTTCAACTGGAATTACTAAGCTTCTTTAAGATTTAAATGTTTGTGTTTTTATTGTTTCGGAATATAGATTATCCCAATTATGAATATGAAACCATATTTTCATAAACATTCAACATTTTTGGGAAGTTGAGAATTGGTAATCTCTTCTAAGGTTAGTAAAGCCTGAAGCTACATTGCTGATTACACATCAAGCCAGGGTGTGATATGATATGATATGGCATTTATAACGCACCTGTACACAAGTGTTTCTAGGTGCCAGAAGAAAAGGGAGGGAAGACATAGGCAGGACAAGTCAAACAATCCTACTAGGCCTTGTGTCTTTCGGATTAAACAAGTGCAACAATGAGAACTGCAGGCGGAATGAGCGGGGAAGTGTAAGGGAGAGGATAGGGGGAAGTGCGATCAAGGCAGCATGACTCAGAATAAGTGCAGCCAGGGCAAAAACAGCTCTTGGTAAGTGCAAGGAGGCATGGCAGCTGTAGGGGTTAAGGTTACTGCCCCTAAGTACATGGTAGGCCAGGAGGCAGTGCGAAGGCAGACTGGTCGTGTTGGAGCCTGGTACCCAGTGAGACTCTGAGAGAACCAAGCAACCAGTTGGCGCAGCAGACAGTTAAATTAGCAAGGGAGCAAGAGTGAGAAGGTACTCCTCTGGCAGCACTTATTGAGTCACCCGCACTTCTCCTTACTCCCTGCACCTCCCTTGGCACTTCTCCCCTCCCCTCTTCAGTAAACTTGCACAATATGAATGACACAAGGCCTAGTAAGATTGTTGTTTGTCCTCCTTCTCTTTCCCCCTCCCTGTCTTGTTGTGCCTAGAAAAAATTGTGTACAGGTGCGTTCGCTGCTTCTGGAACTTCAGGTGGTCTGGCTCAAGTTTGAGTGGGAAAGGGAAGCCGTTCCAGAGAGAGGCGTCTGCAGAGGAGAGAGATCAACCCCCCACTCTCTGCCTGGAGAAGTGTCTGACCCTCAGAAAGTTGGAGGTAGCTGAGCGAAGGGCTCTAGAAGGAAGGTATTTCAGAAGAGAGAGTTGGATGTAGTGCGGGCCCTGACCCCAGAAAGCCTTGTGGACGATGCAGAGGGTCTTGAACTTGATCCTTGCAACCACCGGGAGCCAGTGGAGATATTTCAGGGCTGGAGAGGTACGGTCGCTGGGCTTGAAGCCAGGGATAAGTCTCGCAGTCCTGTTCTGGATTTCAGGGCGTGAAGAGTAAAGGTAGGCAGATTGAGGAAGAGGCTGTTGCAGTACTCCAGGCTGGAGAGAACCAGGGCTCTGGAGACAGTGAGCTTCTGGGGGAAGGTGAGAAAAGGTAGAATACCTCTGAGGAGGCACAGCTGGAAGTGGGCCTTTTTCGCAAGATCTGTGATGTGAGGAGAGAAAGAGAGAGTGGTGTTGAAGAGGATACCAAGGTTTTTTCCTCACAGGAAGATGAGGGTAGAGGGCCCAAGGAGGGTGGCCAGCATAAGAGACAGAAAGCGGATGCAAGGGTCCCAATGAGAAGAATTTATATCTTACTGGCATTAAGGCAAAGATTGTTGGAGGTGCACCAGCTCTGAATCGCGGATAGACTGTCAGGAGTGAAGGAGGGGAGGAGGCTGAGAGGAAAGTCTGAAAGACAGCTGAGTGTCATCCGCATAACACTGAAAGTTAGAAGAGAAGGTGGAGATCAGATGGGCCAAAGGAGCCAGTGTGAGAGGATAGAGCCCTGGGGACACAACATGTGGAGAAAGAGGTGGTGGAAAGAAAGGGTCCAAATTGGACCTTAGAGGGAAAGTCAAGGAGGAAAAATGTCAGCCACGGCAGGGCCTGATCCATGATGCCCAGGTTCACATGGAGTCGGTTGATCAGAGTGGCGTGATTGGGGCATATCAGGCAAATAGGACGCAAACCTTCAGTAATATGATGAAAGAGAAGCATATACGCTTAAGGTAATAAATAGGAGCAGAACAAAACCCCTGAAGCTGGGGGGCTTACCTTACTGGAACAGGTGTTGGAGCACCGCTCGTCCCATTTGTACATCTTCAGCATGTTGTGCCTGGTGAACGTGTGGGGCATTGCCCGCGTTGCAGCCTGGCAAATTTCTCTGATTGGAACGCCCATAGAGCTGCTGAGGCCGCTGTGGACCTTGTAGAATGAGCTCTGGGAGCTGATTGTAATGGTCTGTTGGCTTTTGTGTGGCAGAAGGATATAGTCGAAGTCACCCATCATGAGATACCCTGCTTTGACATCGCCCTACCTTTATTGGAAGGGCCAAAAGCCACAAAGAGGTGATTGGATGATCTGAACGATCTTGTGCGGTCCAAGTAGTACTTTAGAGCTCTCTTAACGTCCAGAGAATAAAGAGCCTTTTCGGCCAGAGAAGAAGCATTAGGAAAAAAAGTTGGAAGAGTGATTGTAGTGTTGTTATGAAAATCCGATGCAATCTTTGGAATGAAATGTGGATTTGTAGAGAGAATCACCTTGTCCCTCATGAAGCGCAGATATGGCGCATCGATGACCAAAGCCTGTAGTTCTGATACTCGTCTCGAAGATGTGATGGTCGCAAGAAAAATTACTTTCCAAGTGAGAAATCTGATGTCAGCTGCTTGCATAGGCTCGAAAGGAGGTTTCATGAGGGCTGTTAAAACTATGTTGGGACTCCAAACAGGGGAAAACCCTTTCCTTGGGGGAAAGGTTCTGAAAAGGCCCTTCAGGAAATGCTTTATTAATCTGTCACTGTAAAGCGCGGTAGATGTTCTTTTCCGTGTGAATCTTGATATCACTGACAGGTGAACCTTGATAGAAGACACTGTCAAACCTTCTTTTGCTAACGACAAAAGGTAAAGAAGGAGTTGCTGAGGTGTCACACTTAATGGCTGTAGGTTAGGTTCCTGTTCACACCAAGCGCAAAACCTTTTCTACTTATGGCTATATGATGTGCTGGTGGATGGAGCTCTTGACGGTCTTGAGGTATAGTTAGATTTCCGAACTCGGATTGGTAAGGAACCATGCAGACAATTTGAGGGAGCCTGGGTTGTGATGCCATACCATTCCCTTGTTCTGAGAAAAGAGATCTGGCTGGAATCCTAGGTGAAACGGATTGTCCACTGCCAACTGAAGCAGGTCAGAGAACCAGGTCTGCTTGGGCAAGAACTGGGCCATTAGGATGATCTTGCAGGGAACTTTGCAAATCATTTGTACATTTTTCCTTATGAGAGGAAAAGGGGGGAAACACGTAGGCAAACATCCCAGTCCAAGGAAAGGAGAATGCGTCACCCTGGGAGTCCGGATGAGGGATCCTGCTGGCAAACTGCTGGCATTGCTTGTTTTCGGGGCTGGCGAAAAGGTCTAGTGGCGGAAGGCCCCATTTTGCAAAGATCTTTGCCACATGAGAGCTGTGTGTCTGGGAGGAGTCCCTGCTGAGGGTATCTGCCTGTTTGTTCTGTATCCCTGGTAGGTGGAAAGCCAGGATCTGAATTTTGTGCTGGATGGCCCAGTGCCAGATGGTTTGGGCTTCCTGGGATAGGATTTCTGAGCGTTTCCCCACCTGCTTCCACAGGTAGAACATTGTGGTCATGTTGTCGGTGAGAACCCGCACCACTGAGTCCTTGCTTGATGAGGGGGAGAAAGGATTTGAGAGCCCAGTGTACTGCCCTCAACTCTAGGATGTTGAAATGTAGTGAGGTTTCCATGGGTAACCACAGGCCTTTGACATGAACTGGTCCAGATGAGCACCCCATCCTATTTGTGAGGCATCGGTCATGATAGTGTATAGGAGATTGATGTTGTAGGGTTGAGTCCACCACTCTAAGGTGTCTGACAGAGGCCAGGAGATGACTACTCTGTCTGCCCAGGAGCCCTGGGTCTCGGACCATTTGAATGAGAGGAATTTCTGTGCTGGGCGCATGTGAAGGGGACAGTTTGGGATAAGAGGGATGCAAGATGACATAGCGCCGAGAGAGACATGTAACAGCAAATTGTGACATATTTGTTCAGTGAAAATGAGCCCTGCTAGGGCCAAGAGCTTTCCTATTCTTTCCTCTGAGGGTTTCACTTGATTGTTGGTTGTCCGGAATTGTCCTCCCAGGAAGACCATACTCTTTGAGGGAGTCAAACAGGATTTGCTGTAGTTGATGGCAAAGCAAAGGCACTGTAGTAGGAGCTTTGTGCTGTTGAGACACTCCAACATCATTTGGTAAGTTGTTCCCCGGACCAACCAGTCATCCAAATACAGGTAAACGTGATAGCCTTTCTCCGGAGGAAAGCTGCTACAGAAGCTATACACTTTGTGAATGGTATGGGAGCTGATTTTTAAGTCAAATGTGAGAATCCGAAACTGGAAATGGCTGTTGCCCACTGTAAACCTGAGGAATTTCCAGTGCTTTGGATGAATTGGTATGTGAAAATATGCATCTTTGAGATCAAGAGACGCAAAGAACTCCTCGGGCTGCACTGCTCTTATCACGTCTTGCAACGTCAACATCCTGCATTTTTGCTTTCTTATGTTATTGTTCACCACCCGCAGGACGAGAATTGGGCGCCACTTCCCTTTTGGTTTCTTGACCACAAAAAATCTGGAATATATGCCCTTTCCTCTTGCTGAGAGGGGAACCCTCTCGATGGCTCTTTTTTCTAGAATGAGACGTATCTCTCATCGTAAGATGTGAAGGTTAGATTGAGACGTTTTTATGGGAGGAATTGGAAATTGTGTACGTTTGAACTCCAACAAGTGTCCCTACTGGATAGCATCTAGTACCCATCTGTCTGTGGATATTGAACGTCACTTGTTGAAGTGGAACGCCATCTTCCCTCCTATCTGACTGTCCCTGATGCAGTCATTGGTGTGCCTTGTTTTGACGGCCTCTTTGTGAGGTGGAAGATCCCTGTTTCCTTTTCTTCTGGTAGTCCTTGTTGCGTTGGGTGGTTTGGAAAGTATGTTTGTAAACTTGGGAATAGTATCTGGATCTCGTGTATCCCTTGTTGTCAGGAGAACCTGAAATTCTTAAGTTTCCTGAGACTCCATGAAATGAACAAAAGGGGCTAAAGGATATTCTGCTTTGCAGAGTCGTAAGCGGCCTTGCTCTGTCCGAATCCCCTTTCATGGCCTTTAAAGCTTTGTCTATCTTTTCATGAAAAAGATTCTCACCGTCACATGGTATGTCCACTACCTTGTGCTGTACTTCCTGGTGGGAATCTGTGCAGTGAAGCCAAGTTTGGCGCCTGAGAACCACCCCAATTGTTAATTTGTTTGAAGCCAGTCTCGACCAGGTCTACAGCAAAATGTATGCTGTGGTTCGATACCTCTTCCCCCTCTCGGACCAAAAGCGTCCTTTTTCCGCTGCTGTTCTGGCAGGTGGTCCAATAGTGGGGCTAACCAATGCCATATTTCGTGGTCATACCTTGCGACGATGGCCAAATATTTTGCATCTGTCAGTGTTGTTGCCCCTATGGTAAGAACTTTCTTCCCAAAGGCGGCTAACTTGTGATTATCATTGTCTGGGGGAGTGTCACACTTGTGTTGGGTGCATGCTTTCCGGCTAGCTGCAGCTGACACAACAGACTCTGGTGTTTGTTGTGATGTTAAACACTTCGGAGTGTATTCTGGAGCACTAAACCTTTTCTCCAAGTGACCTTTGACTGCTGGTTCCGTAAATGGGTGTTTAATTGCACAAAGGCCCTCCTGTCATACATGATCCAGGATTGAAATTGAAATACAGCTTTTCTCCTTTTTCTCATGTGATCAAATAAGAAGCCATCCTTCTTTTGTTCTTCTGGAATAAGTGCGAATTCCTGGCTCCTATGTCATCTGGGAGGGAATGGTTGAGCTGGACTACCTGGCGCATCCTGGTCTGGGTCGATGTCCCAAGTGTCCGCTCTCCTCAGAGAACAGGAGACGGTGGAAAGGGTGTCCTGTGGAGCAATGTCCTGGTCTGAGTCAACCAGTTCTCCTTCTTCCTGCTCTCTGCGTTGAGGACTAAATGCTCTAGGGGACAGGGGAGGAGGTCTAGCTGGAGATTGCCTCCTAGGGCGAACGCCCTTGTCTCGTAGAGAATCAGAAGTGCCCTTCTGTCGAAGTGCAATCTGTGGGCTTTCCAACAGTGGGACTATTGGAGCCTGAGACAAAGCAGAGCTAGTATCCAGCTGTCCAAGAAGAGACTGCAGAGTGGAGAGTACCTGCATAGATAGCAATAAATGGGGATGTATGAGAGGATAGTGTGATGGGACAACACCCATGTCTATTGATGGGGACGGTAAGGAGGGTGTTTGAGTTGCAGGCCCAAGACAGATGGATCTGAAAAAGGTGGTTGTGAACCTCCTTCCTCGGGCCTGACTCAAAAACTGCCTGATCGTCATAAGGAGGAGCCTCAAAATCCAATATAATTTCATGTTGTAGAATCTCCTCAGGTAATATGGTTGGCGACCTTTCTAAAAGCGTTTGTTTCCGTAGGCACAGTTATCTGCTTTAATCTGCCCTTGGGAGACAGAACTTCTGTCTCCAATTCGGGGTAGTCCAGCCCAGTAGAGGATGTACGTGTCGCAAGGGATTTTTTCTTCGTCTTTGACGAGGTGGTCATCGACGGAATGGGTGTCGATAGATTGGTTGT
Organism: Ambystoma mexicanum; assembly: GCF_040938575.1. Lineage (NCBI taxonomy): Eukaryota > Metazoa > Chordata > Amphibia > Caudata > Ambystomatidae > Ambystoma > Ambystoma mexicanum. The sequence goes on from NC_090925.1 coordinate 413,222,631, forward strand.
CGATGGGACGGCAGTCGACAGGATGGTCATCGATGGAATAGTCATCGATGAATCAGTCTTCATCGAGACTTTGTTGGAGGTAATACTGTCATTGACATTGTCATCATCACAGATAACGTCATCGATGGAGAAGGAGGCGGTTTGGATGACGATTTGGATTTCATGTGATGTTTTGTGGACTTGTGGCCGGACGATGACCTATGGGACCCCGATGACGAGTGACGATTATTGCCACTTGAAGAAGACTTCTTCACCGACGAGGATGAGGACGTTGGCCTCGATCTAAATTTCTCTGTGGATGACGAAGATTTTCAGCTCAGGTCCGTGGATTTCTGCGGGTGTGAGCCCTTCTCCTTTGGTTCATCAAAGTTCGATGTGGAATCGCCCTGAGACGGGTGCTTAGGGAGAACCTGTCATGCCTCACCACTCGATAGAGGCCTTTTCAGTGGTAATGAATGCCTGACCGGAAGGTGACCTAGGCTCACCTGTTTCTTTGTCAGTGGTTCCTCAGATCTTGATCTTTGGCATGATGGTGACCTCTTGTCTGGGGGAGTGGCAGCCCTGCTACCATGTGAGGAGCGACGTCCGACGCCAGGTAGGCTCCCTCATTTAGCCAACAAATTAGGCGTCTATTTCTGTCCCTATGGGTTTTTGTGAGAACCCTTGGTGGATATCGTATTCTTCGACTGAATGATTTGGGTATAAACAATAAAGGCACTCTGAGTGCCTGTTTCCCTAATATACAGTCTTGAGACTGCAGGTCTCACATGGCCTGAACAAGAATTTCTTCGGACCTGAAGATTCCATACATAATCAAGCTTTTCCAACTTCGAAAGACTAGAAACAGCGAATGTTGAAGTGTAGAAATGTTTTCTCAATAAAGAAGAACTCTCTGAGGAGAGAACGTGAGGTAAACCCAATGGTTTGGAAGATGTTTGAAATCTGAGGGGAAGCTTTGGAGGCGGAGCTATACACTCGACATCCCATTGGTCCTGCCTAAAGCAAGCATAACGACGTTGATGGGACACTCAAGGTGTCAATGTTTTTTTCCATAGGAAAACGACTATTTTAAAGTTACCAGGGTTTTCCCAGCCTGACAACGGGGAATATTCACAGCATGTGAATCCATGAAAGATCCAATGCTGGAGAAAGGCCTCTTTTTTAACAAAACAACAATGCAAAACACCCAGAGTCGACTTTCCTAAAAAGAGGGGAAAAGGACTAGTTTTTAACACAAAAGCAATTCAAAAAACAAAATGCAACTTTCTTAGAGAGATGTGCGAGATGGTTAAACAATACAGTTCACTGAGATGGTTATGGGTAGTGCGGTAAGAGAAATAAGAATAATTGGAGGGGCAGGTCAGTTTAGTGGGGTGCAGCGATTGCTGCCTCCGCTGACCACACTGCACTTACTTTAGCAGTCGAAGCAGGTTGACGGCTGCAGAATTCTTGCTTCACCCACTGACACCGGCAGACACCATCTGGAGTTGCTTGAACTTTGCTCCTCATATACCTTAATTTAAGATTATTGAATTCTTACTTAAACTGAGACAAGTGGTGTGCATCTCACCCAGGATTGAACCCTGAAATATACTTTGACAAGGATGAAACTGGTGCTTGTCTAATAGACCCTGGTGCCAAAGAATCAGGTTTTTATTCTGAGGTTGTTTTGTGTATTTTAGGACCTGTTGTTAGAGAGGAGTCTGGGTATACAGTACACCAAACAGTTTTCCTGCTCTGTTAAATCTTCTCCCAGCAGTCCATTTAAGTGGTCTGCTCTCTAAGATATTTCTTATAAACCGAAGAGTTAGAATCTATTAAAAGGCAGAGACGTAGACCGGGTAGGACCTGAGCACGCAAGGACCCCCCACAATCTGTAACTGCCCACTCAGCAGCGCTGTATGGACATTTACAGATGTTAATGTCACTGCGGTGGGCCCAACTACATTAGCTTCAGGTCCAACTTGTTCGAGAATCCTGGCAATGCCTCTGTTAATAGGGTCTCTGTATAACCAAGCCACTTCTTTCTAACACCTCATCCCAGAAACCACAACCCTCACACAACAGTTAAGAAAGTGTTCACTCACGATGGTCAAGAAGTCATGTCAAGACGTCACGGACCTCAAGGGTAGCTATTGCTACCCCTGAAAAACCCACAGGTAACCTTGACCCATGACCTTGTTTCTGAAATCGCTGGCCACTGAGTCTTAGCCCCTGACTACTGGCCCAAGCACTTACTGCCAAAAAGTGTTTTTTCATCCCAACGTGTGAAACACGTCATAGCCTGAAATAAAACACTTTGGTTTTGACACAGAGAGATTTTCAATTCTAGCACATCAAATCTGCTCAGAGTGTGAGCCAGCACCACAAGAAACACAAGCAGCTCCTGCAGCAAAACGAGTTGCATACACTGACAAAGGGAAACTATGCATTTTCTGCAATGACAACGGGCCTCTGTCTTCAGAATTATTATTGGTGGGAGCTCTGTCAATCTTGCAGCTTGAGGTTCTTAACTGATAGAATTAGACACCCTAAAAGCAGTTCAGTTAATTTTGCAATGTAAAAAATAAGCTGATTATGAAGCCCTAATAGCACCGTTATCACACCCAAGAGGACCAAAAATCTGAACACTGCAATCCCTGTCCTGTCTTCTTCCCCATCTCCACACACAGTCCATTCTAGGCCTTATTTGGCATTCTTGTCTACAGACGCATTTTTTTTTAAACTCTTCAACTGTTGGTGTGGCATGTCATGGCCCCAGGCATAATTCTGTGTCTAGGCAAATATGGCTTCAGTTGGAATATGGCTTATGGCAGCACCTAGTTATGTAAGAATGTTCATAGACATAGTTGCCAACATGATCCCTTCCAATATGTAGGTGGTTATCCAGTCCTGTTTTTTCTTTGCATTCTGTTGTAGTTCGCCTTTTCCCATTGTAAAACTCGGCCCACACGCTGGGTGCACAGGGACATGGGCAGAAAAGGCAAAGGATATGATTCTCCAAAGTGCCCTAGGAAAGAAACACTAGGTTGTAATAACTATAAACCAGACACAAGAAAAGGCACACAGAGAAATGCTCAGTCCTATCTCCCTATTTTGCTTCTTTCCAAAATTCTGCAAAGAATCACTTACTCTAAGATTTCATCATATCTTCACTCAGTACTTCCTTCTCTTCAGTCTGGCCTCTGCCCCTTTCGTTTAACCAAAACTTCTTTAATCTCTGTAACAAACCCTTGTCTGTCATTGTGCTACTCCAAACACTTCTCCCATCTTAGCCTTCCCGATCTCTTTGCCACCATTGATACCATTGATCACCACATTCTTTCTTCTCATCGATGCTCCCTCTGTATCTCAGCCTCTGTTCATAGTTGACTTTGTTCCTATTTAGATGACTATACTTATTCAGTTTCCTGGGCTGGCTCTTCATCTCCCTCTTTTTCTCTATGCTTCGCAGTCGCCCAAAGTTCCAATCTTGGCCCTCTTCGTTTCACTCGAATGATACTCACATTTTCTTTTCTTTTCTCTTCCTTCTCGTGTTAAAACAAAATCACATAATACCGCCTTTTTATGAATATTGACTTAAGCTCTTTCGCATTACACAGAAAACCGCGTTCATAATGTTCCGCTTTTTGATCGATGTCGCCGCCATTTTAAGAATCGTCCGCCATTTTGATTTCAACTCTTGTTTCTGTGTTCTAAAATGGTGGACTGTGTTTTCAACTTGCAGCCAAGCTGAACGACCTTTGAGTTCTTTTAATGTTTAGGCTGACCGGGAGCAGACTGTTTGACCAATTCAGAGAAACCTTGTGACTCGTATGAACTGCAATCCAAGTGTTGTCTGCGCTCACAAGCCTCATCCTTATATAAACAATGAGACAATGGAAAGTAAACTCAGATCGTGTGGTCTGGCTGAATTGCATTGTGGCGATTCTTGGAACAAGGCTTACCATGGATTAGAGAACCAACAAGCATCATTGTAACTTCATGGACATGCAAACTTGTTTAATTCTTTGTACAATATTGTCATATTTGACATGTGTACTGGGCACAAACTCTAGCATGTGAATTATTAGCTTGGAGAGAGGCTGGACAGTGTTTCAAAAATGGTATAAATATGTCTGTGTTTAGATGTCCAGCACTCTCACCCCTCACTGTGTCTGCTGGTACACACTGCGAGGTGTTGAGAGCCAGATAGCTGTCTGTTTTGCTTTGACTGTACAGTAATAAAAGATATGTGTATCTTTTCAACTCGTGATTGGCGTATTTCCTTTGTGGTACTAAGCCCCAATATTACTTTGGTCTTTCAGATGGCTCCCAAATAGGGACCCTCAAGAATGATGCCACCTCGCTGAAGAGAAGACGCAGCTATCTGATCCGGATAGGAGAGTGAGGAAAAGGGGGCCCCTTTGTATGAGACGCGACACCTCGACAGTACTGCACCTTCTGATCCCTGAACGGTGAGCATGCGGTTCGAGAGGGCATATTGACGAGGGTCCCCATATCGAGGCAGGCTGTTTTGCTGAAATCGCCAACCACGAGGGTTGTCCTTTGTAATCCGATCGGACCACCTTAGTCCTTTGTAATCAGGTGAGTCGTGACCCGATTCCTAAGTATCCTGATATTTGGTTGCAGATTTGTACTTGCGAGTTCAAACGACGCCAGGTAACGCCAGTGATCTGATATACCTAGGAAATTGTCTGCCTGTTTCAGGGGTTTATTCCACAGAGACAGACAATCTTTGGAATTTGGCCAACCGGTGCCACAGGAGGGGTCGCCGGCATGTACTATGTACTGTAAGTATGGCATTGGTAGTATAGTATTCAATGATATTTTGCACATAAACTAGACACGCTTCTGAATTTCAGTGGCCAGTTCATGGGAGTTTTGAGATTGCTTGCATAGAGTATTTGGAGTCTATATTGTTAAAGAAAAAGGCTAGGCCTGCAGCATTTGATGTAATTCAGAATTGGAAAAAGGAAGCTATGCAGCAACTTAAGAGTAAAGAGAAACATGCACGTCGTCACATGTCTAATTCAGAGAAAACATTGTATGACCAACAGAAACAGTCAGAGTCTGTTAGAAATATGGATAGGACTTTCCAACTTGGTGTACAGAAAATATATCCGTCTAAGGATTTTCATGCATCAGACAAACTAATTGATAAGCTTTTAAATGAGCATAGGACTGTAGTTACTGCACCTCCTCCCTATCTGCCTCTTCCTGGTGTTTTACCTCTTCCCACTGTTGCACCTCCTCCCGCTGTTATTCCTGTTCCTCCTGTTGTAGCTCCTCCTCCAGTTGTTGCTCCTCTTCCTGTTGTTGCTCCTCCTTCTTCATCTCTGCCCTTACCATCAGTTGTTGTTCCCTTAACTCTGCCTTTACCACCAGCGGTAGTGTCTCCACTACCTGTTGTACAAGATTTGTCTTAATTTTCTTTTCCAAGTGGTTCTGCTGCACTTGAAACAATTGAAGGGGCGAGTGCTGATTCAAAAGTAGTAACTCGTAGTACAGTTTCAAAAGCTACAGAAAGAGAAGAAGGTGAAAAGTCAGCTGTCTTAGCTACAATTTCTGACCAAGAAAGTATTCCCGAACAGAATATTTTTATAGAGGGGATGGTAATGCACTTAGCTGAAATGTGGAATGACTTGACACACATAGATGTCCCACAAGGGTTGAGGGATTTTAATGTCTTAGCTTATTCAGGGGCACTGTGGAGAAAGTACATGAGCAGGTTGAGAGGGTTTTTGAGTTGAAGAGGGAGTTAGATTGGTTACAGAACGATGATATGGATGGCGATAGATTGGACGCTTCATATATGCAGAAGCGATTTCTCCCCTCTTGTAAACTGAGTGAAAGACGCGTATTTGCACAAGGGATGCGCTTAGATGGATTTCGGATGTTTCGATATCTCCCATGGAGGTATATGACACGTTTAGTCAGTATACTCTGGCTATACAAAGGAAAGTGTTACAGGTAATGGTAGAGTACCTGCAGGATGAGTGGATGAAGAAAAAGGTTTGTTGTCCCGCAGATTTGATGGTCATTTATAATTCAGCATTTTCACCTGATATTGCTTTAATTGCTTTGTCTCTTGATTTAGCCTTGTTGCTTAATAAACGTTGAGAATTGCCTACTTATCAATTGCCAATGAGGGAGGTTCCTCCGACATTTGTTCCTAAAGTAGAGATTCCAGCTAATGTCGCGACAGGCGCAGCAGCCGCTACTATTGAAGCTCATTATGTTTCATAGTTTGTTCATGTCCCATTTTCTAGACAGGAAATTAAAACCATTAGACAGTCGATTCCAGATATTAGGAAAAATCCAACAGGGTTTTACAAAGCAATAGAATCTGTTTTGCATTTTTCAGTTTTCACTCTGGGTGATGTAGACTTGTTGTTCCCTGTGATCCTACCTGCTGATTTATGGAAACAGATTAGAACTGTAGATGATCAGGCAGGGTTGGATGACACATGGGTTAACTAGGTACGGATATATGGAGAAAGGAAAGCTGGTGAGAAACCGCCACAGGTGATACTGACACTGCCAGACAGAATAGTAATAAAACTGAAGACTCTAGTTCCAGAGAGAAGAATAGTTTGGGAAAAGCTTACTGCTTGCACCCAGGGGAAATCTGAAGTGGCAACTGAATTTTTCAATCGGTTCGAACAAGTATTTTCAGATTTTAGCCGACAGCATTTAAGCACTGAGTCAGGAAAAAGGCTGTTTGTGGACAAATTTGTGCGTGGATTGTTGCCTGATATCCAATCACAAATTATGACTTCCGAAAGTGCCTGGCAAGCTAAATCCCAGTCAGAAGTATTGCATATGGCTCAGTATTATACAAATAGAGTCAACACTGAAAAAGAGAGAATAGAAAAGAAGAAGGGGGACTTGAAAACCAAAGTATTGTTGCAGCAGATAGTAAGAGGGACTAGAGGTGGAAGTACACAGTTTAGGGGTCAGTTTGCTCCACAGAGTAATGCGAAGATGGGTCCTGTACACATGAACTAATGTGCTTATTGCAGACAAGAAGGCCATTGGTGAGCACAATGCCCGATCCTTCAGCAGAGATCAAATAACACATATGGTACCATGGGTAGACGATCCAGAGGCCGCCCTGGAGTAGGGGGTCCTGGTAGAAGTCAGTTCATCCAGAATCCACAGTCATTCTCGCAAGATAGTCAGCAACATAGCATTAATAATAGGAATATTTTTGATAATCCTTCAACTGCCTATCTTTCGGAGGATCTCGTATTTGACGATATATTGTTCCGTTAAGATAGCCCGAAGCAGAATCTGGAACCAGTGCCTATTCCGTCGATCAGAAAGTGCCCTACGTAGAAATGAAGGTGGGGAATATGAAGCAACTATTTTTGATAGATAAAGGAGCAAAGAAGTGTTCCATTGATCATTCACGGGTTCCAGATATTCCACTGTCAGGGCAGAATAACATTTCTGTAGGGTTTTCTGGCACACCAGTGGTTAGTCCGGTTTCTCATCCGGTACCGATTTCACTGGGGCCATTTAGGGATCAATGTCCATTTCTTCTAACGACGAATTGTGGCGATAATTTGTTGGGGTTGAATCTGTTGAAGGAATTAAATGCGGTAATTCATTGTTCTTCGGATGGAGTACATTTGACGATTACACCTCAGCAATATTCTGCTTCACAATTCCTGACTAGGCCTTTACCTACTGAATTGGATAAAGTTCTGTCATGTTTATGGGCAGTTAACGATAATGATGTTAGCATTTTGCAAACTGAACCTGTTTAGATTGTCTTGAAACCAGGTGTTAAGCTGCCACATATTCCAGAATATAAGATTTCAGTTGATGGTTAGCAAGCTTTAAAAAGTATACTTTCTGATTTTGTTAATCGCGGAGTGATTGAGGAAATTGCTGGAAGTTTGTGCAATATCCTGATTTTACCGGTATACAAGAAAGGGGATAATGTGATTCCTTTCCATTTCATTATTGATTTACGTGCTATCAATAAGATTGTTGCTCCACTATTTCCAATCGTGCCTGATGTGACTACAATATTAACGATGATTCCAGCTTCTGCTACTGATTTCAGTGTGGTGGATCTTAAGAATGCCTTCTTTATTATTCCCGTACACGTGGATAGTAGATATTTGTTCGTGTTCACCCTAGGGGGATGCTCGTTTACATTCACCTGTGGGCCACAAGGGTACACAGAGAGTCCAAGCATTTACAGTAGAGCTTTGAAGGAGCATCTCGATACACTTGAGTTGCCTCCTACTTGTACATTGTTGCAGTATGTTGACAATCTTCTTTTAGCTGCAGACTCAGAAGTTGCTTGCAGGGAGGGCACTGTGTTGCTGCTTATCCATCTAGCAGAGTATGGGCATAAGGCTTCATTAAAAAAGTTTCAATATTTTCGACAGGAGGTTGCCTATTTAGGCTATCTCCTGTCAAGGAAGAGAAGAAGACTGACATCTGACCGGATAAAAAGCATCACTAGCATGTCTGTCCCAAATACACAGAAAGAGGTCAGAGCCTTGATAGGCATGGCTTTGTACTGTAGACAGTGGATCCCTAACTTCTCATTAATGATAAAACCAATGTTGGCACTGACAAAGAAGGGCATTTCTTTGCCATTACCATAGAGCTTCGATTGACAGAAAGCGTTTGATCTGCTCAAAGCTGCGTTGTGTTCAGCACCAGTTTTGGGCACACCAAATTATGACAAGGCCTTTGTGTTATATGTGCATGAATGTGATGGATGTTCTTTGGCTGTCTCAACGCAGGAACATGGGGGGAAGAATAGACTGTGCGGTTATTTTTCCTCCATACTTGATCCTGTTGCTTGCACTTTGCCGAGAGGTTTGAGAGCTGTCGCTGCTGCTGCTGCTCCGTCTGTAAAACAAAGGGAGGGTATGGTTTTAGGTCACTCTTTAACAGTGATGGTACCCCACTCCGTAGACGTTCTATTAAACAGAACGCAAATGCAACACATTACCTCCACACGACTAACAAGATACAGACTGATTTTATTTGCTCCGCATATCCAAATTAAGAGGTGTTGCGTATTAAATCCGGTTGATTTATTGCCTCTTCCGCAAGTCATTGCTTGCAGTGACAACATGTCACATGACTGCCTCTATACTACAGAGCAAGAAACCAAAGGCAGAATTGACTTAAATAACACACCATTGAAAGATCCACAAGGGGCGCTGTTTTGCAATGGCTCCTGCTTCAAACTTCCGGATGGTACATCCACTGCTGCTTATGCCATCACTACATTAAGCACTATTGTGGAAACCAAAAGAATTTCGCATAACTCTGCCCAGGCCGCAGAGATTATCGCATTGACTCGAGCTAGTGAACTTTCCGAAGTGCTTAGAGTAAATATATTTACAGATAGCCAGTATGCCTTTGGGGTGGTTCACAACTTCGTTAGACTATGGGCACAACGAGGTTTCTTGGCCTCACACAGAACTAAAATCCAACATGGTACCTTGATAGTTCAGATACTCTCAGAACTTGCACGTTTTACTCAACTAGCAATCATGAAGTGCGCCGCACACCAGAAAGTAATAGATGATGTAGGGAGAGGAAACGCTTTTGCTGACAGGATAGCTAAGCAGACTGCCACTGATTTGTATTTAGAAATGTATGTAACAAAAGAAGCTACGAATACCTGTATAATAGATGAAGGAATTGATTTGATAAAAAATATTCAAGCTGATGCCACTCCAGAAGAGCTTAAGCAATGGTCCAAAATTGTATGGTATGCTTACAGCATAATGTGGGAAAAGGTACATCAACACCGAGGCGTAGTTTTGGTCCCCCTCTGTGCCCTTTGAGGTAATACATTTTGACTTCATCAAAATGGAGCGCTTCCAAAACTACAAACATGTTTTGGAAGTCATTTGTGCCTTTAGCAAATGGGTCGAAACATTCCCTGTAAAAGATGCCACACCAATAATGAGAGCAAAAACCATGCTGAAGGAATATTTTCCTAGGTTTGGGTTGCCGAGGGTCATTTGGTCGGATAATGGTCCACATTTTATCGCTGCTGTTATCCTGCAAACATGCGCAGGATCACAGATCGATAAACGGTTCCATTCGGCCAGACACGCTCAGAGTGCCGGACTTGTAGAAAGCCATAATGGTATCTTAAAGAATAAGATGGCGAAGGTCTGCACCAATAACAATTTTAAATGGCCGCATGACTTACCAATAGCTCTATTGTCCATGCGGATGACCCCACAAACGAAAACTGGGCTCTCCCCCTATGAAATAGTTATGGGAAGGTCAGCTAATATTTGGAATTTGCCCAAGCCCAAGCGAATGAAAGACGTGGAGCGTTTGCTCCTTTCTGAATACTGTGACCAGTAAACTCAAAACTTGTATTTGATTTATCAATAGGTGCGAGAAGCCCTCCTAGTTAAATACGAGGGGCCAGGTCATCAAGTTCGACCTGGGTATTGGGTGCTCACAAAAGCTTTCGAAAGAGCATCCTGTCTCGCACCGCGCTGGAGAGGACTGTTTCAGGTCCTGTTGGCCACACAAACCACTGTACGAGTAGCAGGGAAGAGACACTGGATCCACGCAACTCACGTCAAAAAAATACCCTTTCCTCTGCCACTCAACGAAGGAGAAGAGAAGGAAACTGTTTGTTTTGTTCCGTATGGTAAGTCTGTTTTGAACAACACCAAGCGTGTCTGGGAGATTCTTCCTGAGCCCATGGGGGCTGGGGAGACTGCTGCTTTGTCTTTGAATACTTCCTCAGATCTTTCTGCACCCTTGAGCAATCTTGCTTCTGTTTTACCACTTCCATCAGGAAGCAACGACACTCTGTTCGCAGATCACACCATACCTGGAGTCTTGAGGTACGATCTGCATCCACAGCACTAGACTTACAGCACAGCACGGCTGTGCCTACAAGAAACCACTGAGCTAGTCCCTTTCCACTCTCTCACTGAAACATAAGTAAGTGGCTGGGACCGGTGGCTGGGACCGGAAAAAAAAAGTTTCCTTTAAGCAAGATAAGCCACGTGGTCAGGAGATCACCAACGGACGAACTAAAGGAGTATTACGGAGAGACATTTTGAATGGATTTTGAGGAACAATGCCCTTCTCTGACTCTACTCACACAGAGAAAGCTATCAGTCTTGTGGCTAACAAAAACATTGAGCATCAAAAATCATGGTCCTTGAGGACTCACTGTTTTCTTGTAATAATGTTAACTGGTCTAACAGTCGTACTTGCGCTTGGGTTTTGGTATATTGAGGGGGTGCGTCCACTTGAGACTTTGTTACCAACCGAAAGTGTTCCTACTATGTCTCCATCTTTTGTGCATCTGCACACTCTACTTCCTAGGGATTCCAAAAACAGACAGAGTTACCACAATGACACTCTCCTATTAATCACGAATACCATCCATGCAATTCTAAACAGAACAAATTGCTGGGTGTGTTCACATTTGCCACAGCATGGGGAAAAAGGGTTGGGCTGGTATATTCATCCTCTTCCTTTGACTACTGCATGCTACACCTCACTAAGGGCACTATTCTTTGGTCGTTGGAATGACAGTATTTCTGGGAACTTCGATGGACTAATCTGAACGAATTTGAAAGACGAGTCCTGACACCGTTGGGATGTTCCCTTTTTGCGAATAGGAGCAAGCTCAATGTTGCTTCTATTATGCCTTCTGATAGACTTTCTAGACCTTTCCAATAGATAATTTCTTTTAAGATGGCTCCTTAAACCGGGATGCCATGCCTCCTTCTTATACTACCAATCATAGCCCCAACTCTGTTTCCTTCTGCATACAAAGGGATGGTTCTCAGTCAATGGGTACTTTTGAGAGTTGTACCAACATTGCAAATCTGACAAGTGACGACAGACCTTTGTGTGTAGGTGATCCCGTTTATTTTGTCTGTGATGATGAAGCTTATCTTTGGTTACCTAGAGATTGGCAGGGTACTTGTCATTTGGGTATCTTGCTACCAGGGGTATATGTAGCCAGCACTTCTGAGGTCTCTAGAGCTCATCCAAGGTGGGATGAGAATGGTGATACTCCTTCGCAGGTCATGGGTGATGTAGCGAAATCCTTTGTGCCATTTTGGGGACAGATCATGAACTCTGAGGATATTAGGAGACTGGCAAGAGCATTGTGAGAACCATCAACAGAACCACTGATATACTATACAATATGATGTTGGAACAGAAAGCAATTAGATTGGTGGCTCTACAGAATAGGATGATGTTAGACGTCATCCTAGCTGAGCGTGGTGGGGTATGTAAATTGGTGGGATCTGCTTTTTGTGTTTTCGTACCTGACTCCTCCCCTACCATATTCAAGGTGATACAATATATACATGTCCTGAGAACGGAAGTACATGTTCCCGAGGGAAGTTGGGTTGTTAGTGCTTGGTTCTGGGACTTCCTACGGTCATGAGGATCGAAGCTCTTTGCAGTGCTAATGGTAGTTCTTGGTGTTCTATTGTTTTTCTGTTGTGTGCAATGTCTTCCTGCCATATGTTCGATGTTAGGAGGATGTTATGCGCAAACTATAGGTACATTAGGACCAAAGGTACATGCGCCCAAGGAAACTGTTAGCACTTTTGTAATGAAGGATATCACTGTCAAGGAACTCGATATTTCTGAAGAATGTGATTCAGGATGTACGGACATTGAGGCGGGGGTTTTTGAGTAAGGTGAATGTTTGAGTAATGCTCTTGGCTTGGGCCAAAAGGAGAGTTTGTTAAAACATAATCACATAATACCGCCTTGTTATGAATATTGACCTAAGCTCTTTCGCATTACACAGAAAACCACATTCATAATGTTCCGCTTTTCGATCAATGTCGCCGCCCTTTTAAGAATCATCTGCCATTTTGATCTCAACTCTTGTTTCTGTGTTCTAAAATGGTGGACTGTGTTTTCAACTTGCAGCCAAGCTGATTGACCTTTGAGTTCTGTTAATGTTTAGGCTGACCGAGAGCAGACTGTTTGACCAATGCAAAGAAACCTTATGACTCATATGAACTGCAATCCAAGTGTTGTCTGCACTCAGAAGCCTCATCCTTATATAAACAATGAGACAATGGAAAGTAAACTCAGATTGTGTGGTCTGGCTTAACTGCATAGTGGCGATTCTTGGAACAAGGCTTACCATAGATTAGAGAACCAACAAGCATCATTGTAACTTCATGGACATACAAACTTGTTTAATTCCTTGTACAATATTGTATCATATGACATGTGAACTGGGCATGAACTCTAGCATGTGAATTATTAGCTTGGAGAGAGGCTGGACAATGTTTCAAACATGGTATAAACATGTCTGTGTTTAGATGTCCAGCACTCTCAACCCTCACTGTGTCTGCTGGTACACACTGCGAGGTGTTGGGAGCCAGATAGCTATCTGTTTTGCTTTCACTGTACAGAAATAAAAGATACTTGTATCTTTTCAACCCGTGATTGGCATATTTCCTTTGTGGTACTAAGCCTCAATATTTCTTTGGTCTTTCACTCTGGTTCCCTGCACTCTAAACACCCAGCTTGTCTCTCCTCTATCCATTCTTGCATGTCATCTAATTTCCCCCAGCTAAATGTATTGAAAACCGAAATTCTATTCTGTCCCTCATCACAGATTCCTCCTCCTACTCCTCCACCCTCTATAATTGGTCTCTCTAATTCTGCTCGTAATCTATAGTCATTTTTGATCCATCATTATCTTTCTCTTCATTCATTCTTACTACCACCCACGCTTGCCGTTTCAATGTAATCTTCTCTACTTCTTGGTCTTCCAGCTTCTCATCTTGCCCCTCTTTTCTCTATCTATCACTCTCATTGTGTCTGCTCTGTTCTCTTTCTTATCGTGACTTAATCTCCTTGACCTTGGCCTCCCTCCGATAATTGTCTATTCTCTGTATCATCTTTAAATATCTCTATGGCATGACACCGTCTTACCTTTCTTCTCTAATTTCCAGGTACCAACATTCACGCCCTGTTCGCTCCCAATATCTTTTTCTATTCACTGCCCCTCGTCCTCCCTGTGTTCATTTTCTTTTTCACTCTTTCTCTCTCTTAGCTCTCAAAGTGTGAAATTCACTTTCTTTGTCTATTCGCTTTGCTCCAATACCTCCTACTTCTCTATTCATTCTCAACTGAATGCTCATCTTCCCTCTATCTCTTAAATGAAACATTGTATCAGAATTTCCATCAAAATGTTTGTACTGTTGTTTTTAGCTTTCTCTTTTGGCCAGCGCTTTGGTGATAAGCGCTATATAACAACAAATAAAATACAAAATAAAAATACAAAACAAGGCATACAAAGCTTAATTTGTCATAGGCTGGCCCACCAGGGCATATGACCTGCACTTAATAAATTATGAAAATGTCTGGGCAGGTGAAGCTATATTGAGTATATAATGCATTTAAGTGGCATGTGCAGATTTACCTTGCTGGGAAAGTAGTAACTGGCCACATAAGTATGGGGCGGTATATGAAGGTAGTTATCCAGGTAAATAATGGCTTTGCTGGGTTGCCCTTGGAATACACTGCACTTGTGGCATTTTGCAATTTCATACTATTCGTTATTTTATTAATAGTATACTTTTTGTTAGTGTTTTCCATTGGTGGTGTAATTTCTTGTGATGGCACAGAGAGTGAGAAGGTCTAGTGTTTAGAGGTCATGTGATTTAACTTCCTGTGATGCCACCAATTGTGTGATATCACTTCCTCCATCCTGGTGTAATGGTGAATTGACATCCCTGTTTCCTCTTGTTCTTCCTCTTTCCAGTCATTGGGCCTAATTACGACCCTGGCGGAAATCGCGGTGCAAAATGCACCATGGAGCACGGCGGAAAGCTGCCGATAGCGCCATGGGGTTGGCGGATTTTCCGCCCCATTCCGACCTTGGCGGGGCGGTAAATCCCCATCCCCCATTTTACCCTTCCCCATTCCCATTTTTGCCCCATAGGGTATAATGGGAGTGGGGAAGGCGTTAATTACGCCACCGTAAAATACGGTGGCGTAATTAACAACAAGGTCCCGTAGCGCCATGGATTTCTCTGCCCGGAAAAACCAGGCGGAAAACGCTCCATGGCGCTACGGGAACTCGTAGTAGGGCGGACGGGTCCGCCGCGAATAACGCTGGCGTAAACCCACTCCGCCAGGGTCGTAATGAGGCCCATAGTCTTTCTACTTCATCATAGTACTTTTGTTCATCTTAGTCTTTTACAATAGTCCTTCATCATAGTCTTTGATTTGGTTACAGTTCTTTGTAATGGTCCTTCATCATAGAGGGCTATCATAGCCCTGAATCATAGACCTTCATCCTAATCCTTCTCTTTCATCAGAGTTCTTCGTCCTAGTCCTTTTGTCCTAGTCCTTCATCAATGTCATTCTCCTCCATCAAAATCTTCTTTCATCATAAGCCTCTGCCATAGTCCTTCTCCTTCATTATAGTCTTTTATCGTAGCCATCGACCTTCATCATTGACCTCTTTCATAGTCCTTCTACTTCACCATAGCCCTTCATCTCCTTCTGCGTAGTCCTTTGTCCTAGTCCTTACATATAGTTCACCATATTCCTTCGCCCTAGTTTCATGGGGTTATACCCATTATGCCCAGCAGGGAAGGAAGGTTTAGGAAAGGTTTAGGAAAGATACCAACTAATTTCAACTTGTTTGTTCATAATAGAAGAACTATTTTAGCATTGGCCCTATTTGCCAAGTAGAATATAGCACCCTGAATGGGAAAAGCACATTATTTCCTATAATATATATCCTGTGGGGATATTACACAGCCTCTACTGGTAGCAGCCAAGTAGTTATGGTTAAGTTGCTCAACCTATAGATGCAATGGAAAAAAATATTGCTCACGCCTACAGCCCAAACCGCTGGACAGATTTTCACCAAATTTGCTCCAGGAGCGGTGGCTTGGCTCAGATCCGTCCAGTTGTTTTTTTTAAATGGCCAAATAATAGGTAAAAAAAATGAGTGATATCTGGGTTTGGGTCATGGACTCACTTCCCATTTCGGTCGTGGACACCCTTCCGAGCCAATCAGGGAGCGTCGTGAAGTCTGCGGACAATGGTCAGGCCCGCTGATTGGATGGTGCAGAACGTGAAGTGCATCAAAACTTTTTAAACAGACTCCATGTTGGATTCGCAAACTGCCCGTAGTCCAGACACTGCAGTAAAAACATAGTAAAAAACACATCATTGCACTTGTCAAACTAAAGAAACAATCTTCTCTTCTCCCCGGATGAGGTCGCTAGACAAGTCTGATCTATGAAAGCCTCGTCAAAACAGGTTCATCCCTGTTCCTCTAAAACTCTCAAGGACCACATTGATACCTCTGCAACCACTCCTTTGTCTCAGCATCCTTCGCCTCCCCTCTTAAGCACTCCCTTGTGCATCCTCTCCTCAAGAAACCCACAGCGGATCCCTCTTGTCCGGCCAACTATCGCCCAATTTCCATTACCCCTTCTTAGGCAAACTCCTTGAAAAGCTGGCCATCTCTCAGCTAAACCTTCATTCTGATTCTGTTGGCTGTCTCCATGACCATCAGTCTGGCTTCAGATCTAGCAGAAGCACGGAAACTGCTCTCCTGAACATCCGTGAAGATCTGCTTTCCAACCTTGACTCTAGCATGCCCTCTGTTCTCATTCTACTTGATCTCTCCTCTGCCTTCGACACGGTCAACCATACCATCCTGCTCAACCGTCTCCGGAATAACTTGGGCATCACCGATTAGGCTCTGGCCTGGCTGACCTCTTTCCTCTCTGATCGTCCCTCCCAGCTCCAACTTGGGTCCTTCCTATCATCTATCTTCCTCTCCACCTGTGGTGTTCCCCAGGGGTCTAACCTCTCACCCTGGCTTTTCAACCAATACCTGGCAACTCTCACCCGCTGTATTGCCATTTTCTGCTCAAACTTCCAGTGCCACGCAGACAACACTCAACTCATTTTTAGGCTGCCCTCGGCCACCTCCTCTACCTCTCTCTTCACTGATTGCCTAACTGCCATTCAAAATTGGTGTGCCCCCAACGATATTTGTCTTAATGCCAGCAAGACAGAGATCCTCCTCATTGGCAAACCATCACCTTCCTTTCCCCTCACTCTCTGGCTGGCCTCCCTTGGCCCTCCTCCTATACCCACCTGCGAGGCCAAGAACCTTGGTGTCACCTTTGATTCCACACTCTCCTTCTACGCCAACATCGCTGATGTATCAAAAAAGTCAAACATCCTACTGCACCTCCTCAGAGGTATTTTTCCTTTCCTCTCATTCCCCCAAAAGCTCACTGTCTCCCAAGCTCTGCTTCTCTCTAAATTGGACTATTGCAATAGCCTCTTTCTTAATCTACCAGCCTCTACTGTCCACCCTTTACAACTGATCCAGAACAGGACTGCGAGACTTGTCCTTGGCCTCAAGCCCTGGGATCGTATCTTTCCAGCTCTAAAATCTCTCCATTGGCTCCCAGTGGATGCAAGGATTAAATTCAAAACCCTCTGCATTGTCCACAAGGCTTTCTGGGGCCTGGGTCCAACATACCTTCAGCTATCCCTCTGCAAATACCTCCCATCTCGAGCACTCCGCTCTTCTACCTCCAACTCCCTAAGGGTCAGTCGTTTCTCAAAGAAACGAGCTGGGGGTAGATCTCTGTCTTCGGCTGGGGCCTCCCTCTGGAAAAGCCTCCCTGCCACTCTACAACTTGAGGAGAACCATCTCCAGTTCCGGAAGCACCTCAAAACCTTCCTCTTTGCTTCTGCCTTCTCCTCTCCTCTGTTGATTCTACTCTCCCTCGGCACCATGCACCTGGCCACACTCTGTCCTCCGGGCTCAGGTACCTGCTCATCTTGCCACCCTCACGCACTGCCTCCGGGCCACCCCCTGCACTGGGGTCTGTATCTGTACCCATACAGCCCTCCGCTTTTCTTCCTGCACTTTCAGACCTACATGGCCCGCCGCCATAAACCCAGCACTTGCCACTTGCTGGCTGCACTCCCATTGTTTGTTGCCTTTTTATTTATTCTTTTAGTTTTTTTCCTTCTCGCTCCGCACTCTCCTTTTGTTCCCCCTTCCATGCACTTGTCCCCCTTCCCCCTCTACCCTGCACTTGCACGTTCTCAATGTCACTGGGCCTAGTAAGATTGTTGTTTTTGTTCTCCCCTGTTCCCCTTCCCTTGCCTTGTCACACTCTGAAACACTAGTGTATCAGCGCGATAGTAATAAAATATCAATATCAATATCAGTCTTTGGGGAGGCGAGGGGTTATAAGGATGGGATGGGATATGGCCCCCGACATCAATGAAGAATTTACCCACCTCGTAAACCTTCTGAAAGGTCCGAACTGGGCCACACTGGTGGCTGGCGACCTTAACCGATGGTGTGGCAACCCTAAAGACAAGGAGGCCATTAACCTAGAAAACCTACTAAAAAACATAGATTTTACAGTTATCAATCAAGAACCGACCATGGAAAATGGACACCAACTAGACTGGGTCGTGGCCAGCCCTGCATATGGTCGGACCATTTTAGTGTAACCTTCTCAATCTCCCCTCCACAACCCAGAGACAAATCTCCCAATCTCTTAATCAAAGCAACACAACGGAACTTCAAAAACATAAATAGAGGTTTGCTTGAATCTTGCTGGAAAGATACGATGAATAAAACCAAAGAAGAAGACTTGTGTGACACAATAATGACCAATTTACTTGATCAACTCAAAGACCTGGTTGACCGGAACACCCCTCTCCAATCCAAAACCCTTAGAACCAAGGTTAAACAAGATCTATGGTTCACTAGTGAGCTTTCACACCAGAAAAAGGCCAAAGAAAATTAGAAAACGATTGGAAAAAAAAGTCCAACCACAGAGAATGAGGAGAAATGGAAGATTAGTGAGATAAGCTATAAAAGAGCGATAGTAGAGGACTATTACAACAACCAAATCATCTCCGCAGATAACGCCACTACCAAACTCTTCAATATCTTGAAATCCATTGGAGAACCTAGGGCAATCTCCCTCCCCCCCGTTCACCCCTGCCCAACAGGAATGCAACAACACTCAAACTGTTTTCTTCCTGAAAATTGCAAAATCCAGAGACTTAATTACGAAAGCTCAAATAAACAAGCCTAGAACTATAGCCCTCCCCACAGAAGAGGCAATTGATAACATCAAGGTTTTTAGGTTTGCAAACATTACGCCTGAGGTTATGATTAAAACACTTGTCTCCATGAAATCAACCACCTGCCGCGAAAACATCTTACCCCCAAAATTATACTGGAACACCCAGACATTTTTGCCCCATTACTGACAAAAATCATTAATGCATCTTTAAGGGACCAGACAGTCCCTCGGGACATAAAAAAGGTCACGGTTACCCCCGATCAAAAAACTAAGCCTGGATCCAAGGGACCCTAACAATCTTAGGCCAATCACAAATTGCAACTTTATACTGAAGATTATGGGCAAGATCGCCACATCACAACTTCAAGCCCATGTAGAAGCATCCACATCACTTCACCCCCAACAGTCGGATTTTAGACCAGCACACAGCACGGAGACAGCAATGATAGACCTCCAAACTAAAATGCTAAGTATCATGGACAAAGGCAAGGCCAGACTTCTCATCCTACTGGACATTATCACAGCATTCGATCTGCTGGATCACAATCTGCTCAAAACCGCGCTGGAGAAAACAGCCAACTGCTCCGCAGAGGTGATAGGTCTTTCCTAAAAACAGAATTTCACGGGTACACTGGGGAGACAAAATCTCCATAGAAAAGGAAATTCTTTGTGGACTCAAACTGGATGTGCTTGAATGGTATAAAGACCGAGTTAATGGTATTCGGTTCCCATCAAGCTAGAGCCATCCTTTCCCCTGAATATCGCTCATTCCAGATAGAAAACACCCAAATTCTAGTACAGGACAAAGTTAAAACCCTAGGCATTATGCTAGAAGCATCACTGGGCACCGAGGCGCAGGCCTTATACATAAAAAAAACCTGTTCATGCTACCTCAGACTCCTCAAAGCCATTAGGCCCTACCTCTCGGAGAGCAATTGCGCGACCATGGCCAGAGCAACCATACTCTCACGCCTGTTGTCAGGATCCAATAAAAAATGCCTCCAAGTATACCAGATTATACAAAACAACGCTGTCAGAATCATTAAGAACAAAACCAAATTCAATCACATTAATGATTCCAGGAAAGAGATACACTGGCTAAAAATTGAAAACAGAATCCAGTTTAAGGCCCTGACCCTGGCACACAGATGCATCAAGGGCAAAGCACCTGAATACCTGAAAACCAAAATTCAACCCTACACTCCTAACCACACGCTTAGATCCTCAGACCAAGGAATGATCTCAGTGGCCTCCCACAAACGCAAATTGGGCCTAGGGAAATCCTTCCCCACCACCACGGCAGGGCTATGGAATAGACTACCACCCAATCTAAGAAAGGAAGTTAATTACTTGCGCTTCCACAAATTGGTGAAGACCCATATCTTCAACTAACTTCCGCACAAAAGGTTCTTGTTCAGCTCTCAGCTTGCTCCTCATGTACATTGTCACATTTGTTCGTACTTTGTGTACTTGTTTCTGCACCCGAGACTCGCAAGTTACCGGCGCAATAGAAATAAATAAATAAAGATGGCAACAAGAAGCCAAAAAACGGGTAGTTTTGCACCTTTGAAGTACGCATACAGTTCAGGGACTGCCCTTTGATGTTCATGAACATTTCAGATGTTCGGGGACATCCATACATATGTTTGAATTACAGGGTTGTTGGATGGCAGTTTTTGGATGGCTTTATAACTTTAGCGCCACTCAATGAAAGTGCATGAAATGTTGTGATATCATTCTAGATCTGACATTGAATGGTTCTACAAAGTTAGATGCTGTTTTGCCAAGAGGGTTCAAAATTAGAGGGTATGTCTCAAAATATTTGAAAGGCTTATAAATGTGGTGCTGTTTCACGAATCTACACAGAAGCTTGCAAAAATATTTAACACCCAGATCTGAATGTTTTTGCAAGGTTTAATGGGATTTTGTGAAGAGGGGTCAAAATTAGAGGGGGTTTGAACATTTTTATATGGCTTATAACTTTGTTGCCGTTTGACGAATGTGCCCAAAAGATTTTAAAAAGATTATAGACCCAACCTTGAATTATTCTGCAAAGTCTGAATGTATTTTGTCAGGTTGGAGCCAAGTTATTTTATGTACGGACATTTTGACACTTTTGAAAACATAAAACATGGATGGATTTGAAGGAAAGTTGTGCAAGCAGCATTGGCAAGCACCTGATAGCATGGTTTTGCAAATGTGTCTGTGTTTCATTTTTGAAAAGTGTCATAATATAGGTAAAACAAATAGTGATATACCTTTTGGGACTGAGGAATAGCCGGAGGCCATGGGCAGTAGCCAGATGGTCTGTGTTATGTCCTGTGGTCATGGGCAGTGGCCAGATTGTCTGAGTCATGCCAAGAGCCATGACTCAGATTATCTGGCTATTGGTCATGACCACGAAGGAATGGCAATGGGGTTAAAGTGGGCATGGCGACCAGGGACTGGCTATGTTGTGACATTTGTTTTGAAAATCGGGATAGGTTTGAATGGGAATAAAAATCCTGTCTGTGGCTATAGCCGGAAGTCCTGCACAGGATTGCATCGACAGATTACTGTCACCATTGCTGCATACACTCCAAGATAATGGTAATCAGCAGATAATTACCAAGCACGCCTAACCAGGTGCCCACGTGGTCACGTGGTCAGCAGGCCACCCCTTGAGATCATTAAGCACCCTTATTTGCGACCATAGTGGGATAAGATATTAGGATTGGCTGCTGGACTCATTTCCACAACCTTGCAGCAACGATTGCCCACAATCCACATGCCTTGATAAAGACCCTAGAAAGTCCAATCAATACATATAGCAAGAAGAATGGTTTTGAAGAACGCTTCATTAAACAACAGTTACTTATTGAATAACCCAGCGCTGAGGTGAACAGGGCTCACTCTCCTATTCGAAACCTAGCACTTGAAGAAGGAAGGGCACCTTCGGAAAAGAACCCCATCATCAGCAACAGGATAATCTGTTTAAAGTACTAGATGAAGTGCAGTGATCTTCCACTTTTACCGCCCTGCAATTACTTGATATTCGTGGACTCTAATTTGATTATTGGGGTATGCAGCATGGCTTAACTGTAGGTTTGAATGGGAAGAAATATTCTGCTTGCGGCTACATCCTCAAGTGCTGTACTGAATTACAACAAACATGCACAAGGAGCATCAGCTAGGACCTGAAAGCATGGTTTTGCAAATCGGTTTTGTGTTTTATTTTCCCAAAGTGTCCAAATGTTAGCACAAAAAATAGTGATAAAGGTTTGGTGCATGGAAAATGGGCCTGGCACTCAGCAAGGACGAATCCCTACTCTGAGTTACTTATTGGGGCATGCAGCATGGCCGAAGGTGTAGGTTGAAATGGGAAAAGAATTCTGCTTGCGGCTGCAGCATGCAGTGCTGGACAGGATTGCAGCAAAGTTGCCCAAGGGGCGTCAGCAAGGACCTGAAAGGATGCTTTTGGAAATATGTCCTGTATTTTTTATTTTTTTTGTTGAAACATAAGTACAAAAAATAGTGATATAACTTTTCTTCCATGGGCAGAGGAGAGGGCCTGACCTTCATCAAGGACAAATGTCTACTCTGATTTACCTATTGGGCTATGCGCTGCTGATAGCGACTCACATAAGTATGCATTGCAAAAAATGTTTGTTAAAGGAGGTTTATAGTTCTTTCATATATGTTAAAAGAGGAATTATTAATAACTTATATACAGTGATGTAACATTATGAAACATTTACACTTATCAAAACCTATTCAATTGACAGAAAACAACATTCTTAAAGGGATGCTGCAGTAAAGATGTACCACACCCTTGGGACTCCTCTGCTCCAGCAGTTAGCTAGTGGTCTCCCACCTTGGCATACCTTGGATTTCACTCCTGGGCTCCCATGAGCACTTGTCCATCCGTACTGCCCCTTTTATGTATGCACTTCTCTCACTGCACAATGCATATATGCATTTATAGGAGCACTGTGTACAATTTTATGGTATAACTATGGGAAATGTAGGTGCAAAAGATTTGTAGAACATTTTTAAGTGGAAGTTGGTGGGTGGAAGTTTAATATGTTGATAGGGTATATGTTGAGTTTTTAAGTGATTGGTGGATATATGTGTGAATGATTTAAAGCAGGCAATGAGGGAGTGTTACAAACATAACAGTAAAAAGAGTAGAAGGGCTATTTTGCATGATGGTGTGCATGTGCAATCTAGATTTTCTAATAAAGCATGGGCTAGACAGGGGAATGCAGAGACTGTGGATAGTTATAAACAGCAATGGATTATGGTGTTTATTGTATACTAGAGAGAAGAATTTCAGACAGAAATTTATTTCTGCACTTTTTTCTTTTTGTCTAGTATACAATTTTCCATTATTTCCATTAGCATAGTAGAAAATGTAAATTGGAATGTTGGAGAATCTTATTGACTCTAACTACTTTACTGAAAAATTTAAAATAGATGGAATCTATAAGCTTCTTTTTTAGTTCTATTATTTAACTGTGAATCGTGGTTACTAAATGATCCTTTTTTAATGTTTTTTTTATTTATTTATTTTTTTTTGCAGGAGAGGCCAGAAAGTAAGGTGGGGAAGGAAATGAGGGAAGGACACAACCACAGATATGGAGGTGCAGATGGACACGGGAAGATGTTGCACATGTGTTAAATCTAAGGTAGAGGGCTTTGTGTCTCATGCTCCTTGGTTACAGCTTCAAAAGCTCTTTGAAATTGCTCCTCCCTGCAGTGTGTTGCAGTATATACAGAGAAATGATCTTTTGGAAGATATGGATCAACAGCCTATTTTATCTCTTGCAAGGGAGCTGGTGGGATTTTGTGTCCAACAGAAGTAGACTGTGTGGTTGAGGAAGATGGAGTAGAGGAATACAGCCTCTACTTTCTACGAAAGTAACAGCCTTTCTGAGAGCATTGCGTTGGTTGTATTTGGTGTTGCGGCGCATGGAGATTTTCCGTGACTGAGTACACCGTTGCACTCAGTGCATTTCACTTTGGTAGTTTTAGCCTTTGGTACATTTCCAACAGCAGTGAAGAACTGCCACACCCATGATTCTCTCTGGGTGCTAGAGGTAGGCACTTCTTCAACCTCATGTTCCTGGTCTTTGTGATTGTATTTTGAAGTATTGCTCCTCTTTCCTTGTGTAGGTCCAGCAGCTGGTGGTGGCTCTTGGGGAGGAGGGATGGCAATAGTTGATGCCATTTTTAAGATAAATAGCATGTTTCCTAATATTCTTCCAAGTATATGCTGTATGCTAGATTGTTAATGGATGATGATTAAAAATAGGTGTAGGAGCTGTGCACAGGTAAATATTGAGCTTCAAAGTTCCAAGATCAGCTAAAATGCAGTTCTGAACTGTTCACAAAGCGCAGACTCATTCCCGAAGTGAGGACGCGTTTGCGAACACATCATCATGCCCTGCGCAACCATATGGTCACGTGACACTGTCCGAAAAGTCTTCGATGACGTCAGACATTCGCGAACTTCGGCGAACACAAAAACAGTGGAAAACGTTGCAAAAAATATCTTGACATGTTAAGAATGAAGGTAGAAGGTGAGGAATGGTAGAGTTTTAAGGTGAAACTTTCTAAATTGGAGAAAAATGTTGTATATTGGGATAGGTATGATATTAGTAAGTTGTAGAAAATTAGGGTGAAATGGTAAAAACATATGAAATTCACTGAAAAAACATTCTTAAAAGGACGTTATTGTCAAGTTGCACTAATAAAAACCCATGAAATTCAATGAAAAAACATTGTTCAAGGGACATGGTGGTTAAATTGCACTAATAAAAAACTATGAAATTCAAAGAAAAATCTTTGTTAAAGGGATGTTATGATTACAAGTAAAACTGAAAAAACCCAGAAATTCACCAGTTATGGTAAACTAAGCAACCATGACTCACACCACTACTGTGCACTGATAAAACAAAAACCTTGTACATTAAAGATGACATCACAAATGTCATTGATGATTTCACTAATGACATCACATATTAACATAATTATGATGAATAGTCCATACAAGGGGTAGTGTTTATAATGTTTGTAACACGATGTCAGGGATGATCAGGAGATTTATCATAAACTGCTTAATGTATTAAACTATGTTCTCATCTAAAGAAAAGATTTTTGTTATTAATACAGGAACCTAATCATACATATACAAATGCAATGGTTGCAGCATGTACCAAAGAAGTACAATATTTTTAATCTGGTAATTTCCAATAGTAAAATAATAAATTCTACCTTATGAAACTTTTCGGTAATGTTAAAAATTGAACATTGAATAAATACCTATCAATTTCAAACTTTCAACACACTTGTGCTAGCATGCAAAATACATATACAAACCCAGAATGCATACAAATTAGAGCCACATAAAGGGAAACTAAAGTAAGGAAGAAAGAAACAACAGCACCAAAAAATGACAATTACATTAGTGTTGATTATCAGGTACACAAATGAATTTTGTGTTTGAGGCTTGCTTATTGCCCTATGTATGTGCATTATCCAGTCAAGTCAAACTCTATAGAAAGTATTTTAAGAAGATATAAGACGGTTAATGGTTATATATATATATATATATATAGCACCTTCTCAATGTTTTTAATTCTCTTTGTCAGTAAAAAGAAACACTAGCGTAGAAAAGTCAGTGAACAAAAACAAGTGGCCCAGATCTGTGATGTCATCAGTGATGTCTTCAATGACATGTGTGATGTAATCTTTCATGTACTGGGTATTTGTCTTGGCAGTGCACAGTGGTGGCGCTGGTTATGGTGGCTTAGCTTACCATAACTGGCAAATTTCTGCAGGGTTTCGCTTTTACTTGTAACCAGAAAGTCCCTTTAACAAAGGTGTTTCTTGAATATTATAGTATGCTTAAGTATAGGTATCAGAAGGAGTATTGAGATATATGCCTAAAGTCAGTTTAAACATTAGTGCTTAAAACTGCAAGAGTGTACTGAAAAAGAGGCTCCTAAAGGTCTATATTAAACAAAGTTTTTAACTTTTTGATACTGAGTGATTTGCGAGTCGATGCACACATTTTGCTCCAGTTGAACAACCTTTCCATAATTCAATATATCAAATACCACGTAGGTTGAACGAGGGCCAGCTCCTGGCAGAGCGGGTGAAGGATTTTTGTTTTGTTAATGTTAATGTTAAAGGACATTTGTACCGCGCACTATCACCACCGGAGTGGTGCCCTGGCGCTCTGGCGGCTCTGAAAGAGGAGGGAGGGGTTGAGTTAGTGGGAGGAAGCAGGAAAAGTGCAACAGAGCAGTGATGTGCTGTTGGCGGCCTCAGCCTGGTGGGTCCGTTGGCTGGGCCTGGGGTGTTTGCGGCCGGTAGTCGTCGTGTACTGCTGTGCAAGACTATGTGTGTTTTTGTTTTGTTGTTGCAATGTAGTGAAGTTTGTGCGGTTTGTTGTGCTGTAGTTTTTGGTTGTGTTTGGTTTGCAGTTTGAGAGGTGTATGCAGAAAGGGAAATTGTTAGTAGGGTTGGTTAGTTTGCGTCTCTATCCTGAATTGAGGCGCTCGGTTTGCATAGTCTCCTCTGATGCGGCTCTGTCCTGATCTGGGTCCGACTGGCATACAAGATTTCTTACTCATCTGGCCCCCACCTCTAACAAGCTCTCTCATAGCTCCTCTAGTCCTCCCTTCATACTCCTGTGGCCAGTGCACCTGCCATGTCAACCTCTCAGGTAGTGTGGTGATTGCCAATATCTCGACAATTCCACACCACTGTGGTACCTGGCGGTAAATAAGGGGTGGGCGAAAGTGTTGGTGGGATTGTCTGGGGTGGTTGAATCAGTCTGCATGCGTGCCGCCTGTGTTCCAGTCTAGCTGGTGTCACCCGTCCAAGTGCTGTGGGAGATACCCTCTCGGGTCAGGGATGTTCGTGTCCTTTCCTGTTTAGTCATCCTTTTTCCGTTTTTGGTTTCGAGATTTAGTCTGTAGGGTTGAAGAACCAGGTTTTTAGTGATTTCCTGAATTTTAGGTGATCGTCAGTGTTTCTTATTTCCTTTG
Source organism: Ambystoma mexicanum (assembly GCF_040938575.1). Lineage (NCBI taxonomy): Eukaryota > Metazoa > Chordata > Amphibia > Caudata > Ambystomatidae > Ambystoma > Ambystoma mexicanum. Next base: position 413,249,779 of record NC_090925.1, read on the forward strand.
GGATGTTGTTCCAGGTTTTTGCGGCTAAGTGGTAGAAGGAGGTGCCTCCAAGTTTTTTCTTAAGGTATGGTTTAAGTTCCAGGCGGATTTCGTTGCTTGATTGGAGGGGTCTCGTTGGTTTATAGACTGTTATTTTCTTTTGTAAGAATTCTGCTCGTTGTCCACTGATTGCCCTGTCTGTTATGCACATTGTTTTGAAGGTGATGCGATGTTTTACTGGTAACCAGTGTAGTGTTTTTAGGGCTGGAGTGATGTGGTCTCTTCTGGATAGTTTGAGGAGTAGTCTTGCTGCTGCATTTTGGATCCGGTGCAGTTTCTTCATGATGTATTCTGGTATACCGAGGTAGAGGCTGTTTGCATAGTCGATTTTTTACATGATTAGGGCGACGATAGTGAGTGTTTTTTGCGTGAAGGAGAGGAAAGGTAGAATTCTTCTTGCCGTGTGGAGGAGGAAAAAACATTTCTTCACTGTTGCATTTATTTGTGGTTCCAGGGCTAGGGTGTTGTTCATTAGGACTCCCAGATTTTTTACTACCTTCAATGGTGTTGGTGCATTTCCCATTTCCGTAGGCCATGGGATGGTGGTTTCGTTCTCTTGGTCTTTGGATACGATCATGATTTATGTCTTTCCTGGGTTGATTTTCAGGTTGTTGGCATCCATCCAGTTGAAGACTTCTTTTAGACAGTCGGTTAGGGTTGAATGGTCGGCATCAGTGTCTTTGATTTTGTAGATGATATGAGTGTCATCTGCGTAGTTGTAACATGTAATGTTGTATTTTTTGAAGATTCTGATGACCGGACTCTGATAGATGTTGAAATATAGTGGAGATAGTGAAGATCCTTGTGGCACTCCACAGTCGTTAACTCGTGGAGTGGATTTGAAAGGTTTTATCCATACGTTTTCTGTTCTGTCTGCTAGGAATGATTTGGTCCAGCGTAGTGCTGTGTCTGTTATGCCTATGTATTCTAGTCTTTTGGTCAGGGTGTCATGGCTAACTGTGTCAAAGGCTGCGGAGAGGTCGAGCAAAATAAGGGCTGAGGTAGTGTTTGAGTCTGCGTTAGTTTTGAGGTCGTCCCAGATGGATAGTAGTGCTGTTTCCGTTCCTCTCGCTGGTCTGAAACAGATTTGAGTTTGGTCCATCAGGTGGTGTTTTTCTACATGTTCTTGGGTTCGTTTATATACGTAGGTTTCTAGAAGGCATTATTGCTTTCAGAAGAGGATATCAGTAGTTGCCAAATTTCTGGCTTGTCAGTCCATCGTAGTGCGGGACTAGAATTCCAGGTACAGCACCAATTTCAGCAATTGAAAACTGGATCCGCAGATCTTAGTGGTAATTCAAAGAGTAGGAGGCCCTCTAGAAAGGGCCCTTGTTACACCCAGATTGAACTCTCAACTGCTGAAGTTTTTAACGATGGTGGCCATTGCAACTCTCACCTTTGTCCACCCCTAGTTCCCCAAGTGGGAATAAGCCTTTCTCCCCTTCGTCATGATGGAGTGATAATTATAGTGAAACCCTGGTGTACAACTGATGCTTGGTATCCGATTCTTCTGGTAATTTCCTCAATCCAATCCTACTTCCCTGGACCTAAGCATTCTGACAGACCCAACAGTAAGGCCCCATCCCCTAATGCTAGATTGGACATTGGAATTGGATGGTTTTGGAGCATGTTGGAGCATCCAGGCATTTCACCTCGAGCTGTAGGCCATGCGCAGGACTCATGGGCCCCTTCCACCTGTAAGCATTACAGCGCAGCCTGCTCCATAATGTTGCAGCTGGTGTGTAGCAAGGGGTTGGGATCCGGTATCAGCATCTTTTTTGCAGATATTTGTCTTCTCAGCATCTCAACTGATGACAGGACATTTCGGACATGCTGGAGATTACAGGCCAATGATTTCTGCTTGACAACTTTCATTGAATGGATGACCAGCCAGTGTAGATCCATTTGTTTGTTGTCTTCTGAAAGTGTTAAGTTAATCAGGGCTCTGAATATGTGTTATACTTCTCTTTGGGGTGATAATGCAGTTCTCCTCAGACACTGGGAGGAAAACAGCATTCTTACTTTGAGGACTCTCTCCTCCAAGCTATATTGTGATGCCTGAGCGTTTCTGACATCAGTACATTGACTATTGCTCACAGAGTCTGTTCCCCAGATGGCATAATTTAAACCAGGCATCCAATCTGTCACCTAGCCAGCCGTTCAGGCCAGCCCTTATTGTGTGCGGTTTTATGCCTGTGACATTACACATTGGTTATGGCCTCCTACAGGCCCGCCAGCTCAGCGCAACTGATGTCTACTCTCAGGAATCCATTTCGGCTACCATCGATTTCTACCTTGCTCAGGTGGAATCATTGGATCATGGAACAGACAAGCATTGATGTTTAGGTTTCCAGAGCCCAGTCCTCCAGGGGAACCATGGGATCTCAAGCTTAGTGCCTGGCTGTGCGGCTAGAAGATATCATGAGGTCTCTGCTGTTTCAATTGGCATTGTTATTAGGCCTGCCACCCTGAATGGTGATGCTTGTGTGTTTTCAATAGGTTTGAATCCTGTCTGTCAAGCTGTCCTGAATGTGCCATGTGCTGCATGTCACCAGGAAGTCAGAGCATCCCGCTGGATGCCTGGTGGGGTTGCTACCTGTTTGAGTGGGGTATATTTGTTGTTAGTTTCATTTTGAACAGATTGAGTTTGCGACTGAGTCTCAGGAGGAGAGCTCTCGTGCTCACCTTGGAAGCAAGACGACACGGAGCAACACAGGTTTGAACCCTGGATGCTCTGGGTATTAAGTGCGTTATAAATAACCTATCATATTATATTGAGAATGCGGTTTACTCTACAGCGCCCTTCATTTCAGATTGCGACACAGTGAGAAGAGGTGTACTAGCAAGGACGTGAGTGTAAAGGGGCCTGTGTCACTAGTAGCATTAGAGAACTGTAATGTTGAAAAGTGTCTATTTTTCAAATTTAAATAAATTACATGTACAGCCCGGGTTTGCTGGGAAATGTAGTTGTCAATAAAGGGAGTAAAGCATCATTCTGGCCACCTTGTCTTTAATAGAATTAGAACTCCCTTAAACTACCAAGTGTGAAGACTCTATATTATTTGCATTCTTCTTGGTCATTCTAAAATCCAATTTTGGTGTCACCCCTAAGGAGCCTTGCACCAGTTATTAGACCATTTAAAGAAGTATGCTCAGATTGACGACCATGCTAACTACCAGCATGAGAACAATCATTACCTGGTATGCCTTCCTTTGATATGCTGGGTAACCTAACCATCTAAGTGCAAACAAACATAAGGTGTATGGGCTCATTTCCGAGTCTCCAATTTATAACATTTATGTTATGTATTTATTTATGTAAATCCAGGCACATTTTCCCTCTATCAGATTTTTGTTTGTTTTATTTATACAGTTTAATTTTAGAGAAGAAACAATAAGCAGCAATACCTGCAGATAGGCCACGACCCACTAATAATGCATGATATAAACAATCTGGAAACGCCACATGTTACCAGAGCGAAGAAGATTAGAAACACAGAAAAGCAATTATCTACACAAAGGGATGAGCTGCAAATAGGGTGGAGGGAGGATTCCAATGTAACCAAAGACGGTGTCAAACCAAAGCAAGCATTGACAAGGCCAATATCTTCGGGGTTTCACACTTGTTCATCACATTTTAAAAGTGTAGGCATGAATTTGTGTTGTCCCCGTAAAGAACGAGCCCAGCTCCGCCTCAAAGAAAATGCAAGCTCTGGGGCATTTGCAGCCTTCGAAGCATCTTTTAATCTCTGCACCACCCATTGTGGCATCATCAAAAATACATATAGGACCTAGCTTTGCTGGGACATGTAGTTTCCTTTAAAAAAAAAATGACACTCGTTCTAAGTGAATTTATCCCAGACCTATCTTAAAAACCAGACTGAACTTTGCTACTAGGCCAGGTCTTGCTTTCATTTCCTTACACGGTACAGGCGAAGGCCCCGTATTCACACAGGCTGTGGGCACAGATCCTGTCATCTCACCCAGTACAGAATCTGCAAGTATTTCCGATGTGTGTGTGCTATACAGCACAGTGTATTCGTATATATGCTGATGCCGTCATCTCGTGTTGTCAATAGCCTGCAAGAACAAGACAACGTGTTACTCTCACTAAGCCGACCTTTTGTTTGTCCCATGAGCTAGTTTCACCTTCAAAACAATCTCCGTGAGTACACTAGGCGTGTTTGTGAAGTGCGGTAGGTTCGCAGAAGTCGGTGACTCCACCTGCTTGGAGCCTCACCAAGCGCGGTTGCCAAGGCTCTTGTTTGCCGACCTGTCTGGGTGCTCCTCCAGGCTACAGGGCTCACCTTTCACGCCGTGGGCCTGGCTGTGGAAAAAAAACAAAAACAAACGTGTCTAGATTTCTTTCGGAATTCTGCGACACTACTTTTCTGTGGCAGCAAACTTTTTCACTCCTATCCCCCTCTTTCCCCCCACCTCACTGCGACGGAATAACAGATTGCCTGCGCAGCCTGTTTCCTTGTGTGCGGTACACAGGGAGGATGTGCAGCTCTGGATAAACTGTGTAAGAGTATTGTGTTCGGCCGTCTGTTGCGAGATATTGAAGCCCAGTCCCACCGGAGGAAAAGAAAAAAAAACACTTCCAGGCACCAGCAGATAATCCTATTTGTTCCCATGAGTACATAAGAAAGGATCCAACGAGAGCATTCAATGGCTCGGATATCCGTCGCAGGAACCCTTTCCAGATTCGGGACCTGTCTCCGTTACTTAATTTGGATCTTAGATGTATGGAGCCAGAAGGCCCTCTGTTTCTTCTGCGTCTTCCGCCGCCAAATTCAGTGTCTCCTTCTGCCCCGCCATGACGGAGAACGTTCCGATCCCCGTTTGCTTTCCTTTTATCCTTCCTCAAAGGAGAATGGGAAAATGGCCAACTTCCTGTTCTTTTCAATGACTGGCAAACTCTGAGCTCAAAACCTGCCATTTGTTATTGTGCTGTGAAATGGTAGACACTTATTTCCTGACTTTAAACAAAAAATGGAATTGTGTATGAATCCCTTCATGATACGAATTGAGGAATTAAAACTAATTGTTTAATTAAGATTGTATAATTCAGTGCTTTATAAGGATATTATTATTTATTTATTTCAGAGCCATACAGGTTAGCTTGCTGTGCCTGTCGCATATATTCCTCTATGGAAACGCGTACAGCTCCGTTCCCATGAGCCTCTGTAAAGCCAGCGATTGCTCCCACTATACCTACTGAGCACAATCCCAGCTTTCTCGACCTGCTGTTCCCAAGGACTCCTACCTGTGATTTGCATGCCTAGGTACTCATAAGAGCTAATGAGCTTAGGGCCCTTTTAGGAACCACAATGCAATGGTTGGGTTTACACAGAATAACTCAAGAGTCCAAAAAACCGAACCAACTCAGGAAGATGGCAAAGTACTGTTTTACTAACAATTATCTTAAACATGGAGTTACAACGAACATCACCGGACATACGCTCAATTTCTCTCAGCGACAAAGGTTATATACCAAACATATGTCAGAGGTGACGTCATACAGTGTGGCAAATAATGAAAAATCTACTGGGGATTGGGGTAGGCTTAAGGGGAACATCTAAGTTTATCATCTGTCGTAACTAGGATTATATTGGCTTCCCACTGTCAGGTGGGCAACATATGCCTACCTCTAAAACATGTAATCTTCAGAAACATTAGATACACAGTTTCTCATTGGTTTTCAAACTAAAATGTCCTTTGTTATAAGACCACTATAATTGGTTGCCACGCTTCTGCCATGTCTGGAATATTCGGTTCACTTAGCAGCACGTAAGGAGATGGGGCCTGACTCTACCTCCCCACCCAATTAGCTCAGCATCTGTCATCACCCAAGCCTTCTGCCATGAAGATTGTCTTTGAACTTGGCCTTGCAAACTATAATTTTCTCTGAGAATACACAGGAGTGAGGGCACTCACTATCGTGTTCTAGGACTCCAAGTTCGAAACCTATTTTCATCCTTTTTTCACGCGACATGAGCCCACAATTTGGTCCATTTTTCAGCTTATAAATGTCTTAAATGAATTAAAATTGGCACTCTTGGTGTTTTTTCTTTGCACCTTAACAAGAGATGATTCATCCTTCGTACATTCGCTCATTTCCAGAACAGATAGCTGGCCTTCACTGCATCAGTCTTGACTCCAGGCCAAACAACATCACCATGCAGCTCCACGATTCAACATATTCTTGCCGCAACAGTTTTCTCTTCGCTCTTCATGGGTCCTGGCTTACTAAAATTCATGATACCGATGTCCAGCTTTTACAATGGCAGCTTTTCCTGCATTCTATTTACTATATATAGCCAGCTTCTAAGATAACTTAGTCTACTTGCGTTTCAGCTCTGTACAATTATTGAATGGTTGATTCTCTGCAGCACTTAGTGCATATGTAATCTTTTTCGTATTTAAAAGTTCACTTGATTCTTTACTTCGTCATTATTCTTCTTCAGCCATTGTCTCGAGAAGTCGTTCATACTCTTGTGATGTCACTAACTTTTTTTATTCGCTCTTTTTCATATTCCTTCAGGGAGTTCCTCCCTTAGGTTTTCATCACTTCGGGGATATATTCGGTAGGGTTGTCTCAACAGGTATCTTTTTGCAAACACACATTGCGTTACTGGCACAACTGCTGGTCAGACATGACACAATCTCAGGTCTCCAACATATGTGAGTTAGGCGGGCATGGTTTCCTGTAGGGGCATGTAGCTGCTCCTCTACATTCCTCCCTCTGGTCAAGTCCTTGACCACCTGCTCAATTGTTTCCATATCCAAGTATTTTCTTTTTAAGAGTTTCTTTGGTGCACATATCTTCATCTCCACACTCAGGGTTCCTGCTGATTTGATATGTTTTTCTACAATCCCGGTCATGTAGTTACATTGTCCATTCGGGGTACAATAGACCCATCGTCCCACATACTTCTTATGATTCTTTGGATACAGGAACTTTGTTCCTTTAGATGCTCCAATGCTAGCCTCTATGTATTTCCTGACTGTGTCATCAGTCAGTTCCTTGGAATTTGGCTCTGGTATGACATCGATCATGATCTTCATCCTTACTACCTTCTTTGATGTTTGCCTGCATTGGGCAATCACCATCCTGACTATGCAGAATCCAAACATCACCAACACCAATATTACTCCAAGAACTGTGAATATGTTTGCCAACCACTGAGGGATTCATGAAAACAAGGAAGCAAACCAACTATCATCTTCTAAATCATCTGTCTCATCTTCATCTTGTTATGCAGGTCTGTCAATGCCGTTATGGCCTCTGTCAAGGTTCCATTTTGATCATCGTTAGAAGGTATAAATGTGCAACATGATGGCCCGATTTTGGCACAAACTCCTCTTTCCATCGCTGTAATCATATCAAGGACATACCTATTCTGGAAGGTCATCAGTCGTATGGCTCTCAGCTCTTATTTAATGGTGTTGAATGCCTTTATGGTAGCATTGATTGTCTGCAGGAGTTCCCATCTGATGATTTGTAATCACTTTGCGTTCACCACTATTTGGATTCCAGACATAAATATGGTTGTCATTATCATAGCAGTTCTACTGAACAACCTGGGCTCCTCAGAAATGGTATCATATGCTGTTATTGATTTGGCTGAGAAACAATTCTCTTTTTGTCTGTGAGAGAAGTTCAAGTGATCTTCCTTTTCTGAAGTGGGCATCAACTTTTGGAAATTCTACAATGTTCAGATTGCTTTGATGAATCACTAATGCTGGAAAATGAATGAGTACCAAGGAACATACTCCACCCCAATCCTTGGGCAACTTCATATAGTCCCTTCTCCCATCCTGGGAATGTCAATTGTGGTTTTGTATTCTTTGTTATATCCCGCATTGTTCTTTCCTTGTCTTTGAAAGAATAGTGTAGCATAGTGTCACATTAACCAACAGGATTACAACTACTGGGCCTGATTCGTCTTCTACCCATGTCAACAGTTTGGAGGTCTTGGCCCATGACTTTATGCAACCATCATTCACCTTCTGCACCTCTTGTGCGTAATCTGTTTTCAGCAAATGAGCTGCATAGGATATCCTTCCTTCTTCCCATCCCTTCTTGGAATTTGCTTGTCCATAGATCAATAATTGAGCTTGTCCCAACATCCAGGTTATCCGGCTACTTCTGTCACATCAGGGCAATTCAACCTCTTCATTTCTTCAATGATCACCTAATCCTGTCCTGCAGCAGGATACACAAGCATCTTGATTTTCCATCCAAGTTCCTTCTCAATTTGTACAGTCTTGATGTAGTCATCCTGTTATGGAAACAACCATTTTGATCTCAATCGCAAGGTCGTCAACTTCCTTGGAACTGTCCTCACGTAGTACATGTCGCAAGATGGATGAGGCACGTCACATTGTGCTCTGGAACCTCCTTCTCAATGAAAGTCCTTACTGTATTCATGGCATAGAGGATGAGAGACCAGACATAGCAACCCTCATGAGATGCTTTTCACCCACATTTCTCATGTGTTGGTACCACATGTTATTCCCTAGGTGAGCTGTATTATCTAGAGAGGTGTGTATCCCTTTACTATCTTCCTCTGAATCTCTTTTTTTTTTGTCTACTTATAGAAATCAAAGAATCTATCTTTATGTGTTTTCACAGTGGGGAGAACCATAGGAACTCTTTCTTTGGCAGAAGTACTAAGATGATAATGACTGTGAAAAATAAGGAACAAAAAGACAACAAGAACAATCATGCAAATAGGTATCATGCCTAGAAATCTGGGGATCTATTTCTCGTGCCATGCTACTGCTTGCTGAACTTGTTCACCTTCTATGATCATGCCATCTTCTCCATTAATCATTTTTAATACAATCATCACATTTATTTTATGTCTGCAACTGTATAATTTGTTCAATAATAGCAATAAGGAGTGTTCTTATCACTGGGCCGTTTTTAGGATCCTGTAAGAAAGTGTGAATATTAATGTACCTTCTAACAAGAGCAGAGTAAGATTGAAGTATGAACACAAAGATAGCAACCACAAGCTGATGAACGTAACTGTCAGCAGGTACCATTTGTTTTGATCACTTAAAACTAATATTCTCCATGAAATGAATCTGGATAGTGGTCTCATTTCCAATTTCTGATCAAGAACTGACATTTAGGCATAACTCTGATTCATTATTCTCTGCTTCAATGTATTTCTAAAAGTGAATTTAAAAATTCCTGGAATTCTCTGCAAGTCGTCGCACACCCAGCTAAAATAAATATAAGGTGTGTCTATTGAATTCCAGTCCAAATAAAGTATGTGTTTAATCACTCGCTGCTTAATCGTCCTTCTTCTTAGTCATTGATTGAGTCTGCACACACAGAAATTCTTCTTCTTGTCTTGCTTCTGGATCAGCAATGGTGGGAGGGAGGATCTTGCCTTTGAAAATCTTCCTGTCGCTCAGGTGCAGCCAAACTCTTCTTCCTTGTACTTTAACTGCAGAAGGGGGCACTTCTCTGACATTGAAAGGGCCATGCAATAGTGGCTGATGCCACTTCCTGGTAACATTTTTAACTAACACTAGGTCCCCAGCATATATTTTAGGTGGTGGTAATAGTTCACTTGGATTGGTTGCCAAATTATCTTCTTCTGTGTTCTTAGGCTGACCCCCCTGATGCTTGACTTGATCTGAAATGAAAGGAATGTCAAATAATCATGCGCCTCATTACCTAAAGTTTTAGCTACACTCTGAGCTTTACTCTTAATCCTAGACAGAGGTATAAGGGGCGTTCTCACTCACTGCCCTGTCACTAGTTCATGCAGGGTGAGGTGGTGGTCTGACCCTGGCTGATTCCCAAGGGGATATAAGGCCAGGGGTAGGCAATACAGGCATCCCTTTTTCAAAATCAATTTAATGTTGACAATCCTTTCTTTGAGGAGACCGTTGAGTCTCTCACATATTCTGTTCACTTGCAGGTGATACGCAGAAGAGAACTTGTGCTTTATACTCAATAAAATCCCTATTTGTCCTAACATATTATTGACAAAATGTGGCCCAATATCAGATCTTAGTACCTCACACACACCCCACCTGGCAAATACATTGTGCACTAAAAACCTCACTGTGCAAGTGGCATCAGGGAGTGTACACGGACCTGTCTCGATCCACCTAGAAAAGGGACATACCGCCACTAATAGATACCTATATCCATTACATATCTGCAGCATATCGACATAGGCGATATGTAAATGCTGAAACAGACCATTCTGTCGAGGTATTACTCCACTAATTGTTTTCAGTGTATGCCCAGCAGTAAACCTTTGACACACAACCCAATTCACCATAAATAGTGTGTGTTACATTTAATTAGGAATAAACCAGTCTTCTGCAATACTAGCAGCAAGAATTTCTCTATTTACATGTGCGGGGTAATGCAGCTGTTCAAGCACGACTTTCAATAAATGTACTGGCATCAATGCCTTTCCAGTGCTATCCTGTTACCGTAATGCTTCCATGGGGGATAAAGAATACCCCCTTCATAAACACAGATCTTCCTCTTCCTGTGGTGTGTTTCCCTGAATCTCTATTAATTGGGTTATTGACAACTTGTTAAACCCCTCTTGTACTAACATAGTAGTAACTGAATAGTCTTCAATACTCTCACTATCAAAACTCGAAATTTCTGGAGAATATGCAACCCTTTTGGCTTCTACATCTGCGGCTTCATTCCTCCAAGAGAGAAAATGTGGTTGCTTAGTATGTGCTGTGCATTTAACGACTGCTATGGCTAATGGGAGTTGTAGTGACTTAATGAGTCGCTCCAATAAGGACACATGCTGCACTGCAGAGCCATCTGCATGGAGGTAGCCCCTCCTCTTTCAATGTGCCAACCATGCAGGTACGGTTGACATCACAGAGGCAGAGTCACTGTACACCGTCACTTCCTGTCCTTAATGTTTTCAAGTGCGACAATAAACGCTACTAATTCTGCTGCTTGTGCTGAAAAATGAATCGGCAGTCCTGCACTTGTTACTACTTCGAATCCTCCATTTGATCTGTGTCTTACTACTGCAGCGCCTGAATGCCTTTCCCCACTAGTTTGATCAATTTTTGAAAAACTATCAATAAAAGGAATCTCCCCATCCACTAAAACATTCTCCTTCACAAGGGGTATATCATCATAAAATTCTACATAATTGGCACAGTCATGCACCTGATCACCTTTTTCTATGGGTTCAGCTATAAACGTGGCTTGGTTCACTAATTTCCATCTTACAATTTTAATCTCTGGCTAGAAATCATTACCTCATACACTGATGCTCTTTGGGATGTTAATGTGCTCTCCGGTTTCTCTAGAATGGCAAATAGAGCATGTTTCATGAAAAGAGTCATAGAGCAGCCCATAATAATACTTGAGGACTTCTCCAATGCAAATGCTGTGTGGCTGCCACAAATTGTTTGCAAGGGAAGTGTCCTCTCATAACTGGGTCTAAAATCCCACTCTAATATACCAAAAGTTTGTTCCCCAATGTGGTTCTTTGTGTAAGCACTGCTGTCATTATTGACCCATCTGTTTGTGAAAACAGATACAATTCCTCGCCATAATTAGGATTTCCTATAACTGGGGCTGTACACATTGCTTTTTTCAGTTCTTCAAATCTCTTTTCTATTTCTTCAGTCGATTCTAGTTTTGTTTTACCAACTTGTGCTTTCTTTAATGCTTGCAGAAGTGGCCTTGTGTACGTACCACAATCAAACACCCCGGCTCTAATGTAATTGCACAAACCCAAAAACTGTTGCATCTGCCTCACTGTGTTTGGTTTAGAAGTTTTCATGATTACCTCACCTCTCTCAGGTGTCACTTTCTTTCCTTCATGCAATATCAACTGACGTATGTATAACACTTCTTGTTGACAATACTGTAACTTCTCCTTACCCACCTTATATCATTTGTCTGCTAAAATAGTCATTAATCGGACAGAGTCCTGTCTGCACTCATCCTCTGTTTTACTGCAAATCAATAGATCACCTACATAGTGTATCACCACTCTTCTGAGATTGATATTGCCTAGATCCATCTGTAGGACTCTGTTAAAGATCAATGGGGATTCACAGTACCATATGAGGCAGCCTATTATGTTTTAGTCTTTTTTGGCGAAACATAAATTAAGTCAAGTCTTGGGAGTCCTTATGCCACGGGATCGAGAAAAACGCATTTTTCAAATCGATCACCATGAAGTATCGAGCTTCTACTGCGATACTAGATAATATTGTTGCCTGATTAGGAACTAAAGGAAACTCAGCATCTACATTCTGGTTAAGAGGTCTCAAATCCTGGATAAATCTCCATGACCCGCCTTTAGATTTTTTAATCAGATACACCGTGGTATTACAAGATGACTTTGATGGCATCAGAATCCCCCGATTCATCAGTGCTGAAATAGTATGAAATATACCTTCATCAGCTTCTCGAAACATGGGGTGCTGTTTTGCTCGGGGTAAAATTGCTCCTGGTTTAAGCTTTATTTTAATTTCCTCTATTCCCTTCAGTAAACCTACATCATAAGGGCCTGTGATTGTAGGGGACTCAGCAGCTTTTCAAGATCCTCCTGAACGAATGCTGGTCACTGCCGCATTATCGCCATTCGCTCTGGGACTTCCCTTTTCCCTATCCTTATCCAGTATGTAATGCTCATGAAGAACACTACTTCATCATCGCTTCGGTCTTCTTCGAACATATCATAATTATTTATGTCAGTCAATCTGTACCCTTCCTCAAGGGCTACCACTGTTCTCCATGGTCTACCCTTATCATCTACACGTTCGAGCATTGCTATTTCTTTTCGTACTATAGCAGCTTCCAACTCTATAGGAATAGTCCATCCACCCTCCTCATCCATAGGTATCCGTGGTCTGAACACAAATTTGTCAGGTATCCTCAAAATGTTTCCCACCAAGCCATGTAGCCATGTCAATAAAATGCTCACCCCACATAGAAAAATCTCTGGATATACTGGAACGGTTTGCAGAGCCACTTGCCCTGTGATTGACAATATAAACTCTCCCACATTAGCACACTATTCCTTGATCTGTAAATTAAATCGTCATGTTAAGTTTTGTAATTAAATCTCTTCCTAAAATGTTAACCAGTGTCTGTCGTGAATATAACAGAGGAACAGACATGTCACATTCTCTTATGGAAACTGGTAATTTATCAGTAAAAGGAACACGACTCGTAGCTCAGGCGATCCCTTTAGTATTCAAGGCAAAAACTGACATGGATATTTTCCCTCTTGTGCACACGAACAAGTTGCTCCAGTGTCTACAAGAAAAGGATTTGCCTCCAATCGTCACATTGACCCTTGGTTCCTCTTGGGGGTCTGGTGTCACTGATAGTACTTAACACATCAAGTCACCCTATGAGCTGTCCTATTTTGGATACAAGCTCATCCCCATCCCTGTGAAAAGCTTTCCTCCTACCACAGTGACACGTCCTATTCTCTGTGTCAATACTTGTGCTGTATTTGCATACTGCTGTGTCTGCATAGGGGCTTGTTGTGACTGCCCTTGTGGAACATTCATTTGTACTTGTCCCTGCTGTTGCACCTGTTGTACTTGCAGTGCTTATGTCTGATAAGATGTGTGATCTTGAGCAAAACCGTCTCTGGTCTTTGTGCTATATGGCGGAGGATAAGCTATCCCCCCTCTGGAAAATTGGCCATTTTGTATATTCCCCTGACTCCCACATGCACATGCAATATGTCCTGTCATTCCACAATTCCAACATACTGGAGGGACCCTCCTATTAATGCCTCCTTGGTTATATCCTCCCTGGGCACTCTGATTCTCATTCTATGTATTTTGAAACCCACCTTGGATATTCTGAAATCTGCCTCCTCTTCCTCTATACCCCATGCCTCTGCCTCGTGGCGTAAATCTGTACCCACCTTGGAATTATTTGCCTGCGATGTAACTATTTTTTCCTGCTTTCCCAATCCTTCTCCGCTTGTCAGTACCGCACCTTCTATGGCAAATTTTGACAACATTTTCTGAACTAACTTGGCTTCCTTTGAATTTCCTACTCTCATTTTCTTCTATTTTTTCTCTTGTAATACACTATACAGCTGGATCTCAGCCCATGGCTTTGCTTCCATCTCTGCTTGTTTTTTCATCTGCCTTTGTACTGACTCACGCTACACCTGACATAAAATATGGTAAAATAATGCCACTTTTTTCCCACAGCTAGCGAGTTTCAAGCTGTCATTTCTCCTGAATATCCTGAATGTAAGCAATGGTATCTGGACTTTCATTCGAAAATTAATTCATCAAATTCATTTCCATCGAATTTTATTCTTTGAAAATACTTTCCATCGAAATGCATTTTCATTGAATACAATTTGATGGATATCAATCTATTTTAGGCTTAGTGTTAAGGTTAGGGTGAGGGTTAGAAATAGGGTTAAGGTTAGGGCAAGGGTTAGAATTAGGGTTAAGGTTAGGGCAAGGGTTATAATTAGGGTTAAGGTTAGGGCTAGGGTTAGGGCTAGGGTTAGGATTAAGGTTAGGGTTAGAGGGGGCTGCCCTTGGGGTTGGGGGAACACCCCATTAAATAATAAACACTAAAATGTCACATGAAGCTGGCCATTGCCAACATACCTTGAAATTTTCAGCACTGGACAGCTCCATGTAACCTTTTAACCTTTTAACGTGTAAAATAAATGCATAGAAATGCTATCTTCCACATTTAAAAGTACATATCCATCGAAACTTGTCCATTCCTGTATTCGATGGACAAGTTTCGATGGATATGTACTTTTACATGCAAAATATATCAATTTGATGCATTTACATTCAATGCATTTCCATAGATGTATTTCCTTTTTGATTAAATGTTTTTGTTGAAAAGACCATAAACCGTAAGCAATAGGATCTTCATCTTTGTTATAATTGCACCCATATCTGATGTGTTAGGATACTGTACCCTGAGAGCCCTCCATATGTCTGCTCTTCAGTTATTAAATGGCGCTCTGTCATGGCCCGTGTTTTGTGCAGTAACACCTGCATATGCCGATCTTCTCCAAATGTCGTCAGCTCTCTCCCCAAGAATAGTTGGCTGTAGACCTTTTATGTCCGCTATGGCCAGCGTATTTCCTCCTGTCATTTTCTCAAATTCATATATCCATTTCCCAGCCACTGAAGTCAAAATAGGGAGCTTACATTTTAAGTTATCCTTATCCATCTGTGGCCATGGAATGTATTGAGGTCTTACCCCCCTTCTCTAACAGGGGGAACTGCATAAACCCCATCCCATAATCAGATCCCACTATTAGTCTATCCATGGCAGGAATAATCATCCCTGTCTGGCTCCTTGTTGGTAATGACCTTAACCTGCTTACATATGGAGGAGACTCTCCCTTTTCACTATGTGATCCTTCCTAACTTCGTAATTGAGATACTGCGGATCGATCATCATTCCTTTGGGTTTCAGACCCGCTATCGTAACTACTGTTGATAGACCTTATCAATCCTTCCCCAATGCTTTCCACATTGAATAATTCTTCTTCTAGCGCTACTCTTGATACTGCTGCGATTACTTCCTTTATTGGAATAATCTCTTCCACTCTGTCTCATTGTATTTCTGGACTCTGCCTCATTTGTTCTTTATGAATGTGACTGGCATCAAAACCTTGCTGCCTCCTTTTCCGTTCTATTTCTTCATTTACATCCCATCGCTTTCTTGCATTCCTTCTAATTCTTTCTTCCTCTTGCCTTTGTTCTTCTACTCTCCTTACTCCTCCCCTTATTTCCTCTTTTTCTCTTTGTCTCTGTAATCTTATGTCCCTTAGTCTTTGTGCTTCTTTCTACTGTCTCTTTCTTTCCTTTCTATAACTTTATTCTATCGCTCTTTGTCTATTGCCATACTTTCTTTGTTCTCCTGCATGTTCTTCAATTTTCTCTTGATCTTCCTGATATATCTGCTCTCATCGCTCCCTGCTTTTCCTTTTCTGTTCTTCATCTTTTAATCTGTTCTCTCATTCCCTACCCTTTCTTTCTTGTTTGCCTTTGTCTTCTCTTTGTCTAACTTCCTCGATACCTTTCCCCATCTATCTTCAGTAATATCTATCCTCCCATCCATTCATTTTGTACGAATGCTACCTCGCCAGCTTTATCCTTTTCTCCTTTCCATCTCTTGATTTTCCTGTCTATTTCTGTCGATAAATTCAGCCGCTCACTTATTCCTTCCTTATCTTGCATGACTTTAAAAATATCTTCCTTTCTTTTATTCTCTTCCGGGCTATTGTCGCTACTGTAAGCGGGGGGTTCATATATCAGATTACTGTACCCCGTTGCTGCTTTTAGTTCCTTTAAAGGATACACTCCTGCCTCTTCTGTAACAACACTTTTCACTTCAGGCGAGGTAAGGGGAGCTGATGGCTCAAAGCATTCCTTCTTATGCTGATTAAGCATCCACTACTCATGTGGCGGGTCTTCTCTTTCCTCTTGATACATCTTCCAGAGCTCTAAAATCGCTAATCTTTTCTTTAATTTCTTCCCTGTGTACGCAGCGTGCATGTATGTGGTCATGTGTTGCAATACCGCTCGTGACAATGATCCCCCTTGTGGCCACGGCATGAACATTTTATCTGCAGTGCCCTTCACCCATTCTGCACTGTACTGTTCGAGCTTGGGCATATGTTTTGGCAGTGACTTGCATAGGTGCATGAGAGGAGTATCCCCCATAATGACAATTCTCACTTGACTGTCAATACTTACCAGATTGTTTTTACCTTGGCTTAAATCACCACTTTTCAATGTTTTTTAAAACAACATTGTTTTTTAAAACTACAAATATGAGCAAGCACCATCAATCGCTGCTCAATCCTCTTGTTTCAATGGCCTATCTATTTTTTTGATTGGCGCCAATCGTTCTTGCTACACTCTTTTTAAACAACTGTTACCTTCTCAAATCTTTCACAATTTATAATCGCTCTTCCATACTTTATTCAACTAAAAACATTTAGACTAGTCAGACATTTACACATTATTAAGCACTGTGATTACTTCTTCCCTCTCCTTTACTTTTTACCCTGTACAGGGTTTAGGACATTACCATACGTAGTCCTGACTACGCGTTTTATATTTCACAATACTCTCACCGGAGTTTGAAATGTCTCCTATCTCCCTCAAAATTAGGAATAGCAATTTCTTTTATCTGTAAAATGATTTCCGGTTACTCAAAATTATTACAATCTCATGCCCTTATTTTCCATTCCCCTTAGTCTACTCACTATGAGTTAATCGACTCAAGGCCTTCGTATTGACTCCTCCTCCTCCGACCACTTTGCCTTACATCCACAGAGCGCCCGTGGAAACCGAGCAGGAGTTTCTTCAAAGGGGGACCTACCCACTGCCTCATTTCTTCTTGCAAGCTTATTTCTATTTGGCCACTCTCCATAGGAAACTCTGCAATCTTCCCACTAATGGCGGAGGATGCCTGATCGTCCAAAAATCTGGAGCTGAACTGGTTTTGTTTCTTTGAACCATGCGCACCACTACCACGTGAGTTTAGGGCCCTTTTAGGAGCGTGCATGCAATGGATGGGTTCGCACAGAATAACTCAGAATTCAAATTACCGAACCAACTCAGGAAGATGGCAAAGTACTGTTTTATTAACCATTACCTAAAACAGGGAGTTACAATGAACATCAACGGATGTACGCTCGATTTCTCTCAGCGATGTTTTCACAAAACAAAGGTTATATACCAAAAATACATCCGCAGTGACATCATACTACGTGGCAAATAATGAAAAACCTACTAGGGATCAGGATAGGCTTAAGGGGAACATCTAAGTATATCATCTATAGGAACTAGGATTATGATTGGCTGCTCACTGTCAGGAGGACAACATATGCCTACCGCTAAAACATGTAATCTTCAGAAACATTAGATACACAATTTCTCATTGGTTTTCAAACTATAAGGTCCTTCATTATAAGGACCATTACAATTGGTTGGCACACTTGTGCCATGTCTGGAACATCCGGTTCACTTAGCAGCAAGTAAACTCAGACCCAGGTACAGTAATATGGGCCTTGTCTTTGAACTTGGCCTTGCAAAGTATCCTTGTCTCTTAGAATTCATGGGAGGGAGGGCACTTGCTATCGTGTTCTAGGACTCCAAGTTCAAACTCTATTTTCATCCTTGCCTCACGTGACAGGAGACCATGATTTGGTCCATTTTGCAATGTTTAAATGTTTTAAATGAATTAAACATGCCATTTTTGGTGTTCTTTCTTTGCACCTTAATAAGAGATGATTTGTCCTTTGTACCTTCGCTCCTACCCACAATAGATAGCTGACCTGGTCGGCTTCAGTCTTGACACCATGCCAAACAACATTGCCATCCAGCTCCACTATTCAACTTATTCTTGCTGAAACATCATTTTCCCTTCCCTCTTCATGGGTCCTGCCTCACTAAAATTCATGATACCAATGTCCAGCTTTTATACAATGGCAGCTTTGCCTGCATTCTATTCACTACATATAACCAGCTTCTATGATGACTTAGTCTACTTGTGTTTCAGCGTCTGTACGGTTCGTGAACGGTTGATTCTCTGCAGCACTTTGTGTACATGTCATCGTTTTCGTATTTAAAAGTTCCCTTGATTCTTTACTTCATCATTAGTCTTATTCAGGCATTGTCTCGAGACCTCGTTCATACTCTTGTGATGTCACAGGTTTCTTTTCTTTGCTCTTTTTTATATTCCTACAGGGAGTTCCTCCCTTAGGTTGTCATTACTTTGGGGATACATTCGGTAGGGTTGTCTCAACGGGTATCTTCTTGCAAACACACGTTAGGGTATTGGCACAACTGCTGGTGTTAAAGACGGCACAGTCTCAGGTCTCCAACATATGGGAGGTAGGGGGCAGGGTTTCCTGCAGCGGCATGTAGCAGCTCCTCTCCACTAACTTTTTCGATCTTATCCTTACTAAACAATAAGGAAACTAGGCAGCTTTTTCCTTTTGGCTGTAAAGAACATAACCTGGGCACTTGTCCACATATTACACCTTAAACATACTCGCACATCTCCATTTAGTACCCCTGTACTCCTCCATGTATCATATAACTTCTGGAGACGGTTGTTTCTTTGTGGCATAAAAGGCCGCAGGTTTATTAAAACAAATAACATCACTCATCTACTTCAAACACTATATGATTGTCATCACATTAAAAATCACTCTTTGGGGAATCGTTCTCCTGGTGCAGTGACCAGATGATTGACTCATCTCTTCCTTGCTTCCCCCCACGTTTCCAACCAACTACACTTTAGGCCAAAGTTCCCCCAACCACCCTCGCCCATGACCCATCTGCCCCTGCAGGTGGTCCTGGGCTGGGGAGTGCTGTTTCTGCTGGGGGAAGCTGAGCCCTCTCACATACATCAAGCGCCCTCGCTGCTAGGCCTCAGCGGGGGAGCCTCCTGATTTTCCAAGCTCATCTGTAGTCCTTGCAGTGCCACTGGTTGCTTACATACCACACACTGTCCTGCGACTCCAACAGTGTTGCACTCTGTCAGTCACTTCCTTGCTGACGTACTCACCATGTGGGGTGGGTTGTGGGGAAAACAATCCAGTCTCTTCATGTGCCTTCCTTGCAGCAAAATGATGCTGATAAATTAGCCGGCTCCTTACATTGCCAGCGCTTGCACCAGACCTTCCTGTGGTTGTCCCCGCCCCTTTCCTTCGCTCCCCCTTTCCCAGGCTTGCTGCCTGTTTTCCTGGGCTTTCTGCCCCTTCTTGGTTTTCCCAGGCTTGGAGCCTGATTTCGGAGGGTTTCCACCCACCTTCCCCTACCAGTGAGGAAAGGGAGGGACGTGGACCCTGTTATCTGGGTGCCTCCTTGAGGTGGTGTGGACCCCTCACTGTCATCACTGCTATAACCTGTGCACTTGTCCACATATTACACCATAAACATACTTGCATATCTCCATTTAGTACCGCTGTACTCCTCATGTATCACATAACTGTTGGAGACGGTTTTCCTTTGTGGCATAAAAGGTGGCAGGTGTATTATAACAGATCACATCACTCAATCGAATTTGTCATCACAGTAAAAATCACTCTTTGGGGAATTGTTCTCCTGGTGCGGAGACCAGCCAACT
The DNA here is from genome assembly GCF_040938575.1 of Ambystoma mexicanum. NCBI lineage: Eukaryota > Metazoa > Chordata > Amphibia > Caudata > Ambystomatidae > Ambystoma > Ambystoma mexicanum. The sequence continues at coordinate 413,269,952 of NC_090925.1, forward strand.
GACTCATCTCTTTCTTGCTTGCCCCCCACGTTTCCAACCAACTCTACTTCAGGCCAAAGCTCCATCAACCACCCTTGTCAATGACCCACCTGTCCCAGCAGGTGGTCCTGGGCTGGAGGAGTGATGTTTCTGCTGGGGGAAGCTGAGCCCTCTCACATACATCAATTGCTCTCGCCGCTAGGCCTCAGAGGGGGTGCTGATCCCGGGAGGAGCAAAAATGCCTCCTGATTTTCCAAGCTCATTTGTAGTCCTTACAGTGCAACTGGTCTTTTGGACTGCCATAACGGGGGCCTTCACAGCCCATGCGATGCAGGGGGCCCCATACTGGTCATGCCCAGCAGGGGACCCAGTGGCAGTGGGGGGGCCCTCAGCAGGGCTTGCAGGAGGACTCCCACATTTTGTGTTACGCTAGTGGTCGCTTGCAAACTGCCATGCCACTGATGGGTTCACAGCCATCTGTGCCAATCCTCTTTTCCCCCGGCAAATGAGTTATTTAACCCACACATTTTCCTTGCTAGTTGGTTGTGCTGCGCTGCAGGTCAATGCCTCCATGTTTGCCCTGCTTGGTTGTTGCGCTGCATTGTCCTGCTTACTACCACTTTAGTTTCCGACGCTGGGGATTGGAAGCCGCCAACTCCTATATGCTCTGCGAGCCCCCGCTACCTTGCCTCCTCTCCTTGCTGTCTTTCTTCGTTGCGTGCCTTCCTTGCAGCAAAATGATGCTGATGAATTACCCAGCTCCTTATATTGCCGGCGCTTGCACCAGACCTTCCTGTTCTTGTCCACTGCCCCTTTCCTTTTTTCCCTTTTCCCGGGCTTGCTGCCTGTTTTCCCAGGCTTTCTACCCCTTCTTGGTTTTGCGGGCTTGGAAACTGAGGTGGACCCATGCCCGTCCTCACTGCAATACGCTTGGTCTTAGAACTATTTATTTTTAGACTGTTTTTGTGTCAGAAATGTTTGAATAGTTTTAATTAACTGTCTCTCCCTAGCAATGGATCATTAGTAGGAGTGGATAAAACGAAGTGGATTACACTATTGATAAATAGACAAAACAGTTTAGGGGCCAGTACGCCACCTTCATAGACACCTTTTTTGATCCGAAATGGCCGAGACACATCCACATCTAGGGTCCATCTAACCGTTGCTTCGTTGTCAATCTGTAATATGTAGCACAGCGAACCGTGAGTTCTTGAACTCTTAAAGCAATTGGCCGCTTTGGTGCCTGGATGGAGATTATAGTTTACCATTTACAAATGGCTTCTACGCTATATAGTTACCACACGTGGGTTTTCGGGCATTGGACTATGTAGTTCGATAGAAAATCTATGGGTTAAGTAGAATTAAGAAACCTCTGAAAACAAATAGATTCTATTACACTTCAATACCCAAATCCAAGCTGCAATTGAAATCCATTGGTGTTTTTACAAGAGATTTTTTGTTCAACTACGGACATCTAACAAGACTGGCATGCACACAGTCTATCACAACACATTTGTCCTTGCTGCGTTTCTCACTCCCTCTGTAGCATTTATTTCCTGCTTTCCCACCCTCTTATCTTTACACTTTCTCATTGCTCTCCTCCAGCAGACCATAGTCCGAATCCCTGACAGGGGGAGGGGCACAGTGCTGTACTCTGGTGGATTTTATTAACAAGGTGTTTACAGATTTAGAAGGGTGTACAGTCAATTTAATGCAACATGGGTTATGCCGGTATCCCTTTGCAGGCTGTGTTCTGTGACAGGGCAGCATGGCACAGCAATCCATAGGGTGGTGTGGTGGTGGGAGGGACATATTATTCAAAACAAACCACTCAACAAATTCAGAAGGAGTTAAAAAAACAAACTTCACGGGCCATCCACCATGTAGCTGATGTTTAATGGATTTTACAGCTGTGTCAATTAGAGGCAAGGCCACGCACATGGAGCAATGAACCCTAGGTCATGATTTTGGCGAGTTAGGTGTGATGAATTGCCATCTGGCAAGGGTATGATAGCTGTGGCTTTTTATATTTTTATTAAATAATAATATGATGCGGGTAATTCCATCACTGTAAGGGAAATCTGCTAATCAGATTCTCCTCTTCTAAACTCCATGCCAAACTCCATGCCAAAAGCACAGTGTGTACTTGTGCCCTGCTGCATCAGTATCCTGATTGCAGCACTTGCTCTAACAGTGACACAGAGCAGGTGCAAAGGTCGCAGGCGTCAAGTCTCTTCAGTGCACGGGCAGCATTTTTAAATATGCACCTCTGTTCCAAAAACTGCATAACTCCAAAGATCCTGTCCTGTTGGCATGCTGCACTGTATGAATAAGCTAAATATATGAGTTAGGGTATGGTGGCCAGCATATGTCAGAGTTAAATTGATATTGCACATGTGTCCGCCATGTAGTCCCAGTACAGATGTGGAAGGGTTATGTGTATTACCCTGGACAGGCTAGGCCCTGCCCTGCTGGCGATTACATTTCTTTGTTCCTTTGTAAAGGCAGGTAACACCCTTATCCCTGGGACATCACTCCATGTGACACTGGCCTGGGAAAAGGAATCAAAGGGCACACCCATTCACAAAGAGCCAGGCCTCACACCAGGGGAACAGGGGACTGCATTTCTAAAGGCCTTTGCTTCTATTGAGAAGGGGAAAGGGTGGGGGCAGTGTTGCCTTGGAGGGATATCTATAGTTTGGCGAGAATTCTGTCATTTTGCTTCTGTCCACCTCGCTTATTCTTTCCTGTCACCTCCACCTCCTGTATTACAAAGCACTTTGGGTGTGATGCCAGAAGGGCAAAGTCCACTCATTTCATGAGCAGGGATTGGACCCCTAAAGCAATCTAGCTTGTGGGCTTTTGAATTTAAATGAGAGGTTCCCCTCACTTCTTTGAATCATCTTGAATCATCCTTGGACTTCCATCCTAAAGACGATTCCATTGGACCCTTCTGGGAGAGCAGTCCTCTCTAAAGTCCACCAGTTGTGACGTGGAGGAAAGTGTTTCAAGGTGGAGGCAAGCTCTGTCTCCTAACCATCTCCAGGGACTATGCAAATGGATACTTCCCATCTGTGAAAGGTACAGTGAGCAAAAAGCAGATGGCTGTGAACTCTCAATGTGGTTAACAACCACTGAACAGGTTATCATGCCTTGTTCTTCCGAGAGAGGGGCGCCTGGTACCTTTGTTGAATTCTTTGAAGGAACTTGGGGTTGGTCACACTAGGTTACCTGGGGGCAACCAGACGTGGACTCCCTGCTCACTCTGCTTAGAGAGGCTCAGCTTCACCTCACTGATGATGCCCAACAAGGCTGAAACACGTGTATGGGGTTGCTGTTGGTACTCTTGTTCATAGAGGAATTGCCATAGCATTTCGGTGCTGGACTGCCCATGTGGGCGGGACAAAGACTGATATGCAAATGGATACTTCCCATCTGTGAAAGGTACAGTGAGCAAAAAGCAGATGGCTGCGAACTCTCTATGTGGTTAACAACCACTGAACAGGTTATCATGCCTTGTTCTTCTGAGAGAGGGGCGCCTGCTACCTTTGTTGAATTCTTTGAAGGAACTTGGGGTTGGTCACCCTAGGTTACCTGGGGGCAACCAGACGTGGACTCCCTGGTCACTGTGCTTAGAGAGGCTCAGCTTCACCTCACTGATGATGCCCAACAAGGCTGAAACACGTGTATGGAGTTGCTGTTGGTACTCTTGTTCAGAGAGGAATTGCAATAGCATTTCGGTGCTGGACTGCCCATGTGGGCGGGACAAAGACTGATATGCAAATGGATACTTCCCATCTGTGAAAGGTACAGTGAGCAAAAAGCAGATGGCTGCGAACTCTCAATGTGGTTAACAACCACTGAACAGGTTATCATGCCTTATTCTTCCGAGAGAGGGGCGCCTGCTACCTTTGTTGAATTCTTTGAAGGAACTTGGGATTGGTCACCCTAGGTCACCTGGGGGCAACCACACATGGACTCACTGCTCACTGTGCTTAGAGAGGCTCAGCTTCACCTCACTGATGATGCCCAACAAGGCTGAAACACGCAAATGGGGTTGCTGTTGGTACTCTTGTTCAGAGAGGAATTGCTATAGCATTTGGGTGCTGGACTGCCCATGTGGGCAGGACAAAGACTGATATGCAAATGGATACTTCACATCTGTGAAAGGTACAGTGAGCAAAAAGCAGATGGCTGCGAACTCTCAATGTGGTTAACAACCACTGAACAGGTTATCATGCCTTGTTCTTCCGAGAGAGGGGCGCCTGCTACCTTTGTTGAATTCTTTGAAGGAACTTGGGGTTGGTCACCCTAGGTTACCTGGGGGCAACCAGACGTGGACTCCCTGCTCACTGCACTTAGAGAGGCTCAGCTTCACCGCACTGATGATGCCCAACAAGGCTGAAACACGTGTATGGGTTGCTGTTGGTACTCTTGTTCAGAGAGGAATTGCCATAGCATTTCGGTGCTGGACTGCCCATGTGGGCGGGACAAAGACTGATATGCAAATGGATACTTCCCATCTGTGAAAGGTACAGTGAGAAAAAAGCAGATGGCTGCGAACTCTCAATGTGGTTAACAACCACTGAACAGGTTATCATGCCTTGTTCTTCTGAGAGAGGGGCGCCTGCTACCTTTGTTGAATTCTTTGAAGGAACTTGGGGTTGGTCACCCTAGGTTACCTGGGGGCAACCAGACGTGGACTCCCTGGTCACTGTGCTTAGAGAGGCTCAGCTTCACCTCACTGATGATGCCCAACAAGGCTGAAACACGTGTATGGAGTTGCTGTTGGTACTCTTGTTCAGAGAGGAATTGCAATAGCATTTCGGTGCTGGACTGCCCATGTGGGCGGGACAAAGACTGATATGCAAATGGATACTTCCCATCTGTGAAAGGTACAGTGAGCAAAAAGCAGATGGCTGCGAACTCTCAATGTGGTTAACAACCACTGAACAGGTTATCATGCCTTATTCTTCCGAGAGAGGGGCGCCTGCTACCTTTGTTGAATTCTTTGAAGGAACTTGGGATTGGTCACCCTAGGTCACCTGGGGGCAACCACACATGGACTCACTGCTCACTGTGCTTAGAGAGGCTCAGCTTCACCTCACTGATGATGCCCAACAAGGCTGAAACACGCGAATGGGGTTGCTGTTGGTACTCTTGTTCAGAGAGGAATTGCTATAGCATTTGGGTGCTGGACTGCCCATGTGGGCAGGACAAAGACTGATATGCAAATGGATACTTCACATCTGTGAAAGGTACAGTGAGCAAAAAGCAGATGGCTGCGAACTCTCAATGTGGTTAACAACCACTGAACAGGTTATCATGCCTTGTTCTTCCGAGAGAGGGGCGCCTGCTACCTTTGTTGAATTCTTTGAAGGAACTTCGGGTTGGTCACCCTAGGTTACCTGGGGGCAACCAGACGTGGACTCCCTGCTCACTCTGCTTAGAGAGGCTCAGCTTCACCTCACTGATGATGCCCAACAAGGCTGAAACACGTGTATGGGGTTGCTGTTGGTACTCTTGTTCAGAGAGGAATTGCCATAGCATTTTGGTGCTGGACTGCCCATGTGGGCGGGACAAAGACTGATATGCAAATGGATACTTCCCATCTGTGAAAGGTACAGTGAGCAAAAAGCAGATGGCTGCTAACTCTCAATGTGGTTAACAACCACTGAACAGGTTATAATGCCTTGTTCTTCCGAGAGAGGGGCGCCTGCTACCTTTGTTGAATTCTTTGAAGGAACTTGGGGTTGGTCACCCTAGGTTACCTGGGGGCAACCAGACGTGGACTCCCTGCTCACTGCGCTTAGAGAGGCTCAGCTTCACCTCACTGATGATGCCCAACAAGGCTGAAACACGTGTATGGGATTGCTGTTGGTACTCTTGTTCAGAGAGGAATTACCATAGCATTTCGGTGCTGGACTGCCCATGTGGGCGGGACAAAGACTGATATGCAAATGGATACTTCCCATCTGTGAAAGGTACAGTGAGCAAAAAGCAGATGGCTGCGAACTCTCAATGTGGTTAACAACCACTGAACAGGTTATCATGCCTTGTTCTTCTGAGAGAGGGGCGCCTGCTACCTTTGTTGAATTCTTTGAAGGAACTTGGGGTTGGTTACCTGGGGGCAACCAGACGTGGACTCCCTGCTCACTGTGCTTAGAGAGGCTCAGCTTCACCTCACTGATGATGCCCAACAAGGCTGAAACATGTGTATGGGGTTGCTGTTGGTACTCTTGTTCAGAGAGGAATTGCCATAGCATTTCGGTGCTGGACTGCCCATGTGGGCGGGACAAAGACTGATATGCAAATGGGTACTTCCCATCTGTGAAAGGCACAGTGAGCAAAAAGCAGATGGCTGCGAACTCTAATGTGGTTAACAACCACTGAACAGGTTATCATGCCTTATTCTTCCGAGAGAGGGGCGCCTGCTACCTTTGTTAAATTCGTTGAAGGAACTTGGGGTTGGTCACCCTAGGTCACCTGGGGGCAACCAGATGTGGATTCCCTGCTCACTGTGCTTAGAGAGGCTCAGCTTCACCTCACTGATGATGCCCAACAAGGCTGAAACACGTGTATGGGATTGCTGTTGGTACTCTTGTTCAGAGAGGAATTGCCATAGCATTTCGGTGCCGGACTGCCCATGTGGGCGGGACAAAGACTGATATGCAGATGGATACTTCCCATCTGTGAAAGGTACAGTGAGCAAAAAGCAGATGGCTGCGAACTCTCAATGTGGTTAACAACCACTGAACAGGTTATCATGCCTTGTTCTTCTGAGAGAGGGGCGCCTGCTACCTTTGTTGAATTCTTTGAAGGAACTTGGGGTTGGTCACCCTAGGTTACCTGGGGAAACCAGACGTGGACTCCCTGCTCACTGTGCTTAGAGAGGCTCAGCTTCACCTCACTGATGATGCCCAACAAGGCTGAAATACGTGTTTGGGGTTGCTGTTGGTACTCTTGTTCAGAGAGGAATTGCCATAGCATTTCGGTGCTGGACTGCCCATGTGGGCGGAACAAAGACTGATATGCAAATGGTTACTTCCCATCTGTGAAAGGTACAGTGAGCAAAAAGCAGTTGGCTGCGAACTCTCAATGTGGTTAACAACCACTGAACAGGTTATCATGCCTGGTTCTTCCGAGAGAGGGGCGCCTGCTACCTTTGTTGAATTCTTTGAAGGAACTTGGGGTGGGTCACCCTAGGTTACCTGGGGGCAACCAGACATGGACTCCCTGCTCACTGTGCTTAGAGAGGCTCAGCTTCACCTCACTGATGATGCCCAACAAGGATGAAACACGTGTATGGGGTTGCTGTTGGTACTCTTGTTCAGAGAGGAATTGCCATAGCATTTCGGTGCTGGACTGCCCATGTGGGCGGGACAAAGACTGATAAGCAAATGGATACTTCCCATCTGTGAAAGGTACAGTGAGCAAAAAGCAGATGGCTGCGAACTCTCAATGTGGTTAACAACCACTGAACAGGTTATCATGCCTTGTTCTTCCGAGAGAGGGGCGCCTGCTACCTTTGTTGAATTCTTTGAAGGAACTTTTGGTTGCTCACCCTAGGTTACCTGGGGGCAACCAGACGTGGACTCCCTGCTCACTGTGCTTAGAGAGGCTCAGCTTCACCTCACTGATGATGCCCAACAAGGCTGAAACACGTGTATGGGGTTGCTGTTGGTACTCTTGTTCAGAGAGGAAGTGCCATAGCATTTCGGTGCTGGACTGCCCATGTGGGCGGGACAAAGACTGATATGCAAATGGATACTTCCCATCTGTGAAAGGTACAGTGAGCAAAAAGCAGATGGCTGCGAACTCTCAATGTGGTTAACAACCACTGAACAGGTTATCATGCCTTGTTCTTCCGAGAGAGGGGTGCCTGCTACCTTTGTTGAATTCTTTGAAGGAACTTGGGGTTGGTCACCCTAGGTTACCTGGGGGCAACGAGACGTGGACTCCCTGCTCACTCTGCTTAGAGAGGCTCAGCTTCACCTCACTGATGATGCCCAACAAGGCTGAAACACATGTATGGGGTTGCTGTTTGTACTCTTGTTCAGAGAGGAATTGCCATAGCATTTCGGTGCTGGACTGCCCATGTGGGCGGGATAAAGACTGATATGCAAATGGATACTTTCCATCTGTGAAAGGTACAGTGAGCAAAAAGCAGATGGCTGCGAACTCTCAATGTGGTTAACAACTACTGAACAGGTTATCATGCCTTGTTCTTCCGAGAGAGGGGCGCCTGCTACCTTTGTTGAATTCCCTAAAGCAATCTAGCTTGTGAGCTTTTGAATTTAAATGAGAGGTCCCCTCACTTCTTTGAATCATCTTGAATCATCCTTGGACTTCCATCTTAAAGACGATTCCATTGGACCCTTCTGGGAGAGTAGTCCTCTCTAAAGTCCACCAGTTGTGACGTGAAGGAAGGTGTTTCAAGGTGGAGGCAAGCTCTGTCTCCTAACCATCTCCAGGGACCATTGTGTGTGAGCTTTGCTGCTGGAACCTGAGCCTCTCTCCCTGCCACCCTGTTGCCTAGGAACTCACAGTGTTTCGGATTACCTGAAATAGTGTGCCAGACTCCCCCGTGTTTGTGAGCCCAAATGAAAGGACTGACACTGGCCCTTGAGACCCTAGAGTGGGACTTATAGCACCTGGAAGCCAGAACAGTTAAGACCTACGTTGTCGAGGATGACCCGTTCCCAGCCGTGATTCTAGCACCCTCGCCGCCGAGTGATGTAATAGGACTCTTCATAGCTGCCCTTTGGTGTCCATTGTTCTCTTTAACACTATCCACTGTTCGACTCCACACCACACCAGCAGAAGCGCGTTGTTACCTCAGCTGGAATCACAAAGGACCACTGTCAAGCATTGCTTGAACCGCCGTCCAAAACACCAGTTTCTTCATCGATGCTCCTGTAATGCAATCTTGCAGCTTCTTTCCGTTCGACCCAGCTTGCTGCAGCACTCTAGGTGATGAGACAAGAGGAGAAAGGCAATCAAAAGGCCACAATGTTCAAAAGGAAATTTCTCCGAGTTGCAAAAATGGATTAGAATGACCTATCCAGTCTCTAGGGCTCAAAGAGGGACGAGGGAGGGGGAGATATTGGTCCAGCGTACCTATGCAAATGTCTTGGTGCTTCGACTGTGTCAAACAAGGCTTCAGTGTCGATTGTGGCGTCAGCTCATTGTTTTAGAATCTAGGAGCCACACCCTTGCGAAACGGTTTATTTTGCCACACCTGTCAGGCGTCTGGCCACACGCAGGGCACCATGTTCCTGTCGTTGCTGGATGATAAGGCAGGTTGTTCTGGCTATGCATTTGGTGCATGTACTGCATACGTCTTCCACTTTTGATCGCAAGCTCTCTGTCTTCTCTTTCATTCTATTTCATCGTCAAACTCTCTTCGCTTCCTCGCTTCCTCTCGTAGCCTGTGTTCTTCTCTTCTTTCCATATCTCTTCTCTCATTTGCCCTTTGTATTTCTTCATCTCTATGCCTTTGCATTCTTGTATCCCTTAATTTCTGTTCTTCCACTTCCTCTCTCTTCCTTTCTAATCTGTCCCGCTCTTCGACTGCTTTCTTTTCTATTGTCATATTTTCTTTGTTCCTCTGCTCTTTCCTGTTTCTTCAATTGCTCATCTTGATACAATTGTTCCCGTCTTTGTCTATCCTTTCTCTTTGCCCCACCGTCTTTCAATCTTTCTTCCCTTTCTTTATCCTTTTTATCTTGCTTGTATCGATCTTCCCTTTGTCTTACGTCCTTGATGCCTTTACCATTGAGTTTGAGCAAAATCTGTCCACCCATCCATTCGTTTGGCATAAGCATAAGCGCATCAGCCTTATCCTTTTCTCTTTTCCATCTCTTTATTTCTTGTTCTATATCTAAGGATGTACTTGGTCGATCATTTCTCTCTTTATCACATCTCTCCTTGTCCCTCGGGACCTTAGAGATTACATCTCTCTCAGTATTTTTCTTGGGGCCCTCGTCGCTGCTTTGCACAGGCGAGTCATATGCCGGGTTACTATACCCTGTTGCTGCCTTAAGTTCCCTCGATGGGTACAGCCCATCATCTTTATTACTGTTGCTGTCTATTTCAGGCATGGTGGGTGGAGCAGAAGGCTCCTCACCCCCTTCTGTGCATATATTAAGTATCCAATCTACGGTAGGCAGATCTTGTCCCTCCTCCTGGTACATTTTCCAGAGCTCTAAGCTCGCTAGTCACTTGTCTAGCTTTTTTCCCAAATATGCTGCATGCAAATATGTCGTCATATGCTGCAGCACTACCTTCGATAGTGATCCCCTTGCGGCCATCGCCTGAACATTTTATCTGTTGTTCCTTAAACCCATTCTGCACTGTACTGTCTAAGCTTAGGTGCGTGTTTCGGCAACTGTTTGCAAAAGTGTATAAGCGGAGTAATATCCTCCATTTTGACATGTCACTCTTTGACCGTCAATACTCACCGTTTTACTCTTTGCAAATTTTAATAATACTTTTCAAGAAAACAAAACAATATGAGCATGCACCAATCATCACAGGCTCATCAATCCAAGTTCTTTAAAATACATGATTAATTCTTTAACTCTCGCGTTTCTCCTCTTTACGTTTATCAATCTCATCTATTTTGTCATCTTTACTCAATCACATAAAACAGACGGACAAACAAACATTCTCGGCCAGCCACATATATCTTAGCCTTTTTCCTCAAGACTTCTCCTGCCTCTAAAAATACTCCTACAGAGTTTGAACTGCCCTCTTCAAACCCGTATTTAAACGGGTCCGTCTCCTACATCATCCACTACGGGATTTTAGGTGCTGTTCCTTCTGTTACGTTCTTTAAAACGGATGGTAAGTAGGCACAATCTTTATCGTGGACTCTCCTCACGATACTTCTTAATTACTTGGCCTCTCCTCAAGTCAATTTTACTCAATATTTAACACTCATTATTTTCAAGTTACTTTTACCCCAACCTCCCTCCGTTACTCGTTTTCCCCTTGTCACTTTCTTCATTCACTGCCCCATACACAATTTTGCAAGCTTACTCAGTTTTACTCGCCATTCGTGTGTTTAGCTTCTGACTCTCAGGATCGCTGCCTCATTATCGCCTCTTCAACCTTTCATTCGTTCAGCTTCCTGTAATAACACCGCTATCTACAGGGAGTTTGACGTCCATTCAGACGAATGGCAGAGGTCGTGCAATATATCCGGGACCCCAAAGCTTACTTTTCACAATGGATTATTTTAAACCATCCTCTCTGCTATCACGTGAACTGGGTGATCTCCAGCCCTTTAAGATGTGTAGCAATACCCTGGAGATGGACGGGGATGCAGACCTTACTCATACATCAATAATCAAAACGACTCAGGTAGTTGGCAAAAAGGATAACTGTTTTAATATCAATTATCTAAAACAGGGAGTAAAGGGACATCAACGGACGTCCCAGTGCAAAATCTCTCAATGCATCTTAAAAAAGGCACTCTTATATAGCAAAAAAATCTTCATTGATGACATTAACCTATGTATTACTAACGTCATCCTATGTGGCAAACTGCAAAAACCTATTGAAGAAAGTGATTGGGTCTAAGGGATCATCTAAGTATATGATGCATACTATTATGGCATAGTGAAAGAAAGTGATTTGTTTCTTAACATCAGGTGAGGCAACTAAGCCCTTCCTTCAAAATGGCCACTATGAACGTCACTACATACACAACGTCCCATTGGCTACACAAAATATAGGACCCTTAATTACGTGGTCCCCTACAGTTGGTTGGCACTCTAACCTCTGTCAGTACTTTTCCACCTACTAGACGTAGATTGGACCGCCAGGTGCTGGTGAGCTTGTCTAAAACAGAGCTTCCCACCAATTAGCATATCCATCTATCATCACCTCAGTGGTCTGCTGGCAATTCAAACTTTGAACTTGTCCTTGGGAGTGTTTTTAGTGCTGGAGAATTGAGGGGAGTGAAGGCACGCTCTGCCCTCATGCGTAGGTGTGATAGTCTTGTTCGTCCAACTTCATCTGTCCACGTGACTTTAGACCATGATTTCGAGCCTCTAGTGTATTAAAAAAATACTATTTTCCAATAGACCTCTGACGTCTTACTTGTTTTGTTCATGCCTTCTGAACAGGAGCTGTTCTTTCACACGATTTTGTATCCAATGTCAGCTCACTCCAGCTTGATAAAAGCTTGGCTTCTTGGGTTGGCTTCATGGCTCATCCAGCCTTGCCTTTCTGAGATTCACTTGGTAAATCACTTGTTTTCTTACTGCGACACACTGAAAATGAGGCCTTCCTTTCTTAGTCCAGCTTTGCAATAACACGTAGTCGAAACATCCATCCTTTACTCACTTATGCATATATGTATATATTGGTGAATGCTGCAATCTATTCGCTATAAAGCTAGCCTCAAGAATACTTCATCTGCTTGCGTTTCTCGGCATCTATACACGTGTAAAACAGTTTAATATCTTCATAATTTCTGTGACATAAGCATCTTCACCTTGGTCCCAAGGTGTCACTTTTGCTCGATACTTTCTTGGAGCCTTATAGAATATCTTCATTCCCTTGTCTCTGCATCTCTTCTATGTATGTCAGCTCAACTCTGCATGATGTCACCATTCATCTTGATCATTCATTTGCTCTGATTTCTTCTGGGATTTCATTCAAATGGCCATCATATTTTGTCCTATGCAGCTATGGTTTTCTCAATGAGAACCTTGGTTCCAGAATTCTCTTTGGTATCGGTATTCTTATTGGTACCGCACGTGTCTCACACTCTGGCTCCCAATATATAGGCAATATGGGCAACGTGGTTGAGGATGGGGCACTTGGCTCATTCACTACAGGTTCGCGTTTTGACAAGCTACATGTAAGTAGACACATCCCTATGCAGGTACATCCCAATACAACAGGGACTTTCCTGCACAGTGAGGAGAAAACCAGAGAGTGGCAAGAGTGAACAAAAGAGAGCTGTGCCTCTATGGGGGCACAATATGGGTAGGGATGCTGCACATGCAAAATAAAATCAATATTAACAAGAGATGGGCCATGCCCTGGGTCCTTCCCATAATTCTTAACGAGACACAAACACCAACATGGATTATTTAGGAATACTAACGGGGACTGCTCTTTATATATGAAAACACATTAACTTTTACTTATTAAACATTTCTAGCCCCTAATACCCCTCTAAGTTTACTTGAAGTGAGTTCTTTCTAAAGGGTGTGCTCTAGCGACAAGACTCAGAGAGGTCGCAAATTGTTCCTCGATGGCATCTAACTGGTTCGCCTCCTTTCTGGGCCCTCGCATGGTTAGGGTTTCTGTAGGGAGTCACCATTCCACTCCTATCTCTCAAACCTGTGGTATCCCACATGGCTCCTGCCTGTCGCCACTGCTTTTTAATTTGTACATTTGCCCTCTCCTGGACCTCTTAAACAAACTTGGTGTTCAGTATACCAACTACGCAGGCGACACACAGGTGGTCATACAGCTTAGTGGTCAGTACAGAAATGATGTTGAGGCCATCAATAACATCTATAAAGCCACCCAGTACTGGATGGCTTGTAACTCTCTAGCCTTAAACAACAATAAAACCGAACAAATGATAGTATCCTCCAAGAGCACCCGGAGCAAACTAGATACTGATTACTCCAACTTCCTTATTGCAGGCAACATTATTGCATTCCAGAGGAAGGTAAAAACTCTGGGAGTTGTCTTAGACGACGAATTATCCATGAAGCTGCATGTCTCTTACATCAGGTCTAGCTGCAGACTGATCAATAAGCGAATCAATTACATCCTTCCATTTCTAACAGCCGAAAACTGTGCTCTTCTATCCACGGCGTTGATAAACTCCAGACTTGACTATTACAATAGCCTATTGTCTGGTACCACTGCCGCAAATATCCAATCCTTACAAGTGGCTCAGAACAATGCTGTGCGGACCATCTTCACTCAATCTCGTCACTCCCATAGCTCCATCTTCAGGAAGAAGCTTCATTGGCTACCAGTCAAACATCGCATTACACATAAAATGCTCACTACGACACATAAATGCCTCTCTTTCAGCAGTCCCATCTACTTGCCTGAACGCATTAACATCAAGAGCATTAACATCAAGAGCAATGGTAGAAATCTTTGTTCATCCTCTGCCACAGTCCTCGCTTCCCCCAGATTTAAGACCGCAAAATTTGGAGCCACCACGATTGACGTTGACGTTCAGGGCCCCTACTTTGGAATGCTCTGCCAGCAGGGCTACGACAAATGAAAAACTACCTCCTATTTAAAAAAGCCACAAAAACCTACCTTTTTCACATGCAGTGATCCTTATCACTCCAGAACAATGCCGTGTGGACCATCTTCACTCAATGACCCCTTTCTGATCCTGCTTGCTCTCTCTTGTTGTCATGTTTTTGTCTTTGTTGTTTGTGCGCCCTGAGGCCTAATGGCATGCATCGTGTTATAAGAATTAAAAAAAAAAAGGTTCCTTGAAGCGTCTTTTGTGCTAGATGGAATTACAATAATAGATCTTAGACCATATAATCGGACAGACTCAAAGAATATGCGAAGCACTACTTTATTATCAATTGAATAAAGCAGGGTCAACTGGCAGACACCGGGCTGATGCATGCACACTCACAACCAAATTTGAATACATGGAGGTCTTATACCTCAATATGTGTCATCTATGACATAATTCTACGTGGCAAAATACAAAACCAATAAGGGAAGGGATTGGTAAAAGGAACATATCTACTTATAGAACATATACAGATTAGTGCTACCCCTTATCTATAGGGCATGCCTTGAACTACCTCTAAATACATATAGTACTAATTATAGCTGACAAAATGGTAGTGGATTTGCTCCTGCAACATTATATATTGGGTTACCCCACTGATTGGTTGCTATGTTATCCCAATCTTGGACTTTTGGCTCCATAGCGGAAAGTACGTGAAATGAACCCTAGGTGTTTAAATCCCATCGGACTACTCCCCATTTGCCCAATTAGTCCATCTCTCGTTGGTAGGCTATCAGCCAAAGTTTTCTTTTTGTAGTAGACCTTGTGCCTGCTCACTGTCCTGGAACATTCAAGGGAGTGTGAGCACACCACTATCTTAGATTAAGGCTCTAGTGAATAGCCTTTGTTTTCGGCTTCTGAGTCACATGTGAAGAGACCACACATTTGTCCATTTCATCCTTCCATTATTGCTATTGAATTCAATGTATGCAAGGTGCTGGGGCTCCTCTTGCCCTCTAGAGACATGCTCACCCTCTCTCATATGAACTTTATACACTTTCAATTGACCAAACAGTTTGGCTCTCACAGATGTTTTCGTCTTCTTCCATCTGTTGTAGAATGTCCCACATTCAGAGCTTATCCACATGCTCCCTTTGTGCTTGTTGCTTATCATTGGAAAACAGTTAACTCAAGGCTAAACTTGACTTATAGTCAGCTCTGCACCAAAACTGCTTTCATGAGTCTCCTGATTCTTACAGCCTCGGCCTGTCTCTGAGGTAGCTTGGTTATGTTCAACGTAAGCCAGCGTGCATTTTGTTTATATAGCTGTCCTTCCCATGCCATATAGTCTCCTATAGCAAGCTTCTATACGTTGTCTTTCTACCTTGCGTTACTGCATATTTACAGTTATTGGTCAGTAAGTTACTTTATTTTCTTTAGTTCCATGATTACTCTAGCTTTAGGTACATGTTACTTTTAGTGGTTCGGTTACATCATTACTTAGTATTTTCATATTGTTTCAACATAAATTCATATATCTTCTTCATGACATCACTTTGTCCTTTTCAGATTTAATTTTAACATACATCCATGATGACCACAGATTTGTTCTGACATCTTGGCAGGCAAGGGAACATTCTATATTGCTGTCTGAGTTCATAATGTCTCTCAGACACTCAATGCAGTATAGGAATGATGTAGGGGGTTCCATCTTTGGCTCTTCTCTGACTGTTCCAATATGATGGTGGTGAGGGGGCGGGAACTAGCAGGATAGCATCTACCTGCTCATCTACATTCCCCCCTGTGGTCGAATCTTTGACCAAATTCTCTTATTCCATTGTCTTTACCTCCTCCTCATCATTTCCCAGCATCTTCTCTTCATCCTGTTTCTTTTTTGGGATCCAAATCTTTGTCAGCCACTCCTCAGGTGGCATGCATTTCTTATGTGCTCATCCACACTCCTGGTCATTCGGCAGCACTCTCCAGGTGGTGAACAAAATATCCAATGTCCTATATATTTTTCTGATCCTTAGGGTAATAGGACCTGGTTCCTGGAGGTGCATGGGTACTTTTATTTGCATTCTCATGGATAATGGGTTCATTTTGCATATGCTCACCTGTTCCAGCATCAATGTCAATCATTACCTTCATCCCAATAGACTTCTTGGCTGTCTTCTTGCATTGTCCCACAATGATCCTTAGGAGACAGAAGCCTAGCAATACGAACACTAGTATTGCACCAAGTACTTTAATAGTGTTTAGTTAGAATCCATGACAATAAAGATCTAAACCAATCGTCTTCTGCTGTCTCATCAACTTCATCCTCCATTTTCGTATGCAGGGTCGTCAGCATAGTTATTGCCTCTGTCAGGGTTCAATGTTCTCCATCGTGAGATGGTGTAAACATACAGCAAGAAGGCCCGGGCCCGACCTTGGTGCACACGCTGCCTCTCATTGCTGTTATCAGGTCTATAACACACCTGTTCTGGAGGGTCATCAGCTTAATGGCTCTCAATTCTTCTCCAATTGCATTGAATACTTTTATTGTTGCATTAATCGTCTGCAGTAACTCCCATCTTGTAATCTGCAGCCAATTGGCATTTACTGCAGCTTGAAGTCCTTGCAAGAATATAGCTAATTGCCGTCTTGCTGAACAGTTTATGCTCATGTGGGATATTGTAGGACTCATTGATTTTGCTGAAAACTAATTGCTTCTCTTCAGTCGGCAGAGTTTGGGTGATCTATTTTTTCCTTAAGTGCTCATCCATTTTTGGAAATTCATCAATATACAGTTTACTTTGGCGAATCACCAATTCTGGTAGATGTAGCATTACCATGGAGCATATTCCTCCCCAATTCTTAGGCAACTGCATGTAGGCTCTGGATCCACGGGCCCAATATCGATATATTAATACTGCAGTTTCTTCATTCATTCCTGGAACTTCAATTATCTGCCCACATCCCTTTTTTTCCAACCAGGATCAGGCCATCATTCTTGAAGCATGTTGTTGCATTTCTCTGTGGTATTATAGATACTGGTCTTGCTTCATTATCGAACCATGTGAGTAGCTTTGAGTACTTAGCCCATAATTCCAGACGTTTGTCACTCACTATCTGCAATATGCTTGCTGATTCTTTCTACAACAGATGTTCAGGGCAGGCCAATAGTCCTTCTTCCCATCCGGAACTGGTGAAGACACGTCCATATATCAGTAGCTCAAGTCTTTCCCTGCATATTGGCTCTCCTGGTTTTTCAGTCATTTCTGAACAATTCAGCTTCTTCATCTGGACGACCTTTTTTCTTTCCCCCAATCTGGGATGGATACATACGTTTCTTACTTGTCCATCCTAGTCCATTTTCCATCCTCCCTGTTTTCTCATAGGTAACTTCATATGGGAATGCCAATTTTGAACGCCATCGTAACAGAGCCCATTTTGGTTCAAATTGTCCTCTGGTTGTGCATGCTGCTAGATGACTGAGGCATTTTGCATCATGTGAAGGCATTTCTCTTGCAATAAATGTTCTTGCCACATTCATGGCATACAGTATTAGGGAACATGCACAACAACATTAGTCTGACGTTCATTCACCCACCTCTTTTATGTGCTGGTACCATAGGTTATTTTTTAAATTAATCGAATTTTCAAGATACGTATTTATACCTTCATGGTTCTCCTTAATATCCCTTTTAAATTGAAATAGACTCCTATGTATATTATAAAACAGGCTGTTTAGACTTTTAGTGGGGACAATAGTAGATGTTTTGTCAATACCCTCCATATCAGAATCATTTTTTGCAACACTTCGTAATGCCATAATAATTAGGAGAAAAACACAAATCATAATACCAGCTGATACCACTATCAATATTACATGAAAACCTATTGATTTTCTGGATGGTAATGAATTTCTGAAATGTTGAAGCCTCTCCATTTAGTATTTACTTTAATATGCAAAGTTTAAATCACTTTGTTCCCCCTGTCCCTCCCATCTCCACCCTACTGACACCTTTTAGTGTAACTTTGCAGGTTCAACTTATGTTCAGACTTCTTAATTCAAGAGGCCTTTTTGCTTTCGGCCCCGGGACTCTAGATCAGTGGGTCCATTCTTGGGTGTTCATGTTCATCTCGAAACATTTTATGAAGCATTGTTCTCCAGAAATCAATGTCTGTACTCTTTTCTCCCTAGTCCAAGCGCACCGCTTCCTGCCGTACAGCAGTCTCTGCTAGTGTCCATTTACTTAAATCCTTCCACCATTGTCTGGCGTCACGGCCAGTATGTTTTTTCCATTTTATTGCTATCCTGCGCTTGGCCAATACAAACCCCAGGTTTCTAAGTCTGCTCATATGTCTTAATTTCCTGGGCCTAGGGAAAACCCCCAGCAAACTAGCCACAGGGGAGTGCACATTCATCACCACATCTGCTTTTGACATTAAACGTGCCACCTCAATCCAATTTTGTGTCACCTTAGGACATGCCCAAAACATAAGGACCATATCATCATTAACCAATTTACACTTCGGGCAACATTGTTCTGTGGTTTTATTGAACCCTGACATCCTCTTAGGTGTCAAGTATGATCGGCCTGTCACATACAGCTGTAACAGCTGCAATTCTGGACACCTGTTTGTGATACGAAAGCACCCTCTCCCACACTCCTTCCTCGAAGGGTTCCTGAAGGTCCCTCTCCCAGCTTAACCTAGTGCTAGTGGTCCTGTCAGTCTGTTGGCTCATAATTAGTCCATAGATTCTAGACACTGCGTGTCTTCCTTCTGATAAGTCATATATTGTTTCAATCCCTACCATTTCCTGAAACTCTTCTCGCCTAGATGGCCACCTCTGGTTTATACCATGTAGGAGGGAAGCGTGCGGTAAGTGTTGGCCCGTATGTAGACCTGTTGCAGCCGCAAGCGTGTTAAACTCCTCTAGTTCCCCTTGTTCAGGAGGTCCCCTACCGTGGCCACATCATGGGCTCCCAGTGCTTTCGTATCATCAACCTCTGCTGCTGACTATCAGCACTCAAAGCCACTAGATGGACTTTGGGGGACTATGGCGCGACCATTCCTATCAACCTACAGGCCCTTCTCCACACACTTTTCCCTAATGTGAGTAGGAGTGGCGGGATACACAAATATGTATCTTGTATCCAGACTCACTCAGAAAGAATGGACTACATGCTGGCTGCAACAGCAGGGTTTCCTGGGCTGGTTAATCTGACAGCCACCTTGCTACAAATTGCAGCTGACTCGCAACATAATACATTTCAAATTTTGTGATCTGTATGCTTGCTTGGTCGTATGTACCTTGCAAGTTAGTCAGTGCTAGTCTGCACCTACCATCACACCACTAAAAACTCCTGCATGATGCATCAAGCTGTTTGAAGAAACTTGTAGAACTCCTTGTTCCCCACAGATGACCATGACCTCAGGTGAAGTTCCAGTAACTTCTTTATTTAGTTCCAGTACATTATGATAGTCATATAATGTCAGGTACATCTGGGTTCAGGGCAACATACACCTGCATCCTCCCAGGTAGGCTTACATCTCCCAACTGACTCACATAGAACCCCAGTCACACATAAACATTCTAACCCTTAACACTCTATTGTCAATCAAGACACTGACCAAAGGTTCCATTAGGCTGCAGGATAATACCAAATCCCTACATATCTCCCTTCCTTAGGGACATAAAAACACAAGTAGATAACCTAACCATAATGGCTAATAACAACACGCACACAAACAACCCCACGTTCAATGCACTTGCCTCATCACTCCTAACTGAGAACATTCTGCTAGTCTCATTACATATTCCAAAATAGTCCACACAGCCGTGGGACACAATTACAATCAATGCCCCTTCCTCTTTCTACCAAGTGAGGAAAAGGCACCCAACTGCTCAAACATCCTTACTAAAACTTTTACAAATAGAGGCACCCATACCTCTCTTCCTAACCTTGACTTCATCATCCCACAAAAGAACACACACACATCTCCCTCACACCCAACAATGCAAACCGGTATGTACCTAAACACACACCACCTCCAACTAGACTGAGTATCCCAGATACCCAGGTAACTACTTCACTTCTTGTGACACCCTTACCCCTAAATTGCCCATGTTGAAAGTATTCCTCAATACAATACAGCTCCTATTAGGGAAAACCACAATTCATTTACACCCGCATCATACAAACATCAATGACTCTACTATAGTCTTTGCTGTATCATCATGAAACTCTGAATGGTTTCTAAACCAAACAACCAAACAAAAAACTTTGTTTGACACTTAGCACTCTAAACTTTAGCATTAAATAAGGTCCTAATACATCTGCATTACAAAAGTCCCACCTGTGGAAATAAAACATTAGTGCACATAACTATACTTCAGATTCCACATACCCAACTCTAGCAATGTTGTCAATGCAACCTATATTTCATTAAATGTCCATCTGTGGAAGGAAAAGCGTGTTAGTTAAACATGACCGTACCACAATTTTTTGCCTTTGCATCATAACATTACCAAGTATTTGTTGACAGAGGTAACAGAGGCCACGACTTTTACACACCCCCCGTGCACACCTATCAAACATGCTTACTACCACTTGCAAGATACCTCTCATACCAATGTACCTACAACATAAATACCAAATAGCATTTCAGAAAACACTATTACTACGCATATCTCAATCTCTTTCTACTAATATGCAACTTTAACCTACTTAATAAAACCTCACATTTGGATCACTTAATCCCTTGGTTGACTAATTACAAACACCCTTGAGACCTAAATCCAATATAAAAAACTATAAACTTTGTTCTCTGCTCTTAAGCTTCAACAACTTCCATGAAGTACCCCTATTACAGGACAACCTATCCCACAAGAAACTACACCTGACAACATACAGGATCACGCTCTCATGCACTCACGCTGTCCAAATGCCATTCAGGCCTCACATGACAACAGATTCTGAATCAATAACTAATTATAACTACTTAACCAATTCAATGAAGGCAAGACCAAATTGCTTCCTTTACTTATGCTCGTGAAAGCATCATCTCTTAACTTAAAAGTACCTCTGTTATTCATTCCGGCAATTAAGATCATTCACAACTTAAGCTTTTTGAAAAAAAAATTCCAACGGGCGGAAATGCAGCCGCCCGCAACAGTAATGGATTTACCAATCCATCTGCCACACTTCCTTTTGTAAATATCACCTCCCGAAGCGTTCCTTTCCTGGTATGTTCATAATGCTGCTTTTCATTGCTGCCAGCCGCCTGCTATAAAATTGTACTCCCTTTGCCTCCTACCGCATCTCTCAGTTCTTAAGTAGGCTCCAAGCCCCTCAGGAACTACTGACAACATGCCCTCAAAGATCCTCATCACCTCATATAAGTGATAGCTCCTACATGCACCTCCTTAGCGCTGCTGCAAATGGGCCCTTGCCCCTCCAGGCACTACACATGTTGTCTTGGGCAATATTCTTTCATCTCTGCACATGGGCTCTAAGCCCCTAAGGTGCAGCCACGGGCTACAAGTCTCTTAGGTGCAGGTATGGGCTCCAAGCCCCCTCAAACGCTGGAATGGCCCCCCAGGACCCTCCTCTGCTCCAGGCGCTTTTCACATTCGCCACCAATCTTCTATTTAACATATAGGCGCAGCTTAGGTTCCCAACCTCTTCTATTGCTGCTGCCCCAACTCCAGGCCTCAAGCTGTACAACATCACTCCTCATTGTTTCTTTTCCCGGCGCAGCTTAGGCTCCAAGCCTCTCCTGTTGCTACTGCCTTGGGCTTATAGTCCTCAGTTGCACAGCATGCCTCCTCATTGCTTAATTTCCAGGCGCAGCTTAGGCTCCAAGCCTCTCCTGTTGCTACTGCCTTGGCTATATCCCTCAGCTGCCCAGCATGGCTTCCTCATAATTTCCAGGCGTAACTAGACCCCAGGCCTCTTCAAATTGCTACTTCCATGGGCACCAAGCCCTCCATGCTGCAACTAGTGGTCCCAGACCCCTTAAGCAATCAGTCTCTGGGCCCTCAGCCCCTCCTCAGTCTCTTGCTTTCCTCTTCCCCTGACCTGTCCTTCTAGTGACAGGCCAGCTGGCCCCTGGCTCTGGCGCAGCCCCTTACTTTCTGCCCCTGAGCTCCATGCGCTGGGCCCTTCTGCGCCTACAGTTTTAAGCGCTCGCCCTACCTGGGAGGTCTTCTTGGGTTGGGGGGAGGTGTATGTGCCATCTTCAATGCTGTCCCCCCAGCACAGCCAGCATCCTCGTCGCCAATGTAGAACTCCTTGTTCCCCACAGATGACCATGACCTCAGGTGAAGTTCCAGTAACTTCTTTATTTAGTTCCAGTACATTATGATAGTCATATAATGTCAGGTACATCTGGGTTCAGGGCAACATACACCTGCATCCTCCCAGGTAGGCTTACATCTCCCAACTGACTCACATAGAACCCCAGTCACACATAAACATTCTAACCCTTAACACTCCATTGTCAATCAAGACACTGACCAAAGGTTCCATTAGGCTGCAGGATAATACCAAATCCCTACAAAACTCTTGGGTATGTGGAACAGATGTTCGTGAAGCAGTGGAGAAGTCTCGGGGGGCTACCATCTTCAGCAGTGAGGCCCTGCCCATCAATGAAAGGGGAGGTTTCGCCCAGAAGTTCATAGATTTAAACAGCCTGTTAACTACCGTCATTATGTTATGTGCATGTTCATGTCTGGGATCATGGTATACTTCAACTCCTAAGTAGCGGAACGGGTCATTTGTTCACTTAATTGGGGGCACTGGTAGCCATCTTGCCATTTTACGCTCATATCCTACCAGTGGGAAGAGACTCGACTTCTGTGTACTCACTTTAATACCCAAGTGGTCAGCATAGCGTTCTAATACTTCTAGTATGCATTCTAAATTAGTCTCAGGTTGCTGTAGGTATAGCAATATGGCATCCGCATATAGGGATACTAGGTGTCACTAGCCCTGCACATTAATTCCTTCTTCACTGAATTCCTTCCGGAGGTAAGCAGCTAATGGCTCTAACGTTGAGACAAAAAGCATAGGTGACCTCAGGACCCATTGTTCAGATGTTTGACTACCTGTTTTGACCCTGGCTACTGGTAGGTTGTACAATAGTTGGACCCATTTGATGTAATTGGGGCCTACCCCGAATTTCTTCAATGTGGCTATCAGCCAGGGCCATCTCACTGAATCAAACGCCTTGATTGCATCGAATGAAGCCACTGCATACTGGTTCGTACTGTCCTTGGGGTTGTCTATTATATGATGCAAACTACGCAGGTTGCTTATGATACTCCTCCGTTGCACATATCATGTCTGGTCTGGGTGTATTAGTACGGGCATTGAGGCCCTCAACCTATTCACTAGCAGCCCAGTTAGTATCTTCCCATCTTGATTTAGTAATGAGAGCGGCCTATTCGACCCAATGTCCATTTCCGGTTTATTAGACATAAAGAGGGTTATTATGATGTTGCCAGGAGGACTTCTGGTCTGAAGCCTCGTTTAGCATGGCCAACAGTGGAGGTGCCAGTTCTGTAACATATTATTTGTAAAATTCTCCATGTAAGCCATCCTTGCCTGGCGTTTTGCCTGTGGGGAGTTCCTTAATACATCTACTGGTGAGGTGTCATTATACAGGGACTTGTAATATACCGCGAAACTCTCATTTATCTCAGGCTATGTTACCTGTAACGTGCCATCGTCGTCTACCACTGAGCTAATCGTGTGGTGCTGTATGTCACTTTTATACAACCAGGCTGCCCGGTTTGTCCCCTTCGGCATGCTGTTTCTCTACATATTTTGAGTAACTCCGCTTAGACAAGCATGTCCCAGTTTTTTATACACTCATGTTTCAACCGATTCAATTCTGAAATGGTGCCCCCTATATCTCCCTCACGTCGTTTCTCTTCTTCCAATGCAACTTCTGATCTCACCAACTCCTTAGTTATTTCAGCCTGCATTCCTTCCTATCCTGGATATAGCCAGTACCCTTATCACCACATTGAATGCCTCCCACAATTTTCCTGCCAACTTTACGCTGCCCGTATTGTGTAAAAAGTAGTCTTCTATACCCTCCCAAAGATGTTCTCTAAATGCGCTGTCTCTCAGGGCCTCTCCTTGCGTCGGTATACGAGCCCTTGAAGGTGCTATCCACCATGTGATCCTCAGTGGTGCGTGATCTGACAGTACTTTCACTTTGTAATCTGCTTGTACTATTTCCCCAGACGTCCCTACGCCCATGAAGATGTAATCTAATCTAGTGTGTAAGACCTGGGGGGCTGCATAGTGTGAATATCCTCGAGTTTGTGGGTAGAGGCTATGCCACACGTCCACCAAATCAAATGCTTCCACCAGCGCATTGATCGCCTTGGCTGGTGGGGCAGGTGCATGTATTTAGAGTCAGACCTGTTCAGTCTAGGATCCCTTGTGCAATTAAAATCCCCCCAGATCATGGTACAGTGTTTATAAGGGCCTAATTCGGGGTAAAAAGATCGGAAAAACACTCCTGCATCATGGTTCAGGCATAGGTATTAACAAAGAGCACATCTCCCACTTCTCTAAGAAGCCGTGAACCAAGACCATCCTGCCTTCTTTGTCTTTAACTGTTTGGAGGATGCACAATGGCACTGATGGTGGATCCATATGAGCACCCCTCTAGCATAGGCCGAATAGGGTGACCCTGTAATTCTGCCACTCCATTTAGAGGCAAGGATCCTGTGTTTTTTTTGCCACTAAGTATGTTTCTTGTAATAGGGCAACGTCCACTTTCTGACGACGTAAATAAGTCATTATACGGTTTCTCTTAATGTAGTTATTTAGGCCGCTGACGTTCCAGTTGATCACTCGTACGTCTCCAGCCATTGTTCTGATTCTTCCTGTTATACCTCTGTTTGCCTCTCATATCTGCAATACAGCTTATGACTGTGGCAGCTAACCCCAAACATTTCCCCAAAACCCCAACTTCCCTTGCCCAAGTCCCCCCCTCGCTCCCCTACCCATAACTTCCCAACAGTTTCCCAGCTATGTTCCCCATGCTCAGGCATCCCCACTTTTCACTTTTGCAATAATTGAACCTGTCCACCTTCAGTGTCGATTGTGCAGCATGCGGATACGCAGCCAGTGGTATCTGAATTTAACCAAATTCGTGGGTAGAGGGCTATTCCTCACCACATCTTCCCCGGTATCCACACGGGGTACGCATTGCTAGTTCCTGAATTCTTGACATTATAGGTTGAGAATTCTTGCTTCAGCTAGTGTCGTAATCCAGGTGTGGGTTTGTGCACCATTCCGTGCCAACTCTTGTCAGGCCCTCTCGGAGAACATGGGTTACTTCCTTGCAACTTCATCCATGTTCCCTTCCGTTCTAGACGGCAGGCGCTCTCCATCCATCCACTTATGCGTGCCTTCCGGATAGTCAAAAAAATGAGTGCACCCATTATAAATTATTTTAAGCCTTGCCATATACAACAACATATATTTCAGAGGTGACTCACATTGTCTCTGCTTAACAGAGGCAAATTGCATTCTGGATTTTCGTACCTGGAGGGTGTAATCGGGGTACACAGTGATTGTTCCCGATGCTCACTGTATCATGTCTCCCGATCTAAAGAAGTCCAGGATCTTTTCACAGTCTTTATAGTTCTGGATCTATTGCAATTTTGGAACGCAGAGTTGCCCCGGGTGGAGGCTTGCGGTCCAGGAACCTGTGTGCTCTTTCAGGTGTGATCCCAGAGTCAGGTTCCCTGGGCCTATTTCTTGTAGTAACATGTTTTCTATACAATTTGTAGGGTTTACACCTTCTTCCCCTTCCGGGAGGCTCACAATCCTAATATTGTTCCTTCAAGCTCTCCCTCCTCTATCTTCCACTCTCCCCTCCAAGTTCTTTATTTGTTGTCATTTTCATGGAGTCTTGAAGCTGAGTTGTGTTTAAATCTACCTTTTTCTCCAATGTCCCCATCCTGTCCAGGGAGTGCCCGTACATCCTGGTGCAAGACGTTAACGGCTAGGTTAATTGCATCCATTTTGTGTTCCAAAGTGGCTTTCAGGTCTGCTATGGCCACCAGGATCGGCTGATCATTCCCTGCATGTTCAACGTTGTAGCCTGCAGGTGTGCAGCAGTTGGGGTCTTCACCATGGTGCCCCCTGACCTCGCAAAGTTATCCAGTGTGGGCTGTCTGGATGTCTGCCTTGGTGCTTTGGACGGCATGTGTGGAGCCCGCGGGAGGTACTGGGTCTGCGCAGGATATTATGTCACTGGACTCCTGGTGATATGTTTGTGGACACCAGCTCCTGGGGGCCCTATGTCATAGTTGCCGTGGGTTCACATGACATGTCCTCTAGTCACTTCTATCGGGTGTGCTATCCGTGGTACACTAACTGCTCCAGACCTGTCAGCCCTGCACCCTCGCCGCAGTTCAGCTGATTGTTTCTGCAGGTATATTCTTGTTACTGGCTGGGGCCGGTTTTGCACATATGTGATTCCATTTGTGGGCTTCTTCGCCTTATGCAGTATCTGTGTGGCTCTCTGGCGCTGCTCTGCAATCTGGAGCGATTTATGTCCTTAATGTGTACAAGGGAGGGCACTGCGCCACCAGGTTGCATCTCCCGCGAACTTTCCGCACCTATGGGCTGTTATTCCGTCCAGGGCGAAGAATCGTGTTAGCAGGGCAAGCAGAGTTCACCCACTGTCGCCAGGTCGTCTGCTTTGTTGTTGCCTTGTCACTATTCACTGCTTGCTACACACTTCGCGCAGGCAGTTTGTATGTCCTGGTACTCCTCCAAGCTTAATGTCCAATGTAGTTGAAGTAGCAAGTTGGGCCGCACTAACCTGCCGGGTTGCCTCTTTCGTTGTGCTCCTGTAATTCAATCCGAACTCGGGTGCCTGATCACTCTGCACCATGTCTCGTTATCCTGAATGAGAGCGACACGCACTCTGCACCAGGTTGGAGCTTCAAAGGCGTCTTGTTCTTTGACTCGCGTCTGCCCTGCAGGGCTCCTCCAGGCGAGAGGGACCTCGATTGCTTCACTGCTTTTCAAGCGCGGGCTAAGCTTCTTGCAGAGCTCATATTCGGGTCTATGCCTCAATGCCTCGTGTAGCCCCCTCCTCTAGACTTCATGCCCACTAGGGCCAGGGTCCTCCAGATGAACGATCCGCACCCCCGTGGGCGCTGCCGTTCCATAGGTTCTGATCTGGGTGGCATGCGCACCCACTGCTCCACAACCCTACTACTGGCAAGGATTTTCAACTCGCTCGCTGTGCTTCAGCTGGTGGCCATCTTGGTTGCTGGTGTGGACCTCCGAGCCGAATCTCCTAACTCGTGACTCTTCTGATCCTGCCCTCTCACACCAGTAATGCTGCAGATATACGTTCCGCTGTGTTTCACCTCACTTGGCTTATGTTTTGGCCAACGATACCCACTATTATATGATTCTATGGCCCGGATCAGGACAGATCATGCGGGAGCTGCAGGGAATACGTCCTCAGAGCATGGCAGTTGGCCATACCCCAACCTTTTTAATCACTTCTATATTAAAAACTGGAATATTACTTTAATTATTTCTCTCCAGACAATACAATTATTCTTAGGGTCCTCCAAAAACATGATAATATGTATTCCTTTTCGTATTAGGGCTGGATAAGTTTGTAATATATAGAAATAAGAACAGATAAGAATGTGTATATTAGTGTGATAATAGGTATCATAAACAATGGTTGTGACTCTTATTTTTTCTTCAAAGTCTGCTCCGTTAAGCCTGTCTAAAAAGAGCATTCCAACGTAGCTGCAAGTCTATTTTCTCTTTAAGAAACAATAAGCTTTAGTTAATTTGAAAAACGTTAAACCCTAATCTATAGTGCTCGTGTGCACTTTATTCTCTTTATTCTCGTTTCTAGCCATTCGGTGAGTCTGCATACGCAGAACTACTTCTCTTGCTTCTATTGGGATGTCTTCGGGAGGGGCTGATGTTTTGCCTTTACATGGTTTGATGTTGTGTAGATGTAGCCATGCTCTTCATCCCTTCAATTTAACTGCAGTAGGGCTAGCTTCCTCTCATTGGGTCCTTCAAAGAGGGGTGTACTCCGGGTGCATATAAATGTGCGCACTAGCACCTGGTCTCTGGATACAACCTTGGAGGGTTCAGCAAATCTTCTGCTTCATGCACTTGATTGTTTTTGTCACTTCTTTTTTTACCCTTCCCTTCTGTTCTTGATCTGTTGTGACATGAAAGAAACACTTGCAATCATTGTTGTTAAATAATCGTGCATCTCGTCACCTAATGCGCTGAGAATTTTGTGAATACTAGGGTCAATGGGAGACTCAATGCTTCTACAAGCCTATCCAATAGGGTGGCATGTTGCACTGGAGTACCGTCTGCACGGAGGAAGTCCCTCCTTTTCCAGCGTGACAGACCCGTCACTTCCTCATCCTCAAATCTCTGCAGCGCTTCGATGAGTGCCACTATTTCTGCCGCTTGTGCTGAATAATTCGAAGACAATCTCATGCTTGTTAATTTTGGGTTTCTTTAAAATTGCAAATAATGCACGCTCTAAAAATAACATTTTTGGGCACACCATTGTTATACTTTAAGCTATTTCAATTACGAATGTAGCAGCAGCTAAAGATTGCTCACAGGGATAGTGTCCCTTCATTACTAGATCTAAAATCCCATTGTTGTATGCCAATGGTTTGTGTCCATGTCCTAATGTCTTCTTATGCGTAAGAACTGCTGTCATGACTTCTCCATTTGAATGGGAGAATAAATACAATTCTTCAGTATAATCTGGGATCCCTAACACAGAGGCTGTACTAATCGCCTTTTTCAATTCTTCAAACCCTTCAGTAATCTCAACAGTCCATGTTATTGTGCTCTTATCTACGTGTGCCTCTTTAAGTCCTTTTAAAAGTGGTCAAATATACATACTGTAATCGAAAACCCAGACCTTGCAGTCATTGCATAAGCCAAGAAATAGTTGCATTTTTCTCCCTTGATGAGAGACGAACAGTCCTATATACAATACTTCTTCCTGACAATATTACAATTTGTCCCAGATCCTTTCTCTGAGAGAATAGTCATGATTTTAACTGAGTCTTCTCTTCACCTTTCCTCCGTCTCACTACACACCAATATGTCATCCACATACTGAATGATTGCACTTTCAAGTTGAACATTACCCAAGTCCATCTGGAGGACTGTGTTAAGAATAGAAGGGGACTCACAGTACCCCTGGGGCAAACAAGTCTGTTTCAGGTGAATCATTCTATAGGAAAAGGAAGTCAAATCTTGTGAATTTTCATGAAGGGGAATTGAAAAGAATGCATTTTTAAATCTATAACTGTAAAATATTTATCCTTAGATGGGATATTATACAATATTGTCGCAGGATTTGGAACTAAAGGAAACTCATCTTTGACTATATTGTTTAGAGGGCAAAGGTCCTTGAATAAGCTCCACAACCCCCTTTGATTTTTTCACAGGGTACACAGCCGCGTTACGTGATGGATCTGATGGCACCAATATGCCTTGCTTCATTAAAGCGGAAATGGCCAACACATTTCTGGCCTTACTGAATCTTCTCCATTACCATGAGGCTCTGCTTGCCATAGGGAGATGCAATTTAATTTCTGCATCAGGTAGGCCCTCGCTGGAGCGCAATGCTTGTGGGGCATTTTTTGGCTGTTTCAAATGCAGCTCCCACTGCCATATTGCACCTTGATCTCCCCCACCCTGTGAGCATGGTTGTGGGTGGTTTTGGGGCATTTTTACCAACATAACTGGCCATTCCTTTGTTGGCCCTCAACATGCCCGCCTGATCATTGCCCTTTGCTGCCCTACCTGAAGCAGCCTGATGCTGCAATATGATTGGCCAGTTTACACATCTTACTGGCCAAACACAAAGCCAGCAGGTGAACGCCAGCCCACCTCCCCAAGGCCCCACGCCTAAAGCGCCCATGCCTCATGCCTCACTTCTTCCACGACCTGCACAGAAGATAGATGCTGACACATCTTGGGCCTCACTGAGCCTCCTCCATCACCACGAGGCTCCACTTGTAACAAGGAGATGCAGTTTCATTTCTGCATCAGGTATGCCCTCGCTGGAGCGCAATGCTCGGGGGGCGTTTTTTGTCTGTTTAAAATGCAGCGCCCACTGCCATATTGCACCTTGATCTCCCCGAACCTGTGAGCAGGGTTGTGGTGGCCTTCGGGGGCATTTTTACCACCATGACTAGCCATTCCTTTGGTGGGCCTCAACATCTTTCAACATGGCTGCCTAATCATTGCCCACTTTTGCCCTACCTGAAGCAGCCTGATGCTGCAGTGATTGGCCAGTTTCTACATCTTACTTGGCAATAACGAATGCTGGCACAACTCATCAAGGCACCACTCTTAAAGCTCCTGCCTGTGCCTGCCCAGCCTGGCTGTACTGGCTGGGCTCCCTTTTTCTTTTCATCCTCAAACCACCACCTCTGCACATCCACTTGAATTCACCGGCCATGGGGGCTAACATATGATCCCACCTGGCTTGCCAAAAAACTCTTTGCAATCAGGCAGACTTATTTGTAAGTAGGCAGCTTCCGATTTACATTACATCGTGACTTTTCATGTGCTGCCACATATGAGTTTCCTGTCTTAGTGTGCATTGCTTGTAAGTTGAATGTAGGCCTTGTTACATCTGCTGCCACTTGCGGTTTTCCTGTGTTCGTGTGCCTTGATTTTAAGTTGAATGTAGGCATTGTTACATCTGCTGCCACTTGCGGTTTTCCTATATTAGTGTTCCCTGTTTTAAAGTCAGATTTAGGCATTCTTACATCTCCAGCCAATCTTCCTTTGGTTGTGCAAAGTGTGCTTCCCCATTTCCCCCTCTCCTTTCTTTGTGCCTGTTGTGCTTATTTGCTTTGTTCGTCGTAGCTTACCACCCCCTCCCATCTCTCCCTACTTCATGTTAAGCTCTTACCAATTGTAAATACCATCAAACAAGTGCAATATTTCTGTCATATGTTTTAACAGTTTGTGTTCCTCTTATCCTATGTTGTACCACTGAAACGCATAGCACCTGCCCATTCTGAATATACCAATTCCTACTAAGAATGTTAATTTCTGTTCTCACCCTCCCTGCATTGGAGTGCTTTGAAATGCTTGTTTAATTTTATAAGCACTATATAAATAATCAATAAATAAATATACTTTCATCCGCCTTTCTGGACATGGGGTATTGCTTTGCCCGTGGTAAGGGAACCTGGTTTTAATTTTAACTGCACCTATCCCTTTTAATAAACGCACAAATTATGGGCTTATGGTCCATAAAATCTTTGGCCCTTTCTCTTAGTCTTCCTGAAAGAATGACAGTATTTGTATTACCAACGCCATTCTCTGCAGTATTTCTATACAATAAAACAATAAGTGATACTTATAAAAAAACACTGGTTCATCGTCAGAATTGTCATCCCTAAATAGTTCTTTGTCTGTCAAATCTGTCAACCTGTATCCTTCTCTATGATCTATCACTGTCCTTCATCCCCTGCCTTCATCATCTGTCCCATGAAGCATCACTCTTTCTTCTCTGACTACTACTACTTCTAATTCTAAGGGAATGATCTGCCATTCCTCATGGTCCATGGGATTTCTGGCCTGAACAGAAATTCATACGGTATTCCCAACATTTTACCTGCCAACCTGGGTAACCGTGACAGTTAAATAGTCACTCCATACAAAAATACTTCTAAATCTAAAGGCATTCCTCGTAATGCTTTCTGGCCTGCCAAGGCTAATATAAACTCTCCCACATTCATATAGTGTATCCCTGGAGTACAGCACACTATTCCTTCGTCATTGAAAGATATCATCATGTTCAGGTTTGTCATTAAGTCACGCCCCAATATGTTAACTGGCGTCTGCCTAGAGTGTAACAATGGCATCGACATATCATGTTCTCCTATAGAAATTGGAAATTCATCTGTAAAAGGAACTAAACTCATCACCACAGAAAACCCTTGAGCATTTATGGCAGTACCTGACATTGATTGATTGATTGATTGATATTTTATTTCTATCGTGTTCGTACACAAGTGGTTCAGAGCGCGACAAGGCAAAGGAGGGGAACAGGGGAGAACAAAACAGCGATCTTACTAGGCCCACTGACATTGAGAACGTGCAAGTGCAAGGGAGGGGGGAGGGGAAAAGTGCATGGAAGGGGGGAGAAGTGGAAAGTGCGAAGCAGAGGAGAAACGATAAATAACAATAAATAAATAATAAAGGCAACAAACAGTGGTAATGCAGCCAGCAATTTGCAAGTGCTAGGTTTGGGTATTTTCCCTCACGGACACGGGAACGAGCGGCTCCAGTGTCTACTATAAATGAAAATGTCTGGCCCCACATCGTCACCTTGACCCTTGGTTCCTCTTGGGGGTCTGGTGTCACTGATAGTTCCTGAATATATCAATTCAATCTGCGGTCTGTCCTATTGTGGATAAACATTCATCCCTGTACCTGTGGAAGTATTTCCTCCTTTCACAAACAGACACTCCCCATTTTGGGTGCAGGTGCCTGTTGGACTCCTGGGGTTATGTCCCATTATGGTACCATAGCCTGCTGTATCTTGTTTGCTGTGGTTGTGCCTGTTGCATTTGATGAGAGCCTGCTGTGCTTGCCCTTGCACTGATTACATTTGTATCAGTGCTGGCTGCATCTGTTGTGGTTGCAGTGCACATTTCTGAGCGTTAGGCTGATCTTGGGCATAATATTCTTGCGGTTGTGCATTATATTGTGGAGCATAACCCATCCCCCCTCTTGGCGCTCGCCAATTCTGTTGCATGCCTCCTCTGCTTCTACATGTCCTAGCTATGTGTCCCATTCTTCAACAATTCCAACATTGTTGTGGCTACCTACCATTAAATCCTCCTCTTCCCTGAGAGTTTTGAAATCCACTTCGTCCTACTCCTCTAGACCCATTCCTTCTTCCTCTTTTCCACAAATTTTACCCACTGTAATCTGCAGGACACCCAATGTTATTTTGCTGCCCTAACTGTTTCTCCTGTGTCGCCCCTTCTTCATTACTTGTAAATACCTCTCCCTCAATGACTATTTTGGACAACTTCTTCTGAACTAACTTTGCTTTCTCCTGCTTTCTGTCTCAGATCTCTTCTTATGTTTCTTCTGCATTAATCAGCAATGATGCATGATTGTCAATTGTATTTCTGGCCATGGCTTCGCTTCCATTCCCACCTGGTTTTTCAATTGGCTTTGCACTGGCTCAAGCAGCACCTTGCACAAAATAGGGTAAAATAATGTTAGCATCTTACGCCATGGTTCATGCATCTCCTGCTGCCATCTGTCCTGAATGCCTTGAATAAAGGCAACAGGATCTTCATCTTCTCCCATTTTCCTAGTCATAATCGCACCCATATCCGATGTATTGGGATATTGCACTCTTGAGCCCTCGCCATACGTCTGCTCTGCAATTATTAAATGGCGCTCCATCATGTGTGGTGTTTTGCGCTGTCGCACCTGCATATCCTGCTCGCTTCCAAATGTTGCCAGCTCTCTCCTCTAGAATAGCCACCAACATCCCTTTTATGTCACCTAATGCTAACGTCATTCCTGATGTCATCCTTTCTAACTCATGGATCCATTTTTCTGCACCAGAAGTTAAACTCTGAAATTTTATCTTAAATGATCTGTATCCATCTGTGGCCATTATATATATTGTGGTTGACCTCCCCCTTCTCTAATAATGGGAATTGTGAAACTCCTGATTCATTATCATATTTACCTACACTCCTTGTCTTCACAGCAGAGTTAGCCTCGCCCATTTGTTTCCTTCCTGGTAATGATCTTAGCCTGCTTACATATGGTGGGCAATATATTCCCTGTACTACCACGTGCTGGTGGTTGCTCAAAGTATGCTATTTTTTGTTGTCCTCTCTTTAGGGTCCACCTAATCTGACCATTGTATTCCTTTATCTCCACTTGATTCTTTTGAAAGTCCTGCATGCTCCCTCTCTTTGCGTCCTCTCATTCTCCTCCCTCTCTCCATCTGACATCATTGTGCCCCAGCATCATCAAGATCTAATCTGTTTAAAGACAATGGGCCTCATTACAAATGTTGCGGTAAGGCAACAACGGCGCCGGTAGTGCTACCAGTGCGGTTGTTGCCATGCCGCAACATTACAAGTTTGCTTGCGGGGGCCGCTCTGCATGCCAGACCAGGCATGCAGAGTGGCACCCGTGAACAGACTAGGATGGTAGCAGCGGTACCTATGAGGGCTCAATGGGAATGGGGATGTACTGGCTCTGGGTCCCGCGAAAGGGAATTACCGGGCCCTCCAAGGTCGAATGGCCCGGTAAGTCCCCTTTTGCGGGACCGGGAACCGGACCCGAGTTTGGCTACCTCCAACCTCGTAATGAGGCCCAATGTTCCATACTGACGTCACCTGATCTATCTTCAATTCCCTTTAATGTGGTTCCTTCTATATTCTCCTGGGTTTTGAACCTTCCTTTGTCTCTCATTTGCCTGTATAACTTCCCAAGCCTTTGCTCTATATTTTCTGTATCCTGCCCACTAGCATTCCTTGAAGCTCCCTACGTGGCTGTCGTGACCCTCTCTCTTCCTCCATTCATTCTAGTGCATCAATCTACACTATGCTCCTATGGCATGAATATTCGATTTCATCATCTTTTAAGCCCCTATTCTTATAAATTTCTGCTTCCCCTCATCTCCCTCAATTCATCTTCCTCTTGCCTTCGTTGCAACCTATGTACTTTCATTCTTTGGTCTTCTATCGCTTCTTTTTTCTTCTCTTCTAATCTCTCCTTTCTTTCTTTCTTTCTTTCTTTCTTTGCCGCATATCATTTTTGCTCCTCCCTTTCATTGCATTCTGTATCCCTCTCTTCCTTATATGCTTTTTTTGCTTCCTTCTTATTCTTTTTCTGCTCTTCTCTCTCCTCTCTTTCTCAAACCCCATCAATACCCTTATCATCTATCTTGAGCAATATTTGTCCTCCCATCCATTCATTCTGTACTATTGTTATTCCCTTAGCTTTATCCTTTATTTATTTATGTGTTCCTGCTTCTTCCTTTATGTCCATTCTTCTGTCTTGTCTGTCCTTTCAATCATCATGCTGTTTACTTTCATTGTGTGCTAATATATCCCTGCATTCTCTGCTCTTGTTCTCTTCTGTATTATCCTCACTGCTATAAGTGGGGTGCACATAACACATAACATATCCCACAGCTGCTTTTAATTCCTTGAAAGTGTAAAATCCCTTCTCCTCTGTATCTGCACTCTTCTCTTCAGGAGGGGGAAGGGGAGCAGAAGGCGTTTTATCCTCACCTTTATGCTGATTGATCATCCACTCCCTATAGGCTGGATCTTCCTTCTCATTCTGGTACATTTTCCAAAGTTCCAAAATGGCATGTCTTTTCTACAGTTTTTTCCCTTATATGTGGCATGCAAGTATGTCATCATATGCCGTAATATTTCTTTTGACAGCAAACCCTCCTGAGGCCACTGCATTAGTGTCTTATTGGTCGTGCCTCTAACCCATTCCGAATGGTAGTTTCTTGTGTTCGCTGTGTATCTCGGTAATGTCATACATACATTTAAAAGAGGTGTATACCCCCTAACGACAGATCAATTTTGATCATCAATACTTACCTGTTGTTTTATCCAGTTCTTTATTTTATTACATATACCACGCCGATCAATTGGTGCAGGCACCACCAATCACAGTTTATATTCCGAATCAGGATATATTTTACCCGATTGCTTCCTTATTATCTTATTTTCTTTTTTTCAATCTATGCAAAGATATTTTGTTTCCTCCTTTGTTTACAATTTCTGTCCATTTTAATTATATTGTTTTTGTATTATTAGTATGTTAAGTGTCTCTTCTTCATTTATATATAACTTTCCTTTGATTTTTCCCTTCTCAATTGACGACAATCTCTTGGTCTACATTTTTCAACAATATTTTTAATTTTTTACTGTAGTTTTATATTCATCCGTCTAGACACAACAAAATATTTATATTGACAATTTTATACCGCCACACATGGGCACCTTTTTTTTAATTTTTTTTTACTGCGTATGCCTTCCTTTACTATTTAAGTAAATGCATCTCTTCTCTGCTTCACTCCATTCTGGAGTTTGATATGCACTTGTCTGTGGACCTTGTCTCATGAATCCTTAATACCTTTTACCTTAGTGCGTACCCTTCTGTCCCCTTGGAACTATGAATCGAGGTATCTATTTCTCTTTATAATCTCCCCAAAAAATCCTGTTACTTTTTACACTAATTATTTACAACACAATCCCTCCCCCTATTTTGCCACTTTCTTTGTTCTACCTACATCCGTTACTCAGTTCTAGTCCTCCGGCATCGACTCTCCCTCAACAGACCAGTTCGCCTTCCATCCACGGGGCAAACGCATGCAGCAGATCAGGAATTTCATCAAAGAGGGACCTGCCAACCAAATCTTCCTCATTTGTGATTCTGCGCACCGATCTCCACAGAAAACTCTGCAGTCTTCCGGCTAATGGCAGGAGTAGCCGAACGTCCGGGGGTCTGGATCTGGCCTAGGTCAACTAGACGACAACCATCCGCACCGCTACCAAATGTGCTCTAGCACCTTGAAGCGTCTTTTGTGATAGATGAAATGACAATAGATCTTGGACCAAATAATCAGACAGATGCAAATAATATGGCAAAGTACTAGTTTATTTTCAACTGAATACAGCAGGGTCAACTGGCAGACATCGGACTGTTGCTTGC
The DNA here is from genome assembly GCF_040938575.1 of Ambystoma mexicanum. Classification (NCBI taxonomy): domain Eukaryota; kingdom Metazoa; phylum Chordata; class Amphibia; order Caudata; family Ambystomatidae; genus Ambystoma; species Ambystoma mexicanum. The sequence goes on from NC_090925.1 coordinate 413,306,969, forward strand.
ACACTCATGACCAAATTTGATTACATTCTATGTGGCAAAATACAAATCCTACCAAGGGAAGGTATTAGTTTAGGGAAATTATCTGCTTATAGAACATATACAGATTAGTGCATCATTGACTATCCCTTATCTGCAGGGCACACCTTGAACTACCTCTAAATACGTATAGTACTGATTATAGCAGACTAAATGGCAGTGGATTGGCTCCTGCAACTTTATATGTTAGATTGTCCCCCAACCCCACTGATTGGTTGGCATGCTATCCCAACCTTCGACTTTTGTCTCCTTAGCAGCACGCGCATAAAACGAAACCTAGGTGTTTGAATCCCATCCAACTACTCCCCATTTTCCCAATTAGTCCCTCATCTCTCATCAGTAGGCTATCATCCAAAGACTTCTGTTTGTAGTTGACCTTGTGCCTTCTCACTGTCCTGGAACATTCAAGGAACTGTGAGCACACCACCATCTTAGCTTAAGCCTCTAATGAATAGCCTTTGTTGTTGACTTCTGAGTCACAGGTGAAGAGACAACAAACTTGTCCATTTCATCCTTCCATTACTGCTATTTGATTCAATTCATGCAAGCTGTTGTTGTTCCTTTTGGCCTCTAGAGACTTGCTCTATCTCATAAGAACTTTATAAACTTTTAATTGACCAACAGTTTGGCTCTCACAGTTTGTCCCACATTCAGAGGTTATCCATGTACTTCCTTTGTTCTCTGTGCTTATCCTTTGAAAATAGCATTGTTCACTCAAGGCTAACCTTGATTCATCGTCGGCTCTGCACACAAAACTGTGTTCATGCGTCTCCTGACTCATACAGCCTCGGCCTGACTCTGAGGTAGCTTGGTTATGTGTAATGTGAGCCAGGGTCCATTTTCCTAATATGGCCGTCCTTGCCATGTTATATATTCCTCTACAGCTTCTATACGTTGTCTTTCTACCTTGTATTACTGCATATTTACATTTATTGGTCAGCAAATTACTTTATTTTCTTTAGATCCATGATTACTTTAGATTTAGGTATATGTTACTCTTAGTGCTTCAGTTACATCGTTACTTAGTATTGTCATATAACTTCAACGTAAATTCATATATCTTCTTCATGACATCACTTTGTCCTTTTCAGATTACATCTTAACGTACGTCCATGAAGTCCACAGATGCGGTCTGACATCTTGGCAGGTGACATCCTTCCATGTAGCATTCTTCCATACAACACACTTCCACATTTTCAGTGCAAGGGTACATTCTGTATGACTAATGTCACTCATACACTCGATACGGTATAGGAACGAGGTATGGGTTCCCATCTATGGCTCTTCTATGACTGTTCCAATAAGATGGTGGTGAGGGGGTGGGAACTGGCAGGATAGTGTCTACCTGCTCCTCTATAAGGGATCTGGCCCACCAGCCCCCGCCTCCTTAGAGGGTTCACAGGTTGCCCCATAAGATGGAACCGATCACTGCTCTATACCTGGCACAAGCCACTGATGGTCCCATCCCTAGATGACCTCATCCAGGCTGCCATTTTCCTAATTTACCTCATGCCAGGGTTTACAATCCCTCTAGTCCTTCTACATATACCATAAACATGCACCGACATTACATTCCACCTACATACATAACAGTTAACATGCATTTAAATGAATACGTACATAAACAAACAATAAACGATGGCAAACAAACATATAATACATTATGTCACATAGGGGTGACTACCGCAGTCAGCCAACCCCTTTGCACTACTTTATTGGGTCTGTCCTGGTCGTTGGATCTGCCCCCAGATGAAATGGGGCTTGGTCCCCACAGTTTTCTGTTGGTGGTGTCCCCTCCACCTCATGCTCGTCATGGCTTCCACACCTTCCAGGCAGTTCTTGGGCATCCCGCAAGCCTATGTTGGGCCCTTCATTCTCACCACCGCCAAAACTGCGAGCTATTGATACATTCTTGGGCAGCGATGACCTGGAGGGGCTGACTGATGTCACCACTGCAACCCACTTCCTTGCTGTTCTTCTTGGGTGGCCCAGTGACGTCGCAGGCTGGCCAAGATCCCTGCCATGCCTGCCAAGCCATTTTGGAAGGACTTTTATGCAGGGCCCATCTCTGCAGCCACAAGGCGGGCTGACAAGGGGCATGGCCAGGTTGCCCCAATAGATGGCCGATATTGAGTGACTCCTTAATCTTCACCTCAGGCAGCACCACACATGGTGTCCAGTGCCGTTTGAGGAAGGGCCCACCCGGTCTGGCCCGTAGTGGGCCAACAACATCCATGGCCTGTGGGTTCCCAGGATTCTCCAGTTAAGCCAGACCCATGGTAACAATGCAGGGTGTCGCCAACCTCTTTCTTTTTATTCTCTGGAATCTTCTCCCCTGCCCAGCCCATTCTTGGACATGGAGTTCTTTTTTTCTCTTTCCTAACATTCCATCCAGCCGCTGGTGGGCTGGATGAATCAGTGCAGGTAAGTAAATACACACAAACACTGCACCTAACACACACACTAAATAAAGTATGTGATTTGCAAACCCAGGTGTCTGTGTCTTATTTCAAGGTTTGCCTTAGGGGACAAACATGTAGCCCTATCTAGCCAGGCCCTATTTGGGCCACGGGTTACATATAAATGTAATGGCAAGAAGAAGTTAAAGAAATAATCTCTGATAAATGCAAGCAGGTCTATGAAGTGGGTGTGTCATGCCGAGGGTCTCAAAACATCCAAATCAGACTTCCAAGGCCTATGAAAAAGCATTTGAGTTCTGAAAAAAAAACTGTGATTACTTATTATGTTGAGAATCACTTTCGATTTCTCAAATATGCGTATTCGATGGTTGATGTTGCTTTCGAGGGGCCAGGGTGACTTTCTGTAAGGAAAATGAGACCTGAATTTGTGAAGAACAAAACCTGGAAATTGGGAATTACTTGATAATAAGCTACATGTTGCCATCAGGGTACCAGAGTAAATAAAAGCTAACACCAACCCGGATCTTCCTTGAGAATTCTGTGGCGCTGCCACAAGATGGAGTCATCGGGTCAGCTCCTAGGAGCCTTTTCCTGTGATAAAGAAACCTTTACACTGTTCTTTCCAGGGACCAATTAAACATTACAATATTTTCTTCCATTAAATAAATACTACATACTCATAGAATTGTAAGCGCTGGGTCGGTGTGTTTTTATATTGCATAAATATTTAATAATTACTGCAGCATTCCATTTGACATATAAAACAGTGAACGGGTAATAGAAATGCCCGCTACGCCTTACCACATTGGCTCCAGTTTGTCTGATCAACCTCCTATGGGGAGGAAACATTAGAGTTCATTCACTTTTGTTAAAAGTACGCTTCCGTCAGAGTGAACCTACAGCATACCTAAATAACCAAGCAATAGCTGCAAGGCTGTAGCACAGTAAAATGACTAACACCAGATGGATAATTGCTGATGTATGGCCTACAATGTCTCAAAATGTACACACACATATGAAATCACTTTTAAATATAAACACAGCAGTTATCAGTTAAATATTCGCTAAATGACTGGGCTAAGGGGCACAGCAATAGGAAATCACCCCAAATTACCTATGACGGTTAGTGCCTGGAACCCAAAGCATAATACATGGCCTGTAGCATCCCATAACTACATTCACCCCTAGGCCGGGCCATAAAAAGGTACCTGTTCTGCTGCACCGACCTTGTATCCGTATTTTAAAATGGTGTAGGAGGTTGGTTTTATTTTTTGTTCAGAAATGTTATGTGATATCCCACCGAACACCTATTGGTAGCTGCAGTCTACCAGAACAAACAAGTGTCTATCACACACACACACATATATATATACATATATATATATACAGGCAACTACACATGTCACGGTCACACTACCCCATCTTGGTGCCTCCCCATTGTGCTGGTTTAACATATTTACTGTATGTCTCCGCTCCTGTCCCGTCAGAGAAGACTCCAAAACACAAGTTTATGGGTAATCTGGCGCCTCTTCCAAACATGACTTGATAGGGAGAGAAACCGGTGCCATAATTTTTTGTGCAGTTATATGAATGTACCAATGTGGACACGTGCTGACTTCAACAGGATTTGTCCCTTGCCATTCGGGTACCCAGCATGCGCAGGAGGGAGTGGTTAAAACACTCAGCTTGAGCATCACCTTGCAGGTGGTATGGGGAATGTAGACTCTAAATCAGCCCCTTGATCGAATGCAGCCACACCGGCCTTCCATAATTAACAAAAAACATCTCCCATAGTACTTTGGCTATGGTCACTGCTTTCTGGTCCTTCGTGGGATATGCTTGTTCATACCGAGTAAAGTGATCAGTTACCACTAGAATGCTCTGGATCCCACTGCTGTCTAATTCAAGGCTCAGGAAGTCAACACAGACCAAATCCATCAGTTCAGAGCTCTGTAGGTGTTGCAGTGCTGCGGCCGGACGGATGGGTGACCTTAGGGTTTGCCATTAGGGTGGTAAATCCTCCACCCTAATCGCAAGCTCATAGTTGGGCGGTCAGGTAAAGTGCCGGTAAACATTATTAGCAGCACTTTATTTCTGAACCGGCCAACTTATAATGAGGCCCAATGACTTAATGTCTTGATCACTCCTCATGTGGTATTTAAGAAGGGCTGTGCCTAGAAAGACTGCACCACATGCCAAAGATGCTGTCTATATATCTGTACCACTCGATGGCATGTGAACTCCGTATGTCTTTTAATAGTACGTAGTAAATTTTAAAAAACTACATGGATATGTTGCCATACATTGAGGATGCTGCTGACCCCTTGGAAGTCCCTGAGATTTGTAAGCAATACTTTTTCTCAAATCGGAAATTATTATTGTATACAATGATTTTTAACAGTTCCAATACAAAAATATTTTGGGCCACTACTGAGCCATGTTTGAAGAGCAACCATTCAATGGCGTATAAACCCTCCTCTTGAGGGAAAGATGTATGCAGGTTTACAACGTCGATGGTGTACAGCACGCAATTCTCTTGTAGCTTAGCAGTATCTTCTAATATAAGAAGGAAATATCCAGTATCTTTTAAAAAGGTCTCTGTAGCGTGTAAAAGGGGTTGTACAATAGAATCAATGTATTGAGCCTACGGTTCCAAAATGCACCCTGTCTCTGCCACTATAGGGCAAAGGGGGAGGGAAGCTGGAGTAGATCTTTGTGGATTTTAGGAAGTGCATAGCAGTTTAGACCCCGTCCCAGCACCGAGACAGCTATGCTTGATCTTCAGACCTATATGCTGCGGATCATTGGAAGGGGCATATGGGCATTCTGGTGCTTTTAGATCTCTCAACAGCTTTCAATTTGCTGGACCACAACATCTACTTCACACACTAAAAGATGTGGTCGGGTTTCTATTGACTGGGTGTATTCCTTCTTGACACATCGGATGTCCAGAGTGTGCTGGGGAGAGGCAACGTCCTCTCAATCTCCGACGACCTGTGGTGTCCCATGGGGAGCCTGTATGTCTCCCATACTTTTCAATCTTTACATCTGGCCCTTGTGTTGCCTCTGGGAAGGCATGGGTATCTGCTTTATTAATTATGCAGACGGCACCCAATTGGTGATGGAACTATCGGGTGACTCATCTTTGGACTCAAACCATCTTGAGTACATTTATCTTCAATTGAGTTTTGGATGAATACCAATTGGAACAAAAAGAAGTTATTGATCTTTGGTTTACCCCAAACTAAAGCTAAATTGCATGGGTGTAGGACATGGGGGGATAGTGGGGACAAATCCCCACCACAATTTTAATTATAATGGCATATGCCCCCCCCTCCCCAGAATCTCTTGTTGTGCACAGACGGTGCACTGCCACTGTCTGCTGCTGCTGCACACAATTCCTGTCTCAGACAGGAATGGCTGCCAGTGCATGGCACAGGGCCATCACGCCGAGGGTGGAGGAGGGGAAAACTGCCCCAGGCCTCACAATTCGGGGGGGGCCTTGTGGCGCATTCATGACTGACCATCATTCCACACCTATTGAGGCCCAGGGAACGCTTTCTCATGGAGCTCTGGCAATGCTGAGCGAGCTTAGCCGCTATTGGACAGTGGTCCATCTTTTGGCTTGACAGCTTTATATCCCTGGTAACTAGGGCGGTAGCAAGCCAAAGACTCTGACAGCTTGTATACTGTGACTGAAGTGACACATAACACACACAAAAACACACACACATACACACATGTGCCATGTGGGATTTAGACACGCAGGATGGCATAGATTTTACGAATCGATTACAGAACATTATTTTCAGAAGGAGCAGTGACTCCTATTAAGCTAAAGAACCAGAAAAAAACGTATCTGCTGCTGGTCTTCCACACCACACTCAGAATGAGTATTGCCAACCTTCCAAAACTCTAACAGGGTGGGATGTACTCTTGCCAACATTCCAATCCACACTCAGGTTTAAGGCGCATTTCTCCTCTCATAAAGCACACTTAAAGTGGGTAAAATATAAACTTTCCATCTTCGAATGCACTATAACATGGACAAATGATATGTTCTGCATGAACCCACAATAACACAGAAGAGTGATATGCACTGCATGAAACCACTACAAACGAGCATTGATAAAGCAAACAGATTTGGCTTTTGTGTAGCCATGGGATAGGCATTTGGCATGCGACAATGGCTGAAAAATGGTGTGAACACCTGGGCAAATGATACCAGTGCATGGCAAATGCCTATGATACCTATACACAATCCAAAACTGTTGTCTTCGAGAATGCTTGTTTTTCAGATGACTTCAGTGCAAGAAAGAGATGCAAGGACACATACACTACTTATAAATCAAGTGACTGCAGGCATACTTGGTTAAAACACATTCTATTACACCAGTAGCACAATTACAGCTGCAATTATTATTTGTATTTCTATTATTATTATGATGGTATTTATTAAGCACAGACCGTGCTTCGGCAAGCAACAAAGCGCTTTACAAGTCTTAGGAGAAAGTACACATTGAGGAAAGCATAGATTCAACAGATCAGGCAGCAAAGAATGATGGGGTTGGGGGAGGTTAGGCAGTTTGGCAGCAATAGATATACAAGCAAACAGGGTAGGAAAAAAGGTGGTAGCAGATCCCCCAGTCTCAGGATAGTTGAGCCAATTACTCTCAGAAGACTGTTTAGAAATAACACTGTAAGGCCCTCTAGTGCACAAGGGTTGGTTGGTGTTATTGTTTGGTAGAGATTGCTCAAAGAGTTCTCATGAGGATATGTTTTGGTTGGGAAGATGCAGGTAGTGGGTTGGTATGGCGATAGGGATTATTAGCATGGGGTAGTCAATAACCAAACAACACCCACAAGCTGTGTGCCTCTCCTGATATCCTATATCTCTCCTATAAGTAATCCAGTGTAATAGTTTTGGCTCATAGGTGGTGCTTAGGAACCGCCTAATAACCAAAACTAATAAGGGGTGACTCCTACCACTCTGAAACAGAGGGAAGAATCCACATATTGCATTAAGAACACTGATATTGAAATTAACTATAGCCTTCCACCTTTGCAGCAAATCTGAAAATGTAAAATGTGCCTACTTCAAACCTCCCAGGCATCTCACCCTGTGATCCACTCTGAGAACAATCAAACATGTACTGGACTAAGAATACATATATTGACAGCCCAATACCTCTGAAAGACTTATAGGGCTGTTGCAGAGTCTCATTGGTTAATCAGAGCCTGTTGTGAGACTGGCAGAGTCTATCCCAACCCTGCTGACCTCTCAGAGGCACAAACTCTTTGGGAAATGCCCTGAAGTTTAAACACGCTACTGCTGTAATAACAATGTCTTAACCAGGTCAGCTTTCAATCACTTGATTTTAAAGCACCACGTGTCTTTCACTGAAATCCTGTTAAAAACAAGCAATGGCAAACCCAACAGTTTTGGCTTGTCCATAAGTTTATGTGTGTTGTAATGTGCACACAGGGTCACGATGCTCCTTAATGCTGGTATGACGCACCACACAACGTCATACCATCCTATATATCTTTATGCATATGATACAAAAGTTAGTCTGGCATAAACCTTTCTTCAGTACACAAATCTAACTTTGCTGTAGTTGATTTGCAGTTGTAATAATTACCCATATTTGGGTTTCTCCACATAAACTTAAGGAGAGATTTCTCGCGTCTCCTGTTTGTGGTGGTGCCGCTACTGGGCCAGTGCAAAAAATGGTACGGGGGCCTCAACCACATTTTTGCCCCGGGTCTCACCACACCATGTGACAGTCCTGGCCGGTCAGTTGCTTGCAACTTCACTTGCATGCAAAAACGAAAGGTTTCCTCGTGGTGTGCCACGGCCCGAGCCACGTACCTGTGCATATGACTCCATGCACTGCCCGGGCGAGTAACAAACTGCACGTACCCCTGCACCATGCTCTGCTGCGCAGCCTCCGAGTCCAGTCACAGTGCTGCTGACTATTGTCGTCGACGTGAGTACGGAGCATGAGTGAGCAGGCTGCCTGAGGCAGCAATGCCGCGTGCTGAGTCTCAGGCTAGGCAGGTACGGTCACATCCTATTTGCTTTTGCAGCAGCGACCAGCGAAATTCAAGTTGTTACAGTCTCACTTGCTGCTTGTTGGGCTGTCTGACAGCCTGCCTGCGCCTGATCAAACCGATCGTGCGTTTGAGAATCGATTACCCTGACTGTCTCAGACCATGAGTTTGCTGCTAAACTTAAGGTAGTATGTGTGTGTGTCAGTGTTTGTGTGTGTGGCCCACCAATTTAGCAACAAACCTTCTACACCATCATCACGCATTGAATGAAATGGTTCAGTTATTTTCAGAACTTGCCTGTTTTCACCTCAGTGGGGTTCTGTCGCGTGTCAGGAATATTGTTGTTATGTCTTAAATGAATTACCTCCTTAATTTATTTACAGGATTATTGATAGCTGGCTGCTGCCTGCTGTTGACATGGTTTGATGTTTAATAGCCTAGATATAATGAAGATATTTGTTTAAGGGGCAAAGGGTGAGTATGCATGCTGGTTGCAACTGGGACCATGAAAGCATTGAATAGGCATACAACACACATGCACCCATCACCAACCTGCACATCTGTACACTCATCCCTCCATCATCTAACAGTGCATCGTTAGATTTAAAGCTGATGTGCCTCGCCTCGTCCCTGATTGGAAGGATGTGGTGGGATGCAGATGGTGTTGTGAAGAATCTAGTCTTTGCTGATATCATTTATTTTGTACAGCGAAACAGCCATTTCTATGTGGGGTCTCTTGCTGCATTTATAAAGTGTTTTTTTCTCTTCATTGTGGAGTGTTCAAATCCATGTTCCTTCCAACATGCTCAGCTGCATTTAAAAACAAATGCTGACAAAGCCAAGGGCAAGAATAGAAGAATACATGCCAAGGACACAAGGGTACTATTGATGGTGGACTGGTCATAGATGACCAGGCTGGAGGCAGAAGCTTTAATTCGCTGCAATAGCTGCCAGTGTAAAATGAGAGATACAAGGTGTATCTGGACATAGAACTCTACTATGAGGGTTGTCAATCTGTGTAATGTGCCCTGAGAACCCTAGGCATAGACTTGCACAGCACTAGCAGCACTAGAAGGAGAGAGCAATTCCTGAGGAGTCTCAAGTTTGGGCGGGGTAGCATGTAAGATGATACTGAGAAAATTGATTTATTATATATATTCAGTAAAGAAACTTTGTTAAAGGGACGTTATGGATCCAAGTAAAACCGAAAACCCCCTGAAATTCGCCAGTTATGGTAAGCTAAGTAACCATAACTCGCGCCACCACCGTGCATTGCTATGACTAACACCCAGGACATCAAAGATGACATCACAAATGTCATTGATGACATCACTGATGACATCACATGTCTGGCTTCCTCTTTTTTCTTTTAGTGATATATCTTAGCCAGTAATACTTAGGAACAAAGAAATAAAAAAAGTACTATATTTGTAGACTTATACTTCAAATATGTTCTTACAGTAATTCATTTCAGGTTAACTCACAGCATACGAAACATATACATAAGGAGAATACACACGTGAAAAATACCAATGCTTTCTACGTATGAAGACAATCAGTAAAGTTATCAACATTTTCTTATTGTTTTGCTGTTTTTTTACTACTGTACTTTATCTGGATATGCTTATATTTGTATTCTCATTACTTTCTTTAAGGTGCAGTCACATCATGTAGTAGTTATTCACAGGGAAGTAGTAGGTTTGAAACAGCACAATCATTTCTGTGCATAAAGATAATTAGGTAGGTTATGAACAATTTCTGGTTCTACTGCTGCTTTTTTCCGTACTTCACTTTCCCTGTATAGACTCATATTTGTATGTGTTGTTGTGTCTTTGTGATTTGTATGTAATAATGAAATTATGTAGGAAGTGGGTTTCATTAGCTACTTATTACATGTTGCTTAGTACACAAAACTTTAATAAGAAAGTATTTATCATTTCACTATTCAACCTGGGAAGACTATGAATATTGCACCTCCATCATGTATACTGCACACAATGCTTATATTTATACATGAGTAGCTTAGTATACTGTAAAGAACTTCATAATATAATGCTATTTATATCAATACATTGCCTAAAGCACTACATAGCTCAAGACATCTATTCCAATGATCCTTGACACTTTTTTGTCAACATTATAATAAGAATCCCTTGTACAGAGTTTTCATGAAAAGTACATGCACATGTGATGTCATCAATGATCTTATCAATGACATTTGTGATGTCATCTTTGATGTCCTGGGTGTTAGTCTTAGCAATGCACGGTGGTGGTGGGAGTTATGGTTGCTTAGCTTACCAAAGCTGGCGAATTTCAGGGGTTTTTCGGTTTTACTTAGAACCATAACGTCCCTTTAACAAAGTTTTTTTTACTGAATTTCATAGGTTTTTAGTAGTGCAACTTAACCATAACGTCCCTTTATCAATGTTTTTTTTGTTTACTGAATATACATATACATACTATGAATTTGATAGATGTTTACTAGGATTCACTTACTTTATATACATATAACATGCTGAACCCCCTGTTAGAAATTTTGATGTCCGCTGACTGGGTGCATGTCTGTGGACGGACACGGACAACATCAACACTACCCAAAAATTCAGGGGGTATCTTAGATTGTTCTATCATGCCACATGAACACTGAACAAGTTGAAAAAGCAGCACATGAACACATTATATATAAAAATAGGTAAGACGCGCAACCTATATAAGTAACATATCAACCGTTCATTTAAATACCATGTCTATTAAAATGGAATATACCAAAACAAAAAAGATATGCTTCCAGCATAATTACCTCACATAAACTGCACAGCTAGCAGCAACACCAGACATACACAACAGTAAGAACACAACTTACCAGAAACTAGTAAGTAAACTTCATTTTTCTTATATATTTCTAAACTTTCTGTATTTGGTACACTAAAAGTAATATATATTTTTTTTAACGGAAGAATGTCCAGTACTTTGGAATGGCTTGAAGAAAATTTTCCACGTGAGGAAATGTTTCAAGACAGTGATACTAATGGTAGACACTTCTCTATATAACAAAATTAATAATCATCAATTTTTGTGTACTTAACATATATATTTTTTTTTAACAGACCATACAAACCTTGAAATGAATATGCTTATGGAAAATGTCCATCTTTTGAAACATTTTGTAGAGGACCACATAAAAGAAAAAAATAAATATCATTGTCCTACATGCACCTGTTTCCCCTATCCATGTCCCAGTCAACTATCCCCAAAGGCTTATCACCAAGAAAAACGTTATGATGAGACTTCCATCCCTTCATCCCCTCCCATCAATCTTCTCCAACCCCCTAATTCCCCTGTATTTGTGTCAGTTTCTGCTTCCCCCTCTCTTTCATAAATGTTATACTTGTGTATAATAATAAACATTATGGCCCTCATTACGACCCTGGCGTTGGACCATGGTGCTAATAGCACCATGGTCCATGCTGGTAACTTACTGACTCCGCCATGGCGGAATGGGGAATTACCGCCCCATTCCGAGGTTGGCGGGGCGGTAATTCCCACGGAGTGCGCACCTGCACCCCTATAAAAGGCCACACCCCAGAGCTCATATTCATTCTGTCTTTCTACTAATGAAGGTTGACGTGCTTTTTCTGCCTTTGCTGTTGCTGTTCCATCATCAAACCTGATGGCTTCCATGGCTGCTGTTCTTCCAGCTGGTGCTGCTTCTGCCTCAGCACCACCCACACCCCCTCCACCACTAACACCTCCCCAAGGGCCTGCAGAGGGGAACAGGCATGAGGATGTAGAGGAGGAGGATGAAGAGGATGATGAGGATGAGGTAGTGGAAGTCCCTACTACCAGCACACGCCGTGAGTCTTGGGTGTCGCGGTTGTTTACCATTCAGGGTGATGTACCAAAAGCATGTGCGAACAAGGTCATCTGCAACCAGTGCAAAATGGTGCTGAGTCGTGGGAGGCCTGGTTCGTACAGCTTTGGTACGACATCCATGAAGCGACACCGAAGGTCGTTCCACGGTGGGGCCGTTCGCAAGTTTGTACCTTGTGATCAATGTAGTAGGTTGAGTTCCTCTACCACATCCTCTGTTTCTGCTCCTGTCACCACAAGAGACACTCCTGTGGGACAGCGCATCCCTCCAGCTGCCTCACAGGTCATCCATGATGCTGTTGACCCTTACCTTTCGAGGGTCACAGTTTTGTGTATGTACTGTGATGCAGTACTCTGCAGGGGGGAGAGTCTTCGGAGTGCTTTCGAGAGTCAAGGAGCATGAGAAGGTCTGCCCACTACCTAAATAAGGCGCACCCTACATTTTCCTCTCTCCACCTGCCCTTTCTTATTTCCGTGGTTGGTGTCCCTTCCTTACCTCCTTTCCCCTCTCCTAGTGTGTCATGTGTAAAAAACCCCAAAAAATATAAAACAAAAATCCAAAAAAAAGGCTCTTTTCAAAGCCGCCTTTCAGTCTAAAAATAGAAGTGACAAATAAATGGAGCAGGGCCCTGTGCATTTTGTAGAAGTCCACGGACAGTTTGCGGACATCTGAAATTTTGGGCTGCTGCCCTATCATAACCATTGCACTTTTCTCTGGAAGGAAGTGGTGGCTCTGAAAAGAGCCTTTTGGTGGGTTTTTTTTGTGTTTGAAAAACATGAAATGGTCAACACCTTCTGCAAAATGGATGGCTATAATTCCCAAAAATGTTGCAATGCATTTTGTACATTTCTCAGAAAAATCTGATTGCCAGCATAAGTAAGATTGACTCCATCTCTGCGAAAAACGTATGTGTTATGAAACATAATATTTTCATTGTGAAAAGAGGACATGCCAACATGGGCTTATTGACATTGCACCTCGCTTTCTACATTTGTGGACCAAATGAAGAAGAATGCAGCCACATTTGCAATACAAGAAAAAAGTATTTGGGAATTTGGAAACATGTCCATAACCTTCCCAAATCCTTCTTTCATTGCAAATTGCAATGAAATTCCAGACATATGTCCTAAACTGTTCCCTCTACAATGAATTATGATTATGTCTGGATGATGCTCTGTCTCCAAACTAGCACAGAGAGATACCAAGTCCAGCCACTTCATTCCATGCAATCCATGCCAGTGCACTTCCACATGAGGGAATCCAAGATCTGAAGCTACTCCACAGCGTTCTGCATGCACCACCAACCAATGTATCCATGAGTCTCACAAAATCCATATAATCTTTTTTCTGAAACACACAGCCATAACTATCTGTTCTTCTCTCAGGAAAAAGACTTTCTGACAAACTCTTTCCTTACACAACACACCCAGTATACTTTACTGACCAATCTCTTGCTTTGCTCATTCTCATTTGCATGCCTCTCCACCCCAAAATCCCTGTATGTAATATGCGGTGTCCGCGGACTACCACCATGTCCGCGGACATATCCAAATTCTAAGCATGGTGTATTTAAATTTAAATAGTGTGCCCCATTTTTCCCTTTGAGGTTGGCTCTGAAAAGAGCCTTTTTTTGTTTTTTTTGCAGATGCTTGACAGACACCTGTTATTTTCTATTTTTTTTCTTTTTTCCTTCTTACTTTACTCCTAAAATCTTCACATTACCTTCTCCAAAGCAACCCTTACATTCCAGAAAAGCATAGCATTTCCCATAAAAGATAAAGAAATGCCATCTTCTCTAAAATAAACAGCATTACTGGAATCAATATTATCATTATTACAGAAGAACATACCAGCTCTAAGTATGAAAGCACACATGCCTCGGTTGATTGCACACCTACCAATGTTTTGCTGAGGACAAAAAACAGAACTATTGTCCCCTATTGCCCTATGATTTAATCCAGATAAAATTAGTTTGGCATTTGGAAGGATGTTCATTACTGCTTGAACCAAGTGTTCCAAATCTGCCATCAAAGTAGGGGCACTGACATAGCCAAAATGGAAAGCACCATAGTGCAAAACTACCATATAGGGACTGTTCATCCTGCCCATATCTTCACAAACTGGTACGATTACCTGTACCTTTTAATCAGGCACAGTGCTCCACAAGACCTCCACTTCTTTAACATCAAAATTGTTTGCCACATGCCTACACTGAGCATACTGCTGTAAACCATGCTCAAACATATCTCCAAGCACCAACACCCTGACTTTCTCCACCTCTGCCATCTTTACTACACACTGTCTCTTTCAACACAAATCCACAACCTCATCACCTAATTGACTCATCCCTACAGTCCCCTTCCCATGCTGGATTTGCTGGAAAACCCTAGATGTGGCAAGCCCTGTCCGCAGACAGCCGCAGTGTCCGCTGACCTTGTAACTCTTGCACAGCCCTTTTACCCTTTCCACTTCACTCTCTGTGCTATTCCCTCATTGGATACAGCTAAGCAGTCACACAACGATCCACCAATCACATGCAAGACCTCTACATCTAACTCCATCATCAGAGTTCAGCACTTCAAATGTACTGTTGATCACTCAAAGTACAAGTCTCATATCATTAGAAAGCACCTACTACAAAAACTGTTATACAAGTCTCCAAGATTTCTACTTACAGCTGCATGCATATCCACATGCATGAATACGAACTACAGGTATGCATATTTTCTGCACAGTACATGTACAACTCTTATGAATGCATGTAACAGAGTAACTGCCACTTAACCTGTATAACCTATAAAAATTAACTTACTGTCACATTTCCCATCTGCTATAACCAACTGTCACTTCCAAACCTATCTGCTATCTAAAAATGTTTACACACACAGCTATCTAAAAAATGTTACTATTAAAAGATGGGAGAAATAACAGTATAATTGTAGAAAAAAAGTAGTTTATTATAAAATTACACACAGCCAGGATAAGGTCATGCATCTTCATACACTCACACAGATAGACACTATAATTGAAAAACTCCCAGCAGAAATAACACCACTGCCTGTAAATCACATCCTTCTGCTTTATTACCCATACCTTCATAAGTGCATACATTCCATACTTTTCTATACACTTTCTGCCATTTCTCTTACAAAAATTGCAAAATAAGTATATCATTATTTCTTCTATCTCCTAACATTCAATAACACAGCCTTAACAAACCAAGTGAGTTTCATACACTTAGTATTCTACTCATTTGGAAAGCATGTTGAACTAACATATTTTAAGTAAAACATAAAGCCTGCACATAATCAAAGAAAACTGCATACACATACTATGTTCAGTTATCAAACAAGAATGCTACTACAAAAACATAAAAATAAACTCTAAATTAACAGCAGTGCTATAAACACACAAAATTACTAACTTCTTTATTTTACAATTGCAGTGAAGACCACTCTCCTGAAAAGCAGCAGCATCTGAAGTACAAACAACAACTCAGAATAAACCTGCTCATTCCAAACAAAAAAAATACAATACTACCATAACATTGTTACTGTTACTCAAACACACTGTGGGGTTGATTCATGTAATTTATGCACCAAAAAACAGAGATTTGTGCGCCATTCTGCCCACAAATCCCCGTTTTTCAGCGCACAAACAACATAACTTGGCCCCTAGAAAGTTAGTATTACAGAACAAAAAACTGTTGTAATTCTATACCATTAGATTTAGTATTAGTGCTTCTCCTCACCACTAGTTTACTTTGTACTGTCATCTGAACCCCAGTATAGTAACACACAAATACAGGAATAGCCTTCCCAACTACTTGCAGCTGCCCCATGCACAATCACACACCACCCATACAGCCTTACCATCATACTCAGACACTCACGCACACAGCACACATACATTGCAGAATAGCCCAACCCATACCTTCTTTTTTTTCAACAGACCCCAAAGAATGCTTCCCAAAAAGCAAGTCCGTAGAAAGCAACGCAGAAGTAGAGCAAATGAAAATAAAAGTGTCCAAAATAAGCATCCATCTCTAGCAGAATTTGTACAAAAAGTTCAAACAAAAGATCTAATAGAGTCATTAAGCGAAATAAAACAAGCTTCCAATACAAAAACTTTCCCTCCTCTTTCAAAATGTAAAACGAAACAGAAAGTGATTAACAAGAATTCAGCTACCCCTACTGCTAACACTGCTCCTATAAATCTTGATGTAGTGGCAAGTAACCATACCAAGAAAAGTATTTTAGAAAAAATGTTCCGCCACAGAGTCCTTCATAATCTTATAAAAACAGGAGACCAATCACGCACAACCCTTAAAACCTACCGTAGAAAATTAATCTTAGAAGCTGTGATAGACAGTGCAATCCTTCTCAAAAGGAAGTTATTTATTTTAGTGTTAAACAGATTGAAACCACTAACAAAACAACTACTAAATTACAAAAAATATTTCTCAATGAACGTAATGTCAACAAAAATAAATTCTTAAATATCTGTGTAGGTGAATGGAGTCACACCACGAGCACAGAACCATATTTCAATGAAGAAGCATACAAACAAAAGCAAACAACCACAATTGCCATACATAGCAGTGGACGAGGGTATGAAAAACTTAATAAAACGTAATGATACCATAATGCAACAAAAAATGCTGCTTGCAAAAATGTCCTCAGAAAAGCCAGTATCACCTCTCCATTCGACTGAACCAGAACGTCCAGTATACAAATGGCCGTGCACGTCAATGTGTAACATTGCCAAAAAATCTTTCAAATCTTTAGGCCAGTTCCTCAATAAGTATGTGAAAAGAAATGACAAAATCAAAATGAAACTACTACAAAATATGGATTCCTGTCCAGTGCGCAAACACACAGGACTACAAGGACATTCATTAGCTTGCAAAAGCACCTTCCATTATATCAAAATGATAACAACACATCATTCAACTATAAGAAACTGTACTATGCTAAAAGTCCTGCTTTAGCACTAGCCAATTTAAATAACAATCTTCTACACGGTACAGCCAAAGACCTGCTCCAAGAAATAGAGCATAGCCAGAGAAAATATTTTGGAAGTGAAAGCCACTTACGAAATGCAATAGCTTTACAACAGACTAGCTACAGTTGTACAGATGGCAACCTTCTACTACACACATACAAAAAATAAATACTAAAATGTAAAAGTACATCTGCTGAAGTACCAAACCATGTGTGTGTGTGTGTTGCCGCAGAACTTTTTATAAAAGTAACACAAAAACTGCAGACATAACATAGAAAATAGACGACAAAGAAGATTCCAAATGGTTTGAATTAGCTCTCTACCTTATATCAGAAAACAAATATGAAATAACTGACCCCTTAATACTTTGCACTTACTGCACTACAAAACTTGACAACAGCCAAACTTCTTCACGTGCTATCACAAATAACTTGGAATTATTCCCACTACCAAAACCCCTGCAACAACTCAACTTATATGAGAGCATCATAATTCAAACAGTGCACCCATTTCAAGCAATAATACGCCTTCAACCAAAAACAGAAAAATTACCTCCCTCTGAATTAGTGAAAGGCATTTGTGGCAAAGTAGTTTATGTACCATTATATCTAAAAGAAAATGTGCACACTCTGAGAGTGCAACATCCAATAGAGCAATATTTAATTGTCTTAGTAAATGGTGTACCTACAAAAGACAAAACAATTTGGCAACAACTCGTAGACTTACACAAAGTTAGACAACCTTTGCAATATCTAAAAGAAAATAATGAATACTACAAAGAAATTAATATTGAAGAAAACTTGATGGAAACCACTGAAACAATTCAAGAGTCAGCAGAAACTGGTCAATTTGAACTTCCAGATCCTGCCACAGTATCCAATATTTTAGACCATTATACAATTCATCTATTACACTCTAGTGACACCATACATGATGCACTAGAAACATACCAAATGCGACAAACAAAAGGATCACGAATCAGCATATGGGTAAAAAGTATAGAAGCACATGCTTTTCCTCTACTCTTTCCTACTGTGAAAGGATGAAGGTACGATGATAGACCCATTCAAATAACAGCATCGGAATACTGCTCGTTACGAATGTATTCTGCAGATCCCAGATTTAGAAAAAATGTGTAATACATATTCCACCTACTCTTTGAAAGTGAACTAGCAACTCTATGCTACGGAGTTGCACACACATTGAAATAAGGTACCCACTTTCAAAATATGTCAGCTAAGCAATTACAACAATAAAGTGCAAGGTAAAGATGAGGTTCTACAATCAAGCATTACAAATCTGTTAGCAAACATGCATTGTACTAAGGTGTACTGGTTCCAACGTCACAGAGATGTACGTTGTATGATAAGAAACCTTGGTGTACACACTTGGTTTGTTACATTAAGTTGTGCAGAATATGCATGGGAATATCTACATGATTTCCTACGCATAGCAAACAAAAACAAAACAAACATAGATATAATAACACCTGGAGAACTTTGCTCTCTAGATCCTGTTAATGTTTCAAGATATTTCCATCATCGCTTCATTGCTATGCTACACTTTATTTGTAATAATACTGTTCTTCCCCTCGGAGAAGTGCAACACTTCTTTTGGAGAAAAGAATACCAAGCCAGAGGAGCACCACATATCACATGCTTTTATGGATTAAAGATGCTCCTAAAATTTGGTTAAGACAGTGATGCCACTGTTTTACAGTTTATCGAAAAATATGTCACTTGTGAAATTCCATCGGAAGCAACAAATAGTGATCTTCATGCACAAATTTTACAATTTCAAAGACACAAATGTGGGAAATATTGTCATAGCAAATACAAAAACAAAGGGAAATACTACACCAAATGCTGCTTTGTTTTCCCTAGACCTGTTACAGCAACAGGTCAAGTAAACAACTTCATGTCTTCAGTTAGACATAGTGTTAAAGGTAAATCACCTAAGACCACATATTACATAAAAGGAACAGAAGAAGCAAAATATATCAATGATTACAATGCATTCATTGCCCTCTTATGGCATGCAAACATAGATGTGCAGTATATTGCAGACAATTCCACTGCAGTTGCACGATATGTTACAGCCTACTTAACCAAAGCAGAAAAAACAGATCTTCAAGACCTCTGGGATGGCCTATCATCAGACAAAACACTGTCTCAGAAATTGTACAGTTTATGCATAAAAATGTTCTCTCATAGAGAATGTGGCTGCTATGAAGCTGCAGATAGTTTAACCGGTACTGCTTTGTATGGAAAATCTGTAAATATAGTATGGCTAAGTCTTGGTCCTGCTAAATCTAGAAAAAGAGTTCTCAAATCATATGACGACATAGAAACAATAGCCAAAAATGATCCTAACAGCCAAGACATTTTGAAAAATAATTTACTAGACACATACTACCCAAACAGAAGTACCACTTTGGAAACCATGTGTCCATACCACATAGCCCAAAACTTCACATTCAAAAATAATAAAAAACTAGATGAAAATAAAGGTAGATACATAGGGCCTCATTACGAGTCTGGCGGTAACCGTGCCAGAAATTCCGCCAGGTTACCGCCGGACTGGTATTACCATTCCGCCTCCGTGATTCCCGGAATTACCGGGGCATTACGACCCCGGTGACCCAGGAATTCCGGAGGTGGAATTCGGTAAATCCACATTCCCATTGAGTCCTAAAGGACTCAATGGGAATGGGGAAGTGGAAACACCGGCACCGTCTTGTGATGGTGCTGGTGTTTCCACGTCCACCTGCAGGCGGGTGGTGTTAAACACACCAGGTCAGACCTGGCGGGAATGACACCTCCGCCTGCAGGACTCGAGATCACCTGGTATGGAAACAACAGTGGTGGCGGGTTTACCGTGAAGTTTATGTATTGTTGATACAGTGTGGTAAAGTGCGTGCAGATTGCTGGGAGAGAGATGGTTGTGTATTTTTGTGTGGGTTTAAGTAATCAGAAGATTGAGGGTTGGGTTAGTGGGGTCTGTATCCTGGTTCAGGTACTTGGTTCAGGTGACTCGTAATGAGGCCCATAGTGACCAATTATGAAGGCAGCTTAGTGAAACTTACGAAATGAAACTTAATTAATCATATCAAATTATCATTAAAAACTCCTCAACATAAAGAACTATATTACATGTCCCTGCTACAACTTTTTAAACCATGGAGAAAAGAAGAACAGTTACTAGATATCTATAACTCCTATGAAGACGCTTTCAAAGCAAATGAAAGCACTATAACCAATGTAAACTTTACACAGTACCAGCTAGAAAAGGACACTCCTGACAGTAGTGAACCTTCTGTAACAGGAATCCAAGAACCACTGGGACAGCCACTAATAGCAAATGAGGCAGAATTAGCTATGACAGAAATAGAAAACACCATGTCTCACTATGTAGAAGATACAGAAGACTTAACTGTACTGCAATCAAAACTGAACAATGAGCACCGTAGCATTTTTCTAGAAGTAACAAAAGAAATTGCACATGGTGTACAACATGAAAATAAAGAATGTACCTGCCAAAATGATAAACCTGTGCTACTATACGTCAGTGGTCAAGCTGGTTCAGGCAAAACATTCTTAATCAAAATCATCAGCAAGTTCCTTCAACATTTGACAAACAACAAACTGTCAGCTGTTTTAACTGCCCCCACAGGTTTAGCTGCCTACAACATAGGTGGTGTCACTTTACACTTATTACTACTCCTTCCAGTAGAACACCAAAACAAATTAGAATATTACAAACTTTGTACAGAAGCTGCAATGGAACTACGCAGAGTTTTGAAACAAATGAAAATGCTACTAATATGTTATGTTATGTTAGCGGTACTTGTATAGCGCACCGTCACCAACGGAATTGGTCCCCAGGCGCTCTGGTGGATCTGTAAAAAGGAAGGGTGGGGTAGGGTTAGTGGGGAGGAGGGGAGAAGGAGAGTGGGAGATGTGGTGTGCTGTTGGCAGCTTCAGCTCAGTATTCATCGAGTGCTGGGCTTTGGTGCTAGTATCGGATCGGATGAAGGCCTTGGGCCTCATTACGACCCAGGCGATAAGTTACCGCCTGGGTCGTACCTTTACCACCATGGCGTAAACTATGTTTACGCCATGGTGGTTGGCGGACTTACCGCCCCATTCCGAGGTTGGCGGGGCGGTAAGTCCCCATTAACCCATTTACCCTTCCCCATTCCCATTTTTGCCCCATAGGGCATAATGGGAGTGGGGAAGGCGTTAATTACGCCACCGTAAATTACGGTGGCGTAATTAACAACAAGGTCCCTTAGCGCCATGGATTTTAACACCTGCTAAAAGCAGGTGTTAAATCCTCCATGGCGCTAAGGGACCTCGGAATAAGGCGGTAAGGGTCAGCGCTGTTTTACGCTGCCGTAAACCCCTTACCGCCTGGGTCCTAATGAGGCTCCTTAAGTGCTGTGGGTGAAGTTTATGTATTGTTGATACGGTGTGGTAAAGTGCGTGCGGATTGCTGGGAGAGAGATGGTTGTGTGGTTTTGTGTGGGTTTAAGTAATCAGAAGATTGAGGGTTGGGTTAGTGGGGTCTGTATCCTGGTTCAGGTACTTATGATTCCGTTACAGTTGTATACCTGTGGGTTTGGATGTTGCTGGTTCATCGTGGGCCGACTCCATTTGGTGGTGTTGCGCTGATCCAACTGTATCCTATTGAGTATAGTTTGGATTGGTGGTTGCGTCTGAATCTAATCTTCAGGTGTGGGACTGGGTGGGTGATGTCTATTCTTAGGTGATCTAGTGTGACCCTGGTCGGGTAAAGCTTTGAGCAGTTCAGGGTTGCGGTCATGTTGAATGGTTGTCCTAGTGGATCCGTCTTGGTGAGCGTGTGTATTCAGATGTTCGTATCCTTTTGTCGTGACTGATTCTTTGATTTCCGTTGGATTTCCTAATAGATGAAGTGAGCATGGTCTCCAGCCTAATGTTAGCTTTGATTCACCTCAGATTACAAGAAGTACTCAAAACAAACTACAAAGACCTCTTTGGAGGAAAACACATCATTGTTTTCGGAAATCTTCTTCAATTGACACCAGTGAAAGGTGAACCTATTTGCAAAACTTTAGGGCACAAACTCTGCCGTAAAACTGTTGGCAGCATAGGAAATGTTAATCTATGGCAACATTTCCAATACAGAGAATCAACAGAAAATATGCGCCAGTCTGCCGACCTCACTTACGCCAACATTTTAAAAAGTATTAGAGTTGGTGTACTATCTCAAGAAGCACAAGCAATATTAAAAACCTGGCACATCTATGCACTTTATGGCCATAACTGATGCGCTACTGATGTTATGGAACACCTAGCACACAAAAATGTCAATTCTATGTCCTTGATGCCAACTCTTGCAAGCTATTCCAAATTCAATGAAACAATGTTGAAAAAAGAAATGCAACCAATAATTGAAATTTTCTCCACAGACAAACTGGATGTACATGCTATGACACTACCCATGTGTCAAAAAGCCACAAAAAGACTAAATACCTTAGAAAATTCTATCTCCAGCACAGCTGGTTTGGAGAAAATATTAAAATTATCTTTAAACTGTAGAGTAATGCTTAAACATAACCTTGACGTGGAGCAAGGACTAGTTAAAGGAGCACTTGGTACAGTTGTTGGTTTTCAAACATTCCCACGTGACAACAACATTCAGTTTGTCAATATTCTCTTTGACAAATTATCAGAAGTAAAAAGGATAGGATGCTGAACAGCCTGATTCCTTCTTTTCAAAGACATGTATGCACGCAGAGAACAATTTTCTCTAACTCTAACATACGCAGTCACCATTCACAAATCACAAGGTCTTACCCTAGATAAAGCATTGATAGATATTGGGAACACAGTCTTTAAAGAAGGCATGAGCTACATAGCACTATCACGCTTACGAACACTTGACAGTCTATTTCTAATGAACTTTGAAGCAAGTAAAGTAAACCCTGATATTCCTTGCATTTTAGAATACAATAGACTATGTTCACTATACACCTCCATCTAAAAACCTATCCTGTTACACAAAAAGCAAAACATTGTAAAAAAAAACTACTTCAAACAGAAATGCAACCAACAAGATCTCACTGCAAATCCTTCAAAGAGAGTAAATGAAGGTAATACTTCATCACTTACTACAACCAAAGAAGAATCTACTACTCAAAGTAATTCAGGTACTTCTTCAAGGAATCAACACACTCCGAAGAAATGACTTTGACACAGAACTATCTGGTTCATTCAAATTTTCAAATATAAGTGGTGTAAATTGCTACACAAATGTAGCAATAAATGATCTATTTCAATTGCCACCAATTGTTGACAATATTTACTTACACAATGCAGACCAATTGTGTTTGCAAATGTTAGTCCTTCATAGGAATGCAAGCAACAATCCTGACAACACATACAGTGTTCATGGAATAAGACAAGAATTGGACTACTGTGCTAGAATGGTCAAATTCACTATAAACTCACAAGAAGATCCACAAGAATTTCTAATGTTCTTACTACAAGTACTGGAAAACAAAAACATACCTATAAATGAAATCTTCCATATTTCATACATATAGAAACATACATGCACTCTGTGCAACAATATGGCACAGGAACAAAACTCTAATGAACGTTTCGTGTATGTATCCATACCTAACTGTGAATCCATTCAATTTCAGCAACGTGTACAAAATGGAAACCATGGCAGATTATGTACTATCTGCAATTCAGACAATCGCTCCACCTTACAAATGCAAACACATAGTAAATACATAATATTAATGCTTCTACGTTACAATGCATATGGTGCCAAAAACAACTGCAAACTGATTGGATTCACACATGGTCAAGTATCACTTGGTAAGAAAACCTTCACAACAATTGGTATAATTTACCACACAGGAGAGCCACAACCAATGCAGGTCACTACACTGCATATATGAAAAAGAATTGTGGATGGTTCGAATGTAATGATAGTACCATTACTCTAAAGCAGAGATTACCAGCAAATCTTATAAACACTTATTTAATCTTCTTAAAATCAAAATTTAATAAGTAATCTGTGCATAAACATTAATAAAACTTCAATTAGAAAACTATAAACAGTTACAATACACCAACAGGTATCTAACTGCCCCAAAATTGTGCAACAACCAAACAGATAAAACAATACCAATACATTATAAGAAAAATAAACAGTTAGAATATGCCAACATGTATCTAACTGCCCCAAGAATCTGCAACAACCCAACAGATAGATTACAACTTGAGAATATAAATAAAAAATGATAAACAGTTACAATTCAACAACAGTTATCTAACAATCTGCAACAAACCAATAGATAGAACATTAGGTAGAAACAACAAGTAAACACTGAAAATAAATAAAGAAATGTACTGTACCATAACAAAAAAGTTTTTTTTAAATCCAATATTGATTTCTTTTCCCACAGACCCAATGATTTAAACAACAAACACAGAAACTGAGCAAATTGCACAGTAAACTGGTGTGTAAACTACTAAATATGAGGGGTGAAATAAAGCAGAAATGTCTATTATGCAATGTAATAAGTCTTTATAAACTATGTACACTAACATGATCTTTTCTTTTAACACAGAAGTTGAAAAATAATATTTGCTCCAGTTACCCAAGTCATGAAAAAAATATATTCCTTCACAAAAAATCAAACAGTAAGTATATTACAAAATAAATACAACTCATAAATACTGCTCCATAATACAACCATTGAAGCAAACATCACCACCATACAAAATGTTTACTTCCATGGATATGTTATACTGCAGTGCTTGTTACCAAACTCTACAATCTAAATGACATCACATAGCCAAAACTTCACATACAAACTATACAAATCAAACAGTACACAAACTGTACATTTCAAATATTTGATAGATGTTTGATTCTATGGGTGCGATCACACCCATAGATCACACCCATAGAATCAAACATTTTAACTGGCTATATGGGCCACTACATTGCTTTTTTTTATGTCCGCGGACAGCCGTGGTGTCCGCCGACATGACGAACACATAAGGGGTAGCTGCCACCTAAACAAATACAGCATTTCACCCATCTCTTACTCCCCCACCCTCCCCAAGCACTCTTACACACAAACACACTGGCCAAATTTGTATTTTGCCCCTGTTCATCGCAACGCTGTCCACGCATGTACGTGGATCCAAGATGGCGGGCGCATCAAAACAATGCGACGCACTTCACACTTCATTCCAGCCAATCAGCGAACACATCACGTGTCTGCGGACATTACGCAAGCCGATTAGCCAATAGGTGTCCTATCCGCGGAGCGAACAGGGAAGTGTGTCCGCGGAGCGGATATAGATATCACTCATTTTTTGTGACCTTCTTTTTGGTAATTTAAAAAAAAAACAGATTTTCACCAAATTTACAAAAGCACGCTTTCAGGACCAATCCGCTGCTCCTGCCACAAATTTGGTGAAAATCCATCCAGCGGTTTGGGCTGTAGGCGTGAGCAAAGCTTTTTCCCCATTCAGTCTATGGGAAAAAAAGACATTTTGGGACCCCCCT
The DNA here is from genome assembly GCF_040938575.1 of Ambystoma mexicanum. Taxonomy (NCBI): domain Eukaryota; kingdom Metazoa; phylum Chordata; class Amphibia; order Caudata; family Ambystomatidae; genus Ambystoma; species Ambystoma mexicanum. The sequence continues at coordinate 413,332,934 of NC_090925.1, forward strand.
ATAACTTAGCCCCCCCTGGACCAAACCTCACCAAACTTTGCAGTGGGACATATACTTTTTTTGCAAAGTTTGGTTAGGATTTGTCCAGGGAGAGTGAAGTTATAAGCCACCCAAAAAGTGCTCTTCCTATGGGATTGGCAACTTAACCATAACTACACGGCCACTACCGTGGCTGTGTATATTATCAATGTGCCAGGTGTGTTAAGGTAGTTCCTTGTATAGGCCAATGATTTTTTAGGTGAGAGGGGGTAGGTGCGGGTCCCAGGTAGGCAATCGTAGTGTGTGAATTGACTGCGGGGGGTGGGGTGCTCGCAGATGTTGGCCAGAATTTTTGCCAGGTGAGCTTGGACTGTTGTCAGGAATGGACGGGCCCTTAGAGACAGAAGCATGGAGGTTGCCATGGGTGTCTTTCAGGAATGGGCAGGTAGTATGCAAAAAGAGACAGGAGGGAAGGGCCCTCAGGCATGGGATGGCAAGTATTGTGCTAGGTGGACAAAAGGTGCACTATCGATACTCAAATGGGTGGTTGAGGAGCAAGGTGCTCTGGATGGCCCAGAAAAATGCCATTCAGTCGAAGCTACGCTACATAGGTTGTAGACTGAACGGATATGATAAGAGTTTGGCCTGGCGGTTCTAGGCTGGTCAATATGGGAAGAGGTAGCCTTGTAGCAGAGAGTCTGGTGTGGGCAGAGGAGGGCCTTCAGCAGAGAGTCTGATGTGGGCAGCAGGGCAGGCCTGCATTAGAGATTCTGATTTGGGCAGATGTAGGCCTGCAGCAGGGATTCTGATGTTGACAAAGGTAAACCCTGCAGCAGGTATTCTGGGGTGGACAGAGGCATGCCTGCAGCAGGGAATCTGGTATGGACAGAGGTAGGCCTGCAGCAGGGAATCTGGTGTGGGCAGAGGTAGCCCTGCAGCGGGGATTCTTGTGTGGACAGAGGTATCCCTGCAGCAGGGGTTCTGGTGTGGGCAGGGGTATGCTTGTAGCAGGGATTCAGGTGTGGGCAGAGGTCAGTGGTTGTTCATTGGAAAGGTGGACAAGTGTTCAATTTGAATCCACCTTTAGAAATATAGAAACTGCTTTTTTATTTCTTCCACATTTGCCTCTGTGTCTCTCGGCCATCTCTGTCCCAGTTTTGTTCTATCCCGCCACTTGTTCTCACGCCCCTCTGCTTATGGGTGGGGTGACGGGTCGGCTGCCTAAAAGGAGAACAGTCGTATTCGTACTGTTCCCCACCCTGGCCCCATGCCACATCAGGACAAGGTCACGGTGACCCGGTCACCCTGCAGCTACCCTTAAATGCAATAGGGTAACTTCAGCACAGTGCAGGCATTAGAGGAGGTGTGGTATTCGGATGATTACTGAAAAGCTTAGCACTGGCCACTGTTTTAAGAGGTGCTCTGTGTGTCTTTTCAACACCTGTGAAACTGACAAGGCAAAGAGGCCAGCCGGTAATCTCACAGCACCCCACTGGTGTGCACCCCTTACATTCTTTGGTGTGCATGTGCACCACCTGTCAAAAGGCTGCCGCCAGCCCCTAACTGATGTGCATGCATAAAGGGGGCCTAGAAAATGCCCAGGCTTTGAAGGCTCAGAACTGCCCATGTCTCTTGTTCTTACCATTAATGGTCAACAATGGGAATCGCCAATGGTGGAAATTTGGGAGAGAATTGGAGGTTACCCACCTTTGTAATCAAGGCACATTGCTGGAAGGGAAGTTATAGCTGGAGTGATGTTGAAAAGAATACATTTTAGGACTAGAAACTCTTTTTAAGCATCTTAAATGGGGAAAGTGAACAGAGGCACGTGTGTTCTGCAACCTGGCAGAACTGCCACCCTTAATCCGATGCTCACCGCGCTACGCAGGACAATGTTTCACTGTAGCATGTAAGCTTTCCCAGACTATGCCACACTTTCTCGACAGTAGCAAGGAATTGCTCTGTGGAATAATCCCTGAAAGTGGCACTAAACCATTCCTTGCCTGAATGGAAGATTCTAGGAGTGCCCTTGCAATGCTATCCACATCCAGCCCAGACTGAGCCAATCCTTAGAACGCTGGCATTCCTCTGCTTTTGGGGTTCAGCATGTGCTGTGTTTTCCACCTCTGCTGAAAGAATATGTGTTTGCTTGAAAGCAATAGTTAATTAATTACACACTCCTATTTCCTGTAATGACAATAAGAAGCTTCGGGTGCTCTCATTGTAGCCTCTTTCAAAAGCACAGTTTTCACCTGAGTGCCTTGATGTGGGGAAGCCACATCTGGGGCTACATAGGTAGGTTCTCATGCTGTGTAACATTCACTCTCTGTGGATTACCCTGCATTGCTGTTGAGACTCTCCCTTTGTCTTCCTATATTACCTCTCACAGTTTTGGGTGTTCATGCAGACTGGACTAAACAAGGCAGGATAGATCTGCCCTCCCCCCAGGCCCCAATCTGCTCTCGCTCTCTCTGCCAGATTCTTTGCTACCATTCGAATTCGCTTGCAAATATTAAAGCAGATAGTGGGGTGACCATGCATTTTAAGCGGTTGTTACTATGCTACGATACACAAGTATAGTGTATGTTTCTTGACCTTGATTCGAGTTTCAGCTTGGTTCCTGTATGTGGTCATGGCTCTCCTCCGTCGGTTACTGCAATATGCTTTATCCCATGTGCAATTTGCATGTGCTCTGATTAAAAACACACCGCTGTTGCAAATGTTATTAACCTTTAGCACTCGAAACACCTGTGTTCTGCTGTGGGTATTATCATGTTAAAACTCTCATTTGTCTGTCTTTTTTATTGCTTGCATCTGAAATTGCAGAGATGAGCTGGGTGTCTGTCTTGGGCCACCTCGCCAATATTCACATTACACATTAGACTCTATCATGTTTGTGTGTGCAATATTCACAAAGATATAATGGATTTGGTTGACATACAAACAATAGCAACAGAATGTATTATGCGTACAGTGTGCCAAAAAAAGGTTTTTTTTTAACAAATGTGCGTGATCATCACTCACTAGAAATAAATTGACAGATCATTTTACTCTGTGGTTTGCGTCTGTAGCAAAGTCCCCAAGGTGTCCCCTGTTCCCCCCCAGATTTTATGTGTCTCCTACGCCCCTGCTAAATTGCATCCCCAATTTAAATACTTTCACCTTGACAATTGTGGCATCTCGGTCATAGAATGGGTCAAAATGCTTGGCACGTACCTGGATTCATCTTTTTCTTTGGACCTTCACGTAATGCTAGTATCTAAAAACTGCTCCTACTATCTCCAACTGCTGAGGAAGACTCGGCCCTTCCTATCTGAGAAAAACTGCAGCTCTGCTGCCTGGGTCATAATCTTGTCTAGACTAGATTATTGTAACTCACTTTTTATTGGAGCTAATAAGAAATGTCTGTCTGTACTTCAAATTTCCCAGAACGACACAGTTTGAATTGTCAAAAGCAAATCGAAGCAGGACCACAACTCTAAGAGTAGGCAAGAACTCCACTGGCTTCAAATCACTGCTTGTATATCCTTCAAAGCAGGGATATTGGTACACAACTGTCTTTATAGCACCTCCCCTGCTTACCTAAAATCCTCCATGATTCTTCCCTATGTCCCGATTAGATCTCTGCGCTCCTCCGAGATGGGGTTTGTAAGATCGTTATGTTTCAATTGAACCAATGGCCTGCGTAAATCCTTTTCACTTGTGGCAGCTAAAATATGGAACTCCCTTCCTTCTATTCTGATACGTTACATGTGTTTATAATGAATGAAAAGATAACGACAGTGTTGTTGATATTTTCATTAATTTATTTAAATGCACCAAACACCCTCGGCAAAAATGTTTAGGACTGGTGTAATTGTATATACTAACTCTAGTCCTAAATATTTGGGGAAAAGTGTTGGATAGTGCATTTAAATAAAATAATGAAAATATCAAAAACATTGTTGTTATTTTTTCATTTGTTATAAAGATTGCATACCATCTGCGACTTGAGGAAAACCATCTCAGCTTTTGTCGTAAACTGAAAACATTCCCCTTTGAATAAATCCCTTCCTGCTCTTAATCTTGGAGGAGCTTTTGGTGCCTCATCTGCTTTGTGTCTGTCTCACTTGTGTCTATGTTAGTGCGCCAAGATGCGCCATATAAATAAATAAATAAATACATTAAAGACAAGCATAATAGGATGTACATTAGTCAAAAACATCAATGTTTTGTCAGAGATTGATTCCCACTCATGAGCTCTTTTAAGAGCATTCCCAATCAAATCTCTTATTGTTTCAGTCAAATCGCTATCTAAAAATAGATAAGTGTTCTCATCCTGTAGATGAGGATTTACTCCTTCAACATATTTCTCTGAATCCATTAGCCCTGTCTCCCTTATCTGCGGGTTTAATAGTGATGTCCTGATTCTGAAAATAAGCCTGCCGCCTACCCAAGCCCCTCACTTAAGACCTGTGTTTCTACTTGTCTGGCCGTGGCCGCGGCACCACACTATGCTGTGCCCATCCATCCTGCTCAATCCTAATCCATCTGCAATTCTTTGGTGGCCCAAGGGTTCTGCCCACCACCCCCTGGCAGATCGCTGCTCCAGCTATTAGCCTAGAATGTAAGCACTGCCCCTGAGCGCTTCCCCCCACTTGGGTGTGTCTGATCCCCATCCTCACTCGACTCAGCTACAGCATGTTGACAGCCTGCTCCAAACCTTTGTCTGCAACTTCCATGCTGCTTACACATTGGATCTGCCTACAACATGCACTGACTCACTAACTCTCTACCATCACTTGCATCCTGACATGCTACCCTAGGACTGTAGGACCTGCCTCATGCTGTGTGAATATTGGATTGCACTGAATGGACAGTATGCTACCTCTTTATCCCATCGGTTTTCAATCGTGGTGATGCCTCCAGTCTCCCACCGCCTAATCTCAGCCTTTAATTGTTAACTGTGGCCAGCAAAATCAATGTGTTTCTCGATAACTGCTGTCTTGTGTAACTGTGAGGCTTTTCACCTCTGCCCTAGTATGTCAATTCTGGGTGTCTTAATCTACTGACTTATTGTAAATGTTAGGCCTTTTTACCCTCACTTTGAAAGTCAAACCTAGGTGTTTTTAAACTACTGGCTATGTTTAATTGGTAGGCCTTTTTACCTTTTTTTTTATCTTTGAATCTGCCAATCTGATCTAATGTTAGGCCTTTTTTTGCCTTTGCTGGAAGACATATACGTGTGTTCTGACCTACTGGCTCTGCCTTCTTATCTCGCTTGCTGGTACTATTCTCTCTGCTGTTTGTTGTAAACCTGCTTTTCTCTCCATGAGACCTGACTTACTGCTCAGTTGATTCGTCTTCACCTGATTGGCTGCTAGCCCACCTGGTGAGTTCCTTGTGCATTGTGCAGTCCCTCTTTCTGTCCTCCCCCCGCATCCATGGTGCTCTCCATCTCTTGTATCTACTCTAACTGCTACTCTATCTCCTATCCTACCTCTCTCTCGAAAGCCTGGAAGTAAAAAGTTCTGGTCTCCAACCCAGTCCTGCCCATTGCTGATACCTTTGTCAATGCTTTCTCCAGGCAGACTATCACTGACATCCTCTTTGTCATCCCCATTTCGGACCAATGGACTCCCCACATGGTCTCTATCCTCTCCCCTTTCTCTTCCTCACACATTAATGGCAGTACCAGATGGGAAGTCCTGCATCATTAATGTTTATCTGAATGGCACTGTCATGGTACAGGGCTCTCAGTGCAAACTCCTCCTTCCGGAGAGGCGCCTTCCGTCTCTCATTAACTTCCTTCCTTCTCCTGTTGTTCCCCACTCTGATACCCCCTAACCACTCCTCCACCTCCAATAGGTGTACCACATCTCTGCACTCTGCCTCGGAAAACCTTCAAAGGTGATAATCAGATTCACTTAGCTACTCTCAATGCTCGCTCCACTAGCAAACTCTCCTCTGACATCTGTCTCCTTCTTGAAGACTTAGACCATGATGTTCTTGCCCTCACTGAAATGTGGTTCAATGCCAGCTCTGTCACTGCTCTTGACACTGTTCTACCAAGGGCTACAAGATTCTCTCCAAACCCAGGCACAACCAGTCTGGAGGCCGAGTAGCCCTTATCTTTCCTGAATGGATCCCTGCTTCTATCAAACTCGTACAGTCTTATTTCTCCTTTGAATGTCTTGTCCGCAGGCCTAGCAGTTCTCCTACCTTCTCACTTACTCTAGCCACCATCTACAGGCCCCCTGGCCCACTCTGCCTATTACTCTCTGAATGGGCTGACCTTACTTCATCTCTCATGACCTCTCCCTCCAAGCTGCTCCTCCTTGGAGACTTTAACATTCATCTTGCTTCTTCTGATGCACCCATGTACTCTTCTGTGACCTCTGTCACTCTCTCTCCTTCACCATTCTTCCATAAGGTCCGACACACTCAGCCAGACAAACCTTGGATGCACTCATCTCAACAGACATCGCCATCTCTAACCCTCAGATCACTCCTGTCTCCTTGTCCGACCATTCCCTCCTCTCCTCTCACCTGGAGCTCTTGGACCCCTGGCTCAGCCTCCCCACACTGCTAGCCTCCTTCTCCTTTATTCGACTGATGAAGCAAGTGTCAGTTGCTGCTTTTGCTGCCACTTTCATCCCCTCCGCCCCTGCTATCGACTCTCTCACTGACACAACCCTCACCTCTCCATTTCCAATACCCTTGACACCCTTGTCCCAGTAATGAGGATCCGTTTGAAGCATTCCTCCAATTGCAATAGTTGCTATGACTCTGACCTAGCCTCTCTGAAATGCAAGTGCAGAGTTGCTGAAAGGAAGTGGCAGGCCTCAAATACATTCTCTGACAAACTGGCCTGCCACCTGCTCCAAAGGCAATATCGTCTCCCCATCCGTTCCGAGAAGAGGGCCCACTTTTAAGCTTGCATCTCTGGGGTCACCAACAATATGGCGGGACTCTTCAAAATCTGTAAGGAGCTTGCCAATCCTACTGCAATCTCCACCTCCCCCCTTCCATCCCAGACCCCCTGTACTGAACTGGCTGCCCATTTCACAACCATAATCCAGGACATCCTGTTTGTTCTCGCCTATTGCCCCCACGACTCCACCACCTGCTCACATGCCTCCCTTTGTCCCCCTCTCTTTCTCCCCTATTATATCCTCCTTCTCATCCATAACACCGGATGAGGAATCTAAAGCTGTCTGCTCTATGAAAGCCTCCTCTTAACAGATGCTCCCATGCTCTTCCAGAACTACCAAGGAAAACATCTCCTCTTCGCCCCTGCCTTGTCTGATTTCTGCAACCATTCCTTTTCCACTGACTCTTTCCCACACTCCTTCAAGCACTCCCTTGTGCAACCTCTCCTAAAAAAGCCATCCTGCCTGGGTAACTATCGTCCCATCTCCTCCACCCCCTTCCTGGGCAAACTCTTGGAGAAGTTGGTCATCCCCCAACTGACCCACCACACTCAATCTGTTGGCTTTCTCCATGACCATCGGTCTAGCTTCAGAGCATCCAGAGGCATGGAAGTTGCTCTCCTAAACAACTGTGAAGAACTGCTCTCAAACCGTGATTCCAACTTTCCTTCTGTTCTCATCCTCCTTGCTCTCTCCTCTGCCTTTTACACAGTCAGTTCTGCCATCCTCTTAAAGCGGTTCCAGGGCACCCTTGGTATCACCAATCGTGCTCTGGACTTGTTGACCTCTTTCCTTTCCGATCAACCTTCCCGGGTGCAATTGGGCCCCTTCCTCGCCTCCACCTCATTCTCTACCTGTGGTATCTCTCAGGGTTCTATCCTTTCGCTGTGGCTCTTCAACATTTACCTTGCCCCTCTGGCCCACCTGCTTTCCTCCTTCTCTCCTCATTTCCAATGTTATGCTGATGACACTCAGCTCCCCTTCAAGCTTCCCTTCTATACCTCCTTTTCCTCTGCTCTCATTCCTGACTGTCTGACTGCCATTTAGTCATGGTGCATGGCTAATTATCTCTGTCCTAATACCAGTAAGACTGAGATCCTTCTCATTGGAGCAGCCACCCCTGCTCCCGGCTTCCCTCCCACTCTCTTGCTGCCCTCCTTGGGTCCCTTCACCTCACCTTCTAGTCAGACGAAAAACTTTGGTGTCATCTTTGATTCCTCTCTCTCCTTCTCCCCTCACATCATGGACCTTGCCAAGAAGCCCCACTTTCAGCTTCATCTCCTCAGAAGGATTCTCCCCTTTCTTACCTTCTCCCAGAAACGCTATGTCTCCAGAGCTCAGATTCTCTCTAGGATGGACTGCTGCAACAGCCTCTTCCTCAGTCTACCTCTTTCCTCACTTCGACCCCTTCAACTAATCCAGAATAGGACTGCAAGACGTATCCTTGTCCTCAAACCTAGGGACTGCATCTCTCCAGACCTTAAATCTCTCCACTGGCTCCTGGTGACTGCAACAATCACATTCAAGACCCACTGCATCATCCACGAGGCTGCATGGTTCCTGGGACCCCGCTACATCTAACTCTCTCTCCCCAAATACCTCCCTGCCAAAGCCATTTGGTCCTATAGCTCCAACTCTCTGCAGTTCAGACAATTCTCCAAACAGAGAGTGGGGTAGATCCCTCTATTTCAGCAGATGCCTCCCTCTGGAAGGGCCACCCTGCCCCTCTCAGACTTGAGTAGGGCCTCCTTAAGTTCTGGAAGCTTCTCAAGACCCTGCGCTTCTCTAACTCTGATCCCCTCCCTTGCTAACCGCCCCCACCTGGCGCTGTGACTGGTGGCCTGGTTCATTATGAGTCACACAGAGAACCCGGCCCTCCCTGACCAGTCTCCACCACCACCCCCTACCAGCACTTCCCTCCTGGGTCCTGTCCCTGACCAGCCCGACAGGCACCCCTTCACCCCTGAATGAACCTGGTCCACCCCAACCCACATGCACTTAGATGATGGGACTTTCTTGTCATCCTCCTGGCACTTGCTCCTCCCATGTCATTTCATTGCGGGATGTTTTTTCGCAGGGTTTTTAACCACAGATTTTTTTATGAAAAAACTAATCAAATTAAATTGTTTTGCCATTCTCAAACACCCACACCGCAAATAAATATTTGTCTAACCAAATCATGGTAAAAAACCCAGTTGAAGGACATCGTACGCCCCATGAGCACTAGCTTGGCCCCTGCACAACTCCTCTACCCCCTGCACTTCTTGTTTCTGCACTTGCACGATCCGAATGTCACAAGGCTGTTACTGTTGTTTATACTGTCCCTTGTGGCACCTAGAAACACTTTGCTGTACAGTACAATTTTCCTTATAAATATTAATTACAAATACAAATAGACCTCTTACAAGCTGTTTTTCATTCTGAGTCATGTTGTTATGACTACAGTCTTTATAATTAAATCTTCTGAGATCTTTAAGGACAGATGTTTCAAATGTGTCTTTTGCTGTATTAGAAATATTCTGACAAAATGTACTCTTTGTTCTTAATTCCCTCTATTCTGTAGGGGAAGGAAATTCCCCGTGGTCTGAATCATTTATGTCATGAAAAAGTGTCAGTCTCAATGTTCTAGTAAATTTTTAAAAAAATGTCATGCCTTTGAATAGAGATGAATTGTAACTTGGCGTGATGGATAATCCTTTTTATAAAGTATAACGTTCAAATTCAGAGAAATTGTATCTAGATATGTTAAACACTTTAAATCTTTTTTCTGTGTTATGTTGGATCTTAGTAGTCTTTTTTCTTTTCCCTTGTTTTGTGACTTTTTTCCTAAAAAGATCTAGTTGGATTATCTTGATCCCTGGTTTCCTGGGGTGCTATGACAACCTCTGTGGTGGTCGACTTATGTGTTCTGAGTCTGAGCTACTCTCAGAGGAAAGTTCACTTGTACTCTGACTTCTGAGGGAACATGATGTCTCAGTCAGAGTTTGTTCATGTGTAGCCGGGCCTGTAGTTGTAATAACATACAATTCCTGCCATGTATAAACCATGTCATTTTTTCATTTTTATAGTTCAAACTGTCCCTACTGAATTTGCAGATTTTTCATTGTTCTAAATCATTTTTTTATAACCCGCGTACTTTAGTTCAATGTCCTCTAGATCTGACCTAGATTTGTGAAAGATTCCCTTTCAAATCATCTTCCTGATTTAGTTTGTCATTGGAATTGTCAACTCCTCTACACCTAATGAGTATTTGTTAAGAATATTGTACCATTTTTGTATATTTCAGGGTTCACCTGGCATAGTTCATGGTTCATGCACAGAAGGACTTGGGATTCTGACCTAGGATCAGCCTGATGGTCAGGAAGATAGGAGTCATCTCACCACAGTCCTTTTTAAATTGTATTTAATTTTCAACTCCACAACTCTGTGCTCCTGTCCGCGTCTGCCTGCGCTTCCTTCTTTCATACGCATGTTCACGGAGCAGCCTCTTTGTCCTTTGCATTGTTAATCCGCCCCCAGCTCGTAACACTTCCCCTCTTGTCCTGCCTCTTTCCTACACATTTGGCCCTTGCTCCTCTTCCGTAACACAGTATCCTTCAAAAGACTGTAGTAGTTAAATCTGTGGTAAAGTGCCAGGAAGGGCTGACCTGTAATTGCAATTGGTTATTTATAACGTGCTTAAAACCCAGAGGTTTCTAAGCGCAGACCCAGGAATCGAGCCTGTGTTGCTCTGCATCGTCTTGCTTCCAAGGCGACCGCTTTGGCCCTGAGCTATCCTCCCGAGACATTCCCTTCCTTGCCCCCTGCATAACTAGATCCTGGGGAAAGATCAATGTCTTCAGCCAATCCCGACCACCACTTTTCCTAACTCCTCCTTTTCTGTACCATCCTTGTGCTCCTTCTCTCTTCAGGATGGATTATTACAGCAGCTGGTGTGCTGGCGCTTTTAGCATCCTACCCACTCCCCCATGTTTTTAAATCTGTCGGGTGGTTTTCTAACTCACGAAGGGCAGCTGAAAGGCAGTCGTTCCCATGAAGGAGGCTGGAAAGATCCCACTGACAGCCTCTTTGGTGTCCATTTGCTATGGTAAATCATTAAGGGCACCTGTATTTTCTATTGTACTGTCTCACAGCTCTGTTACCTTTCTTAATATTGGGCCACTTTCACCTCTGACTCCCATCTCAGATTAGTAGCTTCATTGTGCCCCAACCCCTCCCTGCCATTCTCAAAGCTTCTCTTTACTTGGGTATGCTACCCCTGGCCATAAAATAAGCGTTACACACCACTCATTTGAAAAAGAAGACACATTGCCTCCTGCCACTGAGAGCAAAAGCTTTGTAACTCTATCCTGCCACATAGGCCACAACCTTTGGAACTTTCTGCTGCCAGTATCCCGGTGGACTTTGTGGACACTTCAAACTCTCTCATACTTTTTCAGGCTGAATTCCATCCAGCAAAAGGCACTGTGTCTGCAGGAGTGTCTTCCCTTTTTTGGGCCAATTGATATCTACTTTTGAGATGATCCCTACTCGACAGAGTGACCCTGACATCTTATCTGTCACTATCCAGATTGTTAAAGTGAGGGTCAAGCCAATCTTTATGCCACCCATTGAAATAAATGAAGGCCTAAATAGACTAAAGATTCCTTCGGGGGATACACCGCTTTTGGCAAAAAGATTAGAATGCCAACTGGCAACTGATGATAAACTAGTTGAATATGCATGGATTTTAGTGGGATGTATTTAAAAAATGGCACCAAAGGGAAATCTGAGCTAGTCCCAGCACATGCATATGATATAGAACTAGTTAAACGGCGCCAGATTTATTGAGCTGAAAGGAGAAAATTAAGAAGGAGTTCCTCCCCCGAAAAAAAATGCCTTCTTATGAAATGCAGTCAATCCTATAAAAACTGGATAAAGAGTCATAGATAGAGATTCAAACAACAAGATGCAGAAATGATGCTGCGAGCAATCTGCAGCAATAATTCCCATAGTATATGGGAATTAATGAACAACAGCGGAGGCAGTAGAAATAATTGCCCTTTGAGGGGAGTAGCAGAAGAAAATTGGGTAAATCACTATAACATGCTGTTCATGGCCCCGGCTACAAAGTCTCAAAAGGGGGTGGAGAGGGTGTTGCAGGGATGGAGATTTGAATTTGACAAAGATGATTTGGTTCGGATGATCAAGAGCTTCAGCTCATCTAGGGCAGCTGGGCCGGATGGGGTGGCCAATAGCGAAATGAAAAGCAACTAGGAGGCTTGGGCCAGTTTTGCATTTTCACTAATTTTCACTATTCAAGCAGATTATGCGAAATCGTAAAATTCCTGAATCTTGGAGGGAAGGCTGGGTGGTGTACTTAAAGATCTGAACAAGTGGGTGCAGTCAAGCGGAATTTTGGACCCTGGACAGACCGGCTTCCCTAAAGGAGGTCAGAACCCAACCAAACCTCTTTATTTTGAACCAGCTGAAACAGAGAGATTTAGAAAACAACACCTCAATCTTCTTGGCCTTTTTGGACCTCCACCAAGCCTTTGATGGTGTTGATAGAACCTGATTGGGGAATGAAATGAAAGCATACGATTGCCTTATAGATATCTTGGAGGCAGACCAGGCTTTATATTCTGAGACATCCATCTGAGTTAGACTGGGCCCGATGGTCGACTCTCCAGAAAAATATGGACATTTAGAGGCTTAAAACAGGGATGTGCTTTGGCACCTATTCTCTTCTGTATCTATATATCGGATTTGAACATCTCACAAAATATCATCCGTGCTTTTCCACCCAAATTGAATGGAATGGAAGTACCATGGCTACTATACGCGGATGATATAGTTTTCTTTGATTGAACTGAGATCGGGTTACAGAGGAGAATAGTTGCCTTTAATGAATACCTTAACATCAATGGTATGAAATTGAGCGTAGGGAAATCGCAAATTCTAAAAAATGTCAGCAGCCAGAAAATGGAAAAGATAGAATTTCTCATGGAAGGTCGACAATATATGCTTGGAGGTGCTTGATGTGGTCACATACCTGGGTGTAAAAATTAATAGAAATACTAATGAAAGCACTCATGTAGTTTGGCTAAAATCAAAATTGGAAGCTCTGATGAAACATGGAATTGCCATCCACAGACGCTATACGGCCTTTTCAATGTTACCAATAATAAGACTGACAAAAGGTCATTCAAGTTCTGACCTAAGGGGCAGAAACCCTACCAAAAATAAATAAAAACATATGAGTACAAAGGGAGCGAAAGTACTGGCGAAGGATTTTAAGACTGCCAAACTGTTTATCTACAGCAACAATACGCAGAGAATTGTGATTACAATCCATGGCATCCATAGTTTTGTGGAGGGAAATTTCGTTTTTCAGGAGATGCATTATGCAAGACCCTCCTAGCTCCTACTCCATACTATGTCCTAAAAGAGATTCTAGGGAAAAACTGCTAGTAAATTGCTATATGAGAACGAGTGAGACTCTAGAGCTCCTAGAGGTTGATATGACATTATTAAAGGAAAACCCGCTGAAGGTGAAATCTTGTTTTGAAAGAGCCGATCAGATAAAGTCCATAGAAGCAGGGTCAGACCTGCCAAATTCATTCAGATGGTGGATGGAGAAGACAGGCCTAATTTAATTCCCTGGTTATCTATGTAAGTTTCCATCTGCTCTGTACAGAGACCTCCTCCTGGGTTGTAGAATGAACATCATGCCAACAAAAGAAGTCCAATTCAAACGCTGCCAAAAGGGGATTGATAATAACAACTGCCAGTTCTGTAAAAAAAAAAGGAAGAGTGGAATCCCTTTATCATATAGCTATGATCTGTGGAAGGATTATTGGGATGGGATTCTTAGGGGTGATAAAAAAGGCCCGACTCTGGCAATGTTGAAATTTATTAATGTAAAGATTGGCTTAAAGATTGATGAAATTGTAAAGAATGTCTAATTTGGATACCTTTAGCACATAGACGTAGGTGTTTGGGCAGAAAATATACTGCTAACACGAGAATGGAGTGAAAGACATGAGATTGGTTAGGTGGAAGATGGAGGGAAGTGTGGGCCATGGGAAAATGGCTCCTTTTATTTTTTTTCAAGGGAAAACTGTTAATGGTTTCGTGTTTACTAGAAAACAATTGTGTATTCGATTTGTTCTGTAATATAAAACCAATAAAACTTTTAATTTTTTAATTAAAAAAAAACGGTGTCTGCAATGGTCAAAGTACTCGATGATCACTCCTTGAAGACTGATGTTGGCGCCTGTCCCCACCATGAACATCATTACTCTTTCGGCTGAAACCTATGACATCCAGATTGCTTGCCTTGCAAAGAGCTGTTCCATGGGCACTGCCTTCAACACGATAAGCCTCCTTCTAACTAACCATAGTGAGTTGTTCTTCTACCCCCTTTTGTCTCACATCCCTGCCCTCTGCCTTGGAGGGTTTCCCATTGACCTGCATTGTCACCCCATGATTTCTGTGTCCTGTCTCTATTCAAGCTCACCCACCACATGACTTCAGTTTCTATTCCTGAGCTGATTCTCCTCCATTTGAGTCAAGGCCAGGAGCAGTATAATCTCTAGGTTTAAGAAATACATGGTGTCCACCGGAGTGTGGATCAGCAGCCTCTGGCACTAACATGGCCAATGCAACATGCTTATCTCTAGTGGGCATGAAGCCAGCGCCTTGAATGCCTCCTGCTTGCCAGAGGCCTCTCTTCCGACACCTGCATGCTCTGTCCCTAACTTGGGCTTCATTAGTGACTCCAATCTTTAACTCGCTCTCCAGATCTGTACTGTTGCCATTTCCTGCTTCTGCCGCCTTAAGCTTGTAAGGTGCATGCTTCTATTTCTACTCACCATCCCCCACCGCATGTGCTATCTGCCGCTTTCAAATCACATCCAATTACTGGAAATATCTGTACTTGGGTTTATCCTTGAACCTGATCAGGTAGCTACAGTTGTTTCAAAATACTGCAGCTTGACTAATGAATGGGACATAGCAGCCTCACTCTGTGACACCTCCGGCACCCCTTTTATCTCTCCATTGTCTTTCCATTAACAAGAGTATCCTACACATTCCTTTGCATTGCGCACAACACTTTCTATAGGACTGGATGTTCCTCCCTCAGGAAAAACGTACTTCCCTGTTCCCCTTTGAGGTCCCTACACTCATCCCCACTTAGTCTGAAATGCGCACCCGGCTACCATCAGCAACAACAAACTACCAGATTCCTGCCAGGAATCACCACCTTCAGTTTTGTCTAACCATCCAACCCTGGCTAATTCTGAAAGTCAGGGTCTACTCTCCTTCCTCGCTACCCTCCTCTTTCTTAGCACAAGAGGCCAATGGGTTGTGTTGTGCTTTACAAATTCCCTACTATGCCAGATCATCACACTGACACTCTTGCACTATACATCTCTGAGGCTAGAAGCCAGTTTGTGTTGGAATGTCCTCAATTTCTTGAGTAGGGCGTTTCAGGGATGGGGAACCAGGAGAGTGAAGAAGTGAAAACTCGAGGCACCAGTGGGTGGATAGGGCATGCTTAAGCTGAGGATAGCTTGGAGCTAGAGTTGGGAGACAGATTCAACCATCTGGGTGGGGCTAGCCCATGGAGGGATTTAAAGAAGAAGGAATTTCATTTGGGAGAGGTTAGATACCATTTTTTGTTTATTAATTGTTATTAATCATTTTAATATATTAATGAATTTACAACATGAATAGTAAATAACATTTAATGAATAATAGAATATTAAGCCGGGTAAACAATTTTAAATATCTAGAAGATAACAATGGTGAAATAAAGTAATTAATGTGACAAATAGGGTAGACAAACCAAACAAGAAAAAATAGAGAGGGAGGAAAAGGAAGGGAAATGTAACATCAATAATAAATAGTAACAGCAATCCTATGTAATACTTCGTTAATCAGAACCATAAGGTTGCAAGGTGAAAGTGGTTCTTGGAAGTGAAACATATTTTGAAGGTAAATCCCAAAAATAATGCACACATTTACAATCATAGATTAAATGGGAGAAATCTGCATTGGGAATATGACATGACCGACATTTATTGGATGAATTATTAGTAACTTTTGCAATTCTTGAGGTTGTAAGAAATGCGGGATGTAACCAGTTAGTAATAAATACCTCGCAAAGTTCGGCAGTCCTGCAGCTGAGTCTGCCTTCCAGTTCGTTTGTGGGAGGATCCACAAAAGCCCAGCAGACTTCCGCGGAGCGGAACGCGGAGCACACAAAGTTCGCAAAGTTCGGCAGTCCGGCAGCTGAATCTGCCTTCCAGTTCGTTTGTGGGAGGATCCACAAAATACTAGCAGACTTCCGCGGAGCGGAACGCGGAGCATGCGAAGTTCGCAAAGTTCGGCAGTCCTGCAGGAAATGTAGGGAGCAGGGCCGCCTCTCCCGGATGGCGGGCATGGTGAATCATTCAGAACTGGTGGATGTACTGGAACCGTCACCCACGCCAAGAGTTATGCGGAGCAATTCTAAGTCAGCTCCTCCACGTGACGGGAACTAAGATCCCCGGTGAAAAGAGGTAAGAACCTCGAGACTGCTATCTTAGACGCTAAACCCATGGCAGCTACAGCACCTGACACACCCCCCGGTCACAGTGGGGGCGGGGGAAGTAATGCAAAGCATCGCCTGAGTAGAGACACGGCCGAGAACCCGGTGGAGATCGATATGGCCCCCTTTCAGGAGACTGCCGACGCCCCCCTGCGCTACCGCTCAGATGAGGCGGACCTAACACAGGACCAGAGCGTCGCTTGAGCGAGAGGTCTTCCAGCTCAGCCTGCCGGAGGGTGGACTGACCTGGACCTTGCCCTGGCCCTGTGTACCAACAAGTGCGGGGGGATTACAGAGCCTTATAAAGATCCGAAGTACAGAGAAAATACTCATATGGAAAATCCAGGAGTGAACACGATAGAGGAGCCGTTACTACTGATTTTGACATCAGCCAAGAACGGGCAAACAAAAATGACCACAACCTTGGAGAAAAAGGGGAATCTGTCCCAATTGAGCCAGACTCCAAGCATAGACACCAATACTACAACAGTAAGCACCGGACCAAATGGGCCGGGGCCACACACATCGGGGGCGTCAGGGCTGACAGAAAAACATCTGCCAATGATTAGGGCTTTAATCCACACAAATACGTCCTCATCAGAGATTGAGAAGTGGAAGCCAGAGCGAAATGCCCTACCAGGAGCAGCATTCCCCAGACAATCTAAAACAGAGTTGTCGAAACCGGGCCAAACAAGATCCTTCGAAAAAAATCTGAGCACGGACTCCAGTGATGTGTTTATAGAGAGCATTAATATGGAAACGAACCCAGAGCAGGGGGAATGGGTGGATTTAAGCCACCCGGCAGGTGAAACTACCAATGACCCAAAAAAGATCAATAAGACAAGTGCAATAAAACTACAATATACCATGAAACAAAGGGGAAAACAAACAACTCAGACGTGTCCTGCAAAGCCTAATCGCCAAGATGAAGGAAAATCGAAGCAAAATGAGAACAACACAAACAGTAAAGAAACAAAAAAAACAAAGCGTGTGGTAGTCAGAAAACATGACGTAGGCACGGGCACAAGCCAGAAATCCATATTATCAAATGCTGTATTTAACTTCTTTAAGACCCACCAAAAAAAACAAAAATTAGAGCCAGAGGACGAAATATCTGACGCCGAAATTTTGGAGGTCATTGAGGGATCGTTCCCGGCAATCAAAGCAAGAAAAACGGAAACAGACATCGAAGAAACAACAAGACACGAGGAGAGGGTGCCATCAACTGGGGACACGCGAGGGATAAGCCCGAGGAAAAACAAATCGCAGGAGGTAAACCAAGCAGAAGTAGTCACGCGAAATCACCCAACCCCTAAAGAAAGTAACACTCAGAGTCAAAAACAGTCCGAACAAAAAGCAGTTCTTATCAACCAATCTATAGATGTCAGAGAAACCCACATCAATATGGCAGCCTCAAAGGAAATGGATGAGGACGCAAAGATCTCCTCAAAAACAAATGAAGCGGATGGCCAACCCCAGAAGAGATTAGAGGAGGCCGCCCCGTGCTCGAAATCCACCAACATCGAAAACACCAATCCTACAGGGACGCTCCCCCAAACTGTAACTCCAATGTCTAGGAATGGAACAATGGCCGAAAGACGATCTCAGAGACCAAGTCTGGAGGCCGCCTTAAGGAATGAGGCAACAGTCGAAATCGGCTCACAGCCACAGTCACAGCAAGAGGTGATCTCCCAACCTAAATCGGCGAAGACATACGAAAAACAGCTCCTCTCCCCTCGCAAGATGCCCGGAATGGAACAGACAGAGATATACGAGCCCAACGTCGGTGTAGGCCCTAAATTGAGACCTGAGATTCGGTGGGAAAGTGGAATAAACATGGAGTCAAGGAGATCACACGACCGTGACATAGGTGCAAAGATGCAAATGAGTGACCAATCGTGGACGAAAGCCCACCTGCAGCCTTTGGAAAAGGGTGAAAAGCTGAAAATACCAACCAAAGAAGGAATAACATCAAACTCGAACCCTTTCAGAACCTCGCTCAATGGCTCTGAAACATCAGGAGTCATAAATGGGCGAGTGTTTGGTGCAACCTTTACACAACAATTTAACACCTGCCCCAGTAGGGAACTTCAGAATACGCCGGGTAAGCACTGAAGATACAGTGAAATTGCATCTGACTATCCAAGACCATCATCAAACAACAAACAAGATATGACCACAATTATGGTGGCGCTTACAATTGCCCTTGCACCATTTTGTAAATTATATGAAACTATCGGAGACACAACAAAAGATAACACAACGATTCTAGGTAAGATCCTATCCAAGATGGATTTCTTAGAGGGTTACATCACGGCCATAGAAGCAAAAACAAATAAACAGGAAACAAAATGGGGGGAAAAATGGGCCACCTTAGAGGCAGAAAGAAGTTATAAGAGAAAAACAGATGGTAAAAAAGACTATGGACAGAGCATCCCAGACAACTTCACAAAAGGAGAGGGGAGAGATGGAACCAATCTTTATTAAACAGAAAGCGACAAACCCAAGTGACCTGCCTGGGCAACAAAAGCAGAGTATCAATCTGGGAATAACAACCTCACCGGCAGTGACAAATCAAAAGAAAAAACTGGGGTTACGACTGGCAAGCGACACCAATAAAGGTGAAACAGATAGAAAGAAAATTGAGATCCCCAATTCAAAAAAAGAAATCGAAATAATTAATCTAACACAAAGCCCTACAATACCTACATGCACAAGTGAAGTTACAGCAAAAAGTCACCAAAAAACAGAAAAATCGCCAAAAACGGCGGAGGAATTTATGAGAACAAGTTCACTGATGGACCTTTCAGTACACCTTGATACAGAAGCAAAAGAAGAGAACCCTAGGGTTCTAGAGGGACCGGCAGAGGAACAGCATGGTGATCTTGACAGTAGAAGGGAAATAAGAGGTAAAAAGGTGACAGGAAAAACAGCCCCAGCACCTTTAGAAGAGAAAGACTCGTGATCAACCGCTTTGAAACAACAACTACACAGTCAGCAGGAAGATAATTTAAGGAGAAGAGATTAGCAGGAGACCAGGGCAAGGTCAGACAAACCACAGGCTGAGAAATCAAAGCTCCCACATAGCCCTCACAAGGAGCTAAGAATTTTCAAATTAGAGCAAACGTCATGTAAAAGCAAATATATCGTGCTGAACAGGAAAACAGTACTCTACATACTAAGCAAAATCCACTGTCTGCAGCATTTAAAGTCGGAAGACTTCAAACTAATAGAACCCTATCACAGGGACCAAAAGGCCAAAACGTACCTTCACATTAAAAATCAGGCAATAAAAGATATCACGGAGGAATCATACAAAGACTTACACCAAGCAGGATACACCCTGACAGAACTACACATACCCAAGACAGACCGAAAAGTGCAGTCCACAAAAAAAACTGGCACGGATACTCTGGAACAAACTAGAAAAATTGAACTGTCCGGGGGAACTGCTAGACCCTGTGATGGCTCTACATACTAACAGCAAGCTAAGAGTTTAGTTAAACAATCATGGCCTTTTGTCGCTAGAGATACCGGTGGAGCAAGGAGTGAAGCAAGGCTGTCCCCTGGCCCCAGCTTTGTTCATCGCTTTTTTGGGGGACCCCAAAGAGTCGGAAGAAGCAGTAAGAGCCTTTCCACCAAAGCTGGGTAAGGATAACATACCACGTTTAATGTATGCAGACGACTTAATATTACTAGACCAAACCCAAATCGGCCTACAACGCCAACTTGCAAACTTGGCACAATATATGGAGCGAAACAACCTGCAAATAAATAAATCAAAAACGAAAATACTGATTTTTGGGAAAAGTGCCAAGAAGATCCAGGCGGGTTACAATTGGGCAGTGGATAAAGAAGAAATCGAAGTAGTCCAAAGTTTGAAATACCTAGGAGTCCACATCGACCACTCGGCAAAGGAAGTAACAATGCAGGGGATTCTATGGGAAAAATAAAAAACCTTGAGGCCCAAATGAAAACCATAGACCGAAAATATGGCAAATACTCCTTAGTCCCAATGATAGAGTTCTACAAAGGGAAGGTGGTGCCAACCTTGACATATGGCATGGGAGCTACACTAAGCATGCCAAAGGACATCTGGCGGAAACCTGAGAGTCACATCTGGAAAACGGTCCTAGGACTGCCCAATGCTACCTCAATGGCACTTATCAGAAGAGATTTGGGTCTACTTTAGCTAGAAGCGACAGTGGGGCTAAACGCTAAGCAACTCTGGAGGAACACTCTTATACAAGATAGCTTGCCTATATGTAAAATACTCGCTGACGAAATGACAAACCGTCACTTGGATATCTTAAATAAATGGACAGATAACCTGAGAGAAAAGCTTACTGAGATTGCGTGCACTGAAGAGGATCTAGAAAACAACCCTAAAAGAGTGAAATCAAAATTGGAAGCTCAGGATTGGATAGAAACCTTGGAAAAAGCCCAGATGAATAAACTGACTAAAGAGCTCCCACCAAATTTCAACAAATTAAAAGAACCAATGGGTTACTGTAACAGATTTCCAAACAAGCAACTCAGTAAATTGTTCATGAGGGTGCGCTTCAATCTCCTTCCGACATGTGAAATCCAAGCTATCAGGAGACAAACTAATGAAAAGGCCTGTCGTCTGTGCAACCAACCAGACGAGTTAGAATCGATAAAAAATCTTCTGATATACTGTCCTTATCTAAGAAAAGCAAGAGCCACATACCTGACTAGTCTGTGCACAGATCACTCGGGAATCTTAGAAGATGCAGACAAAACGTGGTGGAACAGGCAAAGTCAGGGGAGAAAACAAAATGGACTATAGCAACTGTAAAAATCTTGGAAAGTGCATTTGAATTAATTTCCTCAAAAACCCCGATGATGACCGACTATGAGGTCCCTGATGCGGACCATGGACTTCAACAGGGGAGATCGATCGGCCAGGGAGAAACCGTCCCCCGTCAGAGCCTCAATTGTCTGACTGTCGTACTTTCCATTTCATCGTGTGGCTCTTGTAAGATGACCAGCATCACTTTTGTAAAAATTGCTAACGCAATTACACACGAATAAATAAAAAAATAAAAAAATAAAAATACTTCTTCAGACCCATATTTTGCAGGGTTAAAGTTCCTGACATAGAATAGCTGAACTGTCATCTGTAAAGATCTGCCTCACTGTATTAACAAGACATCAGTTTGTGTGTTGGGAGATTAGAACATGTACTTCTCTGCAGTGTTCTACGAAACACAGAAACTTGCATTTCAACTAGGGATTCAAATTAAGTGCACAACTGTTGAGCAAGAGAGCTGGAGCAGATGCTATTTAACACTAGCTCCAATAAATGCTTGTTTAAATACAAGAGGGGAAAAATACCTGTGCCATTCAATGGTGAAACTCAATTCTATCTGCATCTGGGACTGCAGAGTCTGCTTTCGCAATGAATATGGGACTGAAGAGGTACTTATTGCTAATGAATATGTATCACTTCTGTGTGGTCAGCGGACCCTGACATTTCAGAGTTTCCGTTCATAGGCCATCATGTAATTTCTTTTGTCTTACAGTGCATTGTTATACATAGGGCCTTATTGCACGGTAGGCGGTAAACCATGGTTCATGCCGGAAATTTACCGGTACCGCCTTGCAGGAAAGGGGAATTACCACCCTATTCCAAGGTTGGGAAGGCGGTAATTCCTCCTTCCTCCATTGCCCTTCCCCATTCCCATTTTTGCCCCATAGGGCATAATGGGAATGGGGAAGGCGCTAATTACGGTACCACAAATTGCGGTACCGTAATTAGAACCCCGGTCCCTTTGCGGGTTCGTTTTTTAACGCCTGCAAAAAGCAATCGTTAAATTCCCCAACCCGCAAAGGGACCTTGTAGTAAGGCGGTAAGGGTTTACCGGTAAAATACCGGTACCGGTAAACCCTTACCGCCTACCGTGTAATGAGGCCCATAGACATTAGCTTGCCCTAATGAATTGTTAAAAAGAAATCAAGAACATGAAACATATGTCGCAATTTCTGCCATTCTTTTAATGGTTGGCATTAAAATATATGCAATTAATATATGTTTGTAAACATTTTCTGAATGCTGATTGTACATAGATTAATTTATGAATTGTATTATTAGGTGCAGATAATGGCAATCACACAATTCATATTTTGCAATGCATTTTTTGAAAGATAAAATAATGCATTTAGTGATTCAGATATGGAAAGTGTGCTGACTATGTACCCCAAATATAAATGTTCAACTTTGTGTGATAATAGTACAATAGTGCAAGAAATGTACAAGTGGCATATTAACCACCTAGCATTGCAGCAATAAGGATACACAAAGAGAAACATATGAGGAAGGGAACCAACAAAAGGGGAAAGGTAACACAAAAGTAAACAATAATTGAAAAAGAGTTCATGTGGAGAGGATATATCAAATAAAGAGAGGAAAGGGAAAGAATCCACATAAAATTCCAAGAAAGGAAGAGTACCCTGGGAGTTACAGAAGCACAAGATGGATGGCGCACAAGAAATTGGAGCTGACCAACAGGAGATAAAGAGTTCTGGCAATAATATAACACAAATAGGACAACATAGGGAAGTAGAAGCACAACAATAGAAATGTTACAAAAAGATAGCCTCTCAGATAAGATGTTGACAAGTAATGATCAAATCAAAGCATGACTTCGAGAAAATATGAGGTTAGGCTTGCCAGGAAGAGCGAGGAGTGTCTGCTTCTTTCATAGGTGATCTGTATTCGTCTCTGGAGCGGTCAGGCCTGTGAGGAGAGTTTAGGATGGGCAGACAATTCAGATCTGCTGCGAGTGGTGCTGAATTTGCTTTTTTTTTTTTTTAGCTCTTTTCAAAATGGGAAGTTGTGAGTGAGGCTCAACTCTTGAAGGACATGTTGTTGAGTCTAAAGAAGAAGAGGGTTCCCTCGGATTTGATTGAGGTAAGTTGGAGAAATCCCTGGGGTCCGTGAATTCCTTGGTGGGGCCATCGGGATCGTAATAATTACTTTTGCAGGCTCAAGCAAAACATATCTGATACCTGAATGTTTCATGAGGAGTCTCATATCAAGGAATCTTTTCCTTTTGGCTTGTGTGGACTTAGAAAAATCAGGAGAGATAAAGATTTTACGACACTGGAATAGGATAGGTTATTTTTTTTTCTGGCTGCTAATAAAGTTTGGCGAGCTTGCTGATGTCCGAGGAAGCTAGCAATAAATTCCTCAGAGTTGAGTTGTTGGAGGAAAACCATGGCCTTATTCGATGAGCTCACTGTAGTTCCAGTGGCAGAGAAAAAGTGATGCTTAAACTGTGGGGATCCAATTGGTAGGAAGGTAATTGGTTCATCTAATTCGATTTTCCCAGGAATCCTGTAAAAAGCACAGGTTGTCTCTTCATTTTCTGCCCTCTAATTCCGTGATATCAAACTCCAAATGAAGAATATTTTGCTGCATATTTTCTAGCCCCTCCCCTCTGTCTTCAACAAAAGATATTATTTTCACCTCTTCATCCAATCTACCTATGAATGTTTTTATTTCATTTTTAAAACCTTTAATTTTCTTCTTGAATACTCGAGGAGTGCGTGTCAAGCATAGAGACTGAGGTGCGAATGTTACTGAGCTCCAGGATGGTCTCCATACATGAGTTCAATTTAGAGTTGGCTGATAGAGGTAAAGATTTGGTATTATTAGCCATTTTCGTAGTGGATTTGGGATACTGTGAACTAAGATGGAAGGTTGCATATAAAGAGGAGGCTTGCAATATTCCTTTTAGACACAGGCTGTCAGCACTAAGTAGGCCTCAATAAGGATCCTGAAGCCACAGTGAAGCATGATCCATCACGCCGTCATAGGTGGGATGTGGTAGCAGGGCAAGGAAAAAGGACGTTGCAGCATGTGCAGGAAAGCCCAATCATAAAAAGAAGAATCATTGGGCTAAATACAAGCCCTATTTATTGCCAAGCGATAGGCCGCCTTCAGGAACTGGCTGCGGAACCAGCCAGCTATGCTGAGGATCCGTGCCGGGGCAAAGCTACCACAAAGGCGGGCACGCGGTAAACCAGGGCACACGCAGCGATACAAGGCTCACAATTCACAAGCTCTTACCAGCTCAGAAGATCGGCAAACGCGTCGGCTCTCGTTCCGCTGCTATACAGGAGATGGTTAATGCTTCTCACATAAGCTGTTAGACACAAGCAGCAGAACACATGAGGTGAAGGACACGAGTTGGCAGTTGTGGGCTGCAGCCACCTCACGTCGGGTCAAACGGTGCTCCATAAAAATGTGGTAAACTTTTTTTAAAAGAAATGTAGCGAAATGTAAACATTAGTGAATTGTAAGTTTTCAAAGTTATGTAGTTTTGTCTATAGTGACGAAATTATCTCTGTCAGAGAGAGCCACCAACCTATGCCGCCATCTTGGTGCTGCTTGGCCGTGCCCCCCTAGATGCCCTTTTAATTGACTTCCTGATTGCAGTAATAATCCTAAATGAAAAAAAATACATATTTCAGGCCCAGTGAACTGATTTGACACCAGGATTTGCAATAAATACAAATGCAGATATACACAGCAAATGGACTGCCTGGCACTAAGGTTTACAGTACATCCAACTCTAGCTCTACTAAATCCACCATCTGAGAGCAATGTTTGAATAGGAGAAAGATGAACAGGTACCTAATGTCTGAGCATTGCTTGCCCCTTAAAGGTTCCCTGACCATACAATGCAGTGTTGGTAACTGAAGGGAAATATTTGCTGTAAACTACCACTCTGCAGAGATTACCCCTCCACCAGTTGGTAAACCTCGGCAGATATTGGTAGTCTGTATTATGGAGGTTAATTACCACCAGAGATAAATACTGTGGAGGTAAATGGCAGCAGAGTTAATTGCAGCCAGAGGTGAAAATACCATCTGTCAAACATACTTTTTCATAATGTTCTGCAATCCCACACCTAAAGCTGGTGGTAAAAAAGCACCCCCACCTTTAAAGATATACAGCCGGTCATAAAATATGGACATTCCTGAGGCACGATTAGAGCAACGGGAGAGAAAATATGTTTGCATGATTACTTGAGTGTTTTGTGACAATGCATTAGACCCTCTTTTCATAGCAGCAGCTGTTTACCGATAAGGCTTTATTTGGGCCAGATCATAACTGAATTTATGTTTGGAAGTTATTACCTTTGCTTTAAGACGCCTTATTTTACTGTGCTTGGGTTTGATTGTGGAAATACATGTGTGTACGGGGGATGGGAGTCCCCTAACTGGGAACCTCTTTCATGTTTCTACTTTATTTTATCAACCCATGTGTCAGGGATGACCGATTCTCCTCTGCACCTTAAAATTACTAAAATACCTTCATGAATATCTATTTTCATTTACTTATCCTCTAAGGATATACTCACATCACTATTGAGCAAAGGTGTGCAGAGTGTAAAACCTTTACAAATCCAATTACCACTGGAGGTAATTAATTTCCCCCAGCTGTAAATATACCACCAGTAAATGGTAGGTGGGATTTTGGGATCAAGCAGTATTTTTCACTTTCGTTAATAGGCAGTATTTCACCACCTGTGGTACAGTGCATTTGCCACTGGCAGCAGATCTACCACCAATTGGGAGGTAGCATTACCACCCTTGAGAAATGATGCCCAACATGTTTGAAAGCAAGCAGGTTTTCGTCTCTTTGCGCAATTTCAAACTGCGTGAACTAGACCGAGAATATCAAGGGAGGGGTCACAGGATGCGCCTGGTCTTGGCGAACGCTGGGGTAGGATCTGATGTCCATATTTTTCAAGTTCTTCTTGGAGTGCACAGTGTGTGCTGCTCTCATCTTTCAGAGTATTGGACTTGGCAGTGTCAATGTGCTCATCTCTGATGATGCCTAGGGGCGTTAAAGAAATGACATGAGTTGTGTACCATTGTCAAGGTCAGTAATCACCCATGAGGTTTGTAACTTCAAATCTCTCTTTGGAAGATGCAAACATAAACATTGCCAAAAGTAACAGAACTAATACGTTTCCACAAGCCCTTCAAAATACAGTTCAATCCCATTCCCCAATTATTACTCTCTATTTCCACTGTGCACCTAGATCTTTGCACTTACTGTATTTTTATAATAGTGCTCAATGAGAGCCTGTCAATTCATACAGAATTTCTCTACATAGGTTGTATATTTGGTTTTCACTTTTCATTTACAATTCCCATGTAACTCTTGAACTTTTAAACTAACAATTCCAAGTTTTTGATCTGCCAAATCATTTTTTATATTTTTAATTGACAATTCTAAGAATAATTTAATTTCAAAACATTCAAAAGGTTTTAACATACGGTTACGAGTTTTAAACATGTTAGCGCTGCTAATCAACATGTTATCAAAGGTATATGAGAGCATAATAGCACAGTAAATATTTCTTTAAAAGTTGTTCTTTTTATTTTATTTTATTTATATAACAAAACCATCACCTTTCACCTGGAAAAAGCTGGGTTGTTTGGGAACCAAAAGAGGCCCTGGAAATGATTTACAAAGTGGTCCCATATTACACAGTTTGAGTCCAACTCCTGCCCCATTAAAGAAAATGGAAAGAAAATAGGTAATCACAAAAAAGAGGCCCATGATGCAGAGGCCCACTAGGAATTCCCTTTAGGCCAGTCTGCCATTTTCTGTAGAAAGTACCCATCTTTCTCTAGCATTAGGATATATCCAAAATGTACAGCGCTCTGCTTTGGGAGTCAAGGATTTTTCACCCACTGTACAGTAGCACGGTGGCAACAGTGTGGCACAGACCGGCAACATGTTGCTCAGTTTAGCACCACAGAGTGATAACTGACAACACTTCTGAAACCCTTGGCTGAAAAGAAAGCCCTACATTTTACACAGGGCACTCCTTGCTGTTTGTATTTCAGGAAAAGACTTGTTTTAAATGAAGTAATGTTAACAATTAGGGAGAATCTAAATAAGATCCTAGAAGATACCAATTGTAAATTAGATTCTTACCGCAAGGACATAGAGCCGCGAAAGATACAGAAATTCCAAAGGGACGCTCTTATTTATACCAGAGATATAGAACATAGCTGGCAAGACTTTTATAACACTAACAGGCAGACGCCATTCAGACAATCGAGACAGTCTCCGACATCTGTTAACACAGACACTAGTGATATAACAAGTGGGGAGGGTGATACCACCAATTCAACTAATACCACTGTCATACAAGTGAAAGTAATACCACAGACACAACCAGCAACTACCACCACTATAACTACTACAACTCTGGCACCTTTTTAAGATGGAGGAAGACTAGGACAGGGCAAAAGAAAACCATGGGCAGGGAACAAGTGACAGAATCCATAGTCATGAATAATTCAGCTAGACACTTGAGTAAGGCACAGATAGATAAACAAACTGTGGGGTTATCATTCATCCCAATAAATAATAGTTCAAACTTTGAAGAGGAAATCAATCCGTTTAGGTTGATCAGAAAAATGGAACTTAAAATATTCTTTGAGTCATTACTCGAAGTACAAGAAAGATCTGTAATGTTTGACTATTTAATGATGAAGTTAAAAATGTTTTTCCATCCCCAAGTCAATCGCCTGGTGATAGATATGTCTGAATTGAAAACGACCAGGGACCTCAAGAAGATTAATTACAATCCACAACATGGTAATATCAGAACATATCAGGTGCAACCTCTGATCAAACTGGCAGAAGACACTTCTATTACCATGAAACCGGCAGAAAAAGGAGGAGCCCTGGTGAAAATGGACAGACATCTTTATCATCAGGGCTGTCTGAGTCTGTTGCAGGATCCCAGGACATATCTAATGTTAGATCATGGTACCACATACATCATCAAAGCCCTGATCGGATTTACTAAAATACAAAGCTAATGAGTAAGAATGGATAACTCCTAGGACAGCAGGTAACCTGATTAAGAAATATCCAGTGATACCAATATTTTAAGCACTTCCAAAGGTACACAAAAATTCAACGAACCCTCCATTTTGCCCCATACTGGCAGGGATGGAGAGTATTTTTGACCCTCTGACAGTCTACCTAGACACGGCCCTACAACCACTAGTCCAACAGGAATTGAAATAACTTAATGATACATCTAATATTTTACAACTGCTTAGAGAACTACACCTCACAGACCCTGACCTTGTCTTTTTCTCCCTGTACATCAGTGGCCATGGTGAGGGAGTCAAAGCCATGGAATGGTTTCTGTTAGAACGTGAGAATGTACATATCCATAAGATATTTGCTATGGAGCTCATCAACCTGATACTTTATAACAACTACTTCAGATATGATGGGATGTTCTACCTGCGGATATCAAGGACATCAATGGTTCCCTCAGTGGCACCCATATATACAAACATATTCATATTCCACTTTGAGAAAACCTACATCCTGGTGACACAACCTTGGTCATCTAAAATAATGTTCTGGAGAAGATGTATGGATGATGTGTTCATAATTTGTAAAGGTACCAGGTTAGAACTATCCCAATTCTTTGAATATTTAAATAGATGTCTTGAGCATATGAAATTTACCCTAGAGGTAGGCGGAACCGAGTATACATTTTCTGGATGTTCCGGTTATCTACACAGGAGGAGAATTGCTCACACGTGTACATTAGAAGCCCCCGCATGTGAATAATACATTAGATTTCAAGAGTTTGCATCTCACAAATTTGATAGAAAGCCTGCCATATAGTCAGTTTTTAAGACTGAAAATAATAGTTTGAAATACAGACAACTTAGAAAGAGAATATTACATTATGTCAGAGAGGTTGAAGGACCGTGGTTCTCCTACTGACATCCTTGAGAAGGCAGTTGCAAGAATAGAGATACACAGGAGAGAGGATTTTCTGAAACCGGGTTCCAAAGAGGATACTACCAGGATGATACATACCATACACTTTTCAGTGTAAAGTCACCAGGTTAGCAGAGTAATCAAAAGAAACTCGAATCTTATCAAACTTGATCACACATTACATCGCCTAGTCCCAGAACCACCCACAATGGCATACAAAAGGGGTACAAACTGTGGGATGTATTTACCCATGCATCCGAGCCCTACCCCAAAACTGTGCAGTACTGACATGAAAACATCATGATGGCCAGAGCTTCCCAGAAAATGCCCAGGGAAATGCATGAAGAATAGGCTGCCACCCATTTTTGCCGATGTTATGGGCACAGAAGGACACTGCCTAAAACCACCATTGGACTACCCACACAGTAGTCTGAAACCATTGGGAATGGCAATGCTGATTGCCAAAAGCAAACCCATAACTGTTGGGAATTCATTTTCTTAAATCCCAAAAAGGGGTGCAGTACCAGTACTCACCACTATCCAAAAGCCGGCGGTTTAAAACCACCAGATTTTGTAGAAAACTGAATAAATGAACCCAAAGCAAGCCAAAGAAAGACTTACTGAGAGGTGGATCCAATGTAAAGTTATATTCTGAAGTGACTTGAAGGTTTATAGCAAGACTGGCTGAGCTGTGGATTTCAGCAGTTTAAGTAAATTTGGACTGAAAGACACTACAAATCTAAATGTTTAAAAGAAATGAGTGACCTACTTTGAGTGTCACATAGGTTGCAATTGTTTAAATGTCATAGTTTTAAACTTAGAATCAGCATCCTAGCTGCATATGTAAAAAAAATGTCTTGACTTAAACTGGGGAACAGAAATGACATGTAGCTAAAAACTGGCTTAAAGAGATTCCAATTTTGCCTGGCAACTACCCCCCATCAGGAGTGAAACTTGAGTCACAGCTGTGTTCCCAGGCCTATCTGCCTTTTGCTGGCCACACTAAGGATATGCCATCTCTCTGATAATTGAATTAAGGGGAGCCCCCACAGAATACAGGAGCTCTGAACAAAGCCCTGTCCTGACCCAGGCAGATGGTTTATTGCAGATGTCGTAAATGTAGCTTCCTCCTGGAAGGACAAAGGAGGGGCACTGCCTGTGAGAGCAAGCGGGCTTGACAGAACTGGAAAAACCAGAAATTCAACCTTGTGCTGGAAGAAAACCACAACCCTTTGGGGCCAGAACATAACTCTAAAAAGATGAATAACTCATAGTACGGACTTGTGAAAATTATTTAAATGACACCATAATTCTTGTGATTTTTCTGCCCACATTTTAAGAGGTTTTTAGAACCGGTGGCATGTTCAGGGGGGTTTTAGCGGAAAAGAGGATATTACTCAAAATGTGTGCATGTGAAAAATCTGACACTTCATCAACTAATGTCCATACTCCTTGCGCACATGTGTGTAAATTTGGGGTAATGTCCGGTATTGCAAACCAGTTAAAAAGTGCATAATATTGCCATTTCTGAATGCAAGCCCCCAGGAAGAGCAGAGTTGGAACAGGGGATACCTCCTGTGATATGTGATGGGTGCATGTAATTTCAAACCACTGTGTAGCTATGAAATATGTATTTGGTTCAAATCTAGATTTGTGTGCAAGTTGACAGGAGGAGTGGACTTTCTGCAGGCTGTAAAATGACATCACTCTGACACAACTTAGCTCCCCCAATCAGGGGAGAAATGAAAGCTTGGCCAATGATAAGTGGAGAGGGGCTGGCTAGTGATGCTGCTCACACACACCCATTTTAAAAACACATAAAAGCAGAGAGACAGGACAGATAGGGACCTTCAAATCCATTTGCAGCTGGAAGCTCTGCCGGGAAAATCCATACTTTACCTCCATCAACCTTCAGAGACCCAGACCAGACCAGCAGAGTAGAGCTGACCTGTTAGCAGAACCAGAGAGAGCTGACCCAGATCACTGTGAAGTGCAGAGACCAGAGTCCAGTCTAAAACCTGACCAGATCCGTGGCGAGGCCCATTTAACTCAAGAATATAGTGTGAGTACCTAGAAAACTGTGCAGAACCAATCTCTTAGTTAAAATAATATAATCCAAGCTATTTTAATCTAAGTAGAACTGCCTCCTAACTGTCACCTGTCATTTGTAAAGCTGTCACCTGTGATTTGCTAGTTGCAAGCTGCACTTGTCTTTGTGAACTTTAAAATTTCAAATCTGAAAAACGACCTTCACAAAATCGCTCATATCTCCGCGACCGTTTGTCTTAGAGACTTGCAGTAACTTTCATCTGGAAGTTGAGATCCTAGGCTGTTTTAGGACCCCAAAACGATAGTGATAGTCCTTGTAGTTCCTCTGTAATCGCGCTCGGCGCATTCGCAAATTTAGCCGCGATTTGACATTTTGCCGCGATTTGAAGATTTCTCCACTTGCAAAAAGATAGCTGCTTTTGCTTTCCTCTGAAAAAAATCGTTTGCCTCATAAAAACTATCCCTGCATCACTGCTAGAGTGAGCCTGAGCTAATATTAACTTGATTTCACTCACCCTGAACCTCCTAGAGGGAATTAAAAGCATTTTAACATATTTTCACTCCATTGCCAGCACATATCAAAGCATTTTGCCTGTGTTTTCAACGTCTGTAGTCTAAGTTGCTGGGGTGAACTGAATCACATTTGATTGCATCTCTGAGAACTGTGTGCTTTCCTTCCATTTCCTTGCATTGCATAAAGGGGGGAGGGGATTGCCAGAGAAAAGTGATTACATTGTTTTGTGGAAATCCTATCAAGTTATTTTCTGTACTGCATTTCATTCCACATTGCATCCATTTGAAACCATAAAAGTATTGTTGCTATCTTATCCATTTCATGTCAACTCCTTAGTGATTCTAAAGAAGTGTGCTAGTGCCAGATTCTCCGTTGTTAATCTTTATCATATCAGATTAAGTGTGATATTCAATTATTAATTTATTATAAAGTCTGATATATATATATATTGTTTAAATTATCAAATAAACCTTTTAACTTGCAAAACAGAACTACTTCTTGGCTCAGTGGGGTCAGGAGGATTCCAAGAGAGGGGTGTTATATAGGGGTAGTCATCCAGAACGCATGAACTGGACATAAAGATATATCAATAAGGGTTTTCATTCAGTATTATAGACTAGGCGTTGACTTAGCTGTAGTGTTGAATTGAATCCTCTTACAAAACCTGAGAGATACACTTATGAGGGCAGAAAGACTTAAGAAACCGACGCAGAGGGTGCTTCTGAAATCAAAGGCAGGCACATACCCCTGCCTAAACTGTCAGCATTGCTCAAACATCATCAAGTGGGATCATATCACACACCCCAATACTGCCAAAAAGTTCAAGCTACCTGACTTCAACATGTGCGATAGCAAAAACATTATCTATGAACTATGATGCCCATGTGGGAAGTATTATGTAGGACAGACCATACATTCGGTTAAAGACAGATAGACGGAACATAGGTTCAACATAAGAACAGCAAATATCAAGTCACCTGTATATAGACACTTTCGGGTCAATCACCATAAAACAGCGCAGATGAGATGCGTGATCCTGTAGAGAGTGTATCCGCCCCCAAGAGGAGGCGACTTGGCAAAAAGCTAGCACAGCATGAGCTACATTGGATTTATCACCTAGGCTCCCCTTGGTATGAATAAAGAATGTTATCTGAATCCATACCTTTAGAACAACTATACAGGAGATATGACAGATCAAGAATCTATTTGTTGTTACTAGTTACTGGAATAACAACCACATTTTACAATCTGTGGAGAATATTGAATGGTAACCTTGCTATTAGCAATGTGAGGATTGTGGCTGCAGTGTCGGAAGGGGCTGACAGAGACATAGACATCCGAAATCAGGGTGGCTTGACATTATACGTGCTGAGCATACGGGGTGCTTTCCTCTAAGCAACTCGTAGCCCTGCTGTAAGCTACCTGTTGTTGTTGCCTGCATTAACCGCCCGCATCTACTGCTTCTTCTGCTGCCGGAGATCAAAGACAGGTCCGGGAACATTCGAAGAGAGCGGAGCAGAGCAGGCAGTCAGCAGGAGAGGGGAACTGGTGCCTGGTGGTTCCAGTGCCCCCTCCTGTGTTTGCTGCCCAACGCTGAAGGCTGCCGGTAAAAGCTATATCTAATGGGTGTGGCTGATGTGGCTGATTTAAGAAGAGAGGTGTGCTGGCTACCGGATGTGAGTAATATATCACAACGCTCATCACTTACCATGTGTTCACATTCACTGGATGCATTCCCAAAGTTCCCAAAAGTTCTAGAGTGTGGGCACAGTGACTGTCTTGGCCCTATTTGGGGCTTATTGAGCTGTTTGCATCCTATAAGAAACTCCATCAATTGAATCCCCCTGAAAACCTGTCTTTTTTATTTCAGTAGTAGGGACATTGGTGATTATCTTAAGTGACACACTCGCAGTGCCCATACAGAGCCATACTTTTTTTTACCTCCACTGGGAAATTCTCTATCTTTCATACTCAATTGTAGGCCCTGAGCTGTGGGGAAATGTAACAGGTTGTTTGAAACAGCCCATATCCGTGACTGTTCTATTCTGGATTGCAGCTAATTAACAATCAACAGATATGCACAATAGATATCGAGTGTATCTTGGGAAAATGGCTTATACATATATACTGTAACATTACTTACAGCCTAATGCCTAGAAGGGAAGCTCTGAGACTTAAGAAAAATGGACTATGCCCTTGTCCCCTTGTGCTAATCCTCTACAGTGTGGTGAATTGTAATCGGACTATAGCCAAAAGAGGTCAAACTTGTCCCAAATCCTGCTGACAAGAGGAGCCAAGGGGACCCACTGACGCTATGGGGGATACAAACACGCAAGACTCAAGGGGGTGCTCAGCTGGTGAGCCCTGTTTATCTGAAGTACAGAGGATGAGTATGGAACGTGTTGATGCCGGCATAGATGTGACCATTGTAAGGCGCATATAATCTATAGATAGAATTCTATGCGAACATGAGAAGACTATAAGAAGACCATCAATCTCTTCCCAATATTTTCCTCTGATGGCCAATATCGATAACAACAATTCTCTGTTGAACGTGTGCCTGATCCTTAGACATGCATCACAATCAGGAAAGTCGTGTAACAAAAAACATTTTGCATCATCACCCCCTACGAACCTGTCTGCAACTCCTGATCTTGAAGACATAGGGCCTGATTTATGGAAGTGTTTTATAATGAGGCACTCCCATAGGAAAATGTTCCATGAATCAGGCCCATGGTGAATAGGCATGCACCCGATGCAGTTGATTCAAGCCTTGATAGTTCAACAAGGACAACCCAGGACGATGATAGCATTGATGACTCCAATTATAGGCCAAGCTTGAACACCATCACAGTTACAATGGACGCTATTTTTGGCCTCTGTTCTACGTTGGTGTTCTACGTTGGCCAATGAACAGCGAGCAATTACGAAGATTCTTGCTAGTCTAGTAGATATGATACTATTAAATAGTGTGGCTGAAAGGGCCTGCCTTGGGAAAATAGTAGATTTGGCTACTCGAGAACATATGGGCAAGGATTCATCGATTGAGCTTAATATGCTTAATAGGCAGCCCTCAATCTCTGATTACGATATGTTTTTTCTGGAAAGGAATCAAAGCAAGGAAATGCACGAAGGGCCTGCCACCTATCCCCAAATTGCCAGTGTTTCGTCACCTAGCAGCCAGCCAAAAAATGCTAGGGAATAAAGGATAAAAAAGAAAGCCATACCACAGCTAAAACGTGTCAATTAAGTTCCTGGCGAAGCAACTTCTAAAGCATACTCATTGGCAGTAATTACTAATGTACCTAAGTCTGTGTCATCGTCGAACAACACAAAAGTAAACCATCAGCAATTAAGTAACAAATCTAAATCACCTAGGTGTAGGTGTGGCAACTTAGATAAATGGGTGCAAGTCCCTGAGGAAGCAACATTACCCCTGGGAGTAATTAAATCTGTTCAAGAGGACAAAGGACAGTCCATGAAAGTTCCCCAGACAAAACAGACAGGGATACTCAATGTAGGCTGAATTTGCCTGCTGAACTCCAAAAAATCGCTGTAAACAAATTGGTTGGGAGGCCAGTCCTGTTGACAGAGAGGGAAACGGCCCATGTATGAACTGACCACTCAGAGACACTTACAGAGCAAACTGCCCCTAACCAAATGTGTTAAGTGGATAGTCATTGCATGGAGATTCGTCAACAAAACCTGGAAGGAGACAAACTACCTAAAATTGAGCCTACAGTTATATCCTATTTCTAAACAGAGGAAGCCAGGTGACATTGTTCAAAAAGATTGAAGAGCTATCCATCTTGACTCCTCAAGACATTGAAAGGGTGGAATTTCCCTCCTTTCGTAGTCAAACCAATTGGGTAGTGGTCACATTTTTCAGATGTATGGTTGTCAAAAGACTTATGTCATTTGTTGATGAATTGCATACTGTGCTCTATAGGGTGTGTCAAACCCGCCCCCCTCAATTGAATATTGATAACACAATAAGCAGATCAAATAGTTCCATCATTGTAGAAATCAGGATTAAATTGCCTTTATTAAAAGTAAAAAGTACACATGGCACATTGCGCATATTGCGCATATTTGGATTAGGGTAGAACAGGAAATGAAGAGTGCTTTAAATATCACATGCATACCATAAGTGTATAATGATATATTATAAATAAAGGATACAATGTGAGAGATGCTTAGTTAAATAAATAATATCTCCCTGAAGGAAAGTACAGTGTCAAACAAAAATGTATTTCAAAATGGATAACTCAAGTGCAAAATGGTTTCCAGGCCTAAGCCATGTGTAGAGGACTATGACCCATGCCAAGAGTTTTCACAAAAGCAACAGAGGCTGATACATTGAATATAGTATTTGGCAGCATCTTGCCGTGAGATCATTAGGTTTGATAGGTTAAAAATGGATATTGGCAGAAAAAGCAGACACGCTTGTGATGAAGCCAGATAAGTAAGGGAACTTTAACTACATTTATGTTCTTATTGAAGATGGCACAACATGTGTCATGCAGATTATTCTGTATTATTTGGCACCATATATCTAGAGTCTATATATATTTCTGCAACAGTATAGAGCACTAACTAACTTGGCAGGACCTCAGCAATCAGATAGGGATTAGATATTGTTGCATAAAAATGTTCTTGGCAGGAGTTAAGCATTGTCATAGTTGTGTCCAGCCAAGTCTAAAATAAGCTTATCAGTTTCATGCATCAGAGAAAATTGTGTGTGCCAGCTATGCTAATGTGGGCTTGGTGTACACAGAAGATAAGCCATCCAAAACATTGAAGGAATGTTTTTTTCTCTGACTGAGGGGACCTATCAGAAGCACACCATGGACAAGGTGGTCATTTACAGAAACATGTTGCATCATCTAAAAGACTACAAAAGCAAAAAAAGGCCAAGATGAAAGAACTCCCAGGCGTCTGATTTTCTCTTGTCTCTCTCTGAGGAGTATTCATTGATGCCTGGTGCTTGATGGAAGATGAGGAGCAGGGCCCTCAGTTCACGTGATGCCCAAACGTCACGTCAGGGACAATGACCCAAGACCCTTATTCTTGATGGTGATGTGCTAGAGGACAGGAGTAGATGCCTGAAAAAATGATAGGTGAGTGACAGACTGCAGTGTGATCTCATTTCTGTCAAGAACATGTCCTCATGACCACCAGCATATCACATCTGGCATCTATGAATTATGTTATGTATTGTGAAGGACAGAGGCAGGAGAAAATCAATAAACATGTTTTATGCACAAATAAAGGGGATTGTGATAATTTTGAGTAACAGGGAAATATTGTGAAGATAAAGAGACTAGGTGTCCTAATTAAATGGAATTAGAAGGAAACATTTCAAACCCCAATACAGGTAGAGATAAATATAAAACACACAGGTCAGGACCATGTAAGGTAATGTCTCAAATCCTGTAGAGGGTTAAAAGTAAAGGTGAGGGAAGAGGTGATCACAGTGGTTTATAAAATGTAAATATGTGAAAAGTCTAAATGTTGTTTGGTGAGTAAAATTTCAAGGAGTGAAAGAAATTGTGAAGAGTTGAAAAAGTAACAGTAATGAAAGATAAACAGGGTAATTCATAGAAATTCGCACAAAAATGGCGCACGCGGCTGGCGCACAGTGTCCCCGTGCGATACACTGCGCCAGCCGCGTGCGAAAAAATCCTTTTCATCGCACAGCGTATTCATGGATTTTAGCCTCCAAAACCAGCCGTGGCGCAGAGTGGCACAGCGACCCTGCAGCAGCGCCAGTTGCGCCCCCCAGAACGCCCTCACACAAGGAAAAGCCTTCAAAATCCCCAAATCATCGCAAAGGGCTGCGCTAACCCTGGACCAGTTCACAAGGCTGCCAAACAGCAAACGCCAAGCGGGGAACGTGTATTTCAGTGGTTCGCGGGAAGTTCCACACGCGATTGTCCTGGGTATGTGTACATCAGGGGTGCGTGGGAAGTAACACACGCAATTCCATCAGGGCACGTGTATTCCAGGGGTGCGCGGGAAGTATCACACGCAAAAACAGCAGGGTACGTGTATTCCAGGGGTGCGCAGGAAGTATCACACGCAAAAGCAGCAGGGTACGTGTATTTCAGGGGTACGCGGGAAGTATCACACGCAATTCCATCAGGGTACTTGTATTCCAGGGGTACGTGGGAAGTATCACATGCGATTCCATCAGGGTACGTGTATTCCAGGGGTGCGCGGGAAGTATCACACGCAAAAGCAGCAGGGTACGTGTATTTCAGGGGTGCGCAGGAAGTATCACACGCGATTCCATCAGGGTACGTGTATTCCAGGGGTGCGCAGGGAGCACCACACGTGAATTGCACGTGTGGGTCCTCCCAGGTGTTCGCTCTACACCCTCCACGGCCCCTGCAGGTGGCCCACACCACAGGGGCCTACCCTGCACATGTCCCGCAGGCACCCCATCCACCATGGCCATGCCCCCCAGCCAACCCACATGTCACCTTGCACTACTGCCCACCAATGCATGTCCCCCTGCACCCCCAGCCACCAGGGGCACCCTCCACCAGGCCCCCACTCATGTCTCCCACCACCCCCACACCCCAGCATCCAGGGGCAGTCTCCACCAGGCCCCCACTCATGTCTACCACCACCCCCACACCCCAGCAGTGCAGGGGCAGCCTCCACCAGGCCCCCACTCATGTCAATTACCACCCCCACCCCCCAGCAGTGCAGGGGCAGCCTCCACCAGGCCCCCACTCATGTCTACCACCACCCCCACCCCCCAGCATCCAGGGGCACCCTCCACCAGGACCCCACACATGTCTCCCACCACCCTCAGCATCCAGGGGCAGCGTTCACCAGGCCCCCACTCATGTCTACCACCACCCCCCAGCAGTGCAGGGGCAGCCTCCACCAGGCCCCCACTCATGTCAACTACCTCCCCCACCCCCAGCAGTGCAGGGGCAGCCTCCATCAGGCCCCCACTCATGTCTACCACCTCCCCCACTCCCCAGCATCCAGGGGCACCCTCCACCAGGCCCCCACACATGTCCCCCTGCACCCCCACCTCCCAGCAGTGCAGGGGCACCCTCCACCAGGCCCCCACACATGTCCCCCTGCACCCCCACCCCCCAGCAGTGCAGGGACAGCCTCCACCAGGCCCCCACTCATGTCTCCCACCACCACCACCCCCCAGCATCCAGGGGCACCCTCCACCAGGCCCCCACTCATGTCTACCACCACCCCCACCCCCCAGCATCCAGGGGCACCCTCCACCAGGCCCCCAACCATGTCCCCCTGCACCCCCACCCCCCAGCAGTGCAGGGGCAGCCTCCACCAGGACCCCACACATGTCTCCCACCACCCCCACCCCCCAGCATCCAGGGGCACCCTCCACCAGGCCCCCACTCATGTCTACCACCACCCCCACCCCCCAGCCACCAGGGGCAGCCTCCACCAGGCCCCCACTCATGTCTCACACCACCCCCACCCCCCAGCAGTGCAGGGGCAGCCTCCACCAGGCCCCCACTCATGTCTACCACCACCCCCACCCCCCAGCATCCAGGGGCACCCTCCACCAGGCCCCCACTCATGTCCCCCTGGACCCCCACCCCCCAGCAGTGCAGGGGCAGCCTCCACCAGGGCCCCACTCATGTCTCCCACCACCCCCACCCCCCAGCAGTGCAGGGGCAGCCTCCACCAGGCTCCCACTCATGTCTACCACCCACCCCACCCCCCAGCATCCAGGGGCAGCCTCCACCAGGCCCCCAATCATGTCTAACACCACCCCCACCCCCCAGCAGTGCAGGGGCAGCCTCCACCAGGCCCCCACTCATGTCTACCACCCACCCCACCCCCCAGCATCCAGGGGCACCTTCCACCAGGCCCCCACACATGTCCCCCTGCACCCCCAACCCCCAACAGTGCAGGGGCACCCTCCACCAGGCCCCCACACATGTCCCCCTGCACCCCCACCCCCCAGCAGTGCAGGGGCAGCCTCCACCAGGCCCCCACCCATGTCTCCCACCACCCCCACCCCCCAGCATCCAGGGGCACCCTCCACCAAGCCCCCACTCATGTCTACCACCACCCCCACCCCCCAGCCACCAGGGGCAGCCTCCACCAGGCCACCACTCGTGTCTCCCACCACCCCCACCCCCCAGCAGTGCAGGGGCAGCCTCCACCAGGCCCCCACTCATGTCTACCACCACCCCCACCCCCCAGCAGTGCAGGGGCAGCCTCCACCAGGCCCCCACTCATGTCCCCCTGCACCCCCACTCCCCAGCATCCAGGGGCACCATCCACCAGGCCCCCACGCATGTCTACTACCACCCCCAACCCCCAGCATCCAGGGGCAGCCTCCACCAGGCCCCCACTCATGTCCCCCTGCACCCCCACCCCCCAGAAGTGCAGGGGCAGCCTCCACCAGGCCCCCACTCATGTCTATCAAAACCCCCACCCCCAGCATCCAGGGGGACCCAGCAGTGCAGGAGCACCCTACACCAGGC
Source organism: Ambystoma mexicanum (assembly GCF_040938575.1). Taxonomy (NCBI): domain Eukaryota; kingdom Metazoa; phylum Chordata; class Amphibia; order Caudata; family Ambystomatidae; genus Ambystoma; species Ambystoma mexicanum. The sequence goes on from NC_090925.1 coordinate 413,373,264, forward strand.
CCCCACACATGTCCCCCTGCACCCCCACCCCCCAGCAGTGCAGGGGCAGCCTCCACCAGGCCCCCACTCATGTCTCCCACGACCCCCACCCCCCAGCATCCAGGGGCACCCTCCACCAGGCCCCCAACCATGTCTACCACCCCCCCACCCCCCCAGCCACCAGGGGCAGCCTCCACCAGGCCACCACTCATGCCTCCCACCACCCCCACCCCCCAGCAGTGCAGGGGCAGCCTCCACCAGGCCCCCACTCATGTCTACCACCACCCCCACCCCCCAGCAGTGCAGGGGCAGCCTCCACCAGGCCCCCACTCATGTCCCCCTGCACCCCCACTCCCCAGCATCCAGGGGCACCCTCCACCAGGCCCCCACACATGTCTACTACCACCCCCAACCCCCAGCATCCAGGGGCAGCCTCCACCAGGCCCCAACTCATGTCCCCCTGCACCCCCACCCCCCAGCAGTGCAGGGGCAGCCTCCACCAGGCCCCCACTCATGTCTACCACCACCCCAACCCCCCAGCATCCAGGGGCACCCTCCACCAGGCCCCCACTCATGTCTACCACCACCCCCACCCCCCAGCATCCAGGGGCAGCCTCCACCAGGCCCCCACTCATGTCTACTACCACCCCCACCCCCCAGCAGTGCAGGGGCAGCCTCCACCAGGCCCCCACTCATGTCTACTACCGCCCCCACCCCCAGCATCCAGGGGCACCCTCCACCAAGCCCCCACTCATGTCAACTACCACCCCCACCCCCCAGCAGTGCAGGGGCACCCTCCACCAGGCCCCCACTCATGTCTACCACCACCCCCACCCCCCAGCATCCAGGGGCAGCCTCCACCAGGCCCCCACTCATGTCTACTACCACCCCACCCCCCAGCAGTGCAGGGGCAGCCTCCACCAGGCCCCCACTCATATCTACCACCACCCCCACCCCCCAGCATCCAGGGGCACCCTCCACCAGGCCCCCACTCATGTCAACTGCCAACCCCACCCCCCAGCAGTGCAGAGGCAGCCTCCACCAGGCCCCCACTCATGTCTCCCACCACCCCCACCCCCAGCATCCAGGGGCAGCCTCCACCAGGCCCCCACTCATGTCTACCACCACCCCCATCTCCCAGCAGTGCAGGGGCAGCCTCCACCAGGCCCCCAATCATGTCAACTACCATCCCACCCCCCAGCAGTGCAGGGGCAGCCTCCACCAGGTCCCCACTCATGTCTCCCACCACCCTCACCCCCCAGCATCCAGGGGCACCCTCCACCAGGCCCCCACACATGTCCCCCTGCACTCCCACCCCCCCAGCCATGCAGGGGCAGCCCCCACCAGGCCCCCACTCATGTCTACCACCACCCCCACCCCCCAGCATCCAGGGGCACCCTCCACCAGGCCAGCACTCGTGTCTCCCACCACCCCCACCCCCCAGCAATGCAGGGGCCGCCTCCACCAGGCCCCCACCCATGTCTCCCACCACCCCCACCCCCCAGCAGTGCAGGGGCAGCCTCCACCAGGCCCCCACTCATGTCTACCACCACCCCCACCCCCCAGCATCCAGGGGCACCCTCCACCAGGCCCCCACCCATGTCTCCCACCACCCCCACCCCCCAGTAGTGCAGGGGCAGCCTCCACCAGGCCCCCAGCCATGTCTACCACCACCCCCACCCCCCAGCATCCAGGGGCACCCTCCACCAGGCCACCACTCGTGTCTCCCACCACCCCCACCCCCCAGCAGTGCAGGGGCAGCCTCCACCAGGCCCCCACCCATGTCTCCCACCACCCCCACCCCCCAGCAGTGCAGGGGCAGCCCCCACCAGGCCCCCACTCATGTCTACCACCACCCCCACCCCCCAGCATCCAGGGGCACCCTCCACCAGGCCCCCACCCATGTCTCCCACCACCCCCAACCCCCAGCAGTGCAGGGGCAGCCTCCACCAGGCCCCCAACCATGTCTACCACCACCCCCACCCCCCAGCAGTGCAGGGGCAGCCTCCACCAGGCCCCCACGCATGTCTACCACCCCCTCCACCCCCCAGCATCCAGGGGCACCCTCCACCAGTCCCCCACACATGTCCCCCTGCACCCCCTCCCCCCAGCAGTGCAGGGGCAGCCACCACCAGGCCCCCCACACATGTCCCCCTGCACTCCCACCCCCCAGCAGTGCAGGGGCCGCCTCCACCAGGCCCCCACTCATGTCTACCACCACCCTCACCCCCCAGCATCCAGGGGCAGCCTCCACCAGGCCCCCACTCATGTCTACTACCACCCCCACCCACCAGCATCCAGGGGCAGCCTCCACCAGGCCCCCACTCATGTCCCCCTGCACCCCCACCCCCCAGCAGTGCAGGGGCAGCCTTCACCAGGCCCCCACTCATGTCTCCCACTACCCCCACCCCCCAGCATCCAGGGGCACCCTCCACCAGGCCCCCACTCATGTCTACCACCACCCCCACCCCCCAGCCACCAGGGTCAGCCTCCATCAGGCCCCCACTCATGTCTCCCACCACCCCCAACCCCCAGCAGTGCAGGGGCAGCCTCCACCAGGCCCCCACTCATGTCTACCACCACCCCCACCCCCCAGCATCCAGGGGCACCCTCCACCAGACCCCCACACATGTCCCCCTGCACCCCCACCCCCCAACAGTGCAGGGGCACCCTCCGCCAGGCCCCCACACATGTCTCCCACTCATGTCTACCACCACCCCTACCCCCCAGCATCCAGGGGCACCCTCCACCATGCCCCCACTCATGTCTCCCACCACCCCCACCCCCAGCCACCAGGGGCAGCCTCCACCAGGCCCCCACTCATGTCCCCCACCACCCCCACCCCCCAGCAGTGCAGGGGCAGCCTCCACCAGGCCCCCACACATATCCCCCTGCACCCCCACCCCCCAGCAGTACAGGGGCAGCCTCCACCAGGCCCCCACAAATGTCTCCCACCACCCCCACCCCCAGCATCCAGGGGCACCCTCCACCAGGCCCCCACACATGTCCCCCTGCACTCCCACGCCCCAGCAGTGTAGGGGCAGCCTCCACCAGGCCCCCACACATGTCTCCCACCACCCCCACCCCCCAGCATCCAGGGGCACCCTCCACCAGGCCCCCACTCATGTCTACCACCACCCCCACCCCCCAGCAGTGCAGGGGCAGCCTCCACCAGGGCCCCACTCATGTCCCCCTTCACCCCCATCCCCCAGCAGTGCAGGGGCAGCCTCCACCAGGCCCCCACTCATGTCTCCCACCACCCCCACCCCCAGCATCCAGGGGCACCCTCCACCAGGCCCCCACTCATGTCTACCACCACCCCCACCACCCAGCCACCAGGGGCACCCTCCACCAGGCCCCCACTCATGTCTCCCACCACCCCCACCCCCCAGCAGTGCAGGGGCAGCCTCCACCAGGCCCCCACTCATTTCAACTACCACCCCCACCCCCCAGCAGTGCAGAGGCAGCCTCCACCAGGCCCCCACTCATGTCTACCACCACCCCCACCCCCCAGCATCCAGAGGCACCCTCCACCAAGGCCCCACACATGTGCCCCTGCACCCCGACCGCCCAGAAGTGCAGGGGCAGCCTCCACCAGGCCCCCACACATGTCTCCCACCACCCCCACCCCCAGCATCTAGGGGCACCCTCCACCAGGCCCCCACTCATGTCTACCACCACCTCCACCCCCAGCCACCAGGGGCAGCCTCTTCCAGGCCGCCACTCATGTCTCCCACCACCCCCACCCCCCAGCAGTGCAGGGGCAGCCTCCACCAGGCCCCCACTCATGTCTCCCACCACCCCACCCCCCAGCATCCAGGGGCACCCTCCACCAGGCCCCCACACATGTCCCCCTGCACCCCCACCACCCAGCAGTGCAGGGGCACCCTCCACCAGGCCCCCACACATGTCTCCCACCACCCGCACCCCCCAGCATCCAGGGGCACCCTCCACCAGGCCCCCACTCATGTCTCCCACCACCCCCACCCCCCAGCCACCAGGAGCAGCCTCCACCAGGCCCCCACTCATGTCTCCCACCACCCCCACCCCCCAGCAGTGCAGGGGCAGCCTCCACCAGGCCCCCACACATGTCCCCATGCACCCCCACACCCTAGCAGTGCAGGGGCAGCCTCCACCAGGCCCCCACACATGTCTCCCACCACCCCCACCGCCCAGCATCCAGGGGCAGCCTCCACCAGGCCCCCACTCATGTCCCCCTGCACCCCCACTCCCCAGCATCCAGTGGCACTGTTAGGGAGAATTCTCTGTTTAGGCTGAATTTCCTAACCTAGTGAGTCCCCCAGCAGCTTTGCTGGATTTCTGGAGTTTGTTTTTTTCCATCCTGCCAAGAGTGAGACTCTTTTCCTCCCACTCTTGGACATGAGTGTGTGTAATTCCTTTGAATGTCAATGTGTTCTATGGGCTATGGGGTCTTTTACTCCATAGGGTCTCATATGTTTTGCTATGTGTGTTACACCGCACCCTCCGTGCCGTAACACTGGGGCGTCCTAGCGGACCTCCCTCATAGACTCCATACCCGGGGACTGACTATTCTCTTCCCGGGCATGTAAAGTCACCATTGGCTTTACTAGACCTAAATTTACTAACAGAACTAATACAAACCATCCTATTGTGGACGTATTAGTAGGGGTAATTCGATTACCCCTGGGTCTGTTATTCGAGGGGGCACTGTCCCGTCCCCCCTCGTCGAGTTTTGGCTGGTGGCAGTGGAAACTACTTGTTATATTCGACCCCGAATATAACCCTATGGGATTCTTCCCATTGTTGGAGGTTAATACTTTTTCTCCTTAATCTGTAACATACCACCGGTTTATTTATCTTAAATAAATCTATCGGTTGGTATTTTCTGCCAGAACTCGGTTTTTAAAATGGCGTCTGTGTTCGTCTCTGTGACTCCTAAACCAAAGGTCGAGCCCTTTGTTCCACTTTTGGCGGGCTTCTGTACAGAGACCCTCCAAAGTGGTGCCATTCTGTCTGGGTTACCACAGGGGGCGTGGGAGGGGGTTTAGGCACCCTGGACCCAGTTGCCTTGCCAACTCCGGTCGCACTCTGGTGTGATTGGCCCAAGTGGTGAGCCTCCCCGCTCACCAGTTAGCGTGTGTTGATTGACAGCTAGGCTGAATGAATGGGGGTTTGCTGCATAAAAGCAGGGCTTTTGGGACTGGATCTTGAGAAGTTGCCACAGGACCTAAGAATTTGACGAGGGTAAAGCTGAGCTGACCTGTAACGACGACACCTCCGGTGGAGCCCTGCTGAACCGTCTCACCAATTCCCGACGACAGAGGAGATCTCCCGGCTGGAGAGTCTTCTTCCCCTGACTGGTGGGAACAACCAGTCCCCTTTGCTTTTTCTTCGCTTCCAGGGCGTAGTGGTCGAATTGCCCGTGCTGAGCACCCCGGCAACCGGATAGCCACTAACCTGTACCGCGACCAAAAGGTGGTGCCTTGTGACGGATCACTCTGCGGCTTGTCTCTTCCCTGGTGGTGCAACGATCTTCAACTTTCCTTCGACGACGAGAGCATCTCTTCTCTTGGCAAAGCCCCGACTTGCATCCACCACCAGGAACAACTGCCCCCGCCGGAGCTGTCTCTCCACATACAAGGTACCGTGTCCGCCTGGCTTCCCTTGTGTCGGTTAGCGTGAGGTGTCTTAATCCTCGCCTCTCCATTGGGTCGCCTCCAAGCCTTCTTAACTTTCTGTTCTGAACTGGTCCAATCTTTCTGTGACAATTTGCGCCAAAGACTCGAAGTGCATTTCCACTGTGATACTTTTTGGGACATATCGCCTTGCCTCTCTCCGAGTGGGCCTGGCCTCTGAACTTTGCGATCTACAGTAGACCCTGTCTTACTTGCCTTGCATTTGTTCGTAAAAGTGTTGGTACCGAGTTGATTTCATACCCTGCCTTTTCTCTCCCTTCCTAACGAATACTAGAGTGCCATCTAGGTTAAAGCATTCACCTCTGTCTGCAAATAAGTGGTGCCGTTGAACCTAGACTTGTCAGACTATTGTTAGGGGGATTGATTTACTTATAGTAATTGTGATTGAAGTTGTTTGCCGTATTAGTGCCAGAGTGTTTTCCATAGATGTGTTTTTATAAATAAATGACTATATATCTTTACACCGAAGCTCTGTTCCGTGTTTGCTTGTTCTACTGTGTAGATTGCCCTATTTTGTATACTCCACATACCGCCTAACTCTTCTTGAGGGAAGTCGGACTGCTCAGCCACAGCTACCAAGTGAATCTGTGTGGTACAGACTGCTACCAAGTGGGTTTACTGCCAAACACCTGTAGTCCTAAATCTTTTGCAGTGGTCCCAGAGGGAACTGCACAGGTTTCCGCCTAACACTGGTGTACAGCGGTGGGATTTGTATCGAGTATACAGTTTAGAGTGCTTTTCAACACTTTAGGATAACTAACCACAAAGCTTAGCGCTAAAAGCAACTTTCAAAAACATGTCTACTATGGAAGTTTACAGTCAAGAGTCCTTGTCAGGTGAAAATACTGAGAGTTTACGAGCCCTCTGTAGACAAGAGAATCTTTCTGTAAGAGGCAAGAAAGTAGAACTGATAGCGAGATTGCTGGCAAACCAAAGTCTGGGTACTGGTTCAGAGGAACCAACTTCTCCAGCAAATGTAGATAACAGTAATGGTGTTGATCTAAATCAAAGTTCTGATGATAGTGATGAAGAGGCTGAAGAGGAAGCAGAGACTAACAAAACTGTCTCCCCTGCCCCTCTGTCTGCCTTACCAGCTGTACCTACAGGGCCTATGACAGGTCCGACACTAAGTCCTCAAGTCCTTGAACTAGAAAAAATGAAAATAGACTTGGAATTCAGAAGGATTACTGCTCAAACTGAACAGAAACACCAAGAAATGCAACAAATCCTTAGGGTCCGAGAAATGGAGCTCAAGCATGAGTTAGAAATGAAAAAGTTTTCTGTCGAAACTGCTTCTGTCTCTGGCTCTTCTAGAACTCCAGTCCCAAAAGAACCCGGATGCTGAAGGAATTAATTGGTATGTATGAACCAAAGTTGGATGTGTTGGATTGGCTGAGTTTGTCTGAGTACAATCATGGGCTCCAGAACATCACAGGTAACGAGTCGCTTACCTGGTTTTCTCTAGGCTCCCCCCTGTTGCAACTGATGTGGTAATGGAGTTGGGGGAAGAGGATAGGAAAGAGTACGAAAGTGTGAAACTAGCTCTGATAGCTAGATTTGGGAAGACCCCTTCCCAGTATCTTAAGAGGTTTAGAACCCTCAAAAAGCATGATGGTACCCCTTGGGCTACCTGGGTGAGTGAAGGGTTGAAAAGCTTAGAGGGATGGATTAAGGGTTGCAAAGTGAACACTTATGAGGGTATGAAGAATCTTTTTATGTTGGAGTCTATTTATGATGCCTGTTCTCCTGAGCTCAGACAGCACTTGGCTGATTCGAAGGAATTGGATTCCAGGAAGATAGCTAAGGCTGCTGACTTGTGGATTGCCAACAGGGCTACTCATAAGGATTCTGGTGCAACTCAGAAAAATGATGAGGGAAAACAGCCTAAAAAAGACTCAAAAGAGAATTCGAATAACTCAAATTCCAAAGAGGGCCCCAAACAAAACCAGAAGGGTAAGCCACAAGGAAAACCGCAGCAGAATAGTGTGCCTTCTGGTGCCAAACCGGAAGGAGGCCAGAACAAGCCACCATTCCAGAAAGCATTCGGTAAATGCTTTGTTTGTGGCTCGACTGACCACGTGAAAGGAGATCCCAGATGTAAGGGTAAACCTTAAGGGGTCCAGCTTGTCTCCTTAGCCTTCGCTCCAGAGGAGGAAGTCCAAATGGCAAGTGGAAACTTTCTACTGCTGGCTGATGAACCCATTGGAGTCTCAGCCAGTGTTTCTTTAGTATCTCTGGGGTTGTGGGAACAATAGAATTTAGACGTCTATAATTCTATCCCCGATAATACTAAAGAGTATTATAAGGACAGTGTCCAGGTGAATGGTCAGGAGACTCCTGCCATTAGGGACACTGGTGCCAGCATAACTGTGGTGGATAAATCTTTTTTTCAGGCTGAGGATGTTGCTAAGGCACCCAAACGCCTCACCAAGTTAGCTGGAGGGCCTGTGCAGATGCTCCCCCAATTACCAGTTCTCATCCAGTGTAACGACATGACTGTGAAGATACCTGTCAGCATACAGAGTGAGGTACCAGGACGCGTTCTGTTGGGTAACGATTTGAAAACTCTCTGAGTTGTGTCGCATACCCCCAGACCTCCTAGTAAACGGTTACAGGAGCTAACCAGACCTGCAAGGGAGAGAACCATGCGAGGTACTCTCCAGGAGATGATGAAGAAAGAAATCACTCCTGCTCCACTGGAATTGTCGGCTGCTGTCTCCAAGAAATCAGAAGCGAAAGGGAAACCTAAGACTTCTGTACCGAAACCAGCAGCCAGCATTTCAGTGCAGCCAACAAGGACTTCCCCGCGGTTGTCCAAAGTTACACCCGTAACTCCACCTCCAGCTGAGGCTGAGAGGGAGGTACAACCCTGTGTGGTAGAATTAGACTCCGAAGAAGAGCTAATGGAAGGCCAGGAACTCATTGGAGATCTGGATCCTGTTGACCATCCTGAGCTGCAGTCTTTACTGGCAGAAGGTGGACCCGACAGGGCAGACTTCAGTAAGGGACAGAGAGAATGCCCAACTCTGGAAGGTCTTCGCCACCAGGCAGGAGCTCAGGCTGAAGGGCAAGAGCCTGGGAAATACAGGTTGCACTGGGAAGATGGCCTCTTCTACAGTGAACCGACCGAGTCTGCACCTGGAGACTACAAACGACTTGTAGTACCCCAAGAGAACAGACCACAGTTCTTGCAGTTAGCCCACGAGATCCCTGTGGCTGGTCACTTGAGTTTCAAGAAGACTAAGGAAAGGCTCTCTCTCTACTTTTATTGGCCGAAGATGGGGGCCGAAGTAGAAAAACACTGCAGGAGCTGCCACACCTGCCAGACCTCTGGTAAGGTTGGCTCCAAGAATGTGGCACCTTTAGTGCCTCTCCTAGTTGTGGGAGTCCCATTTGAGAGAGTAGGGATTGACATTGTTGGTCCCCTTGATCCTCCAACCTCCTCAGGCAACAGGTTTATACTTGTTGTAGTAGACCATGCTACTAGGTATCCTGAGGCAATTCCTATGAGGATGGTTACAGCTCCGGCTGTGGCTAAGGCCCTCCTTGGTATTTTTACTAGGGTCGGGTTTCCTAAGGAAGTAATCTCTGACAGGGGGTCAAACTTTATGTCCCACTACATGAAAGCCATGTGGAAAACCTGTGGAGTTACTTACAAGTTCACAACGGCTTACCACCCACAAACCAATGGGTTTGTAGAACAGTTCAACCGAACCAGGAAGAGCATGATAGGTGCTTTAGAGGAAACCCTTAAGCGTAAGTGGGACCTTCTACTGCCATGCCTTCTCTTTGCTTATAGAGAAGTCCCTCAGGAGGGAGTAGGTTATTCTCCCTTTGAGCTCCTCTATGGTCATCCCGTCAGAGGTCCATTGGCCCTGATTAAGGAGGGGTTGGAGAGTGTTCCTTCCCCCAAGCCAGTCAGAGTGACTGACTACGTGATAGGTCTCCAGAGGAGAATGTCGCACATGATGACAGAAGCAAGCGATAACTTGAAAGCTGGACAAGCATTGGTCAAGCACTGGCATGATCAAAAGGCTAACATGGTTGAGTTCGCTCAAGACCAGCTTGTTCTCGTTATGATCCCAACAAGGCAGAGGGCCTTGCAAGACAAATGGATGGGACCCTTCAGAGTTGTGGGTAAACTCGGAGAGGTCAACTATCTGGTGGACTTGGGCAATCCCAAGGAGGCTCCGACAGTCTTCCACACCAACCGACTCAAAGCGTATGTCTCAAGACCTGATGTAGGAGCGTTGCTTCTAGCATCATCAGAAGGAGAAGAAGAGAGTGAAGCTCTTCCGGATCTCCTCAGAGGCTTACCTTTAGATGAAAAAATTGAAGGAGTAAATCTCTCTTCAAATCTGACACCTGAGCAACAAGAAGAGTGCAAATCTATGTTAAATCAGTTTGCCTCTCTGTTCTCACTTTCACCAGGCTTGACCCCTTGGTGCCAGCATGACATACTCACTGGTGACTGTCTGCCAGTCAAAAGCAGAGGATACCGAATGTCAGAAAACGTACAAACCCACATCAAAGGTGAGGTCAGCAAGATCCTTGATCTCGGGGTAATAGAGCCCTCTACTAGTCCATGGTCTAGCCCAGTTGGTTTAGAACCAAAGGCCGGATCTAAAGAACTTAGATTCTGCGTGGATTATAGAGCTCTTAATGCAGTCACCAAGACTGATGCCCACCCTTTGCCAAGAACAGATGAGTTGGTGGATAAACTCGGTGCAGCCAAGTTCCTCAGCACATTTGACTTGATGTCAGGCTATTGGCAAATAGCCCTGACAGACCATGCCAAGGAGAAAACTGCATTTCTACCCCCGTTGGCTTATAACAGTTTAAGGTAATGCCTTTCGGATTGAAGAATACACCTGCTACATTTCAACGGATGGTAAACCAGGTTCTGAATGGGATGGAGGACTTCTGCATGGCATACTTGGATGACATAGCAGTGTTCAGCAATTCCTGGGAAGAACATGTAACCCACCTGAGAGATGTTTTGCAGGCTCTTGGATGAGCCAATCTGACCATAAAGGCGAGTAAATGCCAAATTGGACAGAGTAAGGTAGTCTATCTTGGACATGAGGTAGGAGGTGGAGAAATAAGGCCTTTGCTCAGTAAGATTGAAGCTGTGCAAAATTGGACAACACCTACTACTCAGATCCAAGTGAGAGCCTTCCTAGGCCTCACTGGGTATTACAGGAATTTCATTGAGAACTATGGGACCATAGCTTCTCCTCTGAATGTCATATCCTCTCCCAAATTTCCTAAAAAGGTTAGATGGAACGAGGAATGCAATCAGGCTTTTGAAAACCTGAAAAAGGCTCTTTGCCAAGACCTAGTACTGTAAGCTCCTGATTGCCACCAAACTTTCATTGTGTAGACAGATGCTTCAAATGTAGGAATAGGTGCCGTACTCAGTCAACTGGATGGGAAAGGTCGGGAGCACCCCGTTTGCTTCATCGGCCGCAAGCTGAAGGATCCTGAAACAAGGTGGGCAACAATCGAAAGAGAATGCTTTGCTATCGTGTGGGCTCTGAAGAAGTTTAGGCCATACTTGTATGGTTCTACTTTTGTCATTCTGACTGACCACCAACCCTTGAGATGGTTAATGCAAATGAAAGGGGAAAACCCAAAACTACTGAGATGGTCGATCTGCCTGCAAGGGTTTGATTTCACCATTGAGCACAGGTCAGGGTATCACTACCAAAATGCTGATGGTCTCTCTAGGATGTATGTCATCGACTAGAGGTATGAGATTCATCCAGGAGTAGATTAAATCCTCCTGTCCCTTAGTCTGGGGGTGGCGAGTGTTAGGGAGAATTCTCTGTTTAGGCTGAATTTCCTAACCTAGTGAGTCCCCCAGCAGCTTTGCTGGATTTCTGGAGTTTGTTTTTTTCCATCCTGCCAAGAGTGGGACTCTTTTTCTCCCACTCTTGGACATTAATGTGTGTAATTCCTTTGAATGTCAATGTGTTCTATGGGCTATGGGGTCTTTTACTCCATAAGGTCTCATATGTTTTTCTATGTGTGTTACACCGCACCCTCTGTGCCGTAACACTGGGGCGTCCTAGAGGATCCCCACCATAGACTCCATACTACTGTCTCCCCGGGCATGTAAAGTCACCATTGGCTTTACTAGACCTAAATTTACTAGCAGAACTAGTACAAACCATCCTATTGTGGACGTACTAGTAGGGGTAATTCGATTACTCCTGGGTCTGTTATTCGAGGGGGCACTGTTCCGTCCCCTCTCGTCGAGTTTTGGCTGGTGGCAGTGGAAACTACTCGTTATATTCGACCCCGAATATAACCCTATGGGATTCTTCCCATTGTTGGAGGTTAATACTTTTTCTCGTTAATCTCTAACATACCACCGGTATATTTGTCTTAAATAAATCTATCGGTTGGTATTTTCTGCCAGAACTCGATTTTTAAAATGGCGTCTGTGTTCATCTCTGTGACTCCTAAACCAAAGTTTAGTGAACCCTTTGGTCCACTTTTGGCGGGCTTCTGCACAGAGGCCCTCCAAAGTGGTGCCATTCTGTCTGGCTACCACAGGGGGTGTGGGAGGGGGTTTAGGCGCCCTGGACTGAGTTGCCTTGCCAACTCAAGTCGCACTCTGGTGTGATTGGCCCAAGTGGTGAGCCACCTCGCTCACCACTTAGTGTGTTTTGATTGACAGCTAGGCTGAATGAATGGGGGTTTGCTGCATAAAAGCAGTGCTTTTGGGACTGGATCTTGAGAAGTCACCACAGGACCTAATAATCCGACGAGGGTAAAGCTGAGCCGACCTGCAATGACGACGACACCTCCGGTGGAGCCCTGCTGAACCGTCTCACCAATTCCCGACGACAGAGGAGATCTCCCAGCTGGAGAGTCTTCTTCCCCTGACTGGTGGGAACAACCAGTCCCCTTTGCTTTTTCTTCGCTTCCAGGGCGTAGTGGTCGAATTGCCCGTGCTGAGCACCCCGGCAACCGGATAGCCACAAACCCGTACCGCGACCAAAAGGTGGTGCCTTGTGACGGAGCACTCCGCGGCTGGTCTCTTCCCTGGTGGTGCAACGATCTTCAACTTTCCTTCGACGATGATAGCATCTCTTCTCTTGGCAAAGCCCCGACTTGCATCCACCACCAGGAACAACTGCCCCCGCCGGAGCTGTCTCTCCACATACAAGGTACCGTGTCCGCCTGGCTTCCTCGGTTAGCGTGAGGTGTCTTAATCCTCGCCTCTCCATTGGGGCGCCTCCAAGCCTTCTTAACTTTCTGTTCTGAACTGGTCCAATCTTTCTGTGACAATTTGCACCAAAGACTGGAAGTGCATTTCCACTGTGATACTTTTTGGGACATATCGCCTTGCCTCTCTCCGAGTGGGCCTGGCCTCTGAACTTTGCGATCTACAGTAGACCCTGCCTTACTTGCCTTGCATTTGTTCGTAAAAGTGTTGGTACCGAGTTGATTTCATACCCTGCCTTTTCTCTCCCTTCCTAACAAATACTAGAGTGCCATCTAGGTTAAAGCATTCACCTCTGTCTGCATGTCTGCAAATAAGTGGTGCCGTTGAACCTAGACTTTTCGAACTATTGTTAGGGGGATTGATTTACTTATAGTAATTGTGATTGAAGTTCTTTGCCGTATTAGTGCCAGAGCGTTTTCCATAGATGTGTTATTATAAATAAATGACTATATATCTTTACACCGAAGCTCTGTTCCGTGTTTGCTTGTTCTACTGTGTAGATTGCCCTATTTTGTATACTCCACATACCGCCTAACTCTTCTTGAGGGAAGTCTGACTGCTCAGCCACAGCTACCAAGTGAATCTGTGTGGTACAGACTGCTACCAAGTGGGTTTACTGCCAAACACCTGTAGTCCTAAATCTTTTGCAGTGCTCCCAGAGGGAACTGCACAGGTTTCCGCCTAACACGACCAATCACCTTTGGGTGCATTTCTGTAACCAAAGGGATTAAGCACAGGGAGTTTTGGGCACCTCCCTCACTTGATGCCCCTGCCAGAGATACTGGAGCCAGAGGCGGTCTTCACTCATGAATCCCGCCAAAGACAAAATGACCAAACCTGGTTTGGGGCACAGAGTAAATCTCAAGAAGGATTTTTCCAGCAAGAAAAGGCAAAAAAAAGACCTGGCCATTTTGACAAAATCGGCACCCATGGGTGCCTTACTGCAGCTGCAAATGCAGCCTGTGGTAAAAACACACAATGGTAGTAAAAAGTAAACAACATACACCAGCCATTAATAATAGAAAGGGTAACATAAAAATGTTACATGAGAAACTAGAAAAAGTGGATACTAAGTAACCCATTCAACACTCGATGGTAAGATAGTGGGTGCTGGTTCTAGAAAGTTACAAATTGTAAGTAAAGTCAATTTCACTTCACTGCTCATGAAAACAGTAGTTTCACCAAGAGAAGGTATTTAAACCTTTGGGAAATCTGAGAGACTTCCCTGTGCCACTGCACTGAAGTTGCTGTGTATCACAATGTAAAGATGATGCCTATGGAGTTTGTCAGACTCCAAGGTCACAAGGAACACATAGACCAAATCACGGCAAGAATACATGAGAGAATGTGAAAAACATCTCACTCTCTCCAGGTTAGAAATGAAAAAAGTCCTAAAGTCCAGCAAACAGAGCTGGGGGTCTCTAAGGTAGAAGGGAATTAGCACATTTCTGAGAATTCTCCCTAACACTTGTCCTCCCCCAGACTAAGGGACAGAAGGATTTAATCCACTCCTAAATGAATCTCCTTACTCCAGTCGGTCATACTTTCTGGAGAGACCATCAGCATTTTGGTGATCAGATCCTGACCTGTTTTCTATGGTGAAATCAAACCCCTGAAGGCTAATTGACCATTTTAACAATTTAGGATTCTCCCTCTTCATCTTCATTAACCATCTCGAGGGTTGGTGGTCTGTTTGAATTACAAAAGTAGAGCCATACAAGTATGGTCTAAACGTCTTCAAAGACCACACAATGGCAACATATTCACGTTCTATGGTTGCCCACCTTGTTTCTCTGTCCTTCAGTTTCCTACTGATGAAGCAGATAGGGGGTTCTCTGCCCTTCTCATCCAGCTGATACAGAACTGCACCTATTCCTGTATTTGAAGCATCAGTTTGTACAATAAAGTATTGGTTGTAGTCAGGAGCTCTTAAGACTGGAGCTTGACAAAGGACTTTTTTAAATCCTTCAAATGCCTTAGTGCACTCCTTATTCCATCTGACTTTCTTGGGGAATTTGGGTGAGGAGATCACTTTCAAGGGAGAAGCTATGGTCCCATAGTTCTCTATGAAGTTCCTATAGTAACTAGTGAGATCTTAAAAGGCTCTCACCTGGGTTTGCATAGTAGGGATGGCCCAGTCCTGTACAGCTTGCACTTTGCTAGGCA
Source organism: Ambystoma mexicanum (assembly GCF_040938575.1). Classification (NCBI taxonomy): domain Eukaryota; kingdom Metazoa; phylum Chordata; class Amphibia; order Caudata; family Ambystomatidae; genus Ambystoma; species Ambystoma mexicanum. The sequence goes on from NC_090925.1 coordinate 413,388,324, forward strand.
ATGGCCTGATTTCACCTTCTCCTGCCTCATGTCCAAGGTAGACCACTTTACTCTGACCACTTTGACACTTGATTGCCTTTATGGTCATATGGATCTGCTAATGAGCCTCCAATACATATCCTAGGTGGTAAATATGCTCTTCCCAATTAGGGCTGAACACTCCAATGTCATCCAAGTATGCCATGCAGAAGTCCTCCATTCCATTCAGAAAATGATTTACCATCCTTTGGAATGTAGTAGGTGCATTCTTTAGTCCAAAGGGCATTACCTTAAACTGGTAGAGGCCCCCTGGGGTGGAAAATGTAGTTTTATCCTTGGCATGGTCTGTCAGAGCTATTTGCCAATAGCCTGAGGTTAGGTCAAATGCATTGAGATACATGGCTGAACCAAGTTTATCCGCCAGTTAATCTGTCCTAGGTAAACGATGGGCATCAGTCATGGTGACTGCATTAAGAGCTTTATATTCCACACAGAATCTCAACTCCCTGGATCTGGCCTTTGGTACTAGTACAACAGGACTAGCCCATGGACTGGTAGATGGCTCTATTACCCCGAGATCAAGCATCTTCTTGACCTCTTCATTTTTGTGGGTTCTTACATGGTCTGACATTCAGTAACCCCTGCTTTTGACAGGTAGGCAGTCACCAGTGAGAATATCATGCTGGTCTCGAGGGGGCAAGCCTGGTGTCAGTTAAAACAGAGAGGCAAACTGATTTAACAGAACTTTGCACTCCTCCTGTCGTTTCAGAGTCAGGTCAGAAGAGAGATTAACTCCTTCTATTTTTCCATCTAAAGGCTGTCCCCTGAGAAGGCCAGGAAGAGGTTCTCTCTCCTCCTCTTCTTGATCGGATGCTAAAAGCAAAGCTCCCATGTTTGGTCTGGATACATATGCCTTTAGGCGGTTGGTGTGAAAGACCCTAGGGGCCTTTGCCCAAGTCCACCAAATAATTCACCTCTCCAAGTTTGCCCACAACCTTGAAGGATCCAATCCATTTGTCCTGTAAAGCCCTCTGCCTTGTAGGTATAATAACTAGAACTACCTGGTCTTGAGTAAACCCAACCATGTTGGTCTTCTGGTCATGCCAATGTTTAACCAGAGCCTGACCTGCTTTCAAGTTATCTGAAGCTTCTGTCATCATGTGTGTCATTCTCCTTTGGAGACCTAACACATAGTCAGTGACTCTCACTGGCTTGTGGCAAGGAGCACTCTCCAACTCTTCCTTGATTAGGGCCAATTGACCTCTAACTGGATGACCACAGAGGAGCTCAAAGGGGCTGAAGCCAAACCCTTCATGAGAGATTTCTTCTATAAGCAAAGAGAAAGCATAGCAGTAGAACTTCCCACTTTCTCCTAAGGTGTTCTTCTAAAGCACCTATCAAGCTCTTCATAGTTCTATTAAACCTCTCCACCAACCCTTTGGTTTGGGTATGGTAGTCTGTTGAGAACTTCTAGGTCACTCCAAAGTTTTTTCACATGGCATGCATGTAGTGGGGCATAAAATTGGTCCCCCTGTCTGAGATAACCTCCTAAGGAAAACCTACCCTGGTAAAAATCCCAAGGAGGGCCTTAGCACTGCCTGGGCAGGAACAGTTCTCATAGGTATATATTCAGGATACCTCATAGCATGGTCTACCACAACCAATATACATTGGTTGCCTGAAGATGTGGAGGGTCTAGGGGGCCAACAATGTCAATCTCAACCCTCTCAAAAGGAACTCCCACCACTGGGAGAGGTACCAAGGGTGCCACATTCTTGGCTCCACTCTTGCCAGAAGTCTGACAAGTGTGACAGATCCTACAGAATGTTTCTACATCAGAACCCATCTTAGGCCAGTAGAAATATAGAACAATCCTTTCCTTGGTCTTCTTAAAGCTTAAGTGGCCAGCTAAAGGAATCTCATGTGCTAACTGTAGAAACTAGGGTCTCACCTCCTCAGGCACTGCATGTCTTCTGTAGTCCCCTGGGGTACACTCTATAGGCTCAATGTAAAGGAGGCCATCCTCCCAGTACAGCCTGTGTTTCCCTGGCTCTTGCCCTTCCAGCTGGGAAGCTGCCAGTTGGCGAAGTCTTTCAAGAGTAGGACACTCTCTTTGATCACCCTTTGGTGTAGCACCAGAGGTTTCACTAGACTGGCCTTGTTTCCCAAATGGTTTACCCTTCTTATGTTTGCGGCCCTCTTTTGGGTGGTTGGATTTAGAATTCTCTTTGTCATCTTTCTTGTGCTGCTTTCCCGTCATCCTTTTGCGATTTGCCCCAGAATCCATGTGAGTAGCCATGTTGGCAACCCACAAGTCAGCAGCCTTTGCTAGCTTCTTGGGATCATTCTCTTTTGAGTCAGCCAAGTGCTGTCTCAGCTCAGGAGAGCAGGCATCAAAAATAGATTCCAACAAAAACAGATTTCTCATACCCTCAAAGGTACCCATCCATCTACGTTTTTCAAACATTAACATGCCCAGGTAACCCAAAGGGTACCATCAGTCTTTGGGGTCCTAAACCTCTTAAGGTACTGGGAAGGAGTTTTCCCAAATCTGGCTATCAAAGCCAGCTTCACATTCTCATGCTCCAATCTTTCAAGTTCCCCTACCTCCATTACAGCATCAGTTGCGACCTGGGGGAGTCGAGACAAAAGCCAAGGAATCAACTGATTCCCCGTGAGACCTTGAATCCCATGATTGAATTCAAAAGCACCCAACCAATCCAAAATATCAAGTTTCACATCATACATACTCACTTCTTTGGAGTATGTATGATATGATGAGGAGCTTCTTTGGGCAGGTGAGGCCTCTTGGGACTGGAAAGCCTAGAGGACTCTGGGAGGAAAACATTTTCAAGAGGCAATCTTTTCATTTCAAGAGCATGTTGCATTTCCAATTTTCTGAGTTTGATGTCGTGATGTTCTGCTTGAGCTTGCAACATTTTAAATTCCAATTCAAGTCTCATGTTCTCAAGAGACACATATTCGGGTCTCAGTGAGGGCCCTTGTGGGGCCCCAGTGGATAAAGGTTGAGGAAAAGGGCCTGCTGAGGCAAAGAGGGGCTCCTATCCTGTGACTCCTCTGCCTCCTCTGACTCTTCTAAGAGATTAGAGTTAGGGGGTCATTACGACCCTGGAGGCCATGCCGCTATTTGCGGCATGGCTACCCCCATTCTGGGTACCGAGTCCGGGTGCCTGGAATGGGGAAATAACGGCCATTCCGTCTTTGGAGGGCCCGGTATTTCCCCATTCCAGGAGCCCATCCCCATTCCCATTCAAGCCCCCAGAAGGCTCAATGGGAATCGGGAGCATGCTAACAACGGGCCCGTTAATGAGAGGCCCGTTGTTAGCATGCTGGTCTGCTCGTGGGACTCGCTAAGGACGCCTGGTCAAACCAGGCGTCAAACCAGGCGTCCTTACCGAGTCCTGCGAGCAAACTTCGTAATGCGCGGGGAAGGGGGTTAACAGAGCCAGCAGCTCTACTGGCCCCGTTAACCCCCCACCACCAGGGTTTTAATGACCCCCTTAGACTCTGAATTATCATCCTCATCATCAATGTCCACATTTTCTGGAGTAGTAAGAGTTACAGGCCTACTATCCAACCTTTGGCGATCTAACAACCTTGTAATTAGTTCATTCTTCATTCCTTTAACAGGGAGATTCCTGACTTTACCCATTTCTTTCATTTGTTCTACTGTTAGAATGAGCAGGCTCCTTGCTTGAAGTTATCCATACTAGGCCTGTTACAATTGCTATCTGTAGTGGAGCTTAGCCTTGTGAGGTTATTTGTTGAACAAAAGTAAAGCAAACACTCAATGTAACAACTCTACAATAGATCCTCACCGCCTGCCACCAGTGTTAGGTAAGATTGTGTGCAGTACCATTTGGATGCACTACAACAACCTTGACCTCCTAGCAATAGGAACCCTACCTTTGGTATAAGTCTATACTACACAGGTTGGTAGTGTGGCTGAGCAGCCAGGCTTATCTCAAGAAGGGTCAATGTGAGCAGTAGGGTTGTAACACAGAGTTTCAAAGTGACCGTTTTTCAAATAAGGTTTCTTGATTAAACAATTATTAATTTATTATAAGCCTTCTTCAGAAGGGAGCAAAACAAGTAACAATGATAATACACTTCAAAACACACCCTTAGTTTCTCTAAATCAGATGATACCCACTGGGGATGGCGCACAGACACTTCCTACACCCTCAGGTGACTTAAATAGCTAGGACCCTGTGGACATTGATTTACCACTGGTACATTTAGAGCAATAATGAGTTTGGTGCAAAGGTTAGATATGGGAATAAAACAAAGGTTAACAAGTAATTCATAAACAGGTAAGTACGTTTAAAACCTTACAATGTCAAGTAAATGTAACCCTTTCCTGGGGGAAATGTAAAGGCACAGAGTCCAAAGTAAGAAGAGTCTCTTGGGGAGTTAGGACAGCCAATGTTAGTTGAATAAGTCTAGGGGAGCTGCAGATCTTCTTTGCAGGTAAGTAAAAGTCTTGCAAAATGTTTTTAAAAATGTTTGTAGAAATAGGATTCACTTGAAGGGCCACAAGCTGGGAGGCTTGTGAGGGGCAAAGCTGTAAGCAACTCTGCAAGGGCTACCAAGACAGGTCTCGACTGAGAGCAAGCAAGGCTACACAACAAGAGGTAAGTTCTTTAAGACTTTAAAGTACCTTTCGTTAGACAAAATGGTTGCAGCTGGCTTCTATTCCTGTACAGCTCTGCAGATCCTGGTGTTCCTGGGCCTCAGTCGTGGGTACAAGAGGGAGGACGTCTGGGGACTCCTGCACTACAATGAGAAGGTCAGCGGCAGCCAATGGCAAACTTTAATTCAACAGCACGTCAGTGTTTCAGCTCCTTGCGTCTGACAGCAAATAGCAACACTGCAGTTCTCAGATACCACTTCAGACTTTCCTCGCATCTGGGGTCCACCGCTCTGTTGAGGTGGCTCAGGCTTGGTCAGTCCAGCTTCAGGGAAGTCAGTAGGATCTTCCTGGCACTCAGGTCTGACTTAAAAGCGATCCACTCGGTTTGTTGCTCCTTTGCCTGGCACTTCGGTTCCATCAGCAGCAGCAGTGGACGTACAGCCAGCTTCGAGAGGCTCTGCAAACAAGTTCACTTTGGAGTTGATTGGTCCCACCAACTCAAGGGGAGAAGTTGTCCTTGCAGGGCATCTCTAGTCTAAACAAATTCTGAGCTTCAGTACAGCAGCAGGGCTTCACCGGGCAAACCAATGGTCCAGGAGTTGCAGCAGGCATATCTTCCTAGTTCTTCTTCTGATTCCTTCGTCCAGTGGTCAACTCTGCCTTCCAAGCCAAAAGTCTTGTCTTTTATGCAGGTTTCTCCCAATTTTTCCAGCCTAGCTGTCAATCACACAGCAGGGTGGCTGTCCTTGCCGGACAGCCAGCCGGTCAATCACCTCCCTCACTTCCTGCCCCTGCCAGACATACTGGAGCCAGAGGTGGGCTTCACTCGTGAATTCCCCAGGAGACAAAACGAATAAAGGGACCAAACCTGGTTTGGCGCGCAGAGTAAATCTCAAGAAGGACCTTTCCAACAAGAAATGGTGAAAAAAAGAAGACTGGGCCATTTTAACAAAATGGGCACCAATGGGTGCCTTACTGCAGCCTCGAACGCAGCCCGTGGTAAAAACACACAATGGTAGTAAAAAGTAAACCACTGCCACCAGCCATTGCAGAAAGGGTAACATAAAAATGTTACACGAGAAACTAGACAAAGGGGATGCTAAGCAACCCCTCCCCCCAGCATAAGATAGTGTGGGCTGGGTCTAGAAAATTACAAATTGTAAATTCACTGCACTGAAGATGCTGTATGTCACAATGTAAATATGAAGCCTATGGAGTTTGTCAGACTCCAAAGTCACAAGAAACACATAGTCCACATCACAGAAAAAATACATGAGAGAGTGGGAAAAAGGTCTCACTCTCTCCAGTTTAGAAATTAAAAAGTCCTAAAGTCCAGCAAAAAGAGCTGGCGGTTTTCTAAGGTAGAAGGGAATTAGCACATTTCTGAGAATTTACCTAACAGGCAGTTACAATTGTCTGTGACAAGGAATTGACTAAAGATTTGATGTGTCTCACTAAATTTTGCTACACAGGGAATTTAACAGTATTCCACAGCATGTCAGTGAAATACCACCCCAAAAGAATTGCATTTCATTATTGATAGTATGGAAGCACAGTTAAGGGTGGCAGTTTTGGCTCACAATTAATATGTGGCCAGCAAACAGGCCAGAACTGGTGCACGTGCAATGAGTAAGCAAGGTGGTGGCAAATTGAAGTGTAGATTAGTGTTCCCAAAAGAAAATAATAGTCAGTTGTAAAGGCATTTTATGAGAAATTTAACTTGTAATGTATGTATGACATTATACTATATGTACAGAAACAGAATTGTGCCGAAGAATCACCACAGAACATTGTGGACAAAGAGTATCCTTCAAAATCTGGCATTTTCTCCCACTGTACCAGACAATTTAAGTACAAATCTTGTGGTTTTCTTTAAATAAATGAATATGCTATCTGCTGAACCAAACATGTAATGTGTTCTGTGTTCATTGTTATACATACAGGTTGAGCATTTATTACACCCCACTTGTGAAGCATGTTCACCTATCCCTGGGGAATATATTGATCACGTGCAAAAGCCAAAGAGGAAATGCACAAAATGGTTAGTGCCAAGACGTTTTAGAAGATATCTTCTACTTTGATCTGAGTTTATGTGCCAAACAGCGGTCTAGCAAGGATTTCCTGACAGGGTTAGCTAGCACCATGTTTTTTATTATGTTATGTTATGATATGATATGTTATGGTACTTTATGTCATGTTTTGAAGCTTCAATACTGCGCCAAATCATCAGCGTTAGGGTATTAGGTTGCTTGGCTTCTCGGGGAAGAAGGCAGATCTTGTCCCCGCCAGGAATGACCAGACTTTAATCTGAGGTGAGAGGGGGAATGGGGATAAGAAAAAAGGATGGGAAAGCGGGTAACGTTTTTGACAGACATCGGGAGGGATGATGTAGCCAGGAAGAGGTATGTTTATGAATGTGTGTGTGTGCGTGTGGTTCTGCTATATTGTTGTATGTCAGAAATTGAGGAAAATAGTGTTCTTTAACCAACTGGTGGAATGATAGACAGTTTGCTTTTAAAACCTGTTGAAGGCCATAGTGATTGGATGCATGATGAAACCTACGTGTGTTAAAGCCACCCAGTAAATAAAAGAAGGTTTTGATCTGGATTGAGTTTACCCTTGTATCAGATCAGATCCAGGAGACATATGTCTGGGCATGAGGTACCCCCCACCCACGGTGGGCTGCCTGTCAGATACAGAAGGGGAAGTATTGTATATGATTGCACTGTGTCATGGCACCCAGAAGCACCTGGCAGTGCACATAATTCAAACTCACCCCTAGCTGTGCAGCCACTGTGTGTTGCTTCTGTCACCAGAACAAAAATGCAACGTTGCGCTTCCTCTGTCCCATGATAACGCATCTGAGAAAGTTCGAACAGGAGAGGTGCAATCCAAAGAAAACCGGACCGGACCGATATGAAAATGAATGTTCAATTGTTATTTATTTATCATGATCTGTACTATGTAGAATTATAATACATGTGTATGCCCAACGATGTTATATCAATTAAAGGAGATATAAAGTGAAGTGAATGTGATTTTTCTCCTTTGTGAAGGGTGCAATGAGCTAAACCCTCGTGCGTGCAATGCATTCCAGAAAACAGGGTATTTGAACCAGGTTCATTCTCAGCAGAGGGGCTCCCACAATTTTGTATATTTTGGAAGACTTGGGGTTTCATCCTATGTCATTAAGGGTAATCCAGACTTAGATCCCGTTCTCCCTTAGAGAGGCTCAGCTTCACCTGATGTGTCCCAACAAGACTGAAACACACGTTTGGTGTTCCTGATGTTTTTCTTGTTCAGAGGAGAATTATCTAGCAATTTGGTGCTGTGCTGCCCTTGTGGATGGGACTGGACTGATTTGCAAATGAATATTTCTTCTCTGCGAATAGTTCAGTGAGATAAAACATGTTTGTAGACCCTCCTGAGTGGGATACCTCCTATTCAAGCAGTTATTTGAACGATTTTCATTCTCAGTCGAGACCGGCCATACTTTTGTGAGCCACAACAGCAAGTCAATAGCTATTAGAGGACTTTTCACTTTTGCATTAACTCTGTATTACTCCATTAATCAGTTGCATCGAGCAAAAAATAAATGACGTTTTTTAATTTCTGAAAAGCCTCTCTGGTGCAACTGACCATTGGGGGAATACCGGGGAATCTCGCATTTTCAGATCAGGGGAACACTGGTAGAATACCGCGAGCATGGGTAGTTCATTGCCACTGTACATGCAGTTAATTGCCAACTTCGGGGGAATATCGGGGAAATCCTGTGGGAATCAGGAGAGAGTGAAAATAAAGGACATTTTACACCTACAATGATCACTTCCACTAGGTAGGGGCTAATGGGTTTTTGTGTCAATGGCCGTGGACAAAGGTCTTGGCTAGTGAGCCCCAAAGAAACGTATTGGTGCAACATGTACAGTGGCCACGGCTGAAGGTCATGAGTAGTGGGCCCCTGCGAAACCTATTGTTATTTTTTTGTTTTTTTTATTTTATTTTACGTTTGGATTACAAAATATAAACCTTTACAAAAGAAAACACACAATACATTTTTTATACAAAAACAAGAGTTTTTACACTCGATTAAAAAGGGATAAGATAAAAAATTAAAACCATATTTTACATACAATATATACAACATCAGAACAGATATTAAACCATCAGTCCTATTAACAGCAGTTTTAAATTATTGGACAGGTTACTTTCCCAACAAGAACATACATACGTTTACCTTTTTACACTATTCTGTTGGAAAAGTTATGTGGCTGCAGGTAGATTACAAACTTCATGCAAAAATTTCACAACAGTCAATTTTAGTGCATTCAATTTGCCATGAAGCATATTCCATCAAAGATCTTCAATATCTACTCTTGATGGTTCATGAACAAATTTACCAAAAATTTCGAGACGTTGGATTAGTAATGCCTGACATTTCAATAGTAGGTGCTTCAATGTTTCAGATGTTTAATTACAATGACAAAAACGACAGGGGGTTCTCTGTGTAACACCAGAGCGAATTTCTAAAATTTCCCCTGTCAACAAAACATTGAAGCGAAATCTCATATATGCAGCCCTCTTTTTAGGGTCAGGGAATTTAACTAAGTATGACTCCGGAGTACCCATTTCCTTTCCATCATAGATGATCTGTTTATAGATCCTGGAGACCTCCACCCTTTCCAGGGATTGCACCCAGTCCAGGGATTGAAGTTTTTCCTTAACTCTCATAGGGTTAAGTATCAGGGTTTCCAATGTTAAACAAACAGAATCAAGACAATTCAAGCAATCTATTTGAAGGTTCAGAAACCACTTCGATGTCGAGGAACCAGTTCTCAGTCTGCAACCCATCAGTGTATATAAGGTGTATATAAGGTATTGTCCCTCGGTAGACAATAGAGTATTTTCCGCCAAATTTTAGACTCCAATTTGGCGGCCAATCGATGAGTTTGAAAGGGAAGAATTTCAAAGCCATATAAAAGTTTAGGTAGAACTTTAAGGTTATAGAACCTAATTACCGGTGTCACTGAGTACTTACAATATTTAGTCGCTACCTTTTGCATTTGGTAAATCAGTTTGTCAGCTTTGTCAACATAGTAATTCCTGTACATATGAATCGTAGCACCACTGAATATCGGAAAGCCCAGATAACAGAGTGACCTAACTTTAAGCAGTGAACATCCCTCTGTCTTCCATTTGAAGTTGGGGAGTTTCCTCCGATTTGTTAGGGAAATTACAACGGATTTCTTCCCATTAATAATCAGACCATTATTCTCCACATATTTTGAGAGGGCGACCAATTTCCGCTGGACACCCACAGGGGTAGCATCGATCAAAAGGATGTCATCGGCATAGGCTGCCCATGATATTTTCCCACCCTCGATCCTTGGTGAGACAAGTGATGCTGCTGTTAAGGGCCCATCAACATCCCTTAAATATAGATTGAAAAGGGTGGGTCCAAACAAGCACCCCTGTCTCAGAACATTACCTGTTTGGATAAGCCGTGACAAATCCCCTGACAGGTTTAATCAAAATTGAATGGCAGAATCTTCATGTAAATTAATGAGAATGGTCAGAAGTCCCGATGGGGTAGCCATTAAAGCCAACTTAGTCCATAGTTTTACCCGATCCACCATGTCAAACGCAAGAGAAAGATCGATTGAGGCTAGATATATGGGGGTGGCAGCTTTCTTACACGCCTTCTCCAAAAAGAGAGTAAAAATTAGGCCCCCTATTAGGCATCCCTTTTCAAAAACCAAATTGTTGCATGTTAAGTATCCGATTTGCTTCTGCCCATTCCTCGAAGGACTATTCCTGCAAATATTTTCGAGTCCGCGTCCATGATCAATATCGGACGGTAATTATATGGGCACCTTCTGTCCCCTTTTTTATATATGGGAACAATATAGGAGATCCTCCAGGAAGAAAGAATGGAACGAGTCAGGATAATGTCAGAGAATAATATATAGAGGGCCTTAGCCCATAATTCTGGGTTTCTCTTCAATTTACTATTAGTGAGCCCATTTGGGCCAGCAGCTCGAGAGGTATTAGCCGCCTTGATCTGTTTTTCTATATCATAGCCAGTTTCCCATTTTGATTGTTTCTAAGCTATTTGTCATAGAGAACTTTCCTTCATATAAGGTAGAGAAGTGAGTAGCCCAGACGTCCTCTTGTTCACATACAGTTTGTAACATTACCTGTGTTTTTTCCAACAAATTTATTAGTGTCCAAAATTGGCGGGCAGATGAGTCTCTTAATGCCGTTAACATTGCTGTATTATCTTTCTCCAGCATATACATCCTATGGGTTTTCAACCAATTCTTTTTTGCTTGTTTGATAAGATGGATTGCCTTAACCTTTATTTCCTGATGTTGGTTAGATTTTTGGATTGCTGTAATCTGACGATTTGTTTCGTTTTTTTTTCGTCCTTACCATAGGATCGTAAATGTGTACATGTTGGGGCCTTGTTTTCCCAGTTTTTTTCATTTTTACAGATCTGTCAATTAGGCATTTAACGTATTCGCAGAAAAAGGGGACTGTAAACAGTGTTAGTCTTATGGACAGTGTTGTACAATGATGTTCATAAAGAAAGATGGCATTTTGTTTATCTGTGTTGCCATCATGCCATCCAATTCGATTCCCCCTGCATGACGCTGTCAAAGTCATTGAAAAGGAATCCTGAGTCTGTTTTGCGCAATTCCAATTTAGTTTAGCCTCTAACATTTTATGATCGCTCGCGTAAGATTCCCCCACACAAAAATCAACGCAGCGAGCTGCAAGTCTATCTGAAAAGAACATATGATATATAGCCAATTTTTGTGTGCCATTCGACCATGTATGCTCATCAACAGAGGTATCGAAGACAGGATTCATATGGGTGAGTCCCCAAGAATGGAAGAGTTTAGACCAGATGTGCCCCTGCATAGTCTTACGAGAGGTCGAATATGGTGCCCCATCTATCGGTCCCGAGTTACCCATAGATCTAATAGAAATGGAACCCATCCTCTTGTGAATTCCCGCACCATATATAATTTCCGAATTAAGGTCACCCAATACAATAATATCAAGACCTCTGTATTTGAGCAACATGTTCACAAGGGAAGTATTTATGGACGGAACAATGTTGTCCATTGCATTTTTTTAGGGTTATAGTAAATGTTCATTACTAACATAAGACTCAAACATTGTGAATTCCTATATTCCAATACAATTACCAAAACACCACTCGCCATAGTGAAAGATTCCATTATTCGAGTACCATTTGCTATTTTGACTGCTGTTAAAAGACCCCCAGATGATCTACCACGGGGCCCTATCGTAGCAAATTGCTATCTACATTCAAAACCATCCAAATGGACCGGGACTCTCAACCATGTTTCTTGGATACAAATTACATCCATAGATTTAAATTTAGTGCCTACCACATTGGAGGTCATCAAGGTTAAATGGCCCCTAGAGTCCCATGAAAGGATTTGCCAAAATTGCGTAAAATCTGTACAACTAAAGTTTCTTTTGCATGGTTTGGATTTGAGATATAGATTCTCTCAAAGATAGCGCTAACCATCTCCATTCTTGATCCTCACCACCCCTCGTAGGAGTATTGGCATCTTTGTTCATACGACCCTCCTCCCGCAGTGGTGGCGCATTGGGTTTCTCGTCTTTAGAGTCCCTATCGCTAACCCAACCATAGCTGAAAACAAGAATGTCGTACCCCATCTTATTAAAATGCTCCATCTCCTGTGTTATGAGGTCAAAGATGTTTTGGGACCTCGGGACTATTCTCACGTGATCAAGCCGTGAAGGGTGAATAAAGTCCACCAAACTAATGTCAGCCGAGGAGATCAATCTCAATTTTGGAATCTCATTAAACAGTGAAAGGACACATGATCTATTTAGAGAAGGGGGGCCACCAATATCACATAGGTTATATAGCAAAATACTAGGGTAATCTGGGAGGGCCGGTTGCCGCCAAGTCATATTGCGCAAATCACTATCTTTAATGTGAATTGGTGTTATTGAGTGTTGGCTAGACCTAGCATCAGCATCCGGTTATGTTTAGTTTGGGTGATTCTGGGCTTAAATGGCTGTTCCAGTGAATTCCCTTGTACCCTTTGTGAGGTTTCCCCTATGCTTGGCGGGGTTATCCGATTATGTTGTTTCAGGAACTGCTCGCCATGCATGTTAATATTAGTGTGGTCCTCCTCATGGTCCTGATGGAAATTTCTATTTCCTTCCTCTAGACTTTCCCATTGGTCCTGATTTTTAAGCCTCGATGCATCTGGTAATAAATCCAATGGGATTTCCCTAACGATCATTGGAAGGTCATTATTGTGTTTCCCCGTTTCCTCTTTTAGGTGTTGTGGAGCAGTTTTTAACCCTGGTAATGTGTTGTCAATATCATCCCTTTTCTTAGTGTCAGCCAATTCCGTTTTTAAAGTGGGCGCCTTATCCGGCAAAAGCCAGGATACCACTTCCCTTGTAAGTAAGGGATCCCGATTACCAACCAATGGTTGTGAGGTAAAGCCCAATCTATTAGATTCCAATGATGTCATCAGGGCTTCCTCCTTCTGATTTAGGGTCTCTGGCGGTAAGATTTGGCTTGAGGTTGATTTTTCTAGTACTTTATAGAAGTTGGATAATTGGAGCTGTTTTACTTCCTTAGTGTCCTCCGCCTTCATACTGAGTGAAATAAATCTGTTCTCGGGTCCTGGAGTTATATTTCCACCCGGGGCGGATTTCTCCCCCGCTTGTTCAGTCTTTATATTTTTTGTTTTTTGTGATTTTTTATTTTTTTTATTTTCTAAAACTGGAAAGAGATGATTTAAATCAGGGATGACATTATGTACCTGCAGAGCCACTCTACTTTCTTCATTCAGCTGTATCAGGTCTGACAATGCAACCTCATTTGTCAGGACTTTGCATTCTTTACTTTTAGTTTGAACCTTGTCTGGAATCTGTTTTTACTTTAACTGCCTTCTTTTTGCTTTCAGTGCCAAACGTGTTTGGCGTCTTGAGAGAGAAAAACCCTCACATTCTTGCATAGACACATCATCTGTGTTTTGAGAGCCTGCAACTGAATTATTTACATTTTTGGATTTTTCCAAGACATCTATCAAGGCTGACGGACTATCTGGAGGATCTGGGGGAGATTTTGTTATCACCATGGTCATTTCCCCCTCCCCTCCAGTTGTTTTAAGGGAAGAAGACAAAATCAAAGTTGACACTCCTTGTTCCACTTTGGTCATTTATTGGTGCAGTTCTTTCATTACCGTAAGAATTTGTTTATCCCCTTCATGAAGTATTTTTGGAGTGTTAATCATAAGGGCAAAATCAGCCATTGTCGATTTGCTAACTGTAATTACAGCTGGACTAAAACTTGGACAATTATTTAGATGTTCACTAGTCTGAGAGCCCTGGGGTTTAGTAGTCACATTGAGGGGTAAAGTTATCTTTCCTGCTCCTGGGTGTCAGTACAGATTTTACCCATTAGGAATCCTTCCACCCTATTAAGTTTGGATTGTTTATCTAATACAACCCGTTTCAGGTCTCTGATTTCCCAATGGGTGAGCTCATGTCCCTTATCCAGGAGATTTAATATCCTAGAAATTACTGGCAGTGATTCCTCGAAGTGCTCGTTATTTTCAGGATTTGGGGAACTGGTCAAGGAGCCGCTAGGCGGCGGTGAATTAACTCCAGGCTCCGATGTAAACATTTTATTTTGCACCCTTGGACCCATTCCACCCTCATGCAAAGGCAGATCCATGTTTTCCTCCAGTGCCCATTTTTGTCGCCCGGCCTCAGAAAAGATAGAGGCTGACGGGAGAGGAAATTTTGCATTGGCAGAAAATATTCTATGTGGTGTTAAAGTCTGCGTTCGGGGAAGAGTATTGAAGAGGTGGACCTTGTCAACGCCATTACGTGCTGCGTTGACAGGGGTAGAGGGTCCTCGTGAGAGCATTACACGTTTGCTCAGTTCTAATTTCACAGTTTGTGACATCATCGAGACATCCAGTTTTGTATCATCTGACTCCACAAGTTGCTCCACCGACTGTTGCTCAGGCAAAATCTCGCGGATACTCCAAAAACTAGTCTGAATGGGAACCTGTGAGTCTGAGTCAAATGATAAACCCACTGGAGTAAATTTTTCATCCTCATCCTTAGACATATTTCCCCTGTCCCTTGCATGTACCTGAGCAATCATATGAGATAATTCCACTTCCTGTATATCAGTTTTTTTATGTTTTTTTCCATTTGCCGCCATATTATTTAAAAGATCATTGTCCACTGCCACCTCCCGATTCATATCCACAGAGCTCTCTTTTTGCTCATTTGTTTCTCCCCCTAACCCTACGTTCTCTGTGTTATCCTCGAGTTCAGCTACATCCTTTTCATTATTTAATACGGGGGAGCATTGGCCCTCATTTGAGGGATCAGCACTAGGGTTTTTTGGAATTGGGGTCGGGAGACATAATTTCACATTTCTTAGTACTGTAGCCATCTTGAAAAAATACTTTTATTTGCCTAAAGCAAATTCAATAAATGATGCCTTATTAACGAATGTAAACACCAGAGAGGTATAACGAAACCTTTCCCCTTTTTCTCCTTCCTTTTTATTTTTTATTTTTTTCCCCTATGAAGTGCCCCACCTCACCTCTACACTGCCAAACCAGCCAACTGCCACACTTCCGGTAGCACTTATCAAGAAGTGGCTGTGGCTGGGTCGGGCACAAGAGGAGAGGTCAAGAATGCAAGAAATAATAGGGACACACTTTGACATATATCATGTGCCACACGAAAAGTAGGAAAGCATACGTCAGCTGCAATTCAAGAAATAAATCAATCGAGACTGTGTTTGTTAAGAGTAAATAGCACATCTGGCAACACCTCACCCGCCCACCCGAACAGCCAAACAGCACACTTGGCAACACTTGGATCTGTGCGCTGGATGCACGTGCATACAAGTTTTTATGGGAATTCTGGGAGCAGCTGGAGGTGGTGGGTGTGTCTATGACATGCAATGCATCTAAGGGGAAAGAAAAAAAAAAAAGGATTTGTGTCACGAGGAAAGTGCTTGGATACTAACAAGTTTCAGGCGTGATTTTAGGGGGGTCACCGGCCCGGCCTCACTACGTATACACTTGTAACCAGCCCAGCCCACAGACACGTATCAGCACTGGTTTTGTGATCAGTTACATGAATAATTACTCTTGAAGTAGTAGTCCTTGAGAGCGAGTCCAGGTAACAGCGTTTCACCTTAGAAGAACAAACAATGCTTCCTCTTGCGCATACAGCCTCTTTCAGATAAGAGCGAGTGTAAGTCCAGACAGATAGGTGGGTCACTGGCAGAGTCCCTTCCAAACGCCAAACAGCACACTTGGCAACCTGTAGAGTGGCTTGACCAAAGGATATGTGTAATGGCCTCAAAGAAACATATTGGTGCAAAATATACAGTGGCCACGGCTGACGGACATGGCTAGTGGCCCCCAAAGAAACTATAGCATATCAAAACACTTGAAATTCCATGAAAAAACGTTTGTTAAGAGAGAGTTAAGGTGAGCAGATTTAACGTGCAAAAAACAGAGCAATTAAATATTTTAAATTCAGTAAAAAAACCTTTGTTAGGAGAGAGTTAAGGTAATCGGAAATAATGCCCTTAAAATTGTGCACTTGCATTTGAAGCAAGTCCACCCTAACTTCACACCCCCAGCTGCGCAGCCTATGACCCTGAACTGAGTCTACCAGCTCTTTAAGATGAGTAGCAATTCCCTGGAGATGGATGGGGATGCAGATTTTATTCATACATCAATAATCAAAATGACTCAGGTAGTTTGGCAAAAGGGGGGTCCGTTTTATTGACAAGTATATAAAATGGGGAGTACAACAAACCTCAGCAGTCATACGATCCTCTTAAGCTAAACATCTTAGTAGAAACTGGGGTTATATTGCATAACATCCTCATCATTGATGTTGACCTACATCACAACCTAGGTGTCAAACTACAAAAACATATCAGAGAGAGTGATTGGTTCTAAGTGAATGTCTAAGCATAAGTTCCATATCAGTATAGAACCTTGAAGGAAAGTGATAGGGTGCTTTACATCAGGTGGGGCAACTAAGCCCTGCCTAAACATGGCTACTATAGTATTGATTAGTATTGATTACATGGTCCTCTACGAATGGTTGGCTTCTAACCTTCATCAGTACTTTTCCATTCACATTTATCAGCATGCAGACTGAATGTCCAGGTGCTATTGTGCTCATTTCGAAACTAGCTTCCCACCAATTAGTGTATCAATCCATCATCACCTCAACAGTCAATTAATTAGTGCTTTGAAGTTTGGCCTTGGGTTTGTTATTTTCTCTGAGGATTTTAAGGGAGTGTGGGCACAGTCGGCCTTCATGCATAGGTGTGACCACCTTGATCATCCAGTTTCTTCTTACCATGTGACTGGACACCATGAAATCAAGCTTTTCGTGTATTTAATATTCTTTTTTAATAGTCCTCTGACATATTTTGTTTTGCTCAAGCTTCCTGGACAGGATCCTCTTGTTCCTTCACACAATTTGTATCCAATGTCAGCCAAGTCCTGTTTGATAAGACTTTTGGCATCCCGGCTCACCCACCTCCTTCTTCTAGGATTTATTTGCAATTAACATTTATTTTGCCTGTAACACACTGGAGTGAGGCCTTGTTTGCCTATGTGCATGTGCAGCACTGCTTTATAACGTAAAGTGGAAGCATCCATCTTTTCTTTGTCCATATGCATCTATAGAGGTATATATGTATATATATTTTGGCACTTGCCGCGGTCTATCTATTATAAGCTTAGAGGTAGCTTCACGATCACTTTGCTGCTTGCGTTTTAATTGCATCTGTGCATGTGTAAAATGGCTTAATATCTTCATCTGTTTTAATGGCATAAGCTTCTTCATCTTGAACCCAAGATGTCACTTATCCTTGAAGCCCTCTTGATGCCTTATAGAATATCTGCATTCTCTAATCCCTGTATCTCTTCTGTGTGTGTCATCTCTTTCTCTGTGCAGGCACCATTCATCCTTGCCTTTCAGTTTCTCTGCTTCTTCAGGAATCTCATTCAGATGACCAACATATTGGGCCTCATTACGAGTCCGGCGTTAACCGAGGCGGTAAAACCGCCTGGTTAACGCCGGACTCGTATTACCATTCCGCCTCCGTGATTCCCGGAATTACCGGGGCATTACAACCCCGGTTTTCCGGGAATCACGGAGGCGGAATGGTGTAAATCCCCATTCCCATTGAGTCCTATGGGACTCGATGGAAATGGGGATCATGGAAACACCGGCAGCATCTCGTAATGCTGCCGGTGTTTCCTCGTCCGCCTGCATACGGGAGGTGTTAAACCCGCCAGGTCAGACCTGGCGGGAACATCACCTCCCGCCTGCAGGGGTCGGACTCAGGTGGTCCGGAAACAACGGTGGTGGCGGGTTTACCGCCACCGTTATTTCCGGACTGCCTGGGTCGTAATGAGGCCCATTGTCTTGTGTGCAGGTACGGTTTCCTCAATGGGTATTTTACCTCCAAAACTCTCTTAAGTATTGGTACTCTTATGGGTACTGCACAGAGTCCCCGCTCTGCTCTTTGTTGGTTCAGTTGTTCTGCATATGTCACATACTTTGGTTCCCATTCTATAGGTAATATGGCCAGGGCAGTTGGAGGGGGAGTACTTGGTTCCTCCTCTACACTCCCCCTCTGGACGATTTATCAACCACACTCTCATCATCCTTCATACCTAGACATTCTTGTCTGAAGAATTGCTTCTTTGGTATCCATATCTGTCTGACTCCTTTCAGGCAACCTGCTGATTTCACATGCTCATCCTTGTTCCATGTCATGAGCATGCACTGTCCACTTGGAATGCAATAGATCCATCTTCCCACATATTTCTTATGGTTCTTTGGGTACAGGAACGTTGTTCCCTCAGGTGCATGAATACTGGCCTTCACAAAGTCTCTGATCTCTTCATCTGTCAGATCATTGGGCTTCCATCCTGGTTCAACATCAATCATAATCTTCATCCCTATAGCTTTCTTTGCTGTCTTCCTGCACTGTGAAATTATTATCTTGATCACACAAAATCCAAGCAATATCAACGCGATCAGGGCTCCAAGAAAGTTTAACATATCCATCATCCATTGTGGAACCCAAGAGAAGAGTGATCCAAACCAGCTGTCATCAGCAATGTCTTCTTCTTTGTCTATCATCTGGCTATGCAGTGTTGTTAGCATGTCTATGGCCTCTGTCAAGGTTCCATTCTCGCCATCATGAGAAGGTATGAATGTGCATCATGATTCTCCTATTTTTGCACAAACACCTCCTTCCATAGCTGTAATCATTTCCAAGACATACCTGTTCTGGAGAGTCATCAGTCGTATGGCTCTCGTCTCTTCTCTGATTGCATTGAACCCCTTTATAGTAGTGTTGATTGGCTGCAGCAATTCCCATCTAGCTATCTGAAGCCACTTTGTATTTGCTCCAATTTGGATTCTTAGCATAAAGATCAATGTAAACACTGAAGAAGTCTGGCTGAACAGTCTGTGCTCATATGGGATATAATCAAATTCTTCTATTGATTTGGCTGAAAAGTAGTTTTCTCTCTTTATTCTCTTTATCAGCTCTACATATCTCTTCTTCCTCAGGTGAGCATCTGCTTTTGGGAAACTGTCAAGATTCAGGTCACTTTTTGGAATCACTAATGCTGGAACATGGACATTCACTAATGTGCATATTCCTCCCCAGTCTTTAGGTAGCCTAATGTAGGCCTTGGATCTACAAGCCCAACAATGATCCATAATTACTGCTGTCCCATGCACCATCCCTGATGTGTCAAAGATACAATCACACTTTTGATTTTCTCCAACTTTCCTTGTGCCATTACTTCTGAAGAACAACCTTGAGCTTTCCAAAGGCACTATTTGCAGGGGTCCTCCTTTGTCTTTCGACCCATGTTAGTAGTTTAGAAGGTCTTGGCCACAATGGTTTGCATACCTCTTGTACATTCAAATTAGGAGATTCAGGATGATTAGTTACCATCCAGGCTCTGCTGATCAGCACTCCTTTCTCCCAGCCATCTGGTGATAATACTCATCCCCAGATCCGCATATGACCTCTGTTCTTCCACATCCGAATTTCAACTGCAGATTTTCCTGAGGTCTCCAATTTTTTGCTGACTTCCCTTCTGATTTCCGCTCCCTCCACTCCAGGTTTCTGATATCTAATCATGATACTCCTTGTTTTTGCATTGTTTCTTATCTTTATATCTTGAATAAAATTGTCTTCATCTGGATCTGTCCCTTCAGTTGCCCATTTGAGAGAAGCAGCACTTTCCATAAACTGGCCTTTTGTCTTGCAAAGTGCTATATGTGAAAGACAATGTGCTGTGTGCACATCTATTTCAACAGCTATGAAGATTTTTGACTTCCCCATGCTGTAAGGCAGGAGTGTGCATGAAAAGCATTTCTCCTTTGAAGTCCTTCTCACAACTTCCTTCATGTGTTGGGACCATATGTTATTTCCCAGTTGTGCCGTGCTGTCAAGGTAATCATTTAGTTCATAATTATCTACCTATGTGCTCTGTTTAGATCTCATTCTTTTCATATGAGCTTCCATAATCATGTCATGAAGTGTACCCATGTAGCTTCTTCTCTCTGAAGTACTCACAGGAACATCCATCCGGGTTTCATGTGTGGGAGATCATTCAGAACGTCTCATCTGTTCAGCAGCCCATTTAGGCATGACAATGTCTCTCATAATCTCCATCTTGGATCTTCTTTTTGGAACAATTTGTGGATCAATTGTCACTGCACCATGTGTATTTGCATGTGTTACTTGCGTAGGCTCACCTTTTATCAACCCTTTACCTTGCCTGGTTTTCCCAGCCTGTCTCTGGTGTCTAGAATTGGTCTCTAAGACACATTATAGACATGTGTTTTATTGCTAATGACATCCATCCCAAGCTCAGGCAATTTGCCATCTTTATTTGGGAAAAGAATAACTACATAGGGTCTAGGCCTCCTAGTAGTTGTCACACGTACATTTTCCTTCTGCTCAGAAACTTGCACAGGAGTATGCAGTCCTCACAGTCAATGAAAGTAGTACGAATATTAACACAATGCAAGTGTAGATCACACAATGGTACGTAAGCCAATAACATCTACTTCTTGGAGAACGTGACCGCCTTTCTTCATGCGCCAGAATAATATTACTATTCAGATTTCCCATCTTGACCACCTAAGGAAGGAAAAACTTAATTTATTAATGTTTCAGCATGGTGAACTGCTTCTTGAAGCTGCCATCTTAATTCAGCAATGTGTACATTAGGTGTTCCTGTCCTCTCTAATTCCGTACTGCAGTTATTTTTGAGCAGTTTGTGATTTAAACCTTCCCAAGGGACCCATGCATTAGTGATAATTCCTAATCATGTGGTGAAGAAACAACCATTAACTATGACTGGTTTTTGGTAGCCTCTTTATTATTTTGGTGGCTAGTCTTATGAGTTTTATTCTTAAAAAAGAAAGAATCAAGTGTTCAGATAAAACGAAACAACACAGAGAAACACCATGATTTTAACTTGACATAGCTAGGTCAAAAACAGGTCAACAACTGTGTGTATATAGGTAAAGATAAAGATGAACAATGCAAAAAAACGGTGCAATTCTTCTCGGGTCTGTACAAACAATATGCAATGATTCTTTGTAATTGTTATAATTGAACTAGAGGTGTACACAATATTACTTCATAGAGGTCACAATCTCATAGTTTCAATGCTGTGTAGTATTGTATTCAATTCCTATTTTTTTCAATACATTCACACCTCGTCATCAAATATTCAGGACTTTTTTGTGCTCACACCATTTTCTAAGGAACTTCTCTTTTAATCACTTTCACCCAATACGTAATGCTCATCTCGAATATCACCTCATCATCAGATGGGTGATCCCCAAACAGGTGTTCATCAGTGACATCAGTCAAGCAAAGCCATTTCCACACGCACTATGGCTGCTTGTATCTTTAAGGGTAAGACTTGTCCCTTTTCCTCTAACATAGGTATTCTTGGCCTAAACAAAAATTCATCGGGAGTTCTCACTGTTCTGCCTGCTAGGCCTGGTAACCCTGACAACAGAATACATACCCCATACTGAAAAACCTCTGGTTATAATAGAATTGCTCCCATAGCTAGTTGTCCTGCGTATGCCATAATCATTTCGCACATGTTTACATAATGCATTCCTGGCGTTGAACACACTATACCTTCATCAGTGAACGACATTGTCATATTCAACTTTGTCATTAAATCTTGTCCCAGTATATTAACAGGCGTTTGCATCGAATATAGCAGTGGCACCTTCATGTTGCATTCTCCTATGGAGACTGGTAATTCTTTGGTAAAAGGAATTTGACACGTTGCTCCTGTGAATCCCTGAGTATTCATGGCATTTCCAGACATTGAAAACTTTCCCTTTCGTATGTACATGAGCGTGTTGCACCCGTGTCTACTAAGAACAAAAAATGTTTGGCAACTATACTGATGTCCATCCTTGGTTCCTCATGGGGGTTTGGCGTCACGGATAGTATTGAACACATCAGGTCTCCCAGTGAGCTGTCCTATTGTGGGTACAGCCTTGTCCCATCATTCATAAAAGGATTCCCTTCATCGATAGTGACACCCCCTACTCTATGAGTTATTGACTGCCCTGTATTTGTGTTCTGTTGAAGCTGCATGGGTGATTGATGCGACTGTCCTTGTGGTGGGTTACCTGCTATCTGCTGTGTTTGCAAGCTTTGCTGCATTCTCGGCACTTGCTGCTGCACCGTTTGATTCTGCGTTTGAATCCATCTGAATTCTGCTGCGAATATGCAGGTGTATTTGACACCCCCCCTCTTAGAAACTGGCCATTTTGCATGAACCCTTGACTCCTACACGTGCGAGCAAAATGCCCTGTCATACCACACGTTCAACACATAAGTGGTGGTCTCCCAATCTGCCAATTTTGCATACTCTGATTACCATTCTGCATATTTTGAAACCCACCTTGGTTATTCTAAAAAGCTTCCCTGATTATTTTGCCAATTCCCTTGATAACCTTGCCACCCTCATCCTCGAAATCCTCTTCCTCCTGGAGTATAACCACTGTTGTTTTGATCGAACTGCCTTTGACTATTCACCTGCGGTATGTTTAATGCCTGGTTTGAGTTCGATCCGTCTACACTGGTCAACATTGCCCCTTCAATGGCGTACTCGGATAGTTTTTTCTGCACCAACTTCGCCTCCTCGCCTTTGCGAGTATTATCTTTTTTGCGATTCTTTTCTTGCAGGAGTCTGCAGTAATGCGCAATGGTCAGCTGAATTTCCGACCATGGTTTAGCCTCTATCCCCACTAACTTCTTGAGCTGCTTCTGTACTGGATCTGGCAGCCCTTGGCATAATATATGGTAGAACACTGGTATAGATTTTCCCAAGATTCACGAGTTGCCAACGCCTAAGATTCTTGAACATTTTGAATGTAAACAAACAGATCATCTCCTTCCTTATTTTTTGTCATTTAGCTCACATATCGGATATGTCCGGATACAGTACTCAGAGCGCTTTCCAAACTGCCACCCTACAATCATTGAACGGTGCTCCACCATGAGCGGCATTGACTGTAGTCACACCAGGGTATCCTGCCCTCGTCCACACATCATCAGCTCTCTCTGGTGATTAAAAGACCTTTGATGTCCCCTGTAGCCAACGTGTTTCCTCCTGTCATTTTTACTAATTCATGTATCCATTTCCCAGCGCCAGAAGATGAACTTGGGAGTTTACACCTTAAATGATCCTTGTCCATCTGGGGCCAGGGTATATTCTGTGGTCTGGCCCCTCCTTTTTCTAACAACGGAAACTGTGATGCCCCAAACTCATTCTCATCGCTCATCATTTGTCTGTCCACTGCAGGGACAATATTGCCACATCGCCGTCTACCTGGCAATGATCTGAACCTGCTTACATAGGGTGGCGATTCCCCCCTCTGACCGTGGAGTTGCCCCCTAGGTCGGTCTGACTGCGTCAATGGCTCCGTCGCTTTAGACACAGGGACGTTTAAATCCGACCATCTTACTTCCCTATTCATAGCATAGAAAAGCATCCCTCAGACCCACATATGTCATCTCTCTTTTCCCCATGGAAGGCTTCCCTTTCTTCGTCTGACATTTCTTGTGCCCAACTTGTGCAACTTCTCTCGTCTTCATTTCTATTTAGAGTTAGCCTGTCTAAAGACAGCTCGTTATGCCTCACACTACATGAGGATTCTCCTGTGTCATACAATTGAGTGTTTTTGAGATGATCATTCTTTCCCTTCCCCTTTGGCTCTTTCTGAGCCTTCATGTCATGATATACTTTATCAATCGCTTCCCCAATGCTTCTTGAGTCAAACTCGTCTTCTAGATTGTTTCTAGATGAGCATGGTAATGACTCTTATTCTGGAAAGAATTCCTCTATGTCCTCCCATACTACTTTTGGATTAGGATTTCTCACTTCCTTCTCCAGGTACTCGAGATTGCGTGCTCTCTGCCTTCTTTTCCATTCCACATCATCGTCAAATTATCTTTGCTTTGTAGCTTCTCTCACTCTCTCTTCCTCTTTCTTTTTCATATCCCTTTGGTCATTTGCCCTTCGTATCTCCTCATCCCTTCGTCTTTGTATTCTTTTTTCTCTTATTTGTTCTCTTCTTCTAATCTTTTCCTTTCTATCCTCTCTTGCTCGTCTGCTGTTCTCTGTTTATTGTCATGTTTCCTGTGCTCTTCTGCTCTCTCTTGTTTTTTCACTTGCTCATCTTGATAGAACTGCTCTCGTCTCAGTCTATATTTCCTTTTCGCTCCTTCGTTTTTCAATCGTCCCTCTCTTTCCTTATCTTTTTTATCTTGTTCATCTTGATCTTCGCTTTGCCTTACATCCTCGATGCCTTTACCATCGAGTTTAAGCAAAATCTGATCTTCCATCCATTCGTTCTGTAAGAGCGCTATCTCATCAGTTTTATCTCTTTCTCCCTTCCATCTCTTTATTTCTCCTCCTATATCCAGAGATGTGCTTGCTCGATTACTTCTCTCCTTATCACATCTCTCCTTGTCCCTCAGGACTTTGGAGATTACATCCTTCTCAATGCTTTTCTCTGGGCCCTCGTCACTACTTTGCGTAGGTGACTCATACGCTGGGTTGCTATACCCTGTCGCTGATTTAAGTTTTTTTAACGGGTATAGCCCATCGTCTTTCTTATTCTCGTCTTCTATTTCAGACGGGGCATGCAGAGAAGAAGCTCTTCACCCCCCTCTTTGCATACATTAAGTATCCAATCTAAAGGAAGCTCCTCCTCCTTCTCTTTTTGATACATCTTCCAAAGTTCTAGGCTCGCTAGGCGCTTTTCTAGCTTCTTCCCAGTATACGCTGCATGCAGATATGTCATCATATGTTGCAGGACTGCCTTTGATAATGATCCGCCTTGTGGCCACGGCATAAACATTTTGTCTGCAGTTCCTTTAACCCAGTCTGCACTATATTGTTTAAGCGCATGTTTTGGCAACTGCTTACAGAGATGCACCAATGGAGTAACTTCTTCAATTTTTTAATTGTTCACACTTTCTTTGCTATCACTTACTCTTCACTCACAATTTCCAAAATACATCTAGACAAAAAGTACAATATGAGCGAGCACCAATCGTCTCAAGCTCCAATCCCATCAAAACACAAATTTTACTTTAATCTTGCTAAAAAACTTCCATCAAAATACAATTTTAAAACAATCAATTTCCTTTTTCTCAGCTTTGCGCTTCTCTAACATAATATGTGTTCTTTAATTATGACGTCATTCCACGTTAAAATCACATAAAACAAACAGACAGGCTTAACCGGTCACATGAATTGTTTACGATCTTCCCTTTAAGACTCTTCTTGCCCTCTAAAATTGCTCCTTGCGGAACGTAAACCTACCTCTTTCTGGACCGTCTTTAATCGGTCCCGTATCCTAAATGTTCCACTTCTGGGACTCTAGATAAAGGTTTCTGCTAACACTCTTTAAAGTTTAGGAACAGGGCGTATCCTCTTATCGTGGCCTCGCTCACGATTACTCTTATTATATTGGTCGGCCACACTCAAGTCAATATCTCATTCCTCATGTATATTTATTTATATTTATTTTTTCACTCTAACCCTTTTGTTATGTTTATCGCGACTCCCGCCGTTACTCTCCTTTATTTTACTCTGCATGCATCAATTTGCCCCACTCTTCAGTTTCTACTCACCATTTGCATATTTTTTCTTCTTCGGACCCTCGGGATCGCCACCTCCATTACCGCCTCTTCAAACCGTGGTTCCTTCTGCTCATCATAGAAGTGGGAGAGGATTCTTATTGAAATTAAGGTAACCCATCACACCCTCCTTGCAGGGATTTTTCGGTCACTTATATTAACCACTATCTATGGGGAGCTTCACGTCCTGTCAGCCCAATGGCAAAGGTTGTGCAATATTACTGAGACTCTAAAGTTTACTTATATTGATGGTCAATGGACTTATTAAAGAAACATCCTCTTCTACCAAGTGAACTGGGTCTACCAGCTCTTTAAGATGAGTAGCAATACCCTGGAGATGGATGAGGATGCAGATTTTATTCATACATCAATAATCAAAACGACTCAGGTAGTTTGGCAAAAGGGGAGTCCATTTTATTGACAAGTATATAAAACGGGGAGTACAACGAACATCAGCAGTCGTATGATCCGCTTACTCTAAACATCTTAGTAGAAACTGAGTTTATATAGCATAAAATCGTCATCATTGACGTTGATCTATATCACTACCTAGGTGGCAAACTATGAAAACCTATTGGAGGAAGTGATTGGATCTAAGTGAATGTCTAAGCATAAGTTCCATATCATTATAGAACCGTGAAGGAAAGTTATAGGGTGCTTAACATCAGGTGGGGCAAATAAGCCCTTCCTAAACATGGCTCCTATGAATGTCACTAAATACACAACGTTCTATTGGTTATACAAACTATAGGACCCTTGATTACATGGTCCTCTACAATTGGTAGACTGAACATCCAGGTGCTAGTGGGCTCATTTCAAAACTAGCTTCCCACCAATTATTATATCAATCCATCAACACCTCAACAGTTCAGTGTCAATTAGTGCTGTGAAGTTTGGCCTTGGGTTTGTTCTTTTCTCTGGGAATTTTAAGGGATTGTGGGCACAGCCGGCCTTCGTGCGTAGGTGTGACCACTTTGATCGTCCAGTTTCTTCTTACCTTGTGACTGAACACCATGAAATCGAGCTTTTCGTGTATTTAATATTCTTTTTTATTAGTACTCTGACGTATTTTGTTTTTCTCAAGCTTCCTGGACAGGAGCCTCTTGTTCCTTCACACAATTTGTATCCAATGTTAGCAAAGTCCTGTTTGATAAGAATTTTGGCATCCTGGCTCATCCACCTCCTTCTTCTGGTATTCATTTGTAATTAAAATTTATTTTGCCTGTAACACACTGGAGTGAGGCCTTGTTTACCCATGTTCATTTTCAGTACTGCTTTATAGCGTAAAGTGGAAACATCCATCTTTTCTTTGTCCATATGCATCTATAGAGGTATATATGTATATATATTTTGGCACTTGCCGCAGTCTATCTATTATAAGCTCAAAGCTAGCTTCACAATCACTTTGCTGCTTGTGTTTTAATTGCATCTGTGCATGTGTAAAATGGCTTAATATCTTCATCTGTTTTAATGGCATAAGCTTCTTCATCTTGAACCCAAGATGTCACTTATCCTTGTAGCCCTCTTGATGCATTATAGAATATCTGCATTCTCTAGTCCCTGCATCTCTTCTGTGTGTGTCATCTCTTTCGTTTCTCCATGCCGTCACCATTCATCCTTGCCTTTCAGTTTCTCTGCTTCTTCAGGAATCTCATTCAGATGACCATTATATTGTCTTGCGTGCAGGTACGGTTACATCAATGGGTATTTTACCTCCCAAATTCTCTTAGTTGTTGGTACTCTTATATGTACTGCACAGAGTCCCCGCTCTGCTCTTTGTTGGTTCAGCTGTTCCGCATACGTCACATACTTTGGTTCCCATTCTATAGGTAATGTGGGCGGGGCAATTGGAGGGGGAGTACTTGGCTCCTCCTCTAACCACAATGATGGCATCACAGATGACATGACTGATGACTGATGAAGGCCATGTCTAGTGGGCCCCAAAGAAACATATTGGTGCAACATGTATAGTGGCCACAGCCAAAGGGTGTGTCTGAAGGCCATGGCAGAAGGTCATAGCTAGTGGGCCCCCAAGAAACAATAGTATAACAAAACCCTTAAAATTATGTGATGCCATCATTGTGGTCATAAACTGAGCAACATGGGCCCTCATTACAACTCAGGCGTTAAGGGTTAACGCCACCGTTAACCCTTAAAGCCTGATTCCCACCTTAACGCCTGCTTTTTGCAGGCGTTAAGTTCCATGGTGCTAAGGCACCTTGGTGCTAATTACGGCACCGTAATTTACGGTGCCGTAATTAGCACCTTCCCCACTCCCATTATGCCCTATGGGGCAAAAATGGGAATGGGGAAGGGAAAATGGGAAATGGGGATTTACCGCCCCACTCACCTTGTAATGGGGCGGTAAATCCGCCATCCACCATGGTGTAAACGTAGTTTACACCATGGTGGTAAAGTTGGTGCACTTAGCACCTCAGTTGTAATGAGGGCCATGGGGTGCAAAGTTAAAGTGGTCTTGCTCAAATATGAGTGCTGAATTTCAAGGGTTTTGTTGTATTAAATCTGATCATCTTAACTCGCTCCTAACAAAGGATTTATCACTGAATATCAAAAAAGGAAGGTACGGGCGCACCCTGTTTCCCTGCTGAGGTTAACTTCCAACCACTGACATTCTCTTCCATACATTCTTAAGGCCCATCCTGTCATCAGGGAGGCAGTCTTAGCCTCCAGCTTGAAGGCAGTGCAGGTGTATGTGATCAGTATCAAGAGGTTGCAGGGAATCAGCTCTCCCCATGTCACCCACAGTTGCGGGGTGGGGGAGTAGCCCACTTTGTGGCACTCCACATCCGGGAAATCGGGCAACCTTATGCAGCATCCTTTAGAGTCCAGAACTCCATGTAGTATGAAACAAAAGAAGGAGGGTAGGGGCGCACTCAGCAAACTAAGTCTCACTCCCTAATGATAGGTTGAGCCAAGAAAGCATTTGAGGAGAGGACCAGTGGCTGGAAGGTAAATTGAGCAGGCTAGGTGTAAAAGGGGAAACAAGTGGGACCACGCCACATGACATGGGTCTTGTGGGACAGGATAAGAGACAACCTTGGGGCAGATCAATGGGCAGCTGGGGTTGTAGAAAAGAGGATCCTCAAGAGTGGGGCCAGAGAGTAGGTATAGGAGAAGTTCCCGAAATAGGAGATGGAAAAACAAAAAGACAAGGGGCCTCATTCCGAGTTGGGTGGTAAGGGATAATGGGCACTGGTAAGGAGACCGGTGCCGGTAATCCCTTACCGCCCAATTCTGAGGTCCCTTAGCGGGAAACGCAAAGGATGTGTGGTCGGACCACACGTTCTTTATGGGTCCTGCTAAGGGACCAGGGTGCTAATTACGGGCCTGCTATTAGTAGGCCAGTAATTACCACCTTCCCCATTCCCATTGAACCCTATGGGGGCTCAAATGGGAATGGGGAATGGCTGGTTGAATGGGACTTACCGGGTCCTCCAGGGTCGGAATGACCCGGTAAATCCTCATCTAACCAGACCGGACCCGGTATTGGAGGCTAATAGCACCATGGCTACCTCCAATCCCGGAATGAGGCCCAAGGCATGACTACATAAATGTAAGAGAGTTGCGGTGGAGGGTAAAAAAATGAATAAATAACAGGAGTTGTATCACTCCTACAACAATGGAATGGTCAGGATGAGAACAGTGAAGTCCACTGAAATGGGACCTCAAAAAAGAAACAGTACCCTGGAGCCGCCGATTGCATTTTTCTAGAAAAAGCCAAGAAAGCAGTTGTTTTCAGTTGCGATGAGAGAAACAGAAGACAACACAATTGGTATATTTACCAGAGGGAGGCAAATTACTAGACAGGAAGGGCAATCATGAGAGCAGAGCAGTAACCAAGATGAGAAAAGATCTAGCAAGAAAAGATCAAATGAGAAATAATATGTTTAGCTACTTGAAATGAAACAAAGGGACAAGCATGATTTAAAAGATGGAAATTACAGAAGCAGGAAACCTTAGAGATGTGTAAAGCAAAAGAACGAGAATGGTCAAAATAACTCCATGGTTCTCCACAGAAGAAGAAAACAATAATCTGGAGGGAGGAAAAGAAAGACAAGGGGGAGAAGTAGAACATGGCGAGTTTAACAGTCATATTACGTGTTTACTGACATTAAAGGTCTTTACTGGGGCATGTGAGGCTGCATATAGCATACAATACCACTACCGATATATATGAGACTGCACCTTGTATCTAGTGACTATTCCATGTATAAGAGACATTGGGCCTCATTCCGAGTTGGGCATTAAGGGTTTACCGGCGCCGGTAAGGATGCCGGTGCCGGTAAACCCTTACCGCCCTATTCCGAGGTCCCTTAGCGGGACCCGCAAAGGACGTGTGGTCTGACCACACGCCTTTGTGGGTCCTGCTAAGGGACCAGGGCGCTAATTACGGGCCCGCTCTTTGCGGGCCTGTAATTAGCGCCTTCCCCATTCCCATTGAGCCCTATCAAATGAGAATGGGGAATGGTTTACTGAATGGGGACTTACCGGGTCTTCCAAGGTCGGAATGACCCTGTAAATTCCCATTCAGCCAGACCGGACCCGGGTTTGGAGGCAGCCATGGTGCTAACAGCACCATGGCTGCCTCCAAACTCGGAATGAGGCCCATTATCTGGCAATAGATGGCATTTCTGAAACTTGTCCAGATGCACTTGGCACATGATGGCAGCACCTGCACACGTGAGGCTGCACCTTGGATATGGTGACCATACCAGATACACAATACAATAGGTATCATTAGATGGCCTTCCTAGGAATCGGAGATTGTCCCAGGCAGATCATTCCCCTTCCGTCAACCGTAGACTGACTTGCATTTCTGGAACTCATGGACGCCTACCTGAATATGGCTAGCAAGTCGACTAAGCACACATTTGTGTTGTTCACCATAGGGGATCTGCCTTTAAAATGTACTGTCCTCCCCTTTGGCCTAATATCTGCAAGATCATTCAAAAAGATTCTAGCACCCTTGGTGGGGAAGATGGAAGAGGTGGCATTAATCACTTTCCCTTGCTTGAACAATTTCTTAATCCAGGAATCCTCCATGACAAGCATCGAGTTGGCTTTTTCTAGAACATCAAGAGATCACATTAGACCTCAACCCACAATCTACAGTTAACCATGCTGCGATGACAAGTAAACCTGTAAAACGTCTGGGCCAAGTGCATTAAGTAGGAAGGCTTGCACATCTGTCACCTGAAAGCAGCCATGGTGCAGACATTTTAAGTATGCAGGGGCTGATGGCAGTGGTGGTGCATGTTAATCACTTGGCACACATTCATCCTCTACCCCTCCTCTGGAGCCCTAGTTCAGCAGATTTCTAGAAATCAGTCTTGAATACTCGTGAGACCAGGGAACCCGATTTGCAGTGGCAGTAAGATCCAGCAGACATCCTGAGAGCATGCCCTAGCAACCCACCAGCAGACATCCTGAGAGCATGCCCTAGCAACCCACCCTCCCCAGCTTTGATCACAGCAGGCGCGAGAGCCATGTGATGGGGCATATTCTTGGTGAGCACAACTACGCAGGGGCAGTTATCCTACAGGACAGCCTCAGATCCTTCAAATGGAGGGAGATGGAAGATATCCAGCATTCCCTGTTGTTTTCTCTCCTCCGATCAAGGGCAGGGCAATTTCAGTCCAGACCGAGAACATCATAACAGGTGTCGATGAAAGTCCTCAGGGGACATGGGATCCGTCTGGTTGGCTCAGATCACTGTCTTTGTGGATCTATGGGTGTAGAGGAGCTAATTTTCACTGGAAGCATGTCACATTAGGTGGTGAAATAAAACCTTGTGAACTTCCTCAATATGCTGTTCTCAACATGGACATGACCATCAGCTAAGCAGCTGTATGGATCTATTCAGCATACCATAGATGCACCTGTTTGCCTCAGTCTCTAAAACCAAACTTCTTCTCTTCTGTTCAAGGGGTCAGGAAGCCAGGGCTTGGAAGACTGATGCTCTGGCTATCCCATGATGACACATGTTCTAGCATGTTTTAACTCCCATCCCCAGAACTCCATGTTTGGATACAGAGCAGTACAGCAGAGACCGGGTGATACAGTGTGACCTCAATTAGAGTGGGATGCACTTGGCACATGATGGCAGCACCTGCACACGTGAGGCTGCACCTTGGATATGGTGACCATACCAGATACACAATACAATAGGTATCATTAGATGGCCTTCCTAGGAATCGGAGATTGTCCCAGGCAGATCATTCCCCTTCCGTCAACCGTAGACTGACTTGCATTTCTGGAACTCATGGACGCCTACCTGAATATGGCTAGCAAGTCGACTAAGCACACATTTGTGTTGTTCACCATAAGGGATCTGCCTTTAAAATGTACTGTCCTCCCCTTTGGCCTAATATCTGCAAGATCATTCAAAAAGATTCTAGCACCCTTGGTGGGGAAGATGGAAGAGGTGGCATTAATCACTTTCCCTTGCTTGAACAATTTCTTAATCCAGGAATCCTCCATGACAAGCATCGAGTTGGCTTTTTCTAGAACATCAAGAGATCACATTAGACCTCAACCCACAATCTACAGTTAACCATGCTGCGATGACAAGTAAACCTGTAAAACGTCTGGGCCAAGTGTATTAAGTAGGAAGGCTTGCACATCTGTCACCTGAAAGCAGCCATGGTGCAGACAT
This sequence comes from Ambystoma mexicanum, assembly GCF_040938575.1. Classification (NCBI taxonomy): domain Eukaryota; kingdom Metazoa; phylum Chordata; class Amphibia; order Caudata; family Ambystomatidae; genus Ambystoma; species Ambystoma mexicanum. The sequence continues at coordinate 413,420,946 of NC_090925.1, forward strand.
TTTAAGTATGCAGGGGCTGATGGCAGTGGTGGTGCATGTTAATCACTTGGCACACACTCATCCTCTACCCCTCCTCTGGAGCCCTAGTTCAGCAGATTTCTAGAAATCAGTCTTGAATACTCGTGAGACCAGGGAACCCGATTTGCAGTGGCAGTAAGATCCAGCAGACATCCTGAGAGCATGCCCTAGCAACCCACCCTCCCCAGCTTTGATCACAGCAGGCGCGAGAGCCATGTGATGGGGCATATTCTTGGTGAGCACAACTACGCAGGGGCAGTTATCCTACAGGACAGCCTCAGATCCTCCAAATGGAGGGAGATGGAAGATATCCAGCATTCCCTGTTGTTTTCTCTCCTCCGATCAAGGGCAGGGCAATTTCAGTCCAGACCGAGAACATCATAACAGGTGTCGATGAAAGTCCTCAGGGGACATGGGATCCTTCTGGTTGGCTCAGATCACTGTCTTTGTGGATCTATGGGTGTAGAGGAGCTAATTTTCACTGGAAGCATGTCACATTAGGTGGTGAAATAAAACCTTGTGAACTTCCTCAATATGCTGTTCTCAACATGGACATGACCATCAGCTAAGCAGCTGTATGGATCTATTCAGCATACCATAGATGCACCTGTTTGCCTCAGTCTCTAAAACCAAACTTCTTCTCTTCTGTTCAAGGGGTCAGGAAGCCAGGGCTTGGAAGACTGATGCTCTGGCTATCCCATGATGACACATGTTCTTGCATGTTTTAACACCCATCCCCAGAACTCCTTGTTTGGATACAGAGCAGTACAGCAGAGACCGGGTGATACAGTGTGACCTCAATTAGAGTGGGATGCACTTGGCACATGATGGCAGCACCTGCACACGTGAGGCTGCACCTTGGATATGGTGACCATACCAGATACACAATACAATAGGTATCATTAGATGGCCTTCCTAGGAATCGGAGATTGTCCCAGGCAGATCATTCCCCTTCCGTCAACCGTAGACTGACTTGCATTTCTGGAACTCATGGACGCCTACCTGAATATGGCTAGCAAGTCGACTAAGCACACATTTGTGTTGTTCACCATAGGGGATCTGCCTTTAAAATGTACTGTCCTCCCCTTTGGCCTAATATCTGCAAGATCATTCAAAAAGATTCTAGCACCCTTGGTGGGGAAGATGGAAGAGGTGGCATTAATCACTTTCCCTTGCTTGAACAATTTCTTAATCCAGGAATCCTCCATGACAAGCATCGAGTTGGCTTTTTCTAGAACATCAAGAGATCACATTAGACCTCAACCCACAATCTACAGTTAACCATGCTGCGATGACAAGTAAACCTGTAAAACGTCTGGGCCAAGTGCATTAAGTAGGAAGGCTTGCACATCTGTCACCTGAAAGCAGCCATGGTGCAGACATTTTAAGTATGCAGGGGCTGATGGCAGTGGTGGTGCATGTTAATCACTTGGCACACACTCATCCTCTACCCCTCCTCTGGAACCCTAGTTCAGCAGATTTCTAGAAATCAGTCTTGAATACTCGTGAGACCAGGGAACCCGATTTGCAGTGGCAGTAAGATCCAGCAGACATCCTGAGAGCATGCCCTAGCAACCCACCCTCCCCAGCTTTGATCACAGCAGGCGCGAGAGCCATGTGATGGGGCATATTCTTGGTGAGCACAACTACGCAGGGGCAGTTATCCTACAGGACAGCCTCAGATCCTCCAAATGGAGGGAGATGGAAGATATCCAGCATTCCCTGTTGTTTTCTCTCCTCCGATCAAGGGCAGGGCAATTTCAGTCCAGACCGAGAACATCATAACAGGTGTCGATGAAAGTCCTCAGGGGACATGGGATCCGTCTGGTTGGCTCAGATCACTGTCTTTGTGGATCTATGGGTGTAGAGGAGCTAATTTTCACTGGAAGCATGTCACATTAGGTGGTGAAATAAAACCTTGTGAACTTCCTCAATATGCTGTTCTCAACATGGACATGACCATCAGCTAAGCAGCTGTATGGATCTATTCAGCATACCATAGATGCACCTGTTTGCCTCAGTCTCTAAAACCAAACTTCTTCTCTTCTGTTCAAGGGGTCAGGAAGCCAGGGCTTGGAAGACTGATGCTCTGGCTATCCCATGATGACACATGTTCTTGCATGTTTTAACTCCCATCCCCAGAACTCCATGTTTGGATACAGAGCAGTACAGCAGAGACCGGGTGATACAGTGTGACCTCAATTAGAGTGGGAAATGCTTGTTTCCCCTCCAACTACAGTCAGCCACAGCCCTTCCATTCCTTCTACCAAGGTACCGCCTCCAGTTTTGCTGCCAGGGTTCTCTGGTCCGATCGACAACTGGATTTGGGCAACATGAATGTTGAGAAGGTGGGCCTCCAACTCCAGGGAGTGTCAGCCCCCTTCTCTCTGACAATTCAAAGCTCCAGGTGACCCTCAGTCTACCCTATGGTCATATTCCCACCATTGGCAGTCTTTCATGGCATCATTTAGCCTGAATAACCTCTTTCCCCTTAACTGTGAATATCCTGCGATTGCACAGTTTCAATATGAGGTTTTTGACTTGGGCCTGGCCGACTCCTACCTCAGGGCACAATGGGCACCTATGCAGACTTTCAGGAGCTCTTGGGTTGAGGACAACCTAGGTGACAGCACTATCTCCTTCCATACCGCGTTTTTCTGTTCATGGACAAACCAAAAATTGTCCATGTTTTTGCCATGGACAACAGTGCAAAATGTCCATGGACAACCATGAATTGTCAATGATTTTGACCATGGTTCCGCAATTGACAAACAAGGATGGTAAATGGCTCAGGAACAATAGGCTGTTGGTGTACTTGGTATCATCGACATGCGTGGGTGGCCATGGGCCTACAGATATTGGATAGCAGTGGACAGCCACAGACAAACATGGGCAGGCCATGGTAACCATGGTCCTTTGATGTTCGTGGCATTATGGGCATACATTGTTGTCCTGATGAGTTTGGGTAACTATGGCCAGGAACCTTTGAATGGCCTGGCATGTTCACCTCTTGCTCATTTTACCTGTGGCTTGTCAACAATTTGGGATTTAAAATTAAAACCAAGTTTAACCATGAAAGACCACAGTTTTTCGAAGTATTGCCAGCAGAAACATCCACCTCTGTAACATTTGCCTCTCCACAATAATACAGTATTACATCCAGAGAAAGCTACTAAGGGGAAAGAAACCACCACACAAAGCATGTTTTCTGTTACATAACAAGCGGTTGTGCAGGGCGGTCGTAACCTTTGAAGAATCCTTACAATACCAAGATGTTAACAGTGCTACTTGGAAATAAACATTTCTATGTGCACTGTGATGTATTTAGGTATGTTGGAATGGAAACACAACTCACTATAAAGGTGCAAATCATTGTGGGCATGCAGATAAGATGAACTTTGAGGAACAGAAAATCTAGTAACATCCTGAAAGTAGAAGATTCGGGCTCTGAGCATTGCACTTGATTTATGCAACCATCTTAAATTTCATGCTGATGGTGCAATACAAGTGTTTAAAACTTCAATTTTTAGAGGGTGCAGGCAAATGGGAATCATTGGGGTTGGTCTGAATTTTAATTTTGAATTTAGAAGGGTGGGGTTCCTTTGAGGGGTTGCTAAATACAGTAACAGAAACAGAATTTTCCTTCAATACATTAACATCCTTTCAGACTTAATATTTATCCACAAAATAAAGAGCCGAGCTAAATTAAAAGTGACAGAAAAGACCTTCATTGGTTAGCAATGAAGGAACGTTTCACATTCAAATCTCTGGCACTGGTCCATTGTTGCCTATATGGAATGGCCCCTGCCTACCTTAAACAAGAATTTAAACGGTACGAACCAAATCGTAGCCTTAGATCAGAAAACCAGGGACTGTTGGATTCCTGCCCCCATAGAAAAAAAGCTATGGGACTGGGTAGCGCTTTCCCTACAAAAGCCACTGCTAGCTGGAAGGAGCTACCTCCCCACCTTAGACTTGAAAGCAACTTACACATTTTCAGGAATCAGCCCAAAACTATCCTTTTCAAATAGCCCTTGAGCGGCTGCTTCTCCTCCGCTCCTCTGACACTTGTTGTCACTCTTTTCCTGTTTGTCCTGTGCCTCAACCAGTCCACGTGTCTTTGTCCGCGCCCTGATGCTTGCGAGCTTTGGCGCGTTATAAACATATAAATAAATAATGTCCATGGATCACAGAGAATTCATGGTCAAACTGCAGAGAACATATCAAAGCTCACAATGAATAGCCCTATTACATAGACAGAGAGCATGGATGTAATAACGCTGATTCATGGACAGACCATAGACAAAAACTGCTGGGACAGATGGAACAGTGTTATTATGAATCTTTGTTTCGAAAGTTAAAAGACCTTCATAAAAGAACAATACACAAATTCATATAATGAGGTAAAATAAACAACTCTTTAACAGTTACAAAAAAGTGGATAAAAATGAATTAGTTGGACATTTTGAGGGTAATTCATGGAATTAATGTGCGCCGAAAACGGGGGCACAAGCGTGAAAATCGCAGTACACGCGTGGGAAACCTACGCAAGTGCCTGTTTCCCGATTCATGGAAGGCGCTGAGTGTGGCTTACCTGGGACCTGCACCGAATCCGCATGTGGCGCACACGTCATTGCGACATCCCGAATGCTGTGCGCGAGATGCCCAGTGAATGCGCACACCGCCCAGTGCACACACCTAAAAAGGGGGAGGATCACGCGGAATGGGGAACAACACGCGAAAAAGTGGGCTTTACGGGTGAAGTACTGCTGCGAAACCCTCGCAAAGCCCACACGCGCGCTAACAACACGTATTCATGGAATCGAACAGGGCGCCCCCGCTCCGCATAAAAGTGCATGCAAACAACAAGCTCATACAGCTATGATGAATGTACCATTCCTCACAGCAGTGGTCGTGGGACACCGCAGGAGGAGGAGGATTGCCACGCCCCGCATTTCTTCACCCAGGACGAGCCTTTTAGAGATGCCTGATGACCAGGTCTATGGCAGGTACAGGTTTCCACCCCATATCATCCTAGACATGGTCACTGAGTGGGAGGATGACCTCACATCACCCACCCTGTGCTCCCAATCACTGAGCCCCTGGGAAAAGGTGCTCAATGTACTGCATTTTTTGGCCACTGGGACATTTCAGCAGACAACTGCCATAGTTGGGGGCGTCTCACAGCCCACGCAGTCACACTGCCTACACCAGGTGTTGGCTATCATGACTGCACGCCCCTCAGTCCGCAGGCACATATACATGCCCAGAACACCCACAGAAAGGCACGCCGTGGTCCAGGACATTTACGGGGTGGCACACTTCCCCAAAGTGCTTGGCGCCATTTATTGCACCCATGTGACTCTACGTCCACCTAGGGCCACTGAACACATCTGTCCCACCGTGCCCTCCTTGAAAGCCCCTGGAAAGGGGAAGCAGGAGTGGCATATGTGTCTGTACCCCAAGCCTCAAACACAAACACAAGACAAGTCTTTATGGGCCCAGCTGGAACACACAGTGGATGCCTTTGGATGCCACAAAGAGCAACACACTGTTACATAAATGCACAATAGACAAAAAAGTGAAAACTGAACAATAAAAATAAAAAATAAAAAATAAAAAATAAAAAATAAAAAATAAAAAATGGTCATGGTCGACCCGGGGGGGGGGGGGGTTCACCCAGGAGGGAGGAGGTGCAGTGTGCACCTCAACACCCACATGCGTGGATGCTAAGAAAAAAAAAACCTCCAATGTCTCATGGCATGCAGGCAAGCCGATAGTGAGAGAACTGCCATCACTATCGTCACCCTCTGGTGCAATATGAGAAGGTGTGCGTGGTACGAGAGGCTGACCATGCATAACCCTGGCATGCTCCTCCATGGCAGCAAGCATGCGGGTCTGAAAGGTTTGGTTCTGCAGGATGATGATTCGGAGGTCTCATGCAGCATCTCACGTCTAGCACGGAATTCCACCTGCAAGGCCTCACGTGTTGCACAGACTTCTGCCTGCAAGCCCTCACGTGATGCATGGATCTCCTCAAGGGTTGCCTGGAGCTCAGCCGAGATGTTGTGTGTTAGCTGCTCCATCTGCTGTTCTGCCCGTCTACTCTGGGCCATCTCAAGTGCACCCAGAGTAGCTCTGGGGGAGCAGTATCTTCCCTCAGGGCATCCCTGTGGGCCTGTGCCTCTGCAGCTATGAGCTAGAGCCACCAGTTCAGCACGTCGGCCCCTGTGTGAGCGGCACATGGACTGCGTTGCCTGCTGCTGGAGCTCCACCTGCCTTTCCGGGGGGGAGAATGGAAGTGGCCACCCTTTCCCTGGCCTGAGCCATCATCTCACATGATGCCCCCTGTTGCTGTGCAATGGCATACATGGAATTGTCCCACACAGTATTACCCGGTCGCGCATGGCCACCGCGCTGCCGGACTCCACACCTGTCGGGCCTAAGGAGACTTGGACCTTTCTGTGCTGGCGCTGCCTGTGGCTGCAGGACTGCATTCCTCCTTTGATCTGCTTCGCCAGGAACAGGAGCAAATAGTGTGGAGCATGAGCCTGCATCCGTAACCACCACAGGCGGACATTCCAACACTGAATGGGCCATTGAGGGGTCTACCTCCAGTGCAGGTGTGTTGGACCTAGGGTCCATTAATCTCCTCAACACCGGCCGCACGTTCTGCGTGTGGATTGATTATGAGTCCTTGTTAAGATGGCCATCCGTTTTTCAGGAACGTTGTGCCCCGTTGAGGAGATTAGTCCCTCTTCAGTGTTTACACCCTATGTTTGGGTCTTAGATACACTGAGAGCATTTTCGCGATTGCATGGACTCGTGGGTAGATGGCTAATGTTTTTCTACCGCCGTTTTTGTTTTGGTTTTGTGGCGGAGGGAGCGTGCTTTACAGGTAAGCTTGTCAGTGACTGTATGACATGCGTACTCTATGTGCACGTTATTATGCGCGGGCATGTATTTTTGCCTAGAGACCTTATAACTCATGGTGTTAGTGGTTGTAATGCCAGGTGATTCAGTTGCTACAGATGTCACGTACAGGTGTTTCACTGGGGTGTGGTCTAATTACACTCAAACCAGTATTGACACGTGGTGCTGGTGTCCGCATATCACTCAGTTGTGCCCTTGTAATATCTGCCACGTGGGTTGTGCTGGCATACACTTTGGCATGAGAAGGGCATCCAGTTATTCACTATGGTAACCTTAGAACCTTAGTCCTGATAATGCATGGGGTGGAGAAGGTGGACATTTTGACATCATAAGGCACCATAGGTTGTTTACAATTATATTTGCTTTACAGATTGATACTGTGATAAGCCATAGAATCTTTTGGATCTGGTCCATTTGATGCTGTCTTGGGGGCTTTCATTGCTGCATTGCTTTTCGCAGTACCCATCCCTACATTTGTGGAGGTTTTTATGCCTATAGTTTTGTTGCTATTTTGTTATGGCTTGTGTTTTAGTGACTTCTGGTTGAAACAGAGCATGTGGTCTCTGTGTGTTGGTTTGTCTCATTCAGGTGTTGCGATACCTCGGCGGACTGTGACACCTTTTGAAGTATTGGTTTCCCATTGGCGAGAGACTAGCAAATTTGTCATTTTCAGGTGCGCATTGAAGGTTCACCAATTAAAGGTAAATCTTAGTGGCCCATTTGGTTTGGGACCCTTGTGAGGTTGGCACAATTTTTTGAGCCGGCCTCCTATTTACATTTTGTAACACCCCTTCTCATTTGAGTTCATTAGTTTCCTCTGTCTTCCCTTTACAGGCCCCGTTGATCGTTTTCCCTTTGAGGGTGCCTGAAACTACACATTCAACATGGTATTGAGGAGAATAGTGGATGTTTTAGATTATCCCCTGAAGAATGTTCACCCGAAAGGTGTTGTGAAGAACACAAACATGTTGGGATTGTTATTTTAATGACACATTGAGATTTGTGTGTTTTGTTATGTGATATCTTCTGTGTCTTGTGTATGTGTATAAATTGAGGCCGATGTTTTAGAAACAGTTTTTTCTATTGTTAGAAGCTGCACTGTGTTAGGTGAGGGTAGTTTTTTATGTTTAAATTTTAGTTGAAATACTTTGAATAAATAATATTTTTGTAAACCAATTTTAGCACGTAGTCCATTCTGTCAGGACTTGTAGTGCTGGAATATCTATCAGAGGTTCCTAATTGAGGTGGTTGGGTATGAGTAGAGAAAACAAATCATCTTACTCTTTATTGTATTATACATAGTGTTGGACAGAACAGCATCCATGCCAGCATCACTCACCTGCGACGGGACATATGTGTCAATATCGGATTCAGCACCTGAGCCATAGAGATCATCAGAGGTGCACTCAGAGACACCCGTGGACAGGATGGTCTGTAGGACCAATGGATTCTCATGCACCACCACCCCACGTCCTCCACTGGTGCCTGGTTGGGACTCTGAATACTCCTGCCCTTGCGCCATCTCCTCCTCCTCCATTGCTTCCAGTGCCTCATCACCTGCACAAAATAAAAAAGAAGTCATGAACACACACGTTAACAGCATAGCCCACACACATACAATGTTGACATCCAACACATTCATCAGACATGTCACACATGACACAAACTCAGCCATGCGCGCAGTGCAAATGAAGTGGAAGGGGACCCTGAAAGCAGACACTGATTAGTCTAAAATGGAAAAGCAACATATGTGCTGCATTGTGCACAGCACCTGCATCACACAGAAGCCTGTGACTGGCCTGGACCATCAAGAAACACGACAGATGCCAGCACACAGATGGCACGTAGCATAGCCATGGCAGAACTGACAAGCAGGCCCAGATGGGAGTGAATCACTACTGTCCCCCATCCATGTAAAATGCATGTCATCAATTAGTACATGCAAATGACTGTGACAAAACACACATGTGTCACACACTGCAACAACGCCAGTGTGTTCAAATACAGTGACAGGAGGCACATCGATACATCAATGGTAGGTTACTTTGACATGACACAAGTGAATAGGCATGTTGAAGGTTGAAACGGGGCTCAGAAGTGAACGGGTGCAGTGCAGGACATGTGGAGGTCCTCAACTGTCAATAAAAAGACAAAAAACGTAATTACAATGTCGTTTCATGATGGCAGTGTAAGGGCAACTGCAGTCATCATGTGCAAAGTGTTTGCAGTGGGTTGTAGGGATACAGTGAACCACAAATCCAAGGGCAGGGGATGGCTTGGAGGCAGTGCATGGGTCACACATGGCAGTTATGACTACATAGCCTGACCTGGCACTGAATCACAACACATCACCCAAGCAACATACACATGACCTGGACACACACGCATGTATGCTCACCGGACATCGTCTCAAAATCCCAGAGGTCTCCCACGACTTGGATCTGATCCTCTGTGATGAACCCTCCAGTGATCGCCTCATGTTCTGTGAGTTCATCGTCCTCTGGTGGTGTCCTACTGCCAGTCACCAGTGTAGAGGCGTAATTAGAAGCCCGCTTGTTTTTAGCTCAGCGTTTGAGTTCATTCCAGTGCTTGAAGCAATCATCAGCTGTGTGCTTCACAAATCCCAAGGCACTAATGTGGTCTGCGATGCACTGCCAGTGGGCCCTATGCTGAGCATGCGTAGTTTTGCACCCTGCCGTCACCAGCATGTCGCAGACTCGTTCCAACATGTAGCCCACAAGTGCATCCAGTTCCACATTATTGAAACTCCACTTCCTTGATGTCCCAAAGGGCCGAGCCGTGTCTGGGGTCCCAGCTTGTTCCACAAGAGCACGCTTCTTCCTCTTGAGAGGTGGTGCAGACTCTGAGTGGCTTATGCCACTCCGGTCTGTAGGGGATGAAGCGCAGGTGGACTGGCCACTGGAAGCAGGCAATGGCATGATGACTAAAGGTCTCACTGCAGGCATTGGCTGCTGGGTGTTGTTGCCAGGACCAAGTGCCACAACTGCGTCGGTGTGAGGGGCTGGGACCAACACTGTCCCGGCTGGGTGACTGACAGCCGGGGTGGTGTGAGCTGCAGCTGCCCCTGCAGCCTCCACAACCTGGCTGCTCAGCAGATGACATTGCTGCCCAAATCCACGTGGCCTGGTGACAGCAACTTTCACTGCCACATGTGGCTTGGACATTGTGACATGGAAGTCGGCCTGTGCATCATCCCATGCCTGTTCCGTGACCAATCCGGGCCGGGCTAGCATGGCCTGAGCTGGGGTGGTGTCAGCTGCATCTCCCTGACCCACTGAGGGCGGGGGGCATAGCTGTCCCTGAATGGTCCTGGACACACTGCCCTCGTGGGCCACCCTGCCCACATTGGCCACTCCTGCCACCTTGGCCACTGTGGTCTTTTTGGCCACGTTCCCTACCGCGGACACCTCTGTGAGGTTGCCCAGCTTTGCCTCCCTTACCACTTGGTGGCCTCCCAACCATGGCCCTGATGTACTTGTGCGAATGGGAGGTGCTATTGCCCTGGGCAATTCGGTTGAAGGGGGCAGGGTACTAGATTGAATATGTACCCCTGTGCTTCTGCAAGGCTGCCTGTGACCCCTAGGTAAAAATGACGTGTCACACAACACTCAGGCACCCCCAAAACAAAAACAAACATGCATGCAACCCCTCAGTAGCCCACGTGCATGGAATTAATGTCCCGCAGTACGCTGTGGCACCCAGAAACACGAAAAATGCATTCATGTGGAAAACGCAGGCTACTATAACCTCGTGAATGGGGTACGTGACACACGGGGGCAACCACATTGGGAATAATACATGTGCGACTCAATGTCTGCCTAGAAAAACTCAGAAAAAAACATGCACACAAAGTAAGCACTGCCGCAGTAAACAAGAAGTATGCACTGCCACCGTTGTGAAGTAATTGCGTGTGAACCCAAAAGAAGAAGAAGAATCATATGCTTGCTCTCCACAAAAAGCACATACAGCAAAATGGCATCCTACACGGACTTTTAATCCGTGCCAAAAGCAATGCCTACGCGAGTCACGTCACTTACACGCTTACGCGCTAAGGGCCTTTCTGCGAATTCCACGCTAACATGCTGTTTTTTCACTTGCGGATTCACTCTGCATCAAGCTGGCCATACAAAAACACACGAAAGACCACGCTCCTGCCAACAAAGGCCATTTACCTGCCCGCCCAAGTCCCTGAGCTACCTCCTACGAGCCTTCTGCTTCTGCCAGCCAACTCAGTCTGCCTGCTGCCAACGTGCCCTGCAATTTGGTGCCTGCACATAAGACATTGCCAGAGGTCCTGTTGCTGCGACCACCTCTGCTGAAACAGAAGACTCTCCACTGCTGTCCCATCGCTCCCCAGCCCAGCCCCAGGACCCAGTTGCCCACCAACACCTGCCTCAGGGGTTGCCATGCCAGACCAAACACCATCTGGGGCCAGTGGCAACTTCCCGTCCGAGAGGCAGAGAGCTGCCAGCTTCATTGCCAATGAAGTTGGCATCCTGGTGGGGCAAGTCATGGGGCATTATGATGCCCTCTTCTCAACATTGTGCACAGACAAGGATGGACGGAGGAGGATTTGGGAGGACATTGTGGGTGCCATCAATGAGGAGGGGGTGGCACCCCGCGACTACAAGCACGTCCTGAAGCGCTGGGAGGACTTCAGGTCCAGGACCCTCTACAAGGCCCGGAGACCTTGTCAAGGCTGAGGATGATGTGGGGGCGCCGGGCCCAGTTGAGCAACATCCAGATGAGGGTCCTGGAGTATATACACCCAGCGCTTCACCACCAGGTCCTCGAGTTGCAGACCCGTCTGGAGTCGAGTGGTAAGTGTCCATGTGTTCTTGTCCTCCATAGTGCATGTTGAGGTGCGGCTAGAGTGTGCACCTTGGACTAAAGTCGGGCATCCCACATGTATGGATGATTGTGTGCAGGCCCATGACTGTGCTGCATGTGAGTCTACTCAAGCGTGTTCTACATCAATGATGTGTGTGTTGCAATGCATGATGTGCGCCAGATGTGAAGACGCACACATGTTTGCATGCCTGTGTCTGGACTTGGCCATGCGAGGGGTGTGAGACATGCATGTTTGAGTCACCTTCATGGACATGCATGGTGTACATATGCGTGTGCCTGAGTGGTGTGTGTGACTGGAAAACGCCATGGATGCATAACACATGAGCATCACGATGGGTGATTGACTGATGCAGGCCAGTTGTCCATGAATGCACTGTGACGGAAGGTAGACATGGCCAGATGCATGACTGTCTGGTGGTGTGTGTGCATGTGATGTGCATGTCCCATGATGCATGTGAGATTCATCCCCCCATTCTGATGTTCACAAAGTGCCTTGGACATGGATGTGAATGTCTGTAGCACATGCCATGCTTGTATGTGCATGTGTGTTGCTTGCACTGACCCGTGTGTTGTGGAGGGTGATGATGGATATGACGTTTGACTGTGCCACTCATGTGCATTTGCTTTGTATCCAGCAGACATTTGTTCGGTACCCTGATGCTTGTGTTCAATGTCTCCTTATCTAGAGCATTGATGGAGAAAGAGGGAGCAGACAGCGCTGTGGAGCAAAACAGTGGGGATGCCTCCACCAGGCGGAGACGCAAGGCCCAATCACCCTCCCATTTTGCAACATCTTCTGGGAGCGAGGGGACTGTTGCCGCATCCACCACTACGGACGCAGCTGTCGAGGGGATGCCCAAGAAGGTGAGGTTGGAAGTAGGCTCCTCGGCATCAGAAGGGGCAGGTGAGCCCCCACAGGGGCATGACAGTGCAGAAAGACGGTGTAGAAGCATCCAGGTCAGTGGAGGTTGAGGAGGAGGAGGAGGAGGCTGCATCAGTCCCACACATGCCACACTTGGGCCTGGAGGGGCTGATGCCACCGGTGCAAGTGGTGCAGTCCAGGGGCAGGAGGCTGCGCAGGTCCCGGCGGAGGTGCCTGTGCTTAATCCTGTCCCCGAAACTGAGACTGTTTACAGGTAGGGGAGCAGTCCACGTCATCTGACATTCCTCTACCTTCGGACGTTGCAATCCGTGACAGGGTTGAGCCGTCCTAGCCGATATCGCGTTGCGCACATGCGTGATTCATGATGGTGTGCGTGATTCCAGGCATGACCACGCCCGTAGCCATGAACAGGTGTGTGCCAACCTGTACTGGCTAGGACGGCTCATTGTGAGCGGTTTCTTCCATATGATGGGCGCTCTTGCGACCCCCTCCTCCTCTTCACCCACTATGCGCCAGTCGTCCTCCATGCCGTCTTCAGGCCCAGATGCCACCAGGGCCCCCTGTGGACCTGCCCCAGCCACTGCGGCCAAGCTGGTGGAGAACATATCTCTGCCACAGTCTGGAGTTAGAGGTTCAGCAGAGGTGGTTACCTCAGCAACAGGATTATTGGCAGTGGAGGTTGTACAGGCACCTTCCAGCAGGGCATGTTCACGACGGCCCTGGGGGTTGCCATCTTCCCCGAGGCAGTTGTGGTGGCATAGTGAGATGGCTAATAGGCAGCAGCAGGCTTGACGTATGAGGTGCCAGGACTCGGGGCCAAGTACATCACAGGAGCAGGCATCGGGCAATGGACCCTGGACGAAGTGTGTCTTCCGTGTGGCAGTGGACGGGCTGGCAGATAGATGCAGAGCAGCAGCGGGCAGAGAGGGCACAGCTCACCATGGTCAGGGCAGAGAACTCCATGCGGTGGGCAGAGAGGCAAACAGAGTTCCTCGAGGAGACTCGCAGGGAGTTGGTGGAGAACATGGCAGCGTCCCTGCGAGCCCTCGAGGATAGAGCACAGTCCCGCCTCCAGCCATGGACAATGAGTTCAATGATGCCCTGGTCAAAACACTTGGTAAGGACGGTGAGCCGTGGCTAGCCCGCCGTCATTGTAAATTGTTATTTAGGGTTAGGTTTCCTTTCTTTTATTACTTTTTTTGGAGTTCATGGCCATTGCTCCACTTTTTGTATATAGTTGTATTGTTATAGGGTTTTTTGTAAGTTTCATTTTGTGTTGGGATCATGGACCCCTCAAACTTTACCTTGTACATAGTTGGAGTATTGTCATTATTTTATTATATTTTTTTACCCATGGAGGAATGTTTTTTTTTGGTTTATCGTTTGGATGTGGATTATTTCAGTTTGGACAAGGACCAGTTTAAGGATTTGCACTTTTTTTGTATTTCATGTTCCTTTGGATTTTGTATTTTATTTCAATTTACATTCATTTTTATTTCATTGGCCCTCATTACGACCCTTGCGGAAAGCGACTGACCGGAGCGCCACAGCGTAAATAGCGTTTCCGCCATTGTACGAAGGAGCAAAGTGCGGCCCATTCCGACCCATCGGGCACGAGCACCACGCCACGGCGGAAGTGCAAAGTCCGCGATGGCGGAAATGACCCCAAAACGGCCCACACCGCCGCCGTACGGCGCCCTAGGTGCAATACCGCCACCCCACTTAGCGGTCACCGCAGTGTGCGCCTACCGGAAAGTACGGTGCCCGGAAATATACGGAAACGGAAGTTAAAACATGGGCCCGGAACGGGAAACATCCCGGCATACACCTATAAAAACACCAAAACCACACAACCACTAAAATCACTACCCTGAAACACACCCCAACCCGTCAACCACCCTAGCGAAACCACGAAAAATGGGAAAAGTAGCGAAGAAAGCGTGCGACCGCAAGCGGCAGGTCCACTTCTCCCGTGAGGAACTCACCGTGCTAACAGAGACCCTCCAGGAGAATGCAGCCGTCGTCTTCTCCACGCAAATGACCAGGACGGCACTTGCAAACAAGAAGGCCATATGGGCTCTGGTGGCACAGCGGGTAAGTGCGGTGGGGACCGCACCCCGCACCCCACAGCAATGCCGCAAGCGATGGGACGACCTGCGGATACGCGTCCGCAGCATACTCTCTGCCAACCGCAACATTGCCACAGCCACCGGGGGAGGTCCTGAATCACCCATCAAGTTGACCCCCTGGGAAGAAATCTGTGCCTCCACCATCGGAATGGAGAGCATAGAGGGAGTCGGAGGGATGGAGAAAGGAGTGCAGACATCCGAAGATTCAGGTAGGTGGGCCAGATAAAACAATGCCAAATCCACAAAGTCCAACCATGTGAAGTACCATGCGTCCACATAGTGCAACAGAAACACATGTCCAGGAGAACGTCCACACACATCGGCCTGAAAGCGCACGTCAAAACCCACAATAAATACATAAATAATTAAAAACCCCTAATACACGCACTACACGTGCAGCAGGCACACCCTAACTGCAGGCTGCCAAACAACTGCACCCTCACTCCACACACAAATCAAAGCACCTCCAAGACCCCGACCCAAATCACCCTCAGGTACCACCCCAATGCATGTGATACAATGCCATTCCAATTCCCACTGACCCATCAATAACCCTCGCCCTCCTTTACTCCACCACAGGGTCCGATCCAAACGACGAGCTACAGGACACCCCTACCAGCACACCTGCAAAGAGGGCCAAGACCAACGGCCAGAGACCCTCCACCTCAGCTGCACGCATCAAGACACGGCAGCAGCACAAATCAGGTGGCAGCACAGAGGAGGGAACATCAACAGGCACCCCAGCAGCCAGCATGGCCACAACACCACCACCACAGGTCCCCCCAATGGATGCCACAGAAGGCACTGCCTCTGGTGGCAGCAGCACCATAGGTGACACCCCATTGATGGCAGCATGCTCGGACACAGAAGACGGGGATGTCGAGGTCAGATCCATCCATGACCTGTCCCAATCCCCCTGTCTGTCCCCTCCCGTACAACATGAGGATACCACGCAGGTGCAGCCACAAGACGACGACTGGCCATCCCCCACAAGCCCTGTGGCAAGGCAACATGAGGACAACAGCCCCTCTGTGACACCACCGCAAATGGCCATGGCCCAGCAGAGGCAACAGTCCCTCGACAAGTTAATCGTCCAACAGCAGCAAATGGCCACACTCCTCAAGGGCCATGCCGATGAATGTGGGGGCACCAAGGCAGACATAGAAACATCAACAGAGACACTTAGGGCAGAAATGGAGAGAGGTACAGAGACGCTAAGGGCACAAATTGAGAGTAGCACCGAGAGCCTGAGAGTCCAAATGGAGAGTAGCACCGAGAGCCTGAGAGTCCAAATGGAGAGTAGCACCGAGAGCCTGAGGGGGGAACTGCATGCGACGTCCAAAGACGTATGTGCCGAACTTGCCGCAGTGCGCCGTGTGCTCACTGAGCTCTCGCAAACCCTTAGGGACATGCATGGACGTGAGCAGGCAGACACATCATCCGTTGCAAGTTCCGTCCAGGGCAGCCCCCAACGTAGATCTGGAAGGAACCTGCGCTCCACAGGCAGGGGTGCCCCTGATACCCGCAGAGGGGGCATGCAATAGCGACAGCCCACTGACAATGAGCATCTTTGGACACTGGTGTTCGGGTGGGAGGTAGGAGGGTGGAGGGGGTGTGTTGGGCTCACTTGGGTGGCGGGTCGATAGGGTGTTCAACATGATATCACATATGCCATAAAAAGTGCACGATCAACCAATGAGAAGTGTGGACATTGATCTTTGTGTACTAGGCCATCATAGGCGTACAGTCCATATTGTGCATGTCCCAGACACACGCAGTGCCACGAGTCCCGTGTCCATGCATCAGCCACCAGGCGTGAGTGCTAGAAGCATACATCAATGAGATGCTGACGAATGTCACGGCCCTCCGGTGCCTCGCAGACTCCATGAGGTGCTGCCACATCCCCACCCTCATCATGACCATCATCAGGTGCTTGCAGTTCTGCGTCAGGGGGCATGGGCACATTTCTACGTACGCACATGTTGTGGAGCATGACACATGCCATCACCATCTTTGCAACCTTCTCATGGCGGTACAGGAGTGCCCCGCCAGACCTGCTGAGGCAGCGGAAACGGGTCTTCAGTAGGCCGAATGCCTGTTCTATGACTACACGGGTACGTGAGTGGGCATGGTTGTAGTCCTCCTCATGCTGGTCCCGTGGGTTCCGGACTGGTGTGAGGAGCCATCTCTTCAGTGGATATCCAGCATCACCTGTATGTGGACGAGAAACGTATGATGTGGAATGCCATTGATACGTACGCACACCCCCCCCCCCCCTTCCTGGCAGGTCAATGCCAATTCACATACCCCACATCATCATGCATGTAATGAGACTCACCGAGTAGCCAGGATCTGTTCCCTGCGTGTCGTTCCATGTAGCGTGGTATTGTAGAGTTCCTCAAGACCATAGAATCATGGGTTGATCCAGGGAATCGGGCACAACAATGTGTAATGATCCTGTTGGAGTCACACACCATTTGTACATTCAGAGAATGAAATTGTTTTCGGTTGCGGTACTGGGCCTCCATGGCATGTGGGACGACCAATTCAACATGGGTGCAGTCGATGGCACCAATGCAACCCGGTATGCCGGCAAGTGCATGGAATCCCACTTTTGTGTTGGTTATTTCCTGCTCCGAGCGTGGTAGAGAGATGTAGTCGTCTGCGTGCTTCAGGAGGGCATCGAGCACTTGCAATAGAGTCCGTGAGAACAGTGGCTGAGAAATGCCATGCAACTGTCCGACTGTGTGCTGGTAGGTGCCTGTGGCCAGGAAGTGGAGTACAGACACCACCTTCAGTAGGGGTGGGATGGCGGTTGGGCTATCTATCATGCTGACAAGGTCAGCCTGTGTCATGTCCACAATGGCGGCTATGGTGTCCCGGTCCAGACGGTAGAGGGTGTGGATCTGCTCATCAGTGAGGTTGAACGGATGTGCTCGGAGGCGTTGAATTGCGGGCTGCCTGCGTGGTGGTAGTGGCTGTGCTGGTGGGCCTTGTTGGCCCTGCCTTGGCCTCCTCCTCCTCCTGCGTCTCCTCCGTGCGGCTGGTTGTAGTTGGTGTTCGTCTACTTCTTGGAGTCGGAGCACTTGCAGTGCTATCAGGTCCCCCAGGGCCAACATCGCGAGTCCTGCCGGTAGCATTTCGGTGTGGTTGTGGGAGGAGACTGGCTGTGCAATTTATGTGTTTTCAGGCTGTATGGCCTCCACCTGTGGTGATTGATTCCACCTGTGCAAACTGCTCTCCCCTTTGGCCGAGCACGTCCCGCGCACAACGCTGCAATTCGGGGAATTGTATCTTGCTATTGCAATCATGTATTAGTACCCGATGGCCGTGTAAGATTGGTTGATATGTTCATTCTGCTGTGGTCCCATTGTTTCACATACTATCTGTGCAGTCGCGAACAGATTTGTGAGGGGTCAGTGGGACGTAGTACTCGAGTAACGGTGGGCCCTCATGCATCACTGTACCGAGTTGCAACGACGGGCGGGGCGTCCCATTCGTGGGTGAAGGCAGTTGCCATTTTCACACACAGCCGCACTCGATGGGATGATTAGTGATTTCAAACGGCCACAGATGCCTTTTCGACGTGATGTTGCAAATGAGGAATTCGAAGGGCGGCGCTTTCGGTTTCCAGCTAGCGGCGAGGAGATGCCCACAGGTCTGACTGCAAATGTAACGTTCTATTGTTCTATGTCCTTGAGACAGGGCCCATGGCGAGGGAGCAATGATTGATATGAATAGTTTGGGATGCGCAATAGCTACGTGGGCGATGAGGCCGTCCGTTCCCAAATACATGTTACTTCACAACACTGGAATTACGGGCTGGGGCACTGTGGATTTAGCAGGCTGCATAACGCACAGACTCAATGGATGTTTCTAATGTCATGTGAGTAATTATTCAGGCATTTTGATCCCGGGATGAGGGAATGATGGATGGATGCATGGGCAGGTGATTTGATACAGAGTTAGCCATGTACAGGGCTTCTTGGGATCTATCCGCCTCCCCTACGCTATGTGATGCAGGGCTGCCATAGTGGGACCATCGTCCATCTGGCCTTGTTGAGCCCTCCCTGTCTCGAGGCGCCCTCAGACACTCGTTTGCGATGGTGTTTGCACCTCGATATAGATGGTTATGAGTCGCAAGTGGTTTTGGGGTGGTGATGTTCCTTTGGAGTGGGCTAGCATGCATATGGCTGTGGATTTCGTGTGATCATTGAAGTGAGTTGTTGGTATGTAGTTCTGATGGCCATTCTGTTCTTTTTCTTTTCTTTTGGTTGACAGGTATCTCCTCCCCTTTTGCCACTGCCATCTGTATGCCACTCCTGCAGATGGATTTTACTCCCGACACCTGCTGCTTCGTGTTAATCAGTGGAGCAGCATTACGATCTTATGGGACGATCGCCAATGGGCCACATGCCCTTACGCAGTACTGGTGGCTCGGAGCAACATTTCGGCCTTTCAGCTGGACTAGTGCCTCCCCATTGGGACGGCCCTGCGGTTCTGTGCGCTTCCATGTTGCCTTATCGGACGTGAATGTGGCTCTGTGTACCATGGGGGAACAGGGCGACACACAGGTAGTGGCTGGTCATTTCTTGCGGAAGCAGCCCACAATGGTGATTGGTGTTTTGGATTTCATGGCCTGATGGCTGTATGTGCTTGGTGATTTTGATGTGCATAAATATCTATTCTGATTTGGCCCGTGTAGCGTTTTTCTTTGCAAGTGATGTGGCATATGCCTATTTGGGGGGCGATGTATTGTGAGGAGATCTGCATTGGGTTCCAGCTTCGGGGTTTCGTTGCGTGGTACTGTGCTGTGCGCGTTTGCCTACGAAGCCCAGTGAGGTCAGGGATGGGGGCTGCCAATATGCCAGTTTGAATGTTGTCATGCTCAGGGGCGGGGGATTGGGTTTTGTGTAACAGATGCCGGTCAGCCAGGTGGACTGGTTGAATGATGTGGTTTTCGGTATATTGCTGGTCACAGGTGCCTGTGTTTGCGTGCGTTTCTTGGTGGGGGACTGTGGTCATGTCCATTGGGATGGCTTCTGTATTCGTGCCATCTGTGCCCTGCAGCTCCCATTGGCCCCTGTTGTGTTTCTTTTGTTCGTTGGCATGCATGGGTGACTTGTACATTTCAATGGTTGCATTGTGGCTTCATTGCACCTACGGGGAGTTGTACTTTGTGGGCAGGGAGCGGTGTACAGGCACTCAGTGGGGCCGTTTACGGTTGATTCGCGATGCCGTACTTCTCGCCATGGCGGAATGGTACATTCCGCCATGCCTGATGGCGTTAGGTACATGTCCGCTAGGGTCGGAATTGGCGTACCGTTGCACCATGGTGGTGTTTGCGGTTTGGCATGGCGCGCGCGCGCGTGCTTGGTGCAGTTAGCGTTGGCGTTCACTACGGTGTCGCTAATGGCTTCGTACTTTGCGGTGACGGGTCATAGTCGCACCGAGCGCTATTCGATGGCGGTATTGCATTTCCGCCATCGTTTTTCGATTTCCGCCAGGGTCGTAATGAGGGCCATTGTCATGTTTGCTTTTCCGTTGGTTAATTTCATTTTTATTAATACATTTCCATCCAGTCATATATTTTTGTTGTCTGCTCTCATTTGTTTGCAGCATGTGTCAATCGCCATTGGCTGAGGCATGTGACACTGCTGTGTTGCAATGTTGGACATGTATCTGGGTGCATGCATGTGTGCTTTGTTGAATGCCATGCCATGGGGCCAGTACTGTGAAGTGGGGCCAATGTATGGGTATGGAGTTGCACTGGGGGGGCAGCGTGGGGTGGCATTTGGGCGGACATTTGCTACATGATTCTATGTTGTGTCAATGTGTTTGGTGTGGGGACAGGACTTGGGGCCTGCCTGCAGGTTGCTGTCACTGGTGGGGTGGGGGGACAGGAGTCGGGGCCTGCCTGCAGGTTGCCGTCACTGGTGGGGTGGGGGGACAGGACGCCAAGCGGTGTATGGTGCCATGTGGGCTGGCTGCGGTGCATGGTCAGGTGTGATGGGCTGCCTGTGGGGCATGGTCACAGGTGTTCGGTGTACCCCTGTGGTGTGAGTCTGATCCAGACTCATTGGGCACTTATTTGACCCAACACCTTGAACTTGCAACAGAGTAACTTCAGTGTCATTCGATTCACAAAGTCCTTGATTCGGTCCAGGCTTGTTTCCAGGAGAATCTGGTCCTGTATAGGTCTCCTTTCTTAAATGTTGGAGATGCAGTGCTCCATAAGATTCTGTTCCAAGTAAAATTAGTTGAACATCCCTTTGCCTCATTCTGCGATGTATGATGTAGACCATCTCATAAATGAATAATATGATTATCAATCTACTCAGCATTGTCCATATGTGCCTCTGGGGGCAAATAATTGTTGTAAACTGTGTCAGTATTCTTGTTCAAGTGAGAATTGACTATTTCCAAACTTGAAGTGGGACCTTTTAAGTACCACTAAAGAGGGCTGACCACTCCCCTTCTCACTTGACAAACATTTACTTTTGGTGCGATTTGCATGTAGGCTCCCGGGACTGGTCATTTCTACACCTTCGTTGTTCAAAGATGGACAAGCCCATCAGTGATTGTATCAAAAGCTAAATCTGTGTGTTTCTAGATTTTGATATTTCATAGAGAGGTACTCAATCTTGCATTCAGGAGCTCATAAAATATGTTCACCTACTCAGTTCACAATCAGACCATGGTATGTTCTGTTCTGTTCTGTTCTGTTATGTTATGTTATGTTAATGGGATTGATACTGCACAGGGCTGCTATTTGCATGGTCTCCAGGTGCTCCGGGGGGTCTGAAAAGAAAAGAGGAATAGTTGGATCTTTTAGTGGGGGAGAGTGAAAGCATTCATGCTTTTGGTGTTTTTTCAGCTTCAAAAAATCTGTCACTTTGTGTGGGTTTGCTTCTAGATGGTATAGGTTGATGGACGTGCAGGTGCTGGAGCCCGTACGGGAGGCCTTGTGTACACGTGGTGTAGTGGTTGTCAAGAACCCCAAAAGGGAGTGACTATCGACACTCTCCCCTGGACCACAGATGTCAAATAGATTCAACCCTCCCACTGTGGTTGGCACAGGCACCTGATGTCTGAAATGACAGGAAACCACGTGGCAGCAAATGGGGGGAAGAGGTATTAGGGAGAGGTTGTGGATAGGGAAGGGGAAGTAAGGAAAAGTGTAAAGAGGTTAAGGGAATTCATGACTGGATAGGTTTGCCTGACTCCTGAACTAATATCATCGAAACCTGAACACCTTTACATCATCTTATAACCATCCCAATGTAACAGTGAACACAGCATGAAGCATGATGACACATGGGATGCAAATATTGACATTGAAGCAAGCAGCATGGAACAAATAAGGGATTCACCCTATATGAAGAAACAAACGCATGGCCCTATGGGCAAGCAAAGCAAACACAACATGGTATGTATGCGTCTAACATAAATGTAACCTAGATCTCTCTTGACCCAGTCTCCTGTAGAGCTCATGTGTTTATGATCTTTCACGCATTCCAATTTATACAGGAGTTGTGCTTACTTCTGCGGAATCATAGCGTCCCCTGACAACCCAAATAATGTTTCCTGAACATCCATTCCCCACTGTCCCTTCCACCAGGAGGGCGAGCTTTGTCAGACTAACATTAACAGCAATTTTACATGCGCACCTGTTTTAGTGGTAACAATCTGTGCAACCATGAGCTTTACGCAAGTTCAGTACACATATGCAGAAACCAATAATCAACATGCAGCCAGCATCCGCGAGCCCCACGGTACTAACCGGACCTGAAGAGTAGACGCAGAGAAGTTCCCAGGCAGTGTCCTTTCACCGCTGTGACCCGGATGAATGTAGTCCAATGTTCCTCTGGCGTCCTGTCACCACCGCAACCCGGGCTGGCTGCAATTTAGCATTCCTCTGGCGTCACAACCTCCCTCAGATACTTCCAACAACGCCGCTGTGACCGTGTTAAAGCAAAAAGAAATATCAAGGCTGAGTACGACAAATTGAAATACACCAAACAAAGGCTATAAAGATCCACAGATCTTTTATTCTGCGCAGTTTACAAAGAAACATAGAAACAGATAGCTATCTGGCTCTCAACACCCCACAATGAGTACCAGCCCATCAAAGAGAGGAGAGAGAGTGCTGGACATAAAAACATTAATGTTTTTATACAGTTTCAACAATATTGTCCAGCCCCTCTAGATGTTAATAATCTGCGATCTACAGTTCGTGCCAAGAGCTCACATACAGTTTGTACAATAATATGCAGAAGGATAAATTTGTATTTCCATCAAGTTACAATGGCGATGTATATTCTCGGATCCTGCGGTAAGCCTCAGTCTATATCCCAACACAACGTAGTTCCGTCTGTGTCCACGCTTGGCATTTGCACATCATTGTCGCCGATGTGTATTTGTGGATGAGGCTTATTAACGTAGACAATACTGAGATGACATGCTCTCCTCATGAATAATCTCGGTAACATGCTACCACGCTGGTCCTCCCTAAGGTCACTGCTCTCCTCATTACAAGTACTACTCTCAGTGTGGTCAATTACCAGGTCGTCACACCTACCACCTTCCAACTTAGCTGCACCTAGCTCCTTGCACACCTCATCCATGGTCACCTCTCACAGATCTCCTGATACCTACCAAAGTACTGCACCTCAATACCACAACATCTACCTCAACGATCCGGCCCTATGGCTCGACCATTTCGCCAAAAAACCCTCACCCAACCAACCATGTCCTATCACTCTTAGAAACCTAAGATTAGGATCTAGACTTATGGGTAAGAAGGAACACCCCATGTACCTGAGCCCATACCTCAAAACTCATACGCACAGCCCGCCTCCACAAACAGCCACCTCACCCACGCCCCATCACCCTCAAACCATCACAGCTTCATCAAGCAACGTTGGTTTAATTAAAGCTGCCCTGATTAACGCAAGATCCCTAGCTGCGCACGCTCTGGACATTGCTGATCTTATCAAAACTCAGGAACTCGACTTCATCGCCATCTCCGAGACCTGGCTGCACGCGGCTTCCAGCCCGGCACTCTCATTGGCCATCCCCACTGATTACTCCATCATCAGATGTGATCACACCTCGAGAGGTGGAGGAATTGCTTTCATCGCTAGAAACTCATTAGGACTTAGAACCATCCCAAGCACAAAGGAGGAAACTGCAGAGTTACTCTCTGTCAAGCTCGGACTCTCAGCTAACCAAACGGCTACCATCCACCTAACATACAGACCCCCTGGTCCACCCACATCCTTTGTGGATGATATCTCTACATTGGTACTCAACAATGCTAAATCCAACTCCCAAACCATAATTCTTGGCGACTTCAATCTAGGACACCAAGACCCTAATGATCCTGCGGCCCTCGACCTAGCTAATACCTTAACAGATTTAGGTTTCACTCACCACATACAGGAACCCACCCACATTAAAGGGCGGTCCCTTGACTGGCTTAGTGACACCAATTGCAATATTAGCGTAATCTCAAAAGCCCCTTGCTTGTGGTCTGACCACCATGTCATCACTTTCAGCATCGAAGCAGCCCCACCACCCAGGCCTTTGGTCGCCCCAGCCACCCTCACTAGAAATAAAAAGAACATTACGACAGAAAAACTACTCCCCCTTATCCTTCCCACACTAAATAACGCTCCTGACACTTGCTCAGACCCCACCAACCTAGCCGACATGTATAACCAGTCACTGCTTGCAGCCATCCACTCTATCGCCCCGCTCAAACTGAGGAAACCCAAACAACGAGCACACCTTAACTCGTGGTTTACTCCCCAGCTTAGAGTGTTACGCAAAGAGAAACGCACAGCAGAGTCACGCTGGAGAAGTCACCACTCCGACGCCCACAAGCACAGTCTTCTGATAGCCACCCTTAACTATAAAGAAGCTGTACTCCAGGCAAAAAAAGATTCTTATAATAACCGCATTATGTCAGCCCACTTCAATACTAAGGAACTCTTTAATATCCTTAAGGAACTAGAGACACCTGCAGCCCCCCCTGACTCTTGCTCCAAAGACAACACTTGGTGCACCAATATTCAGTCAGCACTCCTGGGTAAAATTGCTACCCTCCAATCTAAAATCAGGGACAAACAGAAATCCCTACAGCTTGACCAACCACCGACCACACCTACACTTAATACACATTTAACCTATCCGCATAAACCTTTCTCCTTCTCCCCACTCCCTACTCTCGAAGTAGAAAACATCATAAACAATTTAAAACCTTCCAATTGCCAAGGCGACCCCTGCCCAGCACCTATTATCAAGGAAGCATCTCATGAGCTAGCCCTGTTCATTACAGCATTCATAAATGCTTCTTCCAAGATGGGTATTGTCCCCGACAACCTAAAGGATGCATGGGTTATCCCACTCCTCAAAAACCCTCCCTTGACCGTAATATCCCAACTAACTTCAGACCTATCACTACAGTCCCATTCCTGCTCAAGATCCTGGACCGCGCAGCCTACCTGCAGATTCAGGATTACCTCGAACTAAACAATCTCCTGGGCTTAAGACAATCAGGGTTCCGCCCTAAACATGGCACGGAGTCAGCTCTGAACGACTTGAAAACTCAGATGGAGTCACTGAAGGACAATGGGAAGCTAGCTCTTCTCCTTCTCCTCGATCTCTCCGCGGCTTTTGATCTGGTCAACCACCAAATACTCTGCCAGCATCTCAAATCCGCAGCCCACTTCTCCGACTCTGCCAATGCCTGGATCCACTCATTCCTGAGCAATAGATCCATGAGGGTCTTCTCACCGCTGGCATCAGCGGTTCCCTCCCCTATTCACTGTGGCGTTCCTCAAGGCTCGTGTGTATCCCCTATGTTGTATAACGTATTCACCAAGCCCCTCTTCGATGTGCTTGACTATCTGGGTGTCTCCTACACTAACTACGCGGACGACACCCAGATACTCATCCCTATCACAGGAGGCTACACAGCTGACACCAAAGCCCTTAACGATGTTTACTCGGTCATCCAGGCCTGGATGGCACAGCACAAACTTTGCCTTAACGATGATAAGACTGAGTTCTTACTTTTAGGATCAAATCATCGGCTCAACAAACTAGACCAAACCTACAAGTCCTTCATTATTGACGGCAATGACATTAAAGTCTCCAAAGATACTAAGACGCTGGGGATCTATCTTGACTCCTCGCTTTGTCTGAACAGACAAATAAATGCAGTTAGGTCAGCTTCGGCCTATACCTGCAAACTTATCACTGCCTGTAGACCCTTCCTAAATTCCACCAACTGTATCACACTCGCCAGAACTCTTGTTATGGCCAAAATCGACTACTGTAGTGCTCTCTACCTAGGGACCAGTCAGTCTAACCTTAATAAATTGCAAACTGTACAAAATAATGCCTTAAGGGCAGCCTTAAACATCCCAAGACGCTCTCATATCTCCTCCAACAGATCGGACTTACGCTGGCTGCCGGTAAAACAGAATTGCCCTGAAAACCCTAGCTTTGACTCACAAATGTCTGAGCAACAAAGCCCCACCTTACCTGTCCGCTCGCTTCTCATGCCACCCCTCCACTCGACCTACCAGAGCAGCCCAAACTCACAGCCTCAACGTGCCTAGATGCAAACTCCAAAAAGCTGGTGGGGTGAGCTTCCCCGTCCTGGCCTCCAAACTCTGGAACACCTTGCCCACACCTATCAGAATTGAACCATCATTCCACTCCTTCAAGAACAATGCTAAAACATGGCTGCTCTCCCAAGACTCATGAGACCTTGACACAGTCCAGACTCCATGTGGGGTACAGGACTGAATATACATTTTCTCTCTGCTCTGTCCCTGTATTATACGCTGTTAATGGTACCCTTCGGTACATGTATATATGCTGTATATTTTTGTAACACACTGTAACTACTGCTTTTTGTAACATGTTTAAGAGTATGTACATGTATATATGCTGTATATTGTTGTAACTTCTGTAACTACTGCTTTTTGTAACATGTTTAAGAGTATGCGCCCGGTTGCCCCTGGGCCTGGTTTTTTGCGCTTTATAAATAAAATCAAAAATGACAGTTAATTCGTAGTACAAGGTCTCTTTACCTAGTCTAAACAGTCGGCCCGCAGACAGTCTAACCATTAACAGAACTCAAAGGTCGGGAGGCTTGGTTGCAAGTTAGAAACCCAGTCCACCATTTTAGAACAGAGAATCATACGAACAGAAATCAAAATGGCGGATGATTCTAAAATGGCAGCAAAGTCGATCCGAAATCAGAACTTTGCAACGCGGTTTTCTTCGCAGAGCAACTAGGCTTAGGCCAATATAAGTCAAAAGGAGGCCTAATATGATTTCCATTTAACAAACTCTCCTTTTGGCCTAAGCCAAGTGTTAAACTATGAACTAGTCACTTTACGAGTAACTCCACATCTCAATGTACTACAACTTGAATCACATTCATCAGATATATCAATCGCCATACAATCTGCAGCGGAAATTTCCTTCATCACAAATTTGTTGATCATTCTTTCCGGTGTGTGTACCTTTGGTCCTAACGTTCCCACAGTCTGTGCACAACATCCCCCTAACATTGAACATATGGCAGGAAGACATTGTATACAGCAACAACAGAACAACAGAATACCCAGAATAATTAATAAAACTGAGACAAGATTCCATCCCCAAGATCGTAAGAAGTCCCAAAACCAAGCACTAAGATCCCAATTTCCCTCATGAACATGCACTTCTGAACTTAGGACATGCAGATTTTGCATTGCCTTAAAGATGGTTGGGGAGGAATCTGGTACGAAAATGCAGCAAGCGGACCCCACTAATTTGCATACTCCACCACGCTCAGCCAAGATGACATCTAATACCATCTGGTTTTGTAGCGCCACTAATCTGATTGCTTTCTGCTCTAGAGTCATGTTATAGAGTATGTCAGTGGTCCGGTTGATGATTTTCTCCAGTGCTCTCGCTAGTCTCCTAATCCTCAGAATTCATAATTTGCCCCCAAAATGGTGCAAAGATTTCGCTACGTCACCCAGAATTTGTAGAGGAGTATCACCGCTCTCGTACCACCTTGGACGAGCCCTAGAGATTTCTGTGGTACTAGCTATAAATACCCCTGGTAGCAGAATTCCCAAATAACAGGTTCCCTGCCAATCCCTAGGTAGCCATGGGACGAGAAAGCTTAATTACCGCAAACTAAAAAGACAGGTTCGCCTACATACAAAGGTCTGTCCTCACTGGTCAAGTTTGCAACACTAGTACAACCCTTGAAATCACCCATTGACTGGGTACCATTCCTCTGTATGCAGAAAGAAACTGAGTTGGGGCTATGGTTAACAGTATAGGAAGGTGGCGTGGCATCCCTATTGCCTATAGGAGCCATCTTAAAAGAAATCAAGGATTGGAATGGTCAGGACAGTCTATCAGAAGGCCTAACAGAAGCAAAGTTAAGCTTGCTCCTATTTGCGAAGAGTGAGCATCCCAGAGGTGCTAGAACTCGCCTTTCAAACTCGTTCAAATTCGTTCCATCAAAGTTCCCCGAGATGCTATCATTCCATCGGCCAAAGAATAGTGCCCGTAGAGAAGCATAACATGCAGTAGTTAGAGGCAAAGGATGAATATACCAGCCCAACCCTTTTTCCCCATGTTGCGGTAAATGAGAGCAAACCCAACAGTCTGTCTTATTCAAAATGGCATGGGTTGCGTTCATTATTAATAGTAGTGTATTATTGTGATAAATCTGTCTGTGATGAGAGTCTCTAGGAGATAGAGTGTGCAGGTGCACGAAAGGTGTAGATACAGCTGGATTTGCAATATAGGGAAGGTAGGAAAAAGGAATGTCAACAGTTACTACTTCTCTTAGTGATTAATTCGCATTTTTCCAGAATCACTAAGAGAATAAGTAACTGTTGACATTCCTTTTTCCTACCTTCCCTATATTGCAAATTCTCAGTTCTTCTCAGTTCTTCCCATACTCAAGGTAGGAGTGCACACGAGTGGACCTTTGGGATCTCCCCCTAGTTTCCTCACGTAGATAAAGCTGGAACATTCTCAGTAGGCAAGAATGTTTGAAGTGGGCGTAACTCTTCCATATACCAAAATCCTAAGGTAACTAATACTACGAAAC
This sequence comes from Ambystoma mexicanum, assembly GCF_040938575.1. Taxonomy (NCBI): domain Eukaryota; kingdom Metazoa; phylum Chordata; class Amphibia; order Caudata; family Ambystomatidae; genus Ambystoma; species Ambystoma mexicanum. Next base: position 413,449,921 of record NC_090925.1, read on the forward strand.
CAGTTAACATAATTACAAGAAAACAATACGTCTTGAAAGACCATGTATTTGATCATCCATTGTCATTGTTGTTGGCCACACAGTCACTTATTTGTTCAGTACGAGTAGGGGCGATAACAGGCATTGTTCCTTTGAAGCGAAAACTCCGTAGTCCATTTGCTGGTGATCTCCTGATCACGTGTTATCTCAGTCTTTCCCTATCCCCAGCCACCTACTTTCCTTCAGATGCAAAAGATGGGGCGAAGGACAAGCCCTGTGTTTACTTTTCTTGTGGGCACAGCCGAACCATGCAGTAAGTCTAGCTCTGTGGACGATTGTACCTTGTGACTCATGGTACAGTGCGATCTGCGAACATGCATTGTTGCTTCCTGATGGAAGTGATGAATTAGCAGCAGAACCAGACAAAGATGCAAAAGGATCTGTAGGAGAGTGTGGAGATGAAGCAGCTGTTTCCCCAGTCCCCGCGGGCTCAGGGAGTGTCTCCGAAGCACTCTCAGTACTGCTCAATGCTGAATGATCGTTGGAAACAGCGCAAGTAAGTTTCTCCTTATCTTCTTCGTCGTGTGGCAAAGGGAAAGGTATCCTCTTGACATGCGAAGCGTGTATCCAATGTTTCTTTCCATCTACTCGTACTGCAGTCTCTGTGGCCAATAGGACCTGGTAGGGCCCTCTCCACCTCGGTGCGAGACAAGATGCTTTCTCGAATGCTTTAGTCAGCACCCATTCTCCAGGTCGGATGCTATGACCTGGCCCCTTGTATTTAACTGGGAGGGCTTCTCGCACCTGTTGATGAATCAAATACAGATTTTTAGTTAACCGTTTGCAATATTCAGAAAGAAGTACATGCTCTATATCCCTCAAAGCCCTGGGTTTAGGAAGATTCCAAATGTTAGCTGGCCTCCCCATCACCACCTCATACGGGGAGAGCCCAGTCCTAGTCTCCGGGGTTGTTCGCATCGAGAGTAACACTATCGGTAAGGCGTCCAGCCATTTCAAATTGGTGCTGGCACACGTCTTAGCGAGCTTGTTCTTCAAGATTCCATTGTGTCTCTCTACCAATCCAGCACTCTGTGCGTCTGGCCGAATGGAACCGTTTATCAATCTGTAATCCCGCACATATTTGTAGAATTACTGCAGCAATAAAATGTGGACCATTGTCAGACCAGATGACCCTCGGCAAACCAAACCTAGGAAAATATTCCTTAAGCATGGTTTTTGGCATTATCATTGCTGTGGCATCTTTTACAGGAAAGGCTTCAACCCATTTACTAAAGGCACAAATAACAACCAAAACAAATTTGAAATTATTACAACGCTCCATTTAAATAAAGTCAAAGTGGATCATTTTGAAAGGGACAGAAGGTGGATCTAAACTACCCTTTGTTGTTGATGTACCCTTCCCCATATTGTGCTGTAAACAGACCATACAACTCTGGACAAAACGCTCAGCAGTTTTCGGGATGTTAACATTTAGCCAGACAGTTTATAACATTTTACAAATTTTCCTAGCGCATATGTGAGTGGGACCATGAGCCATTGAAACCACCATAGTGATGTACGCGTCTGGCAGCATCCATTTTCCCTCTAGGTTATCCACCCAACAGCCATCATCATCCAACCTCGCCAAGCCCTCAGCCCATTGCCGAGTTTCTTCTAGAGTGGCATCGCTTGGATATTCTTTATAGACTCAATTCCTTCGTCTATGGTACAGATATTTGTGGCTTCCCTTGTAGTGTACATATCTGAATAGAGATCAGTAGCAGTCTATTTGGCTATCTTGTCAGCAAAAGTGTTCCCTTTTCCTACATTATCTATGATTTTCTGATGTGCCGGGCATTTCATAATTGCTAATTGAGTGGGAAGTGCAAGCGCTTAGAGTAGCAGAACTATCATGGTGCCATATTGCATCTTCGTTCCATGTGAGGTCAAGAAACCTCGTTCTGCCCAAAGTCTACCGAAGTTGTGAACTACCCCAAAAGCATACTGACTATCAGTATATATGTTTACTCTAAGCCCTTCGGAAAGTTTGAAAGCTCGGGTCAATGCAATAATCTCTGCGGCCTGCGCGGAGTAATGCAAAATTCTTTTGGTTTCCACAATTCTGCTCAGTGTAGTGATGGCATAAGCAGCAGTGGATGTACCATCCGGAATTTTGAAACAGGAGCCATCGCAAAACAGCTCCCCTTGTGGATTGTTCAAAGGTATATCTTTCAAATCAATTCTGCCTTTAGTTTATTGTTCTGTGGCATAAAGGCAGTCATGTGACATTTCGTCACTGCAAGCCGCATCTTGCGGAAGAGGTAATAATTCAGCCGTATTCAGTACACAACACCTCTTAATTTTAATATGCGGTGCAAACAAGATCAATTCGTATTTCATTAATCGTGCGGAGGTAAGGTGTTGTGTTTGCGTTCTATTTAATAGAACGTCTACAGAGTGAGGTACCAACAAGGTTAAAGCATGGCCTAAGACCATACCCTCACTGTGCTTTACAGACGCAGCAGCAGCAGCGGCAGCTCTCCAACATCTCAGCAAAGTGAATGCAACAGGATCAAGGGTGGAGGAAAAGTAACCGCACAGCCTATTCTTCCCCCCATGTTCCATCGTCAACACAGCCAAAGCACATCCACCACGTTCATGCAAAGACGTTATGTCAGCAATTGCAGATTCACAAGCCTCCATGGAGCAGAAGATGGATTGCATTAGTGTGGACGTCTTGCTCCTCCGCCATGACCTTCAGAAACTAACATTGCGGACAGAGGAAGCAGAACAGCACATATTTGGAGTGGAGGACGGACAGCAAAACATGGAGCAACAACTGTCCAGGGTCATGACGCGCCTGAAGACAATAGAGGAGAGGGTCGATGACGCTGAGGGAAGGACGAGGTGCAATAATGTTCGGATACTGGGCCTACCGCAGAAGCCTGAGGGGCCCAGTATGGAGCTGTTCCTGGAACAATGGCTAATGGACATGTTTGAGCCGAAGATGTTCTCTAAATTCTTTTCAATCAAACGGCCCACCGCATGCCAGCTGGACAACCAGTGCACGGTGCAAAACTTCTAAATTATAGAGATCACAACCTACTACTCCAGATGGCCCGTGCCAAAGGGTCAATGTCCTACAATGGCTCCACAATATCATTTTTCCCGGACTACACCAGGGAAGTTCAGAGAGCCAGGAAATCCTTTGATCAGCTCAAAAAACTGCTACAAATCCTGAATGTGAAATACAGACTATTGTTCCCGGCCCAACTCAAAATATATCACAACGGCACTTCAATACATTTCACGGACCTCAAAGATGCATGGAAATGGGCGGAGCAGAAGATTGAGGGGACTGGAGATCGACGTGAAGCAACAGATACAGAAATCCTCGAGCTCTGTGGAACTGGACCCACCGGCCCCGCAGCCACTAGCGCAGGAACGCAAGTCACAACCTCAGAGGGAGGAAATTAGTAGCTGGAGCATCAGTGCTGAAGAATAGCTGTACACCGCACTGACTTTAAGATGTACCTGGTGCCGCGACAGGGCATGCAGAGTACGCTCATGCTAACCACGTACAAACCTATAAAATGAGCGACCGAAGGGAAGAGCTTCTGCCCCCCCTTTTTTTGGAATGGCGCTCCAGCAATGTTAGATTAAGGATTGGTTAGGACAGCTTATGTTTAAGGTTCATTCTGATGGTGTAGGTCTCAACCGCCAGTAACCGCTGTATACGCACCGCCGGGGCTGGGGAATGAACTTATAGACGAAATAACTTCCCTGGTGGCAAAACATCATCCAGATGTGTGGATCCTAGGGGGTGACTTCAATGATGTAATGAATAACACTTTAGACAGCACCCACATCCGCGGACACAACCCGAACATCCCCACAAGACTGGCAGCATTTGCGTCGGCACTTGGCTTTAGCGATATATGTAGAAAACTTCATTGTGTGGACACAGGCTACTCATTCCACTCAGGAGCCCATGCCTACCTGTCCAGACTAGACTACATCTTTCTCCCTGCCCGAGAGGTATATAGGGTGATCACTGCAGAACTTCTTCCTCGAGGCATCTCGGATCACTCACCTTTGGTGATGGAGTTGCGTAAGGACAGGCCGGCCCCCCACAAGACGTGGAGGCTAAACAGTTATTATTTGGGCTTCACCAAACTCATCGAACACATTATGGAAAAATCTAATGAATACTTTGAAATAAATTCTACCACAGTCGACAGCCCTGTCACACTGTGGGAGGCTTATAGAACGGTACTCAGAGGAGAGATAATCTCCTCGAAGTCTAATAAAAAGAAGGAACAGCTGCGGAAGGTGATGGAGGCTGAAAGAGAGGCGGATGAATGGGAGGCCAAATATAACCTAGATACTACGCCTGAGACACACCAGTCCCTTTTCAAAGCTAGAGAGTGCCTGCGTTATATTGCATTAGATAATGCCAAATGTGCACACAGAGAGTCGAGGGCTTGAGTCTTTGAACACGGGGATAAAAGTGGCGAAATGCTCGCCTGTGTAGAGAGGAAGAACGAGGGACACCATCACGTCAGAGAAGTTGTGGATGAGCGTAATGGACGGGCCCAATCAGACCCAGACATCGCAGAGACCTTCACTGGCTTCTATGCTGCTCTCTACCGTGGCCTGACATCCCCAGGGGACCCCTCCTTCTTAGATGATATTGCGCTCCCTCGGCTGTCCGAGCAGCAGAAGGCTCAATTAGACAGTGATCTTGCCGAACTGAAATTGCTGAAGACATCACCCAGTTGCAATCTGGGAAAACGCCAGGTCCCAATGGATTCCCGGTAGAGACCTGGAAAAAAACTGGGCGGAGATAAGATGACAGCTCCTCTCCACAGGATGTTCCTCAATGCCAGAGAGCAGGGCACCCTCCTTCCTGACCTGCGTAAGGGCAGTATCATAGTCATCCCCAAACCGGGCAACCCCCCCGAACTATGCGCCTCATATAGGCCTATATTGTTAATCAATGGAGAGGCCAAGATCCTTGCCAAGCTGTTAGCTAACAGACTGCAGTCAGTTATCTCCTCCTAGTTCACCCTGATCAATGTGGATTTATGCCACACAAATCAACGCGTATGAATATACGCTGTCTCCAATTGATTATGGAGCAAGCCCCTATTCTTGATACGCCACTTGCCTTACTAGCAATTGATTTCGAAAAGGTGTTTTGACTCAGTGATATGGGAAGGCCTCTGGGAAACAATGAGATGCATGGGGTTCAGTGAGACCTTTCTGGGCTGGGTAAGGCTGCTATATGAGGCCCCGCGTGTGAACGTGAGAGTCAACGATTGGCCCTCCAGGTCCTTTCCACTGAGCAGGGGAATGCGACAGGGATGCCCCCTATCCCCTCTCCTTTTTGCATTGGCCATTGGATCATTGGCCCAATGGCTCTGACAGGTTACCACATGGACGGGGTTCAAATGGCCTGAAGGTGGGGAGAACAAGGTGTCCCTCTATGCTGAAGATCTTTTAATATATTTAAGTGACCCAATCCAATCTTGCCCGGTGGTGACGCAGATGCTTGCAAGCTTTGGCGAGTTCAGCGGCATAGCTCTCAACTCACCCGCTTTTGGCGGGTGTCACCCGCCTTGCAAAGGGCTGACTCACCCGCCCAGCCTCCTGCACGCCCATTCACTCCAATGGGCGTCTCATCCGCCAAAAACAAAATCGGGTGATTTCACCCGCCTTTGCGAGACAAATGGTTGAGAGCTATGTCAGCAGACTGAGGGTCAATTGGGGAAAATCGGTTCTCTTCCTGGTTAAGGGAGGGGAGCATGCAATCCCCCGGACTGCCCTTACCGGTTGGAGCGTGACATCTTTTGCTACCTGGGAATAGAGATCTCAGTGGACCTCTCGGACTATGTTTCCTGTAATCTGCATCCACTCTCGGATCGCCTCATGGATGATGTTCGACACTGGATACTTCTGCCCCTAACACTGATGGGCAGGGCCGCACTTTTTAAGATGATGGCATTACCTCGCTTTCTATATGTGCTACAAAGCGCCCCACTCAGGATTCCCGCATCCGAGTTCAACCCGGTTGAGGGCCTCCTTAGGAAACTTATATGGGGGGACAGCCCCGTATTGCCCTAGATATGCTCCAAAGGTCAGTCTGGGAGGGGGGTATATGGGTGCCACATCTCCAGTCCTATTACTGGGTGAGCCAAATGGAGGTGGTCAACGACTCGCTCCACGGGAGCCAGGGTTGCCACATATCAGGGCCGAACGGAGAGTTAACCAAAGTACTTTGCCACTTGTTATGATTTACCAACACCTCACTAGGCCTCCCCCACAGGCGATGACAAGCACACACATACATTGGATGGGGAAACAGGGTGACCCTGATACAACCCCTTTGGCATAATGGCAATCTTACCAAATTAGGGAAACTCATGGTGTGGCCGAGGTGGGTGGAAGCTGGAATCACCAAAGTGGGCAACGTCTTTAGAAAGGGCATAGTGGCTCCATTTGTGATGCTGCAACAGAAAATTGGGCTCCCGGAGACTGAGCACTATCATTACCGGCAATTAACCCATGCCTTGAAAAGACACCTGCCAGCACTCTCTGAGGCGACCGAATGCACACCCCTGGAACGTAATCTCCTAATCGAAGCATTCCCACCAGAGTCACTTCCATCCTATATAATGCCATAACGGCCGTCACCACCCCAGAGCTTTCTAGCCTTAAATGTAAATGGGAAGCAGATGTGGGCGCTATTGAACCGGAGGACTGGATACGAGTCCTAATGTACCCACGGGAGATCGCGATTTCTTCCAGGCTTCGCTTGATACAACTTAAGATTCTCCACAAAGTTTATTACACTAGGGTTGCACAATATAATTGGAAACCTGCCTCAGACCCAAAATGTCTGCTATGTCGAGAGGGGGAGGACACCTTCATACATATCCTGTGGGAATGCCCCCGGATCAGAACCATCTGGAAACGATAATGTGGCAAATTGACTCAGGTCCTGGGAAGAACTATATCACTGGACCCTAAAATACTGCTACTGGGTATCCCCGATGAAAACAACGCCAATAGGTGGTAACAAATGTTCTTATCCACTGCGGTGGGGCTGATAAAGCATGGAAAGCACCGGGAACGCCCGACCATGGCTCAATGGGTTGCTGATGTGGATATATGTGCATGATATATATACACGCGATTAGCCAGGGTACGTGTATTACAGGGGTACGCGGGAAGTGTAACACGCGATTGGCCAGGGTACGTGTATTACAGGGGTAGGCGGGAAGTTATACACGCGATTAGCCAGGGTACGTGTATTACAGGGGTACGCGGGAAGTTTAACACGCGATTGGCCAGGGTAGTGTATTACAGGGGTATGCGGGAAGTTTTACATGCGATTAGCCAGGGTACGTGTATTACAGGGGTACGCGGGAAGTTTAACACGCGATTGGCCAGGGTACGTGTATCACAGGGGTATGCGATTTGGCTGTGTACGTGTATTACAGGGGTACACGGGAAGTTTTACACGCGATTCGGCTGGGTACGTGTATTACAGGGATGCGATTTGGCCAGGTATGTGTATTACAGGGGTGCGCAGGAATTATCACACGCGATTTGGCTGGGTACGTGTATTACAGGGGTGCGTGGGAATCATCACACGCGATTTGGCTGGGTACGTGTATTACAGGGGTGCGTGGGAAGTCACACGCGATTAGGCTGGGTGGGTCCTCACAGGTGTTCCCTGTACACCCTCCACGGCCCCTGCAGGCAGCCTAGAAAACAGGGGACTACCCTGCACACCTGCTCATGTCCCCCTGCACCCCCACCCCCCAGCAGTGCAGGGGCAGCCTCCACCAGGCCCCCACCCATGTCTCCCAACACCCCCACCCCCCCGCCACCAGGGGCAGCCTCCACCAGGCCCCCACCCATGCCTCCCACCACCCCCAACCCCCAACAGTGCAGGGGCAGCCTCCACCAGGCCCCCACCCATGCCTCCCACCACCCCCAACCCCCAGCAGTGCAGGGGCAGCCTCCACCAGGCCCCCACCCATGCCTCCCACCACCCCCAACCCCCAGCAGTGCAGGGGCAGCCTCCACCAGGCCCCCACCCATGTCTCCCACCACCCCCACCCTCCCGCCACCAGGGGCAGCCTCCACCAGGCCCCCACCCATGTCTCCCACCACCCCCACCCCCCCGCCACCAGGGGCAGCCTCCACCAGGCCCCCACCCATGCCTCCCACCACCCCCAACCCCCAGCAGTGCAGGGGCAGCCTCCACCAGGCCCCCACCCATGCCTCCCACCACCCCCAACCCCCAGCAGTGCAGGGGCAGCCTCCACCAGGCCCCCACCCATGCCTCCCACCACCCCCAACCCCCAGCAGTGCAGGGGCAGCCTCCACCAGGCCCCCACCCATGTCTCCCACCACCCCCACCCCCCCGCCACCAGGGGCAGCCTCCACCAGGCCCCCACCCATGCCTCCCACCACCCCCAACCCCCAGCAGTGCAGGGGCAGCCTCCACCAGGCCCCCACCCATGTCTCCCACCACCCCCACCCCCTCGCCACCAGGGGCACCCTCCACCAGGCCCCCCCCTTTCATGTCTCCCACCACCCCCCCCGCCACCAGGGGCAGCCTCCACCAGGCCCCCACCCATGCCTCCCACCACCCCCACCCCCCCGCCACCAGGGGCAGCCTCCACCAGGCCCCCACCCATGCCTCCCACCACCCCCAACCCCCAGCAGTGCAGGGGCAGCCTCCACCAGGCCCCCACCCATGCCTCCCACCACCCCCAACCCCCAGCAGTGCAGGGGCAGCCTCCACCAGGCCCCCACCCATGTCTCCCACCACCCCCACCCCCCCGCCACCAGGGGCAGCCTCCACCAGGCCCCCACCCATGCCTCCCACCACCCCCAACCCCCAGCAGTGCAGGGGCAGCCTCCACCAGGCCCCCACCCATGTCTCCCAGCACCCCCACCCCCCCGCCACCAGGGGCACCCTCCACCAGGCCCCCCCCTTTCATGTCTCCCACCACCCCCCCCCCCCCGCCACCAGGGGCAGCCTCCACCAGGCCCCCACCCATGCCTCCCACCACCCCCAACCCCCAGCAGTGCAGGGGCAGCCTCCACCAGGCCCCCACCCATGCCTCCCACCACCCCAACCCCCAGCAGTGCAGGGGCAGCCTCCACCAGGCCCCCACCCATGTCTCCCACCACCCCCACCCTCCCGCCACCAGGGGCAGCCTCCACCAGGCCCCCACCCATGTCTCCCACCACCCCCACCCCCCCGCCACCAGGGGCAGCCTCCACCAGGCCCCCACCCATGCCTCCCACCACCCCCAACCCCCAGCAGTGCAGGGGCAGCCTCCACCAGGCCCCCACCCATGCCTCCCACCACCCCCAACCCCCAGCAGTGCAGGGGCAGCCTCCACCAGGCCCCCACCCATGCCTCCCACCACCCCCAACCCCCAGCAGTGCAGGGGCAGCCTCCACCAGGCCCCCACCCATGTCTCCCACCACCCCCACCCCCCCGCCACCAGGGGCAGCCTCCACCAGGCCCCCACCCATGCCTCCCACCACCCCCAACCCCCCGCCACCAGGGGCACCCTCCACCAGGCCCCCACCCATGTCTCCCACCACCCCCACCCCCCCCGCCACCAGGGGCAGCCTCCACCAGGCCCCCACCCATGCCCCCCACCACCCCCACCCCCCCGCCACCAGGGGCAGCCTCCACCAGGCCCCCACCCATGCCTCCCACCACCCCCAACCCCCAGCAGTGCAGGGGCAGCCTCCACCAGGCCCCCACCCATGTCTCCCACCACCCCCACCCTCCCGCCACCAGGGGCAGCCTCCACCAGGCCCCCACCCATGTCTCCCACCACCCCCACCCCCCCGCCACCAGGGGCAGCCTCCACCAGGCCCCCACCCATGCCTCCCACCACCCCCAACCCCCAGCAGTGCAGGGGCAGCCTCCACCAGGCCCCCACCCATGCCTCCCACCACCCCCAACCCCCAGCAGTGCAGGGGCAGCCTCCACCAGGCCCCCACCCATGTCTCCCACCACCCCCACCCCCCCGCCACCAGGGGCAGCCTCCACCAGGCCCCCACCCATGCCTCCCACCACCCCCAACCCCCAGCAGTGCAGGGGCAGCCTCCACCAGGCCCCCACCCATGTCTCCCACCACCCCCACCCTCCCGCCACCAGGGGCAGCCTCCACCAGGCCCCCACCCATGTCTCCCACCACCCCCACCCCCCCGCCACCAGGGGCAGCCTCCACCAGGCCCCCACCCATGCCTCCCACCACCCCCAAACCCCAGCAGTGCAGGGGCAGCCTCCACCAGGCCCCCACCCATGCCTCCCACCACCCCCAACCCCCAGCAGTGCAGGGGCAGCCTCCACCAGGCCCCCACCCATGCCTCCCACCACCCCCAACCCCCAGCAGTGCAGGGGCAGCCTCCACCAGGCCCCCACCCATGTGTCCCACCACCCCCACCCCCCCGCCACCAGGGGCAGCCTCCACCAGGCCCCCACCCATGCCTCCCACCACCCCCAACCCCCCGCCACCAGGGGCACCCTCCACCAGGCCCCCACCCATGTCTCCCACCACCCCCACCCCCCCCCCGCCACCAGGGGCAGCCTCCACCAGGCCCCCACCCATGCCCCCCACCACCCCCACCCCCCCGCCACCAGGGGCAGCCTCCACCAGGCCCCCACCCATGCCTCCCACCACCCCCAACCCCCAGCAGTGCAGGGGCAGCCTCCACCAGGCCCCCACCCATGTCTCCCACCACCCCCACCCTCCCGCCACCAGGGGCAGCCTCCACCAGGCCCCCACCCATGTCTCCCACCACCCCCACCCCCCCGCCACCAGGGGCAGCCTCCACCAGGCCCCCACCCATGCCTCCCACCACCCCCAACCCCCAGCAGTGCAGGGGCAGCCTCCACCAGGCCCCCACCCATGCCTCCCACCACCCCCAACCCCCAGCAGTGCAGGGGCAGCCTCCACCAGGCCCCCACCCATGCCTCCCACCACCCCCAACCCCCAGCAGTGCAGGGGCAGCCTCCACCAGGCCCCCACCCATGTCTCCCACCACCCCCACCCCCCCGCCACCAGGGGCAGCCTCCACCAGGCCCCCACCCATGCCTCCCACCACCCCCACCCCCCCGCCACCAGGGGCACCCTCCACCAGGCCCCCACCCATGTCTCCCACCACCCCACCCCCCCCCCGCCACCAGGGGCAGCCTCCACCAGGCCCCCACCCATGCCCCCCACCACCCCCACCCCCCCGCCACCAGGGGCAGCCTCCACCAGGCCCCCACCCATGTTTCCCAACACCCCCACCCACCAGCACTGTGGGGCACGTGGCCAGCAGGCAGTCAGGCAGCAGCAGAGGGCAGGTGGGAGTGTGCTCAGGGCTCTGGGGGGCAGTAATTTGGCCTCCTGGCCAGGAGCGTGGTCTCTCGTGTGTGAACGCGTGGACAGCCTGATAGGGAGTGAAATCCCACACGTCAGCGTGTGAATCGAGGAAAGGCCCTTAGCGCGTAAACCCGTCAACAGCATATGCGCGCCTATAGTCACCTGCACGTGCAGGAAATTGTTGCGTGACACGTCCCAGTGTCAAAGCGTGTGATTGGTGAAAATGGATCTACACGCAGAAGTGACAAAGCATGTGATTGGTGAAAATGGATCTACACGCAGAAGTGACAAAGCGTGTGATTGGTGAAAATGGATCTACACGCAGAAGTGACAAAGCGTGTGATTGGTGAAAATGGATCTACACGCAGGAGTGACAAAGCGTGTGATTGGTGAACGTACACGCCGCGTAAGTGACGCTGTACGTGTGGGCCTGTATATAAGGTACATGTAGAACACCATTTCCTTGTACGTGCTTTTCGTGGAGAGCGAGTGGGTGAATTCTGTACTTCTTGTCGTTTCACACGCGATTTACTTCACGGCGTTTCCAGTTCGTACTCCCTGTTACCTCTGACAGCTTTTTCTCTATTTTTCCTCTTGTACTGGTTTACCTGGGCCGGTTCCCTCAAACAGTGTCCCCTTCTACTGTTGTCCTGTCTTCTCAGACAGCGTACACATCTTCTTTTGGCGGGGGTTTAGCCAGCCAAACGCGCTCATTTTTCACGCTCTTTTACCTGGCAGACGGTGAGTCACGCACGTATCCAACTTCTGTGCTTGCCCCGTGTGTAGCCTACCCCTTCAGAGGTCATTCTAGGATGCGTGTGACACGCATACGTTCATTCTTGTGTTACTGGGTGCCACAGCGTAGTGCAGGTTTTTCTTTCTGCACACGTGGTCTAGGAGGGGTTGCGTGCACGTCATCTCCCTTTTTTGGGCCTCCTGTGCGTTGCGTGACCCGTCATCTTTCCCCAGGGGTTACAATCAGCCGTGCTAGAGCACTAGGGTACAATTACCATCTGGTACACAACCCCTTTGACCCCCAATTGCCCAGGACAATTGTCTACAGCCACTCCCATACGCACATTAATATCAGTGCCATGGCTGGGAGGCGAGGATTCCGTAAGGGTGGCAAAGGTGGAAGAGCCACAAGTGGTGGCCATGGTGGATCCGGTAGGGGACGTGGTCGTAACTTGCAGGGTGAGCCTGTCCCCCCATGTGTGGAGGACCAGTCAAGGGCACCCATCATCCCCCCTCTCCCCCCCCTCCCCCCCTCCCGTTGAGGCTGAAGTGGCTGACACCATCCATGCTCAGCCCTTGTTGGACCAGCCCATTGTGGCACCAGACCTGGCTGACTCCATGGCTGACTTCCAGGTCAGCAGGGCTACGACACGTGCGCTGGTGCACGTTGATGCTATCATGCCACGTGGATCTGGGGCAGCAAGGTCATCTGCTGCCCCAAGTAGGCAGGGCGGAGAGGCTGCAGGGGCAGCTGCAGCTCCATCCACCCCAGCTCTCACACACCCAGCCAGGACAGTGTCCGTCCTAGTCCATTCTGCTGACATTCCCCATGACACCATTACACTTGAGCCAATGCCTGCACCAACTCCCATGCTGAGTGTGCAATCCCACACACCTGATACAGAGCCCACCACGGCTCCTGCCCCTAGTGTCCAGAGCGGCGCAGGACACTCAGGATCACCACCACCTTCCAAGCGGAAGAGGAAGAGTGCTCGTCCGGCACAGGCTGATGCCCCCGACACGGCTACACAGTCCGGTCCGTCGAGGAAGCCCAGCTTCACGGATGTGGAACTGAATGCACTTGTCGAGTATGTGTCCGGACATGATAACGAGATGGTCATTGTTGCAGGATCCAAGACCACACCTGCACAACGCCAGGCACACTGGCAGACCATTGCGGACATCGTAAGTGCCCTTGGAATCGTGAGGCGCACAGCCAATGATTGCTACAAGCGCTGGAATGACCTAAAGCGCAGGGCAAAGAAGAAGCTGGCCTCAAGTCATGCCGCAACTCTAGTGACTGGAGGTGGGTCTCCAGTAGAAGACATGGAACTCACTCCACATGAGTCAGTCGCTGGGACCTACGTCACGGAGGAACAGATCCAAGGCGTGGGAGATCTGCCTGATTACGAGGCATTGTCCGGTGAGTGCACATGCATGTGTGTGTCATCCATGTGCATGGTGTGTGTGTGAGGGCATCTGTTTGTGTGCCAGGTGAGAGTGTGTGCGCCTGAGTCGAATGGGTCAGCCATGTGCTTCATGCAAGACATCCTGGGCAGCTGCATTTCGCCATTGCAGTATCTCTTCTGCCAACAGTAGACATCTAGCCCAACAGCACCCAAGTTGGCCTTGAAGTGTCACCTTGCCACTACATTGTTGATTATTTTCCTATGTTCAATCAGACAGATTGTATGCATTCCACCACTTATACTAGGCATTCCTCAGTCCTCTAGTCACATGTATGGCATGGCCATGGTAAAGTGGAGTTACTTTGTTACCTGGATATCATATGTTCACACATGTCCCTGTGCAATTGGACCATATTGGACTGGCAGCTCCAGGTGATAAAGCAGACCTGTCAGAATTAGAAAAGCTATTGCATGTGGGAACTGGACAGAATGAATAAGTGCTGCCCTCCTCTCCATCTACACTCAATAGCAATGGCACATGCCATCTGTGTGATGGCATGTGTGTGTCACCTGGCAATCACAGGGCAATGTGTGATGCCACTGCCAGGCAGCATGCATGAAATGTGTTCATCTTCCATCTTTGTGTAATGAGTGTGTTCCATTTGCCTGCCCTTCATACGCAGTGAGGGTGCATGCATGGGAGGGTCTTAGTCATGTGGGACATGTGTCAATCAAGTACTGGTTCTCTTGTTTCACAGCCCTCATTGTGTGCCATGGTGCTAATGCGGGTTTCCATTTCTTTGTCATTATGTCATTGCAGGGGAAGACACACCTGATACTGCTGGGGTTGTGGAGATGGTGCAGAGCCAGGAGGGGTCCGAGGGCCGACCAACCACCAGTGAGGGACGTGGTGTGCTGGTGGGTGAAAACCCACAAGTGCTGCAGGTCGTGCTCTCAAGGGGTGTCTCTGGCTGCACCTCCCCCGAGCTGTACTCAGCTGTTGACTCGGATGATGAGACCTACGTGCCGTCGCAGGTGAGTGTTCCAGGGAGGGAATCTGTTCTGTCCCACCCACCTGCACCAGGGTCAGAACCCTCAATGGGGATGTCAGTGTTGGCAGCTAGGCCTTTGGTGGTTACGGATGCAGGTTCACACTCCGCGACATCTGATCCTGTTCCTGGGCCAGCAGATCAGAGGGGGAATGCAGTCCTGCAGCCTCAGGCAGTGCCGGCACAGCAAGGCGCAGTCCGCCTTGCCCCAGACAGGTGTGGTGCCCGCCGACGTGGTGGCCGTACGCCACCTGGCAATACCGTATGGGAGCAATCCATTTACGGTATGGCTACCCAACAGGCAGCATCATCCGAGATGATGGCTCAGGCCATGGATAGGGTGGCCACTTCCATTGTCCCCCCTGAAAGGCTGATGGAGCGACTAGAGCAGGCAACCGACTCCATCTGCCAGTCACACAGGGAGGACATGTTGGCGTCCAACAGGGACAGGCGGGCGGCACTGGCGACTCTGCAGGAGGCCATCTCCATAGAGTCCCAGGGCCACAGGGAAGCCCTGAGGCAGGAGCTACATCAACTCAGGACGACTCTTGTTGAGCTAGAGGCTTCAACACACCAAAGGACAGAACAGCAGCTGGAGCGTCTCACCCGTACGCTCTCAGCTGAGATGCAAGCAACGAGGGCGGAGGTCCGGGCATCCCGTGAGTTGTTGCATGGGGACCTCCGCACCCTCATCCTCCAGAACGAGACCTACCACACCCGCATGCTTGCAGCCATGGAGGAACAGAGTAGGGCCTTGCGTGGGCTGCCTCCCATAGTGCAACCACCTCCGGATGCAGCTGCACAGGGTGATAATAGCGACAGCAGTGATACTCCCACAATAGGGTAGCCGTGTGGGCCATGAGCCCATGGAGGTGTTTTTTTTTCCCAGGATCCACACAGGTGGTTTCTGGTGTGCACCCTGACCTCAGACCTCCTGGGTGGCCTCCCCAACCCCCCCGGGCCCTTTAATGGCCATTTTTGATTTTCTTTTTATTTTTATATTTTTTAAATTTTTATTTTTAATTTTATATTTTACCCAATTTTTTGGGGACACATTGTAGGCTTCCGTGGTTCCTGTGGGCATACGCTGCATTGTGGCTGGGCACATGCAGGCTTGTCATGTATTAGGTTCAGATGCCTGGGTTTGAGTCACACACACCCCTCCAGCTTCCCGTTTCCATGGGCTTGCAAAGGGTGTGCCCAAGTGACATTGAAGTACATGGTGACATTGGACTCCCACTACATGTGTGGGTAGTCTAGTCAATACTGTGTATACATTCCTAGTGCATATTGCTGTTGTGTTGTATACTGCATGTTGCATTGATGTGTAACTCATCATCTGTGTCTGCCTCCCAATTTGCAGGTCCCTTCCTCATGTCTACACAAGGCCCTCTAGTCTGGAGATGGGGTCCTTGTTGGCAGCAGTGCACCTACAACTCTACATGGCACCAACACTGTTCAGTTGGAAGTGGTGGGAGTGCAGGCATATCCAGGTGGTGAGACAACTGATTTATTACATTACTGAAGTCATGTTTATGGTAGTACGTGCTCAAGTATGTTGTTTGTCCTGCATTACAGTGAGCATTTCAGGTGTAGGAAGTTTCAATTGGGGACACTGTACATCGCAACACTTGTCACGTTGTGGGGATTACTTTGTTTACCTGCACATAGCATGACATGGCACGGTGTGTTGTGTGGCGGTGCTGGGGATGGGTTGGGTGACATGGCACTGTCCTCTTGTTGCATTTAGCAAGTGGGTATTAATTTTGGCTGCTTGAATGTGTTCCTTCACAAAACTGCATTGGTGTTGTGTGTGGGTAGGGATGCACACATTGTAACACTTCCAGGTGAACAATCTCAGGCTGATATGCTTTTCACGGTTGAATCTCCAGACATTCAGGATCAGTGTCAGGTTGAGTCATCATTGATTGTCAGATGGAATGTGCCAGGCCAGTGTGCACTCCACAGGGGAGTGAATACTATGTGAAGTAATTAGCCACTAGCTGTGTACGGGCTGCCTCCCCTCGTGCCCTTTCCCCTCCCATGCGCAGCGGCTGTGCATGTGGTTGGGGATGTGGGGCCACCACCATGTCCACGGGCAGGCCCCGGCGTGTTGCAACGTTGTGCAGGACACATGCTGCCACTATGATCCTGCACACTACTGGGGGAGCGTATAACAGCTGCCCGCCAGAACGGTCAAGGGAGCGAAAGCGTGACTTTAGCACTCCGAATGTGCGCTCCACTATGCCCCGGGTTGTAATGTGGGCTGTGTTATATCTTACCTCGGGTGGCGTGGTGGGGTTCCGAATTGGCGTCATCATGTGGGGGCTGAGAGGGTAGGCACTGTCCCCTGTGGAGGTGGTGATTGGTATCATTGGTGGGGTTGTGACCTTGCTCAGTATCCAACATGCATGCATGTGCAGTGGCATACATACTCACCGAGAAGCCATGTATCGCCATGCCGCCCAGCATCTATGTCCCGGCATAGGGTGGACATTCGGTAAATGAAGCTGTCGCGGGTGGACCCGGGATAGTTGGCATATACTGAGGTGATGATTCCCTTGGCATTACATACTACCTGCACGTTGATGGAATGCCAGTGTTTGCGGTTCCTATAGATGTGCTCTGATGCCCTGGGGGGACGTAGAGCCACATGGGTGCAGTCGATGGCACCTAGCACTTTGGGGAATCGTGCCACTCCGTAAAAATCCAGGGCGGCAGCATGCCTTTCAGCAGGTGTTCTGGGCAGGTATATGTGCCTGCGGACTGATGGGCGTGCAGTGATGATGTCCAAGACCTGGTGTAGGCAGCGTGACTGGGTGGCCTGTGACACCCCACCCACTATGGCACTTGTCCGCTGAAATGATCCAGTGGCTAAGAAGTGCAGTACATTGAGGACCTTCTCCAGGGGGCTGAGTGCTTGAGAGCACAGGGTGGGTGATGTGAGGTCATCCTCCCACTCACTCACCAGGTCCAGTATTATGTGTGGTGGAAACCTGTACCTTCCATACACCTGGTCATCAGGCATCCCGAAAAGGCTGGTTCTGGGTGTGAATATTCTGGCCCTGACTCTCCTCCTCCTCCTCCTTTGGTAGCCCACTGCCACTGCTGCTAGGAACGGTATGTTCATCCTGGCATCTGGCTTGTTATTTGAAAAGTGCGCAAATTAATGCTTTGCGCGTGTTCTAGGCGAGCGTGTGACCCGCGCACCCCTGGAATCTAGTTCCCACTCCAATAGCGTGTGGAAATTCCCACGCAGCAGCCATACAGGTGCGCTGACGTACTTGCGTGTGTAAGTGCCCGCGCACCCCTGAAATACACGTACATAGGCCAATCGCGTGTACGCGCACTTTTGTCCAATTACACGCAATGAAATACACGTACATAGGCCAATCGCGTGTACGCGCACTTTTGTCCAATTACACGCAATGAAATACACGTACATAGGCCAATCACGCGATGACACTCTGACGTGCAGTATTTCCACGTGTGTTCCGTCATCACGTGCTGAGTGGGGAACGCCCGTGCGGGTCACGTCAGACGCGCTTACGCGCTAAGGGACTCTGGTCCGATAGAATCGCGTATGCGTGCTGACGCGCTTACGCGCTAAGGGCCTTTCCTCGGATTTCACGCTGACGTGCAGGATTTTCACGTGCCAAATCACTACGTATCAAGCTGGCCACCCGAAAACACACGGAACACCACGCTCCTGCCCAGAAGGCCGAGTTACTGCCCCCCAGTGCCCCGAGCAGCCTCCCACGTGCTATCTGCTGCTGCCTGCCTGCCTGCCTGCTGCCACCGTGCCCTGCCATTTGGTGCCTGCACATCAGCCATCTGCAGGGGTCCGGTTGCTGTGTCCACCCCTGCTGGAACTGAAGACTCCCAACTGGGATTACATCGCTCCACAGCCCAGCCTCAGGACCCAGTTGCCCACCCACACCTGCCTCTGGGGTTGCCATGTCGGGCACTTCCACATCTGGCACCAGTGGCAACCCCAGGCCAGAGGGGCAGAGGGGCACCAGCTTCACTGCCACCGAAGTTGGTGTCCTGGTGGAGCATGTCCTGGGGCAGTATGATGCCCTCTTTGGATCGTCCCGCGCCAGCAAGGAAGGACGGGAGAGGATCTGGGCCGACTGTGTGGTTGCCATCAACGCGGAGGGGGTGGCAACCCGCAACGTCCAGAAGATCAAGAAGCGCTGGGAGGACTTGAGGTCCAGGACCCTTGTGAAGGCCCGGCGCCTCGTGGAGGGGGGCCGGGGCCGCATGAGTTCCATCCAGAAGAGGGTCCTGGAACGCGTACGCCCAGCGCTCCACGCCCAGGTCCTTGAGAGGGAGGCCCGTCTGGAGTTGAGCGGTATGTGTCCAAGCATTACTGTGTGAGACAGGGCATGTTGCGGTGTGCTGGTTCTATGCCACTTGCCTGTATGAGTGCCATGGGCCATGTATGCATGTATGTGTGCAGGGACATCATGGTAATGCATGTGCGACCAGTGATGTGTGACCCACATGGTTGTTGCATGTGTTGAAATGCGGCATGGGGAGCCCTATGCAGATTTTGGACATGAGAGCATGCCAGTCTCTGTACCTGGACATGGATGGGGGTGAAGGATGGGTGCTGATGCCAGGTACATATATGGTAGCCATGTCTGTGTGCCTGACCTGCGTGTCTGTGACTTGTGCATGCCATGGATGCATGACACATGTGTGTGACAATGCACAGATTCAGTGACGCACCCAACTTACCCTTGTTTCGCCTGTGTTCGGTGTGTTTGGGGCCAGATGGATGTGACTGAGGTGAAGTGTGTGCATGTGATATGCATGAGCCATGATGCATGTGAGTTACATATCATTGAATGTTTCTAGAGTCCATTGGACATGCATGGAAATGTCCATGGCATGCACCATGCCTGTTACTGTGTGTGTTTTGCCTGGACTGACCCATGTGTTGTGGAGGGACATGATGGAAGTGTACTTTGACAGTGGTGCTCATCTGCTATTGCTTCCTGTCTAGGGGACCATTGTACATTGCCTGATGCTTGTGTCCTTTGTCTCCCTCTACGCAGCGGCTAGTGAAGAAGAGGGCGGAGACGGCGCTGTGGAGCAAGGCGGCGGGGATGCCCCCACGGCTGCAGCGGAAGGGGTGGGTGAGCCCCCACAGGGGCCTGCTACGGCGGGAGACGGTGAGGAGCCATCCAGGTTGGTGGTTTGCACAGAGGAGGAGGAGGCCGACACTGGTGCACACATGGGGCCTGGTGGGAGCATCCCTGCTGGTGCAAGTGGTGCAGTCCAGGGCCAGGGGCAGGAGGCAGCACAGGTCACCGTGGAGAGGCCTGTGCATGTCACTGTCCCTGACCCTGTGAGTGCACCACCATGCACCAGCAGGGATGCCCCGTCCCAGGCCCGTCCGCAGGTAGAGGGGATGTCCATGTCACCTGACTCCCCTCCACCTGCGGACGTGGTAACCCCTGGCCGCGTGGAGAAGGTCCTGATTGGGGTCGCGATGCGCACGGCTGTGATTCGTGATGACGTGCGTGCTTCCCGGGAGGAGCACGCACGTCATCACGAAGTGCACCGTGCCGACGTGGCCCAATTGGGATCGGCCATGTTCGGGGGTTTCCTGCATGTGTTGGCCAATCTGACGGCCCACTCCTCCTCTGTGCAGGCTATCCACCGGTCGTTCTCCTTGCCGTCTTCCAGCCCAGATGCCACCAGGGCCCCCTGTGGACCTGCCCCGACCAATGCAGCCAGCTCGGTGGGGATCCCATCCCTGCCACAGTTGGGAGTCGGAGGTCCAGCAGGGGTGGACAACACAGCAAGTGGACCCCAGCAGATGGAAGATGTGACGGCATCATCGGGCAGGGCACGTGCACGACGGCGTCGGTGGTTTCCATCAGCCTGGATGCCGTCGTGCTGGCAGAGGCAGTGGCGTCGGAGGCAGCAGCGGGCTCGACGTGGGAGGCATCATGGCTCGGGGCCATCAAGATCAGAGGGGCAGGCATCGGCCGGAGGGCAGGGCAACCCTGGGATGGTGGTGTGTTCCGTCTGGGAGGAGTTTGGCCAGCGGATAGGTGCGGAGCGGCAGCGGGCGGAAGAGGAGCGGCTCGCCATGGTCAGGGCGGAGTTCTCCATGCGTCGGGCATTGAGGCGGGCTGAGTGCCTCGAGGAAGCTCGCAGGGAGTTTGAGGTGGACATGGGGTTGTCCCTGCGAGACCTCGGGGCCAGGACAGAGTCCCGCCTCCAGGACATCGACATGGAGTTCGATGATGCCCTGGCCAGCAACATCACCAAGTGAGCCGCAGGACTTGCCCGCTGCCTTTGTATATAGTTATTTAGTTAGTTAGTGCTAGGTTTCCTTTATTTATTTTTATTATTTTGGACCGCTCGAGACAATGGCCACTTTTTTGTACATATATTTTACATTAGTTAGTGGTAGGTTTCATTTTTGGTGTTGGGCTCATGGACCCTGGAACATTCCTGTATATAGTTTGTTTTTTTGGGAGATACATTTTTTTAATTTCTTATTGTTTTCGCCATGACGTAATGGTTTTTCATTAATTTCCTATGACATGATATTGCTTTGGACAAATTCATTTTAATTTTTTATTCCTTTGTTTTTTTGTTTATCACTTTTGTTCTCGGACATGGACCATTTATTTACTTAGCCACATCGTTGTATGTTTGAAAAGTTCACTTATTTTTGGTATTTAATACATTTTTTATATTTTCTTACACTTGTGTTATTTTCTCATTGGTTTGTTACATGTCATGATATGGGTTTTGACATTCACTTGCACCCATTGTGTATGTGTGTGTGACGGACATGTGTTCTTTTGCATACTTGGCATTGGGGTTGTGTCATGTGATTGCATTCACTATGTGGGTGGATGCAATCCTTGCCTGGGTGTTTGTGCTGGGTATGCTGGCCATTACTGCCATGATTGTGTATCGTCAGGACCTGGGGCCAGGGGGACATGTGTGGGGGCCTGCTGGCAGGTTCCCCACAGTGCTGGGGGGTGGGGGTGGTGGGAGACATGAGTGGGGGCCTGGTGGAGGGTGCCCCTGGTGGCGGGAGGGTGGGGGTGGTGGGAGACATGGGTGGGGGCCTGGTGGAGGGTGCCCCTGGTGACTGGGGGGGTGGGGGTGGTGGGTGACATGAGTGGGGGCCTGGTGGAGGGTGCCCCTGCACTGCTGGGGGGTGGGGGTGATAGGGGACATGGGTGGGGGCCTGGTGGAGGCTGCCCCTGCACTGCTGGGGGGTGGGGGTGGTGGGAGACATGAGTGGGGGCCTGGTGGAGGGTGCCCCTGGTGGCGGGAGGGTGGGGGTGGTGGGAGACATGG
The DNA here is from genome assembly GCF_040938575.1 of Ambystoma mexicanum. Lineage (NCBI taxonomy): Eukaryota > Metazoa > Chordata > Amphibia > Caudata > Ambystomatidae > Ambystoma > Ambystoma mexicanum. Next base: position 413,471,845 of record NC_090925.1, read on the forward strand.
GTGGGGGCCTGGTGGAGGCTGCCCCTGCACTGCTGGGGGGTGGGGGTGGTGGGAGACATGGGTGGGGGCCTGGTGGAGGGTGCCCCTGGTGACTGGGGGGGTGGGGGTGGTGGGTGACATGAGTGGGGGCCTGGTGGAGGGTGCCCCTGGTGACTGGGGGGGTGGGGGTGGTGGGTGACATGAGTGGGGGCCTGGTGGAGGGTGCCCCTGGTGACTGGGGGGGTGGGGGTGGTGGGTGACATGAGTGGGGGCCTGGTGGAGGGTGCCCCTGGTGACTGGGGGGGTGGGGGTGGTGGGTGACATGAGTGGGGGCCTGGTGGAGGGTGCCCCTGGTGGCGTGGGGGGTGGGTGTGGTGGGTGACATGAGTGGGGGCCTGGTGGAGGGTGCCCCTGGATGGTGGGGGGTGGGGGTGGTGGGAGACATGAGTGGGGGCCTGGTGGAGGCTGCCCCTGCACTGCTGGGGGGTGGGGGTGGTGGGAGACATGGGTGGGGGTCGGGTGGAGGCTGCCCCTGGTGACTGGGGGGGTGGGGGTGGTGGGTGACATGAGTGGGGGCCTGGTGGAGGGTGCCCCTGGTGACTGGGGGGGTGGGGGTGGTGGGTGACATGAGTGGGGGCCTGGTGGAGGGTGCCCCTGGTGGCGGGGGGGTGGGGGTGGTGGGTGACATGAGTGGGGGCCTGGTGGAGGGTGCCCCTGGTGGCGGGGGGGTGGGGGTGGTGGGAGGCATGGGTGGGGGCCTGGTGGAGGCTGCCCCTGGTGGCGGGAGGGTGGGGGTGGTGGGAGACATGGGTGGGGGCCTGGTGGAGGCTGCCCCTGCACTGCTGGGGGGTGGGGGTGATAGGGGACATGAGTGGGGGCCTGGTGGAGGGTGCCCCTGGTGACTGGGGGGGTGGGGGTGGTGGGTGACATGAGTGGGGGCCTGGTGGAGGGTGCCCCTGGATGGTGGGGGGTGGGGGTGGTGGGAGACATGAGTGGGGGCCTGGTGGAGGCTGCCCCTGCACTGCTGGGGGGTGGGGGTGGTGGGAGACATGGGTGGGGGCCTGGTGGAGGCTGCCCCTGGTGACTGGGGGGTGGGGGTGGTGGGAGACATGAGTGGGGGCCTGGTGGAGGGTACCCCTGGTGACTGGGGGAGTGGGGGTGGTGGGAGACATGAGCAGGTGTGCAGGGTAGTCCCCTGTTTTGTGGGCTGCCTGCAGGGGCCGTCGAGGGTGACAGGACCCACCCAGCCTAATCGCGTGTGTAACTTCGCACGCACCCCTGTAATACACGTACCAAGCCAAATCGCGTGTGGAACTTCCCGCACACCCCTGAAATACACGTACCCTGCTGTAATCGCGTGTGGGACTTCCCGCGCACCCCTGTAATACACGCGCCCAGCCTATTCGCGTGTGGAAATTCCCGCGCACCCCTGAAATACACGCGCCCAGGCTATTCGCGTGTGGAACTTCCCGCGCACCCCTGAAATACACGCGGCCAGGCTATTCGCGTGTGGAACTTCCCGCGCACCCCTGAAATACACGTACCCTGCTGTAATCGCGTGTGGGACTTCCCGCGCACCCCTGTAATACACGCGCCCAGCCTATTCGCGTGTGGAAATTCCCGCGCACCCCTGAAATACACGCGCCCAGGCTATTCGCGTGTGGAACTTCCCGCGCACCCCTGAAATACACGCGGCCAGGCTATTCGCGTGTGGAACTTCCCGCGCACCCCTGAAATACACGTACCCTGCTGTAATCGCGTGTGGGACTTCCCGCGCACCCCTGAAATACACGCGGCCAGGCTATTCGCGTGTGGAACTTCCCGCGCACCCCTGAAATACACGTACCCTGCTGTAATCGCGTGTGGGACTTCCCGCGCACCCCTGAAATACACGCGGCCAGGCTATTCGCATGTGGAAATTCCCGCACACCCCTGAAATACACGTACCCTGCTGTAATCGCGTGTGGAACTTCCTGCGCACCCCTGAAATACACGCGGCCAGGCTATTCGCGTGTGGAAATTCCCGCGCACCCCTGAACTGCACCTACCCTGCTGTAATCGCGTGTGGACCTTCCCGCGCACCCCTGAAATACACGCGGCCAGGCTATTCGCGTGTGGAAATTCCCGCGCACCCCTGAAATACACGTACCCTGCTGTAATCGCGTGTGGAACTTCCCGCGCACCCCTGAAATACACGCGGCCAGGCTATTCGCGTGTGGAAATTCCCGCGCACCCCTGAAATGCACGTACCCTGCTGTAATCGCGTGTGGACCTTCCCGTGCACCCCTGAAATCCACGTACCCGGCCAAATCGCGTGTGAGACTTCCCGCGCACACGTATTTTTTGTCAGCGTGTCCGTGTTTGTGGGTACCCCTTTGCACCTCATTTGTCCTGGAGGGCCACAGTATAGGACATTCATCATGGCAGTATATGGGTGCTATTTGTTGGCGCACCTTTTGGCGCACATTTCTTACAGCCGCTGAGACGCTACCGCCTGCTTTCTTGTGGCGGTCGTGTTTGTGCTTGTGCGCTGGTTTGAGCGTGCGCTTTTTTGACCTATTCTATTCCATGAATACGTGTTGTAGGCGAGCGTGTGGGCGTTCTGCGCACTTTTACCCTGTGCTTCCCCCGTGACGCCCACATTTTGGCAAGTTGTTCCCCATTCCGAGTGTTACGCCCCGTGTTCCGCCTACTTTTGTTGCGTGCGCCGCGCTATGTGCGATTTTCGCTGTGGACTGTGCGATTTTCGCTGTGACCTGGCGCATGCCGTTAGATGGCCTGTGCGCCAACGTGCGCCGCGCACTTTCTTATCGCACGTCCGATGGTTTTCTCGCGCACGGCCTTCCATGAATCGATGTGCGCTGCTTTTCGTGCGATTTTCGCTATTCCACTGCGATTTTCGCTATTCCACAGCGAATCGCACGTTTTTGGCCACTTGCGCCGTGCTAATTATTCCATGAATCGGCCTGTAAATCACGTGCCCCCTCACATAGTGCCAATAATTCCTTGTACTGAGTCAGTGACACCACCCGCCTGTCAACCAACCACCCCAACTCAGTCAAAATGCCCTCCCAATTATACAGTAAAGGGTTATCCTTTTGGCCCAATGGCATGGCCCATGCGGCGGCATCTCCTGTCAAATAGGAAATCACAAAAGCTGTCCTTGTTTGAATTGTTTCAAAGGCAGCAGGTTTACACAAAATATTTAACCTGCATTGTGTCAAAAAACAACCACCCAAACTCCGTCAAAAACCCCTCCCAATTATACATTAAAGGGTCATCCTTTTGGACCAATGGCATGGACCATGCGGCGGCATCTCCTGTCAGATAGGAAATCACAAAAGCGTCCTTGCTTGAATTGTTTCAAAGGCCGCAGTTTTACACAAAATATTTAACCTGCATTGTGTCAAAAACATCATGTTCTTCCTAGGATCTCAGCACACCTTTCAGGTGCTGCCAACGGAACACTGCTTGGTGGTTGCACAATAACTGTAGGTGTTCTGCCTACTGTTGCCCCCTGCAAAGGTCCAGCATTAACTGCTTCTAAAGGGGTACCTTGCGCCACAAACTCCTGCACCTAAGCCTTCAAAGCGATGGATTCCTGCCTTGCATGGGTTAATTCAATTAGAATATTGTGTAAGGCCTATAGCAAATCTGCGAAAGGTGGAGGATTTGTATCCATTTGGATTGGATGATAAATATAACCCAACTCGGGGGGCAGGTTATTATGTCAAGAACCCAAAAAGGGAGAGAGTATCAACACTCTCCCCCGAACCACAGAAGCCGAATAGATTCAACCCTCCCACTGTGGTTGGCACACACACCTGAGGTCTGAAATGACAGGAAACTATGTGGCAGCCAATGGGGAAAGAGGGATTAGGGATAGGTTGTGGATAGCGAAGGGGAAGTAAGGAAAAGTGTAAAGAGGTTAAGGGAATTCATGATTAGATAGGTTTGGGGGAAATAGGGAAAACACACATATACCTATAAACTTGTTCTACTCCTAAACCTGGCCTGCCTGACTCCATAACTATTACCATGGAAACCTGAACACCTTTACATCATCTTATAACCATCTTAATGTAACAGTGAACACATAGCATGAAGCATGATGACACATGGAATGCATATATTGACACTGAAGCAAGCAGCATGGAACAAACAAGGAAATCAACCTGTATGAAGAAATTAATGCAAAGTCCTTTGGGCAAAGCAAACACAACATGACATGTATGCATCTAACATAAATGTAAGCTAGCTCTCTCTTGACCCAGTTTCCGGTAGCGGTCGTGTGTTTATGATCTCACACACATTCCAATTTATACTGGAGTTCTGCTTACATCTGCTGACTCATAGTATCCCCTGTCAACCCAAATAATGCTTCCTGAAAATTTGTTCCCCACCATCCCTTCCACCAGGAGGGAGAACTTTGTCAGACTCACGTTAACAGCAATGTTAAATGCACTTGTGTTTTAGCAGTAACAATCTGTGCACATGTGAGCTTTCCGCAAGTTCTAAACATATGCAGCAACCAATAATCAACATGCAGCCACTTAGCATAGCGTCCGGGAGCCCCACGGGACTACCCAGACCTGAAGAGTAGCCGCAGAGAAGTTCCCAGGCAGCGTCCTTTCACCGCCGCGTCCCAGCTGAATGTAGTCCAACGTTGCTCCGGCGTCCTGTCACCACTGCAACCTGGGCTGGCTGCAATTTAGCATTTCTCCAGCATCCCAACCTCCCTCAGATTCTTCCAACAACGCTGCCGTGACTGCCCATGCCAAGCACTTCAATAATCCGCACCTGGGCACGGGCAACCAGCGTGTAAAATAATCCCAGCATAATTACACCCAGGTGGTTGACGCGCAAACAAAAACTACAAAACCTTCCCAGTCCTGCTGGGAAATATAGTTTTTTCTACGTGTATAGGCAGTCCTTAATACTTTCCATGCCCTACGTGTCCCTTTCTGCCCCAAACCCAATCCTAACAGTGGTGCTTTGACTGTGTTGAAGTTTTGTGAGTTAATTGGAGGAGGTGTGGAGTTTTGCTGTTTTGTGTCTGTGTAGGTGAGGTTTGCTGTAGTTGCCATGCAAGGGTGGCATAGTTGGTTGCTGTGTAGTGTTTTTGTAGAATTATGGAGAGTATTTGGAGGGCTAATGAGGTTAGTGGAGAGAAGTGGTTGGTCCTCACATTATGGTTTAGAGTCATTGTTATGTCTGTTGTTTGATGAGTATGCTTAAATCAATTGTGAAGATGTTAATGGTGTAGGGTCTCTCTTTCCCTGGTAGGTCAATCGCATGACCCAGGACTCCCAAGCAGGGGCCCAATACTTCATGATGGTTCCTTTTGCACTAAAGCTGCACATTTCTCTTGGATAATGGACCATGTTTGGGGGAGTCAGGTTGGTAATTCAAAGAGCCATGTTATTAGTGCTTCCCTGAAGGCAAGGTCTTCCTCTATTGTGCATGTTCCTTTTGGAAGGGAGTTCCAGAGTTTTATCAAGATGTTTGAAAATACTGATCCACCATATTTAATTTGTTTAATATTGTTTGGGTTCAAGATGTTTTCAATTCTAGATCTCAGTGTCCCAGTGTCTTGGTCTATAGATGGAGATTTTTTGTTGTTGCAGGAATTTTGGTCCATGGCCATGAATTGTTCTATGAATGATGCAAACTAGATCCTTTCCTTGACTGGAAGTATGTTTAAGGATCTTATAGCTGTGTGTGGGTGTGATATGTTCTCCCTTGTTGAGCCTTAGAAGAAGTCTTGCTGCTACATTCTGCTACATTCTGGATCCATTGCAGATTTTTGGTGAGGTAGTCACGCATTCCAAGGTAAATACTCTTGGCATTGTCTATTCTATGTTTATATTTATGTTTATTGATTCATATTGCACCGTAGCCCGCAGGCTTGAGGGCACAGATGCAGAACAAAAAAAACAGAAGGACAAAAAACAACAGTCTAAGCAAACAGCAGTGTCTTGAGGCTTTTCCCGAAGACAGAGATATTTTATCTTCCCGGCACATATCTGCAGGGAGTTTGTTCCACATTACACCTGCCTGTGAGGCAAAAGCCTGTTTGTTGCCTTGTGCTTGTTTGCATCTTGGTTGTGTCAGACGCATCAAGTCCTTAGATCGAGTAACTTTGATTAAGTTTTCCACGGTCAATCCTTCTTTTATGTATTGCAGTGCTTTTCCATATAAACACTTAAGTACACTAGTGTTTATTTTAAAACATATTCTTGCGTCTACTGGAAGCCAGTGTAACTCTCTTCTAGACATGACGAGAGATGATAGCAGAGGTGTTGCTAGAGGGGAGCTGAGGGGACTTTTGGTTGTAGCCCCGATAGAAGCTCAGTGGCTGCAACCAAAAGGCCAGCTAGCCATGTGTCCCGAACCTCCCGACAATGGCATAGCCCGAGATCTTTTCACAAACCTTGCAACTCCCCTGGATGATAGCATGTGCTCTGTGTAGGAAGGTGAGCAAGGGTGATATACATTTGATAGTGCATAGGTGGAAGAAGCATTTCTTTACTTCGCCAGCATTGAATCTTTCATAGATTCACATGCTTGCATATTTCCCATTGTCAGACCGGGAATTCGCTGAAATTTAAATAATAAAAATAATAATATAAAACTTCTTCTTTTAGCTACACCCATAGAGCCCTATAGGGCCTGTGAAGCCCTTCACTTGTGGAGTCCCTCCACCTGCTTTGGTCCTTTTAGGCCTCAACCAATAAGGTGACAGGGCTTAGGATTCAACCCAGTCAGCCATGTTCAGATTTTTCACTGTGTCTACTGAACAGGGGTACCCTCTTCAACTCTCTGAGCAAATTCGATTTTTCCAAATTAATTCTAGACATTTTTGTCATACTAAGCTTTTGTAGCTTCCCTATCACTGGGGCTTCCTGGTTCAACCTTTTGGGCTCAGGTTTCCACCTTTTGCAACCTACAAATGTGTTTTTGGGCTGCCTACTCTCACCTCAATGCTGAGATTCAAGTACAAGCTGTCAAGGAGAAGACTTCCCTTTTCAGGGACTGCTCCAGGTGTGGTAAAAAGGTAATCTTCATCAGAGATCCCCAAAAACTCTGCATCTATTGCCTTTGCCCACATGACATCCAGTCACGTAAAATATGTCAAACCTTTTCCATGCAGACTCTGGAAGACAGGCATAGAATGCTATTTTTTTTATTTGTATTATTTGAATTGAATCATCCTTTCAAATATAAACAACAAAAACATACACATAACAATACAACTCATATACATGTTATTTACATTTACATAACAATAACATTGCATTCCACAAAGATTAACATAGAATTCATGTACATTTTCGTGCTATTTGAGGTTTCATACTAACATGAAACATTATTTTTGTACTATTTCAAGCCATTGTGCATTTTGAAAGAAAATGTTCAGGTACCCAAATAAACTTATTTACTCAATTGGTTTCATTTTATGTTACCTCCAATTCTAAACATAATAGAAAATTAACAGTTGCAATTTGTAAGGGTAAATAACAGGCACCCAAAATTAGAGACCAACATAAGCCCTGCTCAGTAAGGCATAAGTATTTACAATGCCTGGTAAAATTTATTTCACGGAGTGGCCGTAGGGCATAGCATTCCGTGATGATATGTACCAATGTTTCTCGAGTGTGCTTCAACAAACAAAAACGGCAGAAGTTGTCATTTATAACTAATTGTTTCCGCTTGGCTTGCACGTCCCTGGTATTCCACAAATTAAATCGTAATCTTAGGATACCATTACAAAATTTAAGTGAGGGGCACGGACCAAATATGAGGGTAAAGTTTGTAGTTTTTTATGTGGAAACCGGGTCTCCTCCATATTGTGGTACGAAAGACACAGGGTTCTGGTGGTTATCCAGTCAAGCTCAAACAGTTTTGATTTTGCTTTGTCTGGGTTCTGGATTAATAAATCTAAAGACACATCTACCAAATTTAGTATGAGGTAGACCTTTGTGAGCCATTGTCTAATGAATGCATGATTAGTAGCAAATATGTAGTGTGTCAAAGTTTTTAACAAGACATTTAGGGGAGTCGAAATTAAGCATTTCCTAAAAAACGCACACAAACGCCACTGATATATGGCATGTAATGAAACTAGACCCAGTTCATACCTTATCCATGCGGCAGGTATGCAATTCAGGAGATGTCAGATACGCCGCCAGTATTTAGCTTCCCATTTGGCAAACGGAAGAGGTGAGTCAGTGTTTAGTGTTTCCAGGCCATATAAAAGTGCTGGAATTGTTTTCATGTTCCAAAACAATAGTGCAGGCTAAATGGAAAATTTCCCATATTTAAACATTATAATTCTGGCCTGTGAAGTAAATGATATAAGTTTTGCTTCTAATCGTACAATATGGCCTTTTGCGTGATATTGGCTCTCAAACTGTATACCAAGATAGGTATAGTGGGGAACCATTTGTATGGCAGATTGATCAAAGGTCCAGACAAATGATAAAGGGCCCTGGTGCTTTGGTGAATACGCAACGATTTGTGTTTTGCTTAAGTTTATTTTCAGCTTGTTTCTTTAAATGTAAATATGGAACGCGTTGAGCAAGCGCTGCAGACCTAGTTGTGTTTTTGAAATAAGAACTATATCATCTGCATACATCAGGGTTTGGATGGGTTGATCATTACATTCTGGAGAGTCTGAAATCACGTCTGTCAAGGCAGATCTAACATTGTGAATGAAATAGTTAAAAATTGCTGAAGCTAAGAGGCATCCTTGCTTAAGACCCCGGAATGTGCTAATCTGGTCAGATAATAACCCGTCTAATGTTAACCTAACTATGATGGAAGTTTGAGAATGCAAGGATTGGATGACATCATATAGAGTGGCTGGACAATTATCTTTACGGAGTTTGGAAAGGAGAAGCACTCGACTCACTGAGTCGAAGGCGGCATTAAGGTCAACAAAAGCAAAGAAAACCTGTTGTTTAGACATGTGACACTGCAGTTTGATTGAATTTAGTGCAAATAGATTAATGGTGGTGCCCATGCTAGCAACGAAACCTGTTTGATTAGGTTCTCAGAGCTGGGCTTGTAGAGTCCAGGCATTAAATTCGCTTAAGATTAGTTTAGCGAAATTTTTTCCTGGCGCATCCAATAGGGCGATTGGCCGATAATTGGCGGGTGCACTACGATCCCCCTTCTTGAAGATAGGAACGATTGTAGAGGTTTTCCAAGATAGGGGGATGGTACGTGAAGTTAGTATTGCCTCAAAGATGGAATAGAGGATGTTAGCCCATGCATCTGGATGGGTTTTGAACATAAAGTTCGAGAGTCCATCTGGACCAATCGCCCTAGAGAAGCTTGCCCGCATGATGATAGTACGAATGCTTTCTACAGAGAACTGTAATTGCCAAAAGGAGACAGATGTAGGTAGATATATCATTTTGGCAAAGACTGGGTTGACATATAAAGAGGAAAAATGGGAAGTCCAAGTTGATTCTTGCACGCCATTGAGCTGAGCAACTCCCTGAAGCTGACCTCTACAATCATTCAATAACTGCCACATGGTGGCAGAGTTTTTATTGGTCATGACATAGTGCATTGCTTCACTATCTTGTTGGAATTGAGCCGCCTTGTTACACTTTAGCCAGTTTTTATAGTGACATTTGGCTGTTTTTAGGTGGTGCCAACGGAGTGGATCTTGTGACGTGGCTAGTTTTTCTTAATAGAATGCTATTACTTCACCTCGAGAGGAGACAGATGTTGTCTGATGAGGAATCCAGCAAGACTGCGCCCTCAACTTCCTACAGGCACCCTGAGAAGCAAGCTCCAAAGAGAAGAGCTTCTTCAGTGGACAGAGCAGACACTCCGCCACCCAAGGGCAAGCAGAGGAGTAGGAAATCCTCAAATGAACCTGTATCTAAAGGTCTTCTGGAAGGAGAACTGCACAAAGGTAAATGTTCCTCCATTTCTTCTCCTTCTTTTATGAAACGGCCATCCATGGGGACACCATCCATGACTAAACTAACCTTGCCATCCACTAAAACGGTGCCGTCGTCGATGGATAAACCATCGTCCACCCTTGAACCAACCTCCTTGTCTGCGAAGACATCATCGTCGATGAAAGAACTGTTGACGAAGCACCCATCCATGAAGGACACTGGAGAAAAGCATGCGTCAACGAAGACATCCTCGTTGTCGAGTGCTTCGTCGACATCCAAACATTCATCATCGAAGAACCCGTCATCTTCGACAGAAGAACCGCCAACGAGCCCCCAAAGCAGGTCAAAACACGGTTGATTGATATAGGACCACCAGACAGTATCGACAAGAATTTTCCACAGCCAGAGGGAGCTTTAAGCATCCATACACCACAGCTAGATGGGTTAGAAGGTGCTGCCCCTCTATCCCCCTATAACTGAGTTGAACAAACTGCCTGACATCATATTGCAGGTGGAGATTTCAGAGGGAAAGGAACAACTGCCAGTACAACCTACAGAGCACAGTCCATACTGGCAACCGATAATGGAAGACGTGGCAGATTCTTTCGGCCCTACTCGAATGCAGTCGCTGCAAAAAATTATGGACGTGTTCCAAAGGAGGCAAAAGATAAGGCTCCTGTTCACTCAGACAGTTCCTGTAAGCAGACCTTTGTGAAGCACATCACCGGTGCACCGCAGTGCAAGCAGGTCTTCTACAGATCGCACCCCAAATCACTCACCGCCGTCTCAGCGTTCTTCATCACTTCGCCGCCACCAAGGACAATGCTCACACTATGGCGGATCACCCAGGTGTAAAAAAAGAAGACACTATCCATCTCCTCCAAGGTCTTCACCTCAAAGATCCAAAACGCGCAATAAGCCTTCAATTGCTACAGCCGCAGAATGGCCGGACAACATCGCAGATGACACCGGGGAACCTGATGACCCTTTTAGGGAGTTTTCTGACCCCGACAGTCATGGCAACGAGCCAGAAGAGGGTGAACTGCCTCAGGACACTCCAGACACAGACCCCGGCAATTGAGATTCTATTGTCATCGAGAAGCAGAAGAAACGTGACTCACCATGGAGATCCCACCTCCGGGCGATATCATATCTTTTCACTCCATCATGGCAAAGTCGGCAGAGATCTTCAAAATACAAGTCGTCACAGAGGAGAATCCATCAGTCCTCTATGTGCACAGAGACAAAAGACACTGCACTATCGCCGCAATACCAATACTAGAGACTATTTGGGACGTGGGTGAAAAAATTCTGCCACTCGTCTTTCCAATCCGGCACTGGTGGCTAGACCGGAGAAAAAGTATAGAGCAATGGACTCAGCTCCATTGTGTCTCAGAGGCCATCCTAAACCTGACTCCATTATCACAGTGGCAGTGAGGCAAAGGCTGCCAATCCAGGCCTCACCCCTCACAGCTCTGCCCGATAAGTAGGGACGTAAACTAAAGGCGATGGGGTGTAAATTCTCAACAGCGACGGTGTGGGCCAGCAACACCATGGTAATGATGGCAAGGCTGGATAGAGAATTATGGCTCTGTATGTCCCGTCTCACTAAACACCTTCCAGAGGAGTTTCAAGAAGAGGCCAAAGCCATCATCACTGACGGCAAAGGGGTCCCAGACCACATTCTCGACACCTCTGTGGACACCGCTCACTGCAGTTTCAGGCAGATGGCACATGGCAGTCTTGAGATGCCAAGCCTGGATGAAGGCCACAAGTTTCAGGCCAGATCCCGACCTGCCATTTGATGTGTAAGACCTATTTGGCAAGAAAATAGATGATCACTTGAAGGGCTTCAATGCCAACAGCGACATCTCTAGGGCAATTATCTCTTACAAGGACAAGGACAAAGCCTGCCATCCTTTTCACTCCTTTAGAAGTGCCAGCTCCAAGTACAGGTCATACAGCATGTCTTTCCAGGGTCAAGCATCCTCTTCAACCTCCTTCCATTCGGGAGATAGATACCAACAAGGTTCCACCAGGGACCAGAACCAACGTGGCAAAAGGGGCTCAAACCAGGGCAGGAACCAGGGCAAGAAGAACTGACTCGTACTTGGCGCCCCTTCCATATCACACCCCAGTGGGAGGACGTGTTTCACTGCACCTCAATCACTGGTACACCATAATATCGGACAAGGTACTTAATTTTGGGCTGAAGTTCGCAACAAGAGTATTTACTATGACCCTAGTTGCCACTCACCTCAGGCTTTTCCATACCTAGACGACTTGCTATTGAAAGGAAGCTCCCTGGAAACAGCATCATACAAAGTGGGAAAAACAACAACCCTACTCCAAGACCTATGGGTCTCGATCAATGAGGAAACATCTTTGCCACTACCCGCACAGACAACAATCTTTCTAGGAGCAGATCTGGACACTCAAGTTCCCAGGGTTCACCCCTCTATGGACAGAGTGGCCACAATGCAAAACCGCATTGCATGGTTGAAAGAGACTGAAGATGAGACCGCTTCAGGTGGAGCTGGACAGTCAATGGGCTCAACACAGCAGATCGTGGGAGAACATTGTGCATCCACTGCAAATTTCCACAAGGCCCTCGAATGGTGGGCCAAACACTCCCATCTTCTACAAGGTTTACCCTTCCAGCTACCTCACCTCCACTCTACTCTTGAGAACAAACCCTACACTCTCGGGTTGGGGGTCCATCTGGGCAATCTACAAGCCAGCAGGCTCCTGGAACTCAGGGCCATTCGGTGGGCACTGAAGTCCTTCCTACCGGTACTTTCTGGACAAATGGTGACAGTGCAGCTGGACAACACCACGTCACTGCACTACACAAGAAAACAGGGCGGTACCATGTCCAACATCCTCTCAATGGAAGCTCAACAACTCTGGAACTGGGCACTACCCCACAAGATACACATGTGGGCATAACATCTCCCCGGCAAGGACAATGTGTTGGCATACAAACTCAGCCGACAATTCCTACAATCCCAAAATTGCAAAATCAAAACCTGTGACCTGGGAACATTATTCCTCAGGTGGCGAAAACCCACCATAGACCTGTTTGCAACGCACGTAAACAAGAAATGCGATCAGTTTGCTTCCAGGCATCCGGAGGGATACTCCCTGCGGGACGCGTTCTCTAAACAATGTAAGGGGAAATTTCTTTATGGGTTCCCTCTGACATCTTTTATCCTGTGGGTGCTGCACAGGATGAACAAACAACCCTGCACAATGATACTGATAGCATTGATGTGGGCACACCAGATTTGGTACCCTGCACTTGAACTGGAGAAGCCATTTCACCTTCAGCCTCACCCGCACCTGCTGTCACAGCACATGGTCGAACTGCTTCACCACAACGCTGCCAGCTTATCCCTCTGGGGCTGGCTCCTCAGCAGCAAAAATTCCACAACCTTGTTCTAGATCCTAAATGCTGGGGTATACTACGAACTGCCAAGGCTCCGTCCACCAGACGGACATATACTAAAAAATGGAAATGGTTCAGATCCTGGTGTTTGGAATCTGGCACAGATCCCTTCTTGGCATCTGCAGAACAAATCTTACCTTACCTTCTACATCTAGCAGGGAGGGGTTTGTTTATTGCTTCCATCAAGGTCCATCTCTCAGCCATCTGCGCTTATACGAACAGGCCTCATCAACAATCTCTCGTGGCACACCTGGCGGTCAAAGCCTTCATTAAAAGGCTTATGCATGCCTTTCCTATGCAAAGAAAAATTGCTCCCGCCACAGACTTAGCTGCGCTAATAAGATCGCCCTATGAACCTATACCCAGGTTTGACACAAAGTTCTTATCATGGAAAACAGCCTTATTGGTGGCTATGACTTAAGCAAGGTGCATCAGGGAACTACAAGCACTGTCCACTGATCCACCATTCACAACCTTTAACAGGGAAAGGATAATTTTTCCAACCTCACCCTAAATTCATTCCAAAGGTCATATCTGAATCCATTTTAGCAGAAAGAATTGTTTTTCCCACTTGATTTGTCAACTACACAAGTCCCCATGTCTCCCCTGCCCCCCGCCAGAGTCCCCTTGTCTCCCTGCCCCCGCCAGTGTCCCCATGTCTCCCTTGCCCCCTGCAGAATCCCCATGTCTCCCCTGCCCCCGCCAGGGTCCCCATGTCTGCCCTGCCCCCGCCAGTGTCCCCATGTCTCCCCTACCCCCGCCAGAGTCCCCATGCCTCCCCTACCCCCACTAGTATCCCATGTCTCCCCCGCCCCCTCCAGAGTCCCCATGTCTCCCATGCCCCCTGCCAGAGTCCCCATGTCTCCCCTGCCCCCCGCCAGTGTCCCCATGTCTCCCCTACCCCCGCTAGAGTCCCCATGCCTCCCCTACCCCCACTAGTATCCCATGTCTCCCCCGCCCCCTCCAGAGTCCCCATGTCTCCCATGCCCCCTGCCAGAGTCCCCATGTCTCCCCTGCCCCCCGCCAGTGTCCCCTTGCCTCCCCTGCCCCCAGTCAGTGTCCCCATGTCTCCCATGGCCCCTGCAAGTTTCCCCATGTCTTCCCTTCCCCCACCTGTGTCCCCTGTCTCCCCTGCATCCCCCTTACCATCCCATCCCCCCAATTCTGCCCTCTCTTTTTTTCCGTTGCCCCGTGTTTGTTTTTCTTTTTCAATTGATAGTCACTTGTTTTGTTCCTCTCCTCACCTCTTCTCTCCTCTCCCCTCACACCCCATCCTTCCCCCTCCTCTTGTCACTCTTGCACTCTAACAATTGTCATCAGGCATAGTAATGTTACTGCTAGTTCTGTTCTCCCTCCTTCCTCCCTTGACTCTCCCTTATTGTTTCATGCACTTGTACTATCTATTATGATGTGATAGTTATTTTTCTCATTCTGTACTGTTTCAAGGACTTGTAGAATGTACTTGTATTTTCCCATGTTCCCTCCCTCCTTGAAGCGCTTTGAAACACTTTGTGTATAGGCGCTATACAAATAAACAATCAATCAATCAATCAATCAACTGCCGCGGAACTGACGCTACATTCACTAGATGTGGCTAGGGCACTTAAGTTCTACATTGAAAGAACAAAAGATTTCAGGACTTTTACAAGACTTTTTGTCACCTTTGCAGGACAAACCAAGGGTCACTGCATATCAAAACAAAGTCTGGCACGTTGGGTTTCCAGTTGCATTACTCACTGTCAGAAATCAGAAATAACCATCTGCCAGCCACACCCACGATGC
This sequence comes from Ambystoma mexicanum, assembly GCF_040938575.1. NCBI lineage: Eukaryota > Metazoa > Chordata > Amphibia > Caudata > Ambystomatidae > Ambystoma > Ambystoma mexicanum. Next base: position 413,486,974 of record NC_090925.1, read on the forward strand.
ACTCCACCAGAGCTAGAGCGGCCTCGACAGCATTCCAGGCAGGAGTGTCTTTGAAGGACATCTGCCGGGCAGCCACCTGGAGCACCCTTCACACGTTTGCCCGGCATTACTGCTTGGAAGAAGACAGCAGAAGGGAATCAGCGGTAGGAGAAGCAGTGCTCCAGCACTTATTCTCTTAAGGTAGGAGCAGCCTTTTGTTCTTCAACTTTTACTCTTGTTTATTCTCACAGTCCCATTGCATGCATTTTTCTGGTAGCTTTACTTTGTACGCTATAAGTATGTTACACAAGATATATATAGCGCATACACATACAAGTGCAACATTCTGGCTATCAGACAAGCTAGATGGTAGTTGATTACTTGGTGTCTATTCAAGCATGTACATCTATGAAAGATCCAATGCTGGAGAAGTCTTAGTTACTTACCTGTAACTGTATTTCTCCAGCATTGGTATCTTTCATAGATTCACATGCGCCTGCCCCTCCCCCTGCCCCCCTGGCGAGAGGCTGCTCCCTCTTCAGTCAGTCATCAGTTACTAGCCTTCACAGTTCAAAATCTGAAGATGGCTGATTGGGGTGGAGCCTAAGCCCAGCCACCTCATTGGTTTTGGCCAAAAAGGACCAAAGGAGGTGGAGGGACTCCACAAGTGAAGGGCTAACCATTCTCTATGGGTGTAGCTTTTCTTCCCAAAGGAAGAGGTTTTGTGTTATTATTTTTATTATTTAAGTTACTGAGGATTCCCAGTCTGACGACGGGGAATATTCAAGCATGCGAATCTATGACAGATACCAAGGCTGGAGAAATACAGTTACAGGTAAGTAATTAAGACTTCTTCATTGTCTTGTGGTTCAAGTGTTGGGTCGTTGTAAATCAAAATTCCGAGATTTGTAACTAATATAATGCTTTCAGGCTGTTTCCAATTTCAGTAAGCCATGGTATACATGGTTGGATGGAGAGGTTGTTGGGTGATAGCCAGGTTGTTTCTGTTCTTTCTGTCAGGAATGATTTCATCTACTCTAATGCAGTGTTGCTGATCCTTACAATCTGTGGAGAGCGTTAAAAAAATGAGTAACCATTGAAGCATTAGCCTCACTAGGAGGCATATCAATGGTCTTCTGGTGAGTGAGGCTGAACAGTGCTCATATTAGAACCAGAACCCTGAGCAACATCCTTCCAGATCTGCTCGCCTGTAAGTTCTAAATCAATTGAAACCAAGTAGTCCTTGATAGAGCCAAATGTCTCCATAGATCCAAGCAAGGTATTACACAGGTCTTGACGAAGAACATGTGAATTGTAATTTGTGTCAAGGGAAATTGAGGGAAGGGGCAGGCTCAAGCCGCAACAGAATACCATCAGATGGAACAAGCTGTAATGGCAAGTTATGGTTGTCATTGTCAATGTCGTTCCTCCGTCCTTCAAAGCTTTCAAGCTCGTGTCAACTTCCTCAATGTGAAGGAACTTAGTATTTTGATTACGCAATACCCAGTTTTTATTTTAGAATATTTTGGCATTTCTTAAGTTGCAGCATATGCAATTACATCATCAGTATTTTGTGCGTACAGTTTAGTATAAATAAATAAAGGATGATATTACATAAACCAAACAGAACAACAAAACAACAGTAACTATCTCCTTGTGTGAGTTCCTGTAAAAAGTAAGGGTCATCACTGAGAGGATAAGGGGGTGATGATTTATACATAGCAAAAGTTGAACAGGTGTCCGGTTTTAGTCTATTACATTCAGTATTTATGTTTATAGCTCGACAGGGTGTGGCTATTCAGGGGGTTTGTCATCCGAGGCGTGTAACATATCCCATACCAGTATTTTCCATGTCTCAAACGTTACACTTGTCCCGTCATCAGATCTGGAGACTTCCTCCCCCCATGTTCTGGATTCCGCTTCTGTCCAGCGTTCAAATTCCCTGTGCCAAACATCATATTGTGGGCCCCGTGATTGTTTCCATGCCATCGCTATAGTTTTTTTGGCTAATAGGCATGTCATGTCCATTAACTTTATTATGTGCTTCATCTTGGCTATCCTTGCATAAGTTCCCCGGAGGCATTCCTTAGGGGACCAATCATATCTTGTTACGCCTGCCCTTCTGCAAGCTTGTTCAACTTTGGTCCAAAGGCCGTGCAATTTCGTGCATTCCCAGAACATGTGTATCAGTCCAGCCCCCATTGTCCCACACCATGGACATAGTGGTAGGGTTCGCTTGTTAAATTTGGCCACCTTGTTCGGGGTCATGTAGGTGCGATATAAAACATTCAGCTGAATCAGTCTAAATCTAGCATTTCTAGATACTTCTTTGGGGAATGCTAGCGCTCTCTCCCATTCCTTCTCATTTATGTCCACCCCAAGGTCCACCTCCCACATTGACCTGAGTGCATCACTCCAGGGGTTGGGTCTATTGGTTAGTATATTCTAGAGACCACCCTCCATCTATCGCCTAGGTTATACATTAATGTTAGCAGTGTCCATTGCTGGTTCTTCCGGCCATTCCACCCATTTCATCCTAGCGGCTCGCTTAACCCTCTGGTACCACAAGAACTGCCCTTTAGGGAGCCCCACACTGGATTGCAGGGTGTTGAAGTCTCTAAATACCCCTTCCTCGTAAAGGTCCCCCCAGGTGTACACCCCCCATCTCTCCCAATGTCTCACGTTAGCGAGATCAGTGCTGTCCTTGCACACATCTGCAGCCAGCGGGACCTCCGGCAAGTAAGAGTGTTCTAAGTGCAATAGTGTTTTGGTCCTGTGCCAGACCCGCCTCCCCAGAGTCACCAGCATGGGTGTGTTTGCCAGGCACCCGGGCGGGACCCAGATCAATTCCTTTAGTTCGCACAGGGGCCACTAAATGTTGCAACAGTTCGGTTTCAGATGTAGCGTCATCCGATAGCCAGCAGGTGACTAAGCTAAGTTGGGAAGCCAGATAATATCTTTCTAAGTCTGGAAGCTGTATGCCTTCTGCTCTGTAAGGTAGAGTGAGTGTGCTGAGGGATAGTTTGTGGCTCCCCACTCCCCAAAGGAAATCTCTGATCACTGTCTCCAATAATCGAAAAAAGGAAGCCCTAATGTAGTCGCACACATTCTGGAAATAGTACAAGAATCTCGGGAGTAGGATCATTTTGACTATTGATGCCCTGCCCATCATGGACAGTGGTAGTTTTGACCATAACTTAAGGAAATTGCGCAGTCCTTTGACTATGGCCCCAGTATTCTCGGCATGTATCAATTCGGGTGTGTGGCATATATTGACCCCCAGGTACCGAAATAAATTTAGCTGCCATTGGATTCCGACTTCAGGTAGGTCCTCTATCCCTTTGTCCCTCAGGCCCGCCAGAGGGAGCAAACAGGATTTTTGCGTACTGAAATGAATCCCAGAGACCCTGGCGTAGTTCTCTAGCACATCTAGCATGACAGGTACATTCAGGTGTGGGTCCCTTACATATAGTAGGACATCATCTGCATAGAGCGAGATTATATGGCTTAGGCCACCTACTTGTATTCCTGCATCTAAGAATTGTTTCCTGAAGTATATTGCAATTGGCTCCAGGCCCAGTATGTACAGCATGGGAGATAGTGGACATCCCTGTCGTGTGCCTCTACGTATGTCCAGGTCGAGGACACCAGCCTCCCAGATTCCACCCTGGCCATTGGATCAGTATATAAGACTCTTACCCATCTAAGAAATTTTCCACCAAACCCAAACTCCTTCAAGGCTGGCAGCAGCCACTCCCAATATATGGAGTCAAAATCTTTGATTGCGTCTAATGACAGCAGTGCTAGAGGTTCCTTTACCACCTCTGTTTGGGCCATAACATGCTGGAGTCTACGAAGGTTTGCTGTTGTGTTGCGGCCTGGTATAAAGCCATTTTGGTCACTATGTACCAGCCAGCCTACCAATCTGGATAGTCTTTTGGCTAGTATAGAGGTCAATATCTTGACATCGTAGTTGAGCATTGAGAGTGGGCAGTACGAATCGCATTCATCGAGAGGTTTCCTAGGTTTAGGTATCGTCACTAGCAGTGTTTCTGTCATGCTTTTCGGAAGTGTTTCTAGTTCGTATTCTTCTTTGTAGACTTTGTGTAGTAGTGGTGTGAGCGACGTCTCATATGTTTTATAGAATTCAGGAGGTAGCCCATCACTTCCCGGGGTCTTGCTAGTGGCTAGGGATCTTATTGCCTCACTGATGTCTTCCGTGGTGATCTCCGCTTCTAGGGCTTCACGTTGAGAAGGGTCTAATGTGGGGAGACCTATCTCCTCTAACGTGTTCCGAATTTCCTCCCGGGGCACTGGTGTGTCATGCGCATAGAGGTGGGAATAGAATGACTGAAATGTGTCATTGATCGCTTGTTGTGTTTGGTGGGTCGTGACCTCGCTATCCTTGAGTGCAGCCGTTGGGTGACGGAGATGCTCCCTTTTGCAAAGCCATGCCAGTAAGTGACCTGGTTGATCTCGTTCCCTGTGTGCCCTGATGGATCTCGTGGTGTAATCAAACTTGGCTAGCCTCTCCCATGCCATTTTACATTTGTGTCTTATCTGGGTCAGTGATTCCTCCTCCTCTCTCGTCCCCAGGGCAGTGATCTCTTTCAGTCTTCTTTCCTCTTCCCACCATCCCAGTTCCTCCCGCAGAGTTCTTCTCACACCCTCGGATTTGGTTATGGTATCCCCCAGTTTCAATACTTTGAATGCCTCCCATACTTTACTCCAGTATTCCACGCTGCCCACGTTCTCTTCTATATATCGTTCTAAGCTGTCTCTGAGATGTTCCCTGAAGGCCTGGTCTGTTAACGCTTCAGGAGGCCTTCGCCAAAGCGGAATAGGGGGTCTAGGTCCCGTGATCGTCCATTCCATTAACAGGGGGTAGTGGTCCGAAATCGACCTGCCCAGATATTGAGCAGCCTCTATTTGGGCGAGTTGGTCTCTGCCTGTGAACATATAATCGATCCTAGTATAAATATTATGTGACGAAGAGTAATAGGAGTACCCCCTTTCAGCTGGGTAGAATTCTCGCCAAACATCTATCAGCTCTAATTGGTCTAGTGTTGTGTTCAATGCTAAGGAGGTCCCTGTTTTGGGGGTTAATGGCGGGGCGGACCTATCTAGGTCCAGGTCCCTCACACAGTTGAAATCTCCCCCCCCAGATAAAGAAACAACCTCGGTATTGGGATATCTTGGCACTCATTTCTTCAAGGTGTGTAGTGATATTGTGATTTGGTAAGTAGGGGTTGACTATGCACACCTCAGTCTGTTCAATATAGTCGCACAGGATTAAGTATCTGCCTTCAGGGTCCACTTCCACCTTTAGCAGCCTAAAGGGGACCTGAGGGCTCACCCACGTGAACACGCCTCTCGCGTACTTGGAGTTTGCAGCACTATACCCTTGCCCGCCCCAAGATTCTGCCAGTTTAGACGATGGCTCTTTCGACAAGTGGGTTTCTTGAAGTAAGGCTATGGAAACTTTTTTCCTATTCATGTAGGATTTAACCCTGTTCCTTCGGAGGTAGGTTCCCAAGCCCCTGAAGTTCCACGTCAGGATTTTAATCTGTGTGGCCATGGACGTTTTTCATTCAGCCCCGGGGTCCCCCCGGTGTGATTCCACCTTTCCCTCTGGGGAACCGCAGTTCCAGGAACACTGTGCTTGGACCCTAGGTAACACCCTGCTCGGTGGAGAGATGTGTAGCCTATGTTGCCCCACACCCCCCTCTTCTGGAGACTTTCTGACTAACACCACAACAACCAAGAGGAACAATATAACTAATAAGAGCAAAAACGTGCTTCCAGAGACTGCCACATTTCCGCAGCACATTGTGCAGACAACCAAACTTTTTAACCTGTAATATGTTAAACATGTTAAACAACTGTAAACTAAACTTAACCAGTTACACCCAGCCATTGCGTGAGTCCGGCAATGCTCAGGTGCCCCCGCTCCATCTCGGCCCATCCGGGTTATCTTGAGCAGGTTATGGTGCTATGGCAACAGGCCGGCACCAGTCCTTTCGCAGGGGAGTACCTGTTAGCCCTGGCCAAGTGGCTCCACCGTGCTGCCGTCCTTAATGTGTTCCGAGGGTTCAATGCAGTGAGTTTAATTATCCACTGAGTCTTGCGGTTCTTTTATGATCCTGTGGTCGCCGGATACCTGTTTTTCCCCCACCCCGTTCTGACATCCTTGACTGTGTTTCAGCGCCATCTCCCTCCGCCAAGTTGTTGTGCTCCATCCACATGTTGGCCGAGGCCGGAGTTTCTAGGAAGATTGCTCTCCCATTGTGTAACACCTTAAGTCTAGATGGGTACATCAGCATGTATTTGATGTTTAGTTGGCACAGTCTGGCCTTAATCGGGACAAAGGAGTTTCGCGCTCTCTGTACAGTTGGAGTGTAGTCTGGGTATATCGTGATTTTCAAGTTGTCTCTTCTGATCTCACCACCTTCACGGGAGTAGCGCAATATGATCTCCCTGTCTTGGAAGTTCAGGTTTCTTGGTATCATTGGGCGTGAATGCGATCCAGGCGATGGTTTCTTCTAGTTTAGTTGAGTTTAGTTTACTTTCTTTATTTATACCGCGCCGAACCCTGGGGTAACTGGGTATCGGAGACTTGGAGGAAGTTACAGCATAATATAGACATACAGTAAAATAACAATAAGTACGGTTGACCGGGTTACAAGATGGTCGAGAGGAGACAAGTGCATTTAAGAAGAAATTCAGATGGTGGTGGAATTCTTATCTGTAGGGACCTATGGGCCCTCTCCACAGCGAACCCTTGTGTCAGGCAGCCGGCGCCTATTTCCTGTTGTATTAGGGTCTCCACAAAGTCCGTAGGATAAGTGCCTTCCATCTCCTCCGGTATCCCTAGCAGGTGCACATTGTTGCATCTGGAGGTCCCTTCTGTGTCTTCCTCTCTCTCTTCAAGGACCTTGTTTTTCCTCTCCAGCTCTTGTACTTCTGGACGTCCTTCAGTGTTGTTGATGTTTCCTGTAGTCCTGACTCCGTTGTGGTTACGCGCTCTGTGAGATTGCGCATGTCCTGGCACATTAATTGCATGTCTGACTTTACTTCTTGAATTTTGGTGCAATAAAAGTGCGTAATCCAGCTATGGCTTCAAGTATTTGCGTGTTTTGGTCGCTTTCGGTCGGGCCGCCTGACCAGTGCGTGTCTCATTAGAATTTTGTGGTTGATCCCGAGGTTTGGCTGCAGCAAAAGATTCCATTATGGGGGATTTCTTCTTTTTGTTAGACTGAGACATGGTCGCTCGCAGTAGTCCGTAAACGAGTATGCGTGCAGGTTTTAAGTGCTGCGTCTTGCAGTATTTAGGGCGCAATCTGTGTCCCTCGCTGCGGTCTCCTTTGCCTATTCGCTCTTTGGTGGATTTTCCCCCCTATGATGTTTCACCAGATTACACTTGATAGTTTGCGCCAGGTTGCTCCCTTGTTTTTTTTAAAAAAAATTATTTTATATAGCTGTTCCTAGATCTGGGATATTTTAAATGTTCGTGTTGTCAGTGCCCCATAAGCCCCCCAAATCTTCCGGACAGCTGGGAACCACTGCATGTCTTCAGCGTGTTGGGTGTTTTGGTTTATGCAGTTAGGGCTGTTGCCTCCACGCCCCACTAGTTTCTATGCTGGTTAGCCTATTGTGTCTGTCTGGGTTCAATTATTACCAGTGTGGCATAGGTTGTTGCCTTAATTTGGTGTTCCAGTATGCCGTTGTCCCTCCCTTTGCCAGGGGTTCTGCCAAATCGTTCTGCTTGCTATTATGTTCTTAGGAGTGGCATCAATATCCCTGCTTTAGGTAGAGGGCAGTCCGGTGCAACGTCTAGTGTCTGTGCTCTCCTACAGCCCAACTTCTGCTTGATGTTGCGGGCCCCCGTTGCAGTGTTGTTCAGCTATGTTCAGTGAGCGGTATGCCCCGACTGCAGAGCATGTTCAGTTGCTCCCCACCCTTACCCAAATAGCCGCTTTGTAACCTTGTGTACACCTCTGTATAAGTACCTGTTTCATTGGGTCTTACCTTCTGCGCCTGAGCTTCCTTGGTGGCGACACTCTTTGGTTCGTCAAGGCCCATCGACACATCTGTCGTCCGTTTCGTGCTGCCCTACCTCCGTCACCGGCTTATTCTCTGGGTGTCCCAGTTTGGTATTCCGCTTCTTTGTCTCTGCTTAGCGGGGTGTTGAGATAAGCATCAGCTTGTGTTTTGTAGGGCTCGCATGTGGGTCACTTGTTTTCCCGGCACCAAGGGTGGCTGACCGCTTCTCAACAGGGTGAATTTGAAGAGTGGTGGCTCGTAGCACCTCACGCCCCTCTCACCCGCCGTCCGGCAGACACGGAGCTCAGAGCACTACTCCTCCACTAACGGGCCAGTGTTCATCTCGCCATTTTGTCCGTCCCAGACTTTGTTGTTCGGGGTGCCGGCTCTGATTTTCTTCGTTCTTTTCCCGATTGGGGTGAGGATCACTTCTCCTATGGATCCAGGGTCTACCTCAGAGTACAGTATAGCCAGGGATAGTGGGTCCCCCCTGCCTGCGTTTGGGACCTGCGTGCCCAATGTGTGGTGTAGATTAGTGGCGCTTGTTAGTTCCCTGGTTGCACACCCAGCTTCAGCTTTCTGTGTTTGGGCTCAGTCCAACCTGTTGCAGCGACTGCGCTCCCGTTTCAGTGCCTCCCCTTAGTCTGTGGGGGCTGCATAGGCTTAGTTTGCAGCCTCAACATCCCATGTAGACACCTTCCTTGGGGGGCCGCCAGTGCATCCACTTGCTTCATGTACCGTGTTCATTTGTGGCAGTAATTGCCCGGGCTTCTGCAAGTAATGTCCTCCAATCTGTGGAGATGTCCTCCTAGCCTTCTCTTTCTTTTTTCGTGTCCGTGGCTTGGTGTCCTGTGCGCTGTGGAGCAATGCTTGCATTCCGGCTCTGGTAAAACGATACGAGCCGCGGCACTATCCTTAACTGGGCGTGTGTAATCTGGACTATGCCAGGTGGGCCGCTGCCCAAAGTCCTTGCCAGTTCTCCCCAGCGACTTTCAGGGTCGTCCTGTTACGAGGCAGGAGGCAATCACCCCGATTTCGTTGCCCCTCTTCAGTCCACTCACCAGTCGCTCCCAGGATGTCTGCATTGCAGTTCGGGCGCCGGCTACCTAGCCTTGTGTCCTGCTCGCCTCCGACCCCGCCGCGGGTCTCGATGGGGTTCACCTTCGTTCAGCAGGCGGTTCTACTTCTGGCTCACCTGCCCACAGTGCGTCGCTGCAGCCAGAAGTACCAGCGACCTCGGCTCTACTTAGATGTGTCCATGGCGGGCCCAGCTCCACTTTAGTCGCTGTCGGGCGATGCAGCTTCTGATCAGCGCGCTTCTAGTCCGCACGATCGCCAGTCATCGGAACGCCAGAGTGGACCTATCGTATCCTCTGGTGGGTCCGCTTCGGCAGGCACCCTTCACTTTGCGCCCTTACTCGTGCCTCACTCACTTTGTGTGACCTTCTTCTTCCTGTTTGCCTCAGGCCACAACGCCGCCCGCCTTCTTGGTCCTCTCAGGGGCTCAACTTCGGCAACTTCATGAGTTGTTTTATCTGCTGCGATTTTCAGTGCGATTGCTCACACAATGTTCAGAATCGCTTTCCCGATGTGGATGTTCGTTTTTCCGCTCTGTATGCAGCTTTGTCAGGGTTTAGGATGATCGTTAATAGGCTCGGGATGGGAGCTCCAGCTCAGCACGTCCTCACACCATGAGCTCAGGCCACGCCCCTACGCAATACCCAGTGTAACATAGGCTGTTAGGAAGTGAAAGCTGCAGAAAACTCACAGGAGGAAATAATATCTCTAAGGAGCCTGTTGTGAGTATTCTTGTTATAATTGTTATTGTTATTAATAACATGTGAACGGCCATTCTTGTTCTGTATGCTACTTTTACCAAGTTTCTTTTTCATGCTTTGCCAGACCTATTGGCTTGATAGGTACAGAGGGCTGAGCAGGCTTGCACATATTCCTTGTTTTAAATATTAATCCTGAGCATTTTCTAATAGTCTGCCTAGGCTTGTTGTAACTCTTCAAGTAAGCTTTTGTATCAGCTATAATAGGAGAATGCATAGGCTATTAAAAATAATACACTGTAACAACAAAAAATATACAAAAACAGCACTTTACTGTGGAACACTCAGATTGCCACGGTGCACCCAGCTCAACACAAGTTTGTGCCTAAGGAAAGACCTGCAGCAAGGCACCACCTTAGCAGACACATCAGCAGGGTAGCGACAGGTCAGATCAAGTCAGGAAAGGAGCGTGGACACTAAATGTAAATGTACAAACTGTCTCCAAAGGGGACCAAAGCTGCAGCTGCATTCATTGATCGAGCACTTGAGTAAGCTAAAGCTACAGTAAAGCACCCCCCAACATGGCCCTGATGTGTTCCCCCAGTGAAAGATTCGAGCTGTCAAGCTGCACCGCGTCCTTCTACATGGTCGCTTCCGACAGCTTGCATAAACGATGTGTATGTGTGCTTGGGAATCTAACTGTGAAGAGCATTTATATGCATGGATACCTTTGTTTTTACTAGATACCATAGACAACCAGAAGCTACCTGCCTGTCCCTGTACACCCCTGTTACATGGACAGAGACCATGTATAAACTGCACATGATTCAAAAACAGACAATGGAAACAACAACAGAGAAAGAACAAGGTTGGCAATGCAAATAAGGTTTATCATGATACCAAGGTCAGCCAAAGAATAGAGTAGCTTCTCCAACTCGTGCCACAACATCAAGTGCCTCAAGTCTCCTCTGCACCACCCCATGTGCCCACAGCTCTGCCAGGGACCCTCTTTGAGCCTGTCCTCTTGGTGAATTTGAAAACTATCTTCCTGATTTCCTTCACTTCTGCCAGGTGAATAGTGGAGCTGGGGGTATTCCTCTTCACCTCCATGGCTGGTGTTTAGTTAATTTCTGAGGCTGTACTTCTCCCTTGTGTTCCTACCTCCCAAACCAAGACCAAGGTGGTTTGCATCTTCCACTTGTACCAAGAGGTTGACATCCTGGGTCTTCTGGCAGAGCTTACTCAAGGGGAAAGGAAATTCCTATCTTCCCTTGGTGTTCACTTCGTATTTCTCTACTACATGGACAGGGTGGTAGTACTATGTCAACAAATAGCCTCTTTGTCACTTTTGGGGGCGCTAACAAGGGCCACAAGGCCTCCTCCGCCATCATACGTTATTGGCTGAAGGAAGCCATCTCCATGGCGGACTGCTGACTGCCCGGGAGGATGCAAACCCCTAGCCTGACCTGGGATAGCTTGTCTGGGTCAATGTCTTCTTCGTAGGAGAAGGCAAAGGGTGCTTCAAGTTTAGACATCTGTAAGGCATCTACTGGCCTTCCAAATAACCATTACCGGCTTCACCTTCCTGGGAAATCTAATCATGGCTTTGCTTCTACAGTATGCTGCAACATTCACCCATGAAGTCCTGTGGTCTGCTTCACTAGTAACAAAAGTTCACTGGGTTTTGTAGCACTGATGTCTTTATTTCTGGATCAATGGCTCAGATATAGAATAGTTGATATACTTAGATGTATGGACCGGGATGAAGACAAGTGCATGTGGAGGTAATGCTCTGATTACTTACCAGTAATATTCGTCATCACGGTCCTGACAACCGGCACTTCCTCCTTGGGGTGTGTGATCGATGCAACTTCTTGGGTATTGGAACAGGAGGGTCTTGGGTAGGTTGCCATTCTTATACACCATAGGCAGGAGTCGTGGGGAGGTCAATGTAAAGGAAAAAGCATAGAACATCGGTTTTGGGATAGGACGATTGGAACAATGGACTATGATGGGGAACAGTGGAACTACTGAAATGAAGATTACCAGTAAATAATCGGAGCATTATGGCCTGAGCTACGTGCCATCTCTATTAAACTCCAGGTATAACAACATAAGAACGCATATCAGTGATCCTCACATGCAGATGTGTGGCTGCACAGTCCCAGGACTGCCGATCCTACCCCACCCTCCCACACAATAAACTAACTTCTGGCTTCTGTCAAAATAAACATCCTTTGACAGGCCTCGCTCCCTGGACACCCTCCCGAGCCACCCATGGGGCTGTACTAAGACCCATATTTGTGCCCAAGAGCCGTTGTGCTTCTTTGGCCTCTCCATTGGACAGAAAAAACAATAAGAAGCGCTCGGGGCTGCTGGAACATCTTATAGGTCCAGGTAGGAGGAATTGGCCTCAGTTGCTAGGGCAATCATAGCCTACCCTTGGAAATAATGGATTCAGGAAGTCTGGAAAACATGCCATTCTGAGTGAGATGAAGGATTACTCAGCCCGCTGACACCCCACCGATGGACAAATGTCTGAAACAAACAAGAAAAAAAAGTAAGATGATGAGAAAGCAGAGAACAGGATGTGAGGCTTGTTGTTTCTGAATTCAGTCTCATGCCAAGTCTTCTGATGATGGGCTTGGTGACAGATTTAGGAGTTTCCTGGGTCAGCCCTGGTCCTTGGTACAGAAAAGATTCCTGTGCTCAGAACTTTTTTTTTATTTCATAGTGCACCGCTGCCAAGCACGCACAAGGGAGCCTTGAAGAGCTTCTCTGAGCTGGCACCATGGTGGAGCAGCCAGCCCAAATAGTATTTTGGGGTGCGTGGGGTGCGTGCATGCCAGTTGTGAAAGCTAGTCATAATAGCATACTTGTCAACCCTACCAATTTAGACGGTAGGACACCGCTTTTTAAGCAGTCCTACTGCCTACCGATTTAGTGGCAATAAATACTGTTTTAAAAAATCAGCATCCTCTTCTGCAGAGACAGCCTTAGGAGGGGCGACCCGGGCGACCACAAGGGGGTGCCACGCCCCGCAGGTTGCCATTAGCCCCCGCCACGCCACCTCAGGGGAGTCTTTCCAGGGCTCCCCCGAGCTGGTGTAGCGGGAGAAGGCGCGGCATGCAGGCTTTTGATGTAAAAGGCGCCCATGGCAGCGGGCTAAATGCGCCCCTCCGCCGCGGGTAGCTTTGACAAAAGGCGCCATTAGCCCCCACCACGCCAGCTCGGGGGAGTCTTTAAAGGGCTCCCCCGAGCTGGCGTGGTGGCAGAAGGCATGGCAGGCTCCTCATTGTCATTGAATGCACCCGCGGCGGTGGGCTCATTCAATGACAATGGGCTGCTGATGCGCCCTATTCTAATCATTACCTCCTCGCTGGACTATTTTTGTAACTTTAAGATTCCTACAGTTTTTTGGTCACGGAATGTTGGCATGTATGTCATAGGGTTTATAGGTATCGCCCGTGCAGGCTTTTGTCCTCTGCCACTGTACCTTTGCCGCTGCTTCTGCTGCCACCTTTATGAATGTTTAAATGTAAATAGTCTGCTCTCCCAGGTGAGACATTTGACAGGTTCTTGGTAACAGCCCTTTCCCATTCAAGCCCAGTGCATAGTAATCGGACATCAAGGCAGACCTCTGCCTTCTGCATGCAACCTCCTGAAAGTGGGAGGGTGAAGTAGTCTGGCGACCTTGCTTGTGCCCCTGGGGGGCGATTTCACTGTTGAGAAACGTAGATGATTTCTGGGAGATATGGCCTTTTCATGTATAAGGACTGGGACGAGTATGAGCGATGTAGAGGAAAAAGTGAAAACCAAAACTACAAGTCTCCTTTTGCAAAGAAAAAACAGGGCAGGTTAATCTAGTCACACCTGGCATAGGAAACCCTGGCGCCTTTCAACTACTTCCCCTGCATAAAGTTTTCTCAGCCTCATCCCACACATTCATTAATGTCACAACTTTATAGCAGTTCATCCCAGACACCACTGCGGGGGCTGCGGTATAAACTACCCCTTTAGCTCAGCTGGTCGCCCTCCCCTCGCATGAAAGCATTTTAAGAGCGCTCTTTATGTCTCGATCTGCTTTTTCTAATCAGTGTTTCAACAGTGTGGTAGCTAGGTATGCAGCCAATTACCTTAATTACGTTTCAATTAGATGGCTAATTAACACTGCTGTTGCAAGGGTAGAAAACATTTAGTTGCCATGGTAGCTGAGCTTGGCACTGAAGCTTTTGCAGTGCACAAAAAGCGCCGTGCCTTTTTGTGTTAGCAGGCTTGCTCTTTTCTCTTTGTATGCTTTTTAGAAGGCTGACCCTCCTGTCTAAAAACCATGTCTTTGTGACAGGCAAAGTGGCTAGACTACTTTTGTTTGAAATAAAAAGCTTTAATCTTGGATTCACAAAACACACCTGCTGCAGATTGTTTATTTGGTTTTCAAAAGCGGCGCACATTACTCTTTGTACCAAGAGCTCCCATTGTTTTATTTCAATGGGGTGGACATGCTCCCCAGCCTAGGAGAAGGCTTCTATATTTCCATTACCACGTGTGACATCTTCTGCCAGAAAAAGATTTTTTAACCACCACAATGTGCATGCTTTGAGCAGGGGTGGACTGCCTATAAGGAGCTCTGGAGATTTCCGGGTAGGCCTCTGTACCCTGGGGCTCTTTTGTGTGGTAACCTTTTGTATTTCCAATTTTTCTCATAGGAAAAAGGTTGGGCTCGCTGAAAATGTGTAATATGGGGTCACTTTGAAAATTATTTCCAGTGCCTATTTTGGTTCCAATTCCATCCCTGGTTTTGAGTTGTTGGCCCATACCCAGAGCTCTCAAGTTTCCCCGTGCATGAGAAAGTCTCCCAGGCATGTGTTTCCTTGGATTTCTGGGACTTGTACTTTTTCTAAATTTAAAATGAGGAAGGAAAAATGAGAAGCCTCAGAATTCAAAGTAAAGAAACCAGGAGTGAAAACCTTCTCATGCATGAGGCAACTTGAGAGCTCTGGGTACGTGCCAACAACTCAAAGCATGCAAATGGTGTTGGTTGAAAAGCCAGGTTCTGGCAGAAGATGTCACAGAGAGATCTGCATAACAGGAAACACGACACTACAAGCTCCAGGACACAAGGTGCTTCTTGAAAAACCAGGGTCAGCTGAAGGCATCCAACATGCTGTGGTGCCACCTGACATTGTTGCTTAATATTGACTTTTTTAAAACGTACACTCCAGACACAATTGTCTTTGAGGGGATTCTAATGAAAGGAGTTACTACTAACAATCTATCAGCAGAGCGCCCAAGTTGGCACATATCATTCATGAGTGTTTTAGCCAGTCCTGGTTTTTCACTTTCGTTATTGGATTTGGTTTCCGCAAAGATATCCTGTAGCCAGGATACACTCTCCTGTCCTGGGAAAACCCACAGAAGTAGTCAGACTTATCTAGAGAACTGCACAGCTGGAGAAAACTGAAGTCAAAGAGTGTCACTTACTGCTCTCCTCACATGAAAGAGTGCAGAAAATAACTAGATGTCCACGTAGAAGTGTAGAGAGAACCTTTCCTCAAAGAGGATCATCATAGCCCCAACAAGACCAGGACTTGGGTACATTTAGTTGATGTTGACTATGTACAGAAAGAGGAAGCCAGAGAATGGAAATGGCCTGGCTGTGAATCTGATCATCTTATTATTTGGTACAGTGGCAACATGGAAACCTTTATCCAAAAGGCACCTGTCCCTCCCACCACTTCTAAGGCCCAGGGGAGAATAGGATCCCAGAGTCGAAAGAAGGAAAAGAGACCATAGGTTGCATGCCTGCAGAATGAGCTCCATTCACCAGAGAAATGAAATACATTTACTCGATCCCCCCAGAAGAAAAATGCACCTGCCCTCCTGCATGAAGGATTGGGCACGCAGAGCGTAGCCAAGAGTAGCAATATTTCAGTGATGGCCTGGGCACCACACTAAGGATAGATCAGAAGAGGTGCCGATCTAACTCTAGGTCAACCTGCCCGCACTGTCAATAGATACTGATGAGGTGAATGCAGAAGTAGTGGATACCTGAAGAACTTCGCCAAAGGTGCTCTGTAAACGGGAAAGCCTGTTTGCATGAACATGAAAAATGTATCCACATAGAATTGTACTCAAAACCTTCCCTTCCCAGAGAAACACTCACATCCAGACACCAGTGTTGGGGGTTGAGGGTGCTTGACAAAATTTGTCATGGTCCCATTGTAGACAGAAATAAATTAGCAATCTCTTAGACCAATGGCCAACTGGTCTTAACTGACCTCTGGCCTTATGTGAGCCTCTGATGGGTTATAGAACCTGGACCACTGAGGCAGTGAAACCCCAGATTTCCTTTGATGTGAGGCCACAAAACCAACTCCCCAGAGGTTGAAACCAGGACTAGAGAATAATGTTGCTTTTATAGCTGCCAGGCCTGGTATTCAACACTGCATGCCAATGTCTTGTGGTTTCACTTTCCTCATTCGAAATATGTGCCCTAAAGTCCCAGCACTCGATGTGCAAAACCAAGACTGGCTAAATCCATAATGTGGGAGATGGGCTCACTTGTTCGCTATAGACATTTATACTAGAAAGCTAAAGGTGGAGCATTTTGGGTTCATAGAGAGGGGTAAAGGTTCCATTATGCTATCGAGATCTCAAGTGCTATGTCGGCCAGGCATCAGTAGAAAATCAATATCTAAGGTTATTTCCTGCATTCGCACCCGGGGAAGAGCGCTCAGCCAATCAGGTGGGTGGAACCACAGGCAAAAATACACTTTTTTTTGTTTTTGAATGTGGGGGGGCAACAGGGAGCCCCTCCCTGTTGCCCCCCCCATCCTGCAAACCAAGCCATACCCCTTCCCCATTCCCTTACTCCCTCCCCACTTACTTGCTGGACCTGAGCTTTGTATCCATCCCAGTGTTCCTCCCGCTCCTGGGACCAGAGTCTCA
This sequence comes from Ambystoma mexicanum, assembly GCF_040938575.1. Classification (NCBI taxonomy): domain Eukaryota; kingdom Metazoa; phylum Chordata; class Amphibia; order Caudata; family Ambystomatidae; genus Ambystoma; species Ambystoma mexicanum. Next base: position 413,503,719 of record NC_090925.1, read on the forward strand.
CGGGAGTCTCCAGCAGAGGGAGACAAACTTCAGCACTCGCTCCCGCCTAAAATAATTAAAACCTCAATGAAATCCTATGGAAAAATTACTTTCTCCCGCTTTCTGGTTGAGAGACTTGGCATGTCTGATTCACCCACTACCAGTTTTGCAAAGATCAAGTTGTGTGATGTCATAACAGATATGTCTAGCTAGCCTTGGTGTTTTAGAATACATTGCTATGCATTCTAGTGCTTCAGGTGTAATGTCTCCCCTTGTAAATGCAGCAGTTTAAGTACCAGGAGGGAAAGTGTGAGTTGAAAGCCATAACAAAATTAACATTACCATCTAGAACTGAATAAGATCTTAGGATTCCCTGAAAAGTTAGATCACCAATGTTCCATGCCAAGAACATGCTACTTCACATGGTATTGTATCGCAGGTAACTCTATCTGCACTGGGAAGACACTGCTTTCGGTATGGCCAAATATTTATCAATGAAAGGAATTCTTGGGTTTTTGTCCTGACATTCAGTTGAACTCAAAGGGCTAAAATGCCAGATTACAAAGGTCTGCTGGTTGAAAGGAGGAATGCAATGATATGATAGCTTATTTATAACGCGCTTAATACCCAGAGGTTTCTTAGCGCGGACCGGGGATCGAACCTGTGTTGCTCAGCGTTGTCTTGTTTCCAAGGAAAGCACGTTGCAGCTGAGCTATCCTCCCGGATGTACCTGTTGTCATGGCGTCATCTGGTAACACCAGTCTAAAGAGTTTTATTACATTTGGACCACAGGGTAAATTTCCTGTAACCAATCACTGCACCCTTTGCCCATATTACTGCAGGGCCAGCAACATCAATGCTGGGTGTTCCATGCAAGGTACAACCAGCAGACAAGTGGTTGATGACTCAAAGTCACATTGATCAATGGACAGACCTACGTTTTGACAGTACATACTTTTATAACCAGCAAAACCATGTTCCAAATTAACCATGACAACCAAATAACCAACAAACACAAGTTCTCATTGCTAATTGTTGCCAATTATAACTTGACAGATAGAGCACTGCTGGCACCACAGGGAGACCTGCAGCCTGATTCCTGGACTTGCGGACTGACCTTCCCCACCACAAGGCATTAGAAGTCACATACGAACGATCCGTGGCCTCTCATTACTAGCAGCCTGCTTGTGTAAACACAGGATATTAAAAGTCATCACCATCCAAGTAACATGGCCAGCCCATTGACCCACCCCCCACATTAGGAATCCTGCTCCTAACACAAGTCAAGTATGATGTCCCAGATATACTCCTAAAACCATGTGATGTCCACTTATGCCTCAAGCCAGATATCCCAGGAGCCCACATCTATTTCACAAGTGGGACGATAAGACTTACAACACTCCTAGAAATGTGTACCAAATGGATGTTTAAAATTGGCCTGCTGCTAATCATACTCCTGGCAAGATCCAAGACTTTCGATTAAATATCTCTCCGTTCACAAGATCCACCCTTTAAAACTCTCATTTACTATCACTTATGCTAGAAGAAGACCTCATGAAATTCTGCAATAGCCTTATGACTTAGTTGATCCTCTTCACCTTGAGTAGTAGGGCACCCGAGAGATGCAATATCGTGTTGTTAAAGCCTTACATGGCTTAATTGAGCACATTAATTCTTGAATGTTGGACTACTTGTACATCGAACTTCCCACTTACCAATGAAAGTGCTCTGAAGTGCATTCATGGAAATCGTAACATGGAAAATGTAACATATAAGGGCACAGATAAATTTACTTTAAAAGTGGTATTGGGGACAAAGCAACCTGAATCAAGCATCACCCAGTATTGAACACTTGACATCTGTATTCTAATCCTGCCAGCTCCTGCAAAATGAAATCATATCCCATGCTTACTATGCTTACTCACAGAGATGAACTGGTTGGGATAGGGTCATAAAGATAACAACTGATCTGAAACGTAGTCGCGGGGAAGGCTGGACCTGATATTAATCATAAAATGCCATTTTTATGGGTTCCATCTGTGTTTTATGGTTTTAGATAATGAACTAAGGAGAATTCAGCATATCTGTGGTGTCTAAGCTGAATTTTCAATCCCACAGCCCCTCATGAAGGCATAAAATGAAAATACCTTTCAAAACAAACTGTCCAAGGGGGGCAGCGACAAAAGTCATAAAGCCCTGAAGAGCCAAACCTCAGAGACCTTATCATAACCTGGCCTCTGGGTTGTAAATAAAGAACTGACGATTCCAGATGCACTGTTGGTGACAGGCTCAACTGTAGATGCTATGTAGTATTTTGTATTGGAAAAAAGCATATATTCTTTTACAGTGGTATTCCCTTTTTTTGCCCATGAAAAGAAACGCGTCAAATCCATTCATTTGTTTGTAATGTTCAGTTAGTAAATCTCTATTAGGTGGCAGAAAACATTGTGTGAGGTCATTTGCAGTATGCAAATTAGGTAAATGTGCATTGTGTTGCAAAGAAATGGTTCTTATGTCATAGTGCCTGCTTTTGCGCAGAAAAGTATCAATATGTTATAAGCCAACATCTGAAAGTAACTAACCATTGGTCCTAGCATGATGAAAATTGCATCAATTGATCCATGCCAGAAAGGGGAATCTGGTGAGAAAATTGGTACAGTGGTAATCTTTGTGGAATTAATTATCTGAGAATGTTGCAGTATTTAGCTCAAGAAATCCCTGAGATGATATCACAATAAATGGAAGTAAAACTGAAGTTACTCCCATCAGACTGCCCCCTTCATTTATATGCCCAATGACTGCAGATAGGTATTTCTACTCTGGTGTCACTTTTGATATACTGTCAAATCACATGAATTGACCAATTACATTGGGAAAGTATATGCCCCTTCAAAAGGTAGCGTTATTGTTCTATATAAGATTCAACACACACTCACTGATAGGACACTGACAGATGCACTCGCTTACTCACTGATTGATGGAGAGAAAGAAGAACTGATAAGAACAGGAAGGAGAAGGAATAGATTGCTCTCCTTTTGGACCCATTTCCGTTTATTACCAGTACCCTGAAAGTGAGGCCTAGCAGCAGTTAAAGCCCCAGGCCTTCTGCAGCAGAAGGGATGGCAGACACGCTGTGGAGGCAAGCTGATCCCATTTTGCTGACTGATACCCACCTGGTCCTAGAGGCAGAAAATTGAACAAGACCTTAAGTGAGTGCCCACCTGTTTGTGATAAAGTGAAAAGAAATATATATGTGGATATGATCTAAAGTGGAACAATTCTGAGGGGGGTGATACCATGAAGGGAATTAATTAAGGGCCTGATTCATGGAATTTGTGCGCCGAAAAACGGGGATTTGTGTGCCATTCTGCCCGCAAATCCCCATTTGTTAAACATGGATTCATGGGCAGAATGGCGCACAAATCCCTGTTTTTTTTGCGCACAAATTCCATGAATCAGCCCCTAAATCCTTACCCTGTTATTTGTAAGAACTGATGGTTCATCTTGGGAAATAAGTTAATATGTCATAAGTGAATTATAGATCAACAGAATAATACCTATAGTCTGCGTATGGGGAGATACTTTTATGTGCAATGTAGAAGCACAGAAGAGTATATGACATCTCAATGTGTAGATACCTAGACAGAAAAAGTAAGTAAAGTCCCTTCATCAAGAAGAATACTGTTTTTAAAGCTAAGTTGTTCAAGACAAAAGGTAGAGGGTGATTATTCGCTACCCATTCTCTCGTGGTTTAAAGGTTCCCATTGAAAGTGAGAAATGTACACTTTTACACAATAAATAAATAGCAACAGCACTAAAGGGAATCTAGCCTACATACTTGTTGAATATATATTTTCCTTTTATAAGCCATTACATACATGAAGGTCTAGTAGTTTGTTGCAATTGAGTCTACAATGCTGTTGAAATTCTGACATGTCTATAATTATATAGTAGTATTTTGAATTTAAGAGGAAGTAGCGATAATTGGATAGGTAGGGACATTTTAAACTAATTTGTTGTTTTTCATAAATAAAAGATTCCTCCTGGACTCTCAGGCATTCAATCAATGGTTCATGAATGCTCAAGGTGAATTACACGCATAAATAATTATGGTGACGTGTGTGTTACAAAAGTCTCTATTGCTATAACTGTAACAATGAAAAAATAGGTGACTAGTGTGTTGATTGTAAGCAGTCATGGATGAATAACTTATTTATCTTTAAATTAATTCAATTATTAGTATTTGGTTAATAAGTAAACCTTCTGCATAAAGTGTGTTTCTTGTCCCAAAAGGGGAGGGAAACTGTAAGAAATCAATGTTATTAAATTAAGGGTCCCAGATGCATAAAAAAGAGCTTGATTAAATATAAGTCAATGGATTTATGATATTCTTTATCTAAAACCTATTGGCTTTGCCAATACTTGCCTTGGCAAGACTTCTAACTGTAGGGGGAAATTTTGGACACTGTCTATCTTGAACCCTGGCTCTAAGAATCCATCACTGGACCCCAGAGACCCTACCTACATTTTCTCCTGCCTCCTGAGTGCTGTATCTTTGCTTCAGGCAGCATCTCCACAGGGCAGGAGTCCCCCTCGCATCAGGAGGATCCAGCCATTTATGCCTCCCCCACCCCTGATCGACCGCCTACCTTGCACATGGTCTGTAGGAGCAGCCGTGCTCATCCGTACAGCGATGCTGGAGCAGTCGCTGTGAAGCACCCCCTGTGCTTCCCTAGATGCCCCTCATTTACGAGTGCACAGTGAATCCCAGGCAGCCCAGGCACACAAAGCCCAGTGCCCGCACCACGCCGCCGACAGAGCCTCCTAAAATGGCCGCCGCCATTATTGTTTATTGCGTTGCCTAGCAACGCGTCTCGCTCTTCTGCGAGCCAGCCCGCCGGCAGGCGGAAGCCGGCCCATCTCGAGGAAGGCCCAGAGAGAAAGGCCCTTCCTGTTTGCCCCTGCTCCTGACTTCAGGCAGCATCTCCACAGGGCAGGAACCCCCCTCACATCGGGAGGATCCAGCCATTGATGCCTCCCCCACCCCCGATCGACCACCTACCTTGCACATGGTCTGCAGGAGCAGCCATGCTCATCCATACAGCGCTGTTGGACCAGTCGCTGTGAAGCACCCCTTGTGATTCCCTAGATGCCCCTCATCTACGAGAGCGCAGTGAATCCCGGGCAGCCCAGGCACACGAAGCCCAGTGCCCGCACCACGCCGCTGACAGAGCCTCCTAAAATGGCCGCCACAGGCAGAAGCTGGCCCATCTCGAAGGCCCAGAGAGAAAGGCCCTTCCTGTTTGCCCCTGTTCGCCTCTGGAGCCACGGGACCAACACTCTCTCACAGAGATCCACCCGGGACTCAAAGGATACGTGAGTAGAATTCCCCTCTCCAAGACTGCCACACATTACCATTGCAAAGGCCCCCAGACCGTCAATTGCATAAATCATAATATGATTCCATCCTGTAAGCAAGTCTTTTGTACCAGTACCTTGCATACGTATGCACATGTCGCAATGCAATGCTAAATCTCGTATTCATGATTTCAAATGTCTATTCACGCACTTGTATACAGTGAATGCTCTATACACATTTATGCCATCTGACATTCTCTAGCCAGTTAGTCACTTCACACCATCAGAACTATCACTGCTCCATCCCGCCTCCCTGCACATGCACAACAAGTACTCCAGCATGTTACCAGGGCTGCACCACCAGATTAACACGCTACTACTCTTAGGCACACTACTTGCTACCTCAATTTATGGACAACAGTATCTACACTTCCACCTACCCAGCTCCAGCATCATGGCACTGTCCCTCTCAAACTTCACACCCCTTCACCCCACGCCCAACATCACGCATCCTCACACCTCTACACCCAATAGTTGCACCAGACTGTGCAGACTGAGGATGCGTACGCTACCCAGGTCCCTCTCCTCTCACCACATTCTTACATCTCACAGAAACCGCAGACTAGGTTCCCGTACATCCATCTCTCACCACCTTTCGTCCAGCATTACTCACATCTTCACACCGTGTACCAGCCACACACCTAATTCTAAATCATCCATCCCTTCCAAATCCAAGCAGAAAAAAACAAACCAAACAACAGCATCCAAACACAAGTCAGGCAGCGCCTATCCTCAAATGCGCATTACTTAACAGTTGATCGCTCACTGCCCATGCCTTAGAAATCAATGAGCTCATCTCCAGCTTCGACCTAGACCTGCTAGCCATCACAGAGACCTGGTTGCATGAAGCTTCAGGCCCCACCATTACTTTAGCCATGCCAGAAGGCTACTCCATTCTTAGGCAAGACAGACCAACAAAATCAGGTGGGGAGTTGCCTTAATCTATAAAGACATCCACCATATCAGATCCACACCCCACACATGGGAAGGGAATGCAGATATACTTTCTGCCAAACTACCTCTCTCTCACATCAACACCATTAACATCCACGCCATCTACCAGCGCCCATGACTCCCAGCTGACTTTCAAGGGCAAATCACTCACATTCCCAGCGAAAAAAAATTCAAAAATCCACCAAAACCTTACTCCTAGGGGATCTCAATCTAGGCTTTAACGATCCCAAGGACAAAACTTCAACTTCCTTCCTTAAGGATCTCTCCAACTTAGACTTCACACAAAAAATGTGTCGCCCACCCACACCAAAGGCAGAACTATAGATTGGCTTGCCGATCATACCTGCAACTCCTCTATCACATCTAATACATTCCTCCCATGGACAGACCACAGCTGCATAAATTCTCTATCCCCATGATACCAACCAAAAAAACATTAGTACATAAATCTGCCACCGTATCCAGAAGCTCTAAAAAACTAACTTTCTCACAAGATCTTCACATTCTAACAGACATTCTCAAGGACACGCTCACTAATGCTATAAACTCCATTGCTCCTCTAGAGGAAAAAAAAGAAAAAAGTCCTTCCATTCCAATGGATGGTACACAGAGGACCTCCAAGCTATGCTTAACAACAAGCGCCAAGCACTCAAAAACTGGCAGGCCAACCCATCCGACATTACCAAAGATTTATTCAAAGACATCGCAAAAAACTACAAAACTGCCATTTTCAATGCCAAATCTGAGTCATACAGCTGTCGAATAGCAGAATCCAAGTCCCACTCAAGGGAACTCTCTCTATCTTCAAAGAGCTTACAGTGCCTCCCACCTCCAATGACGAGGTCATTAAGGACGAAGCCTGCTGCACCAGTATCCAACCCACCATGCTTAACAAAATAGACCTCTTACAAAACAAAATTCTTAACCATTACAATACCCTGCCGAAACAGAGTCAGCACTCACAACCTCAATCCTCTAGCAAAACCGTTGACATCTTTAAATTTGCCTTTAACAAAGTCTCGGAACAAGAAGTCCTGGACATTCTGAAACATCTGAAACCATCGACCTGCAAAGGCGATACTTGCCCCCCCAAATTAATCAAGGACTGCGCTGAACAACTTGCCCCACTCATTACCGGATTCATTAATTCCTCTTTCATGACCTGCTCCGTCCCAGACAATCTCAAAGAAGCTTGGGTGCGCCCACTTCTAAAAAAAGCCAACTCTCGACCATACGATGCCCAACAACTACAGACCCATAACAACAGTCCCTTTCCTCCTCAAGATTTTAGATAAAGTGGCACACAGCCAAATCCAACTATACCTTGAAACAAACTCCATCCTAGGCACCAGACAGTCAGGTTTCCGCAAAGGTCATGGAACAGAGACTGCCCTGCTAGACCTAAAAAACTAAGATACTGGACACAGGTA